>NC_141913.1:1875000-2500000 GCF_057802395.1 Ceratotherium simum simum
TTTTAAGTGAAGGAAACTCAACTCAAATTAGTCCGGGGAAAACAGAACGTGCTGGGTCTCTACTGGGTGCTGTAACTCTGAAGGCCAATGATAGGCTGGAACAGATGTGGTTGGATCCAGGGTTCCAATCATGTCATCAGAGCACACCCTCCACACCCGCTGTGTGTGTGTGTATGTGTGTGTGTTTGTGTCTACCTTAGCTTTGCTCCCCTTTGCCTATTGTCCTCATTCTTTCCTGCCACAGGCAGGAATTGGGAAAGTAGCTCTTGTCAGCTCAAGCGCCTTTCCTTTCAGTTCATAATCCTATAGAAACTAAAACCTGCCTTGCCTTATAACCTGAAGGGGCTTTGCGTTTTAACACAAATGCAAGATCTCGTGACAGACACTCCCACCAGAACCAGAAGGGTTAGATAAAGGGGGATGTAGAACAGAAGGAAGGGCACTGGGAGGATGGAAAGCACCAGACATCCTGGTGTCCAACAGACTTTCAGATTTTGTATTCTGAAAAAAATCAGCAGTAGAAATAAGAAGCAGTGTAAGCAACCATCTGAAATCAGGCGCAACGAGCATTCCTGAGCCCCTTTTCTCACTACCCGAGGGGATAGAAGACGTGAGTGGTGCTCCTCGAGGTTTCCTGATCTCCTCCATTCCCAGACGTCTGGGAAGGTCTCACTTCCTGCTCCCTTGAATGCGCTGTGGCCATGCAGTTTGCTTTCAGCAATGAAATAGGAGCACAAGTCACGGGGATCACTTACGAGTGGGAGCATTTAAGCATCAGTGTGCACTTTTGCACACATTCTTCCCCTGCAGCACAATCATGCAGGAATTCTTATGTGAGAAGGACAAGCCAAGAGACCAAAGTGGCCTGAAATGACAAGCCAGTGCAAGGAGAGTAGTGCCTTGGATTGTTTTCCAGATCACAATGGGATTTGGAGTGAGAAATAAACCTCGTGTTTCAAGCCACTGAGATTTGAGGTTTTTACTGTAGCGTTGCCTAGCCTGTCCCAACTAACACAAGTGGGTGTTGAAAACTAGGTAGTTCTACCTTTTCAGTGAACTCTGTGAACTTGAGCATTTCACTTAACTTCTCTGAATGTAAATTCATTTTTGCAAACCACCTAAAATCATTGCAGAGAAGAGCATTAGCTAACTATTAGCAAAAATCACGGTCTGAAATAATGCCCAGGGTGTCAGAGACCAGCTGGATGCCCACCAGCACCATTTACTCATCCTGACACTCAAGAAAACTACATTTCCCAGCCTGCCTTGCAGTGGGATTGGGACCATGTGACTGAGTTCTGGCTGAAGGAATGGGGGCAGAATGGTATCCCTGCCTTCCAGGCTAGTCATAAAACATCCCGCATACGATCTTCCTTGCTTTCTCCTCTCTTTCCCATTTGCAAGGCTAAGAACAAAGGACTCAATAATGATGGAGCATACAATGACAGGATTCCAATCCCTGAGTTGTCGGTCAAGGAGAAGACTGGAGGATTCCTATTCTGGAAAATAAGCTGAGCTAGACAGCATAGCCTAATCTGCCTAGATAGTACGCAAGTAAGAACTATGTCAAGGGACGTTCCATGAGCAAATGGGGAGCTAGGAGCCACCATCAGAGGCTGAGGGCCTGACCCCCGGGACTAATATTTCAAACTTCTGGCTTTTACTTAATTGGTGATGACTAAACTCAACTGAGTGGATACTAACTTTGAGCAAGCCACTCTAAGGTGGAGCATCTTCACAAGCTACTCCCAAATTTGTTTTTCACTTGCCTGTTTTGCTTTGTTTTTGAGGAGCACCTCTGTTCATCTGGTCTGTGCTCAGAGGGCGTCCAGAGTGTCCTTTTACCCGGGGAGGTTCCTTCCATGACCCACACTGAGCCAGGGTCAGCAGAGAGGCGGTGGGCCCTTCCCTTCCTGCCCTTCTCCAGCCCCCATCCAACACACACATTTCTCTTTTTCTCTCCTCTGTTGTGCCTGGGCACAGTAATGATAATAACTATAATAACAATTATAATAACAAATATTAAACAATATTTTAAAAGGCCTTTGATCATGTTCTAGATTTACCATCAAATACCCCTGGGGAGACAATGCCTATTATGAAGGAAAGTTTAGAAGCTCTAATTAGGTTTTTGAAATTCACACCTAAGACATGCTAGAAATGCTCCATCCGAAATTCCAAATTCAAAACCACTGTTATTTCCAATATGGCATGCAATACTTTAAATGGGACTTGTCTTTAGCTTGATGTATGCCAGGCACTGTGTCAAGTGCTCCACATGGAGGACCGACCGCAGCCTGGGTTCAGAGCCAGTTGCACCTGTCTTGTGATACCACCACCTCTGTGTTGTCCTGATTTTATACCCTTCAGAGGTTGATGAAAGCCCCAAGACCAGGGAGGTCTCCTTCCTTCCAGAACCTGACCCCAGGAGCAGCAGGACAGGCGACCAGCGTCCAGGGTGACACACGGCACTGAGAGGAAGAGGAGGAATCAAAGGATGAGTGGAACACACGAGCACCCAGAAGTGCTTGAGTCCATGATATTGTGTTTCTGCCGGGGTAGAGCTCAAGAATAATGACGCATGCCTCTCATCAGGTTTATTGGAGAATAAGTAGTTTAGTAAACACAAAACAGAGCTGCTGAAAGATGACTTTAAAGCAGTCTGTCCACGGAGCGTGAAGGGTGACCTGGGCACAAGCATTGCAACCATTCTCCTGACGCAGCTGTAGATGTGAGTGACCTCAGAGAGGCTCTGAGTTCACAGCGGAGCTTGTCCAAGAAGCTTGCGGGGTGGGAGGGGTGCAGTCTGTTCTTTCTGCCAACAATGCCTCTGTTGCCCTTTTACACACTAAAAAAGAAGGAAATACTTGTAGGGCTGCTACTCACAACTGCGGGGGAAGTGCGTCTGCATTCCTGTGCTTGCAATTGTGGGGTTATTACACTGGACAATAAAGCGGTCCCCACAGCTGTCCCATGGCTCGAGGAAGCAGTGTTCAGACTCCCACTGCAGGAAAGATACATTAGACCTAACAACACCGACCACTAACAAGTGTGGACCTCGGTATCCGCGTGGGGCTCTCTGCAAAGCGCTCTCCAGCGTGACTGCATGTGAGGCTCACGACCACCCGTTTTCATATCCAGGGATGCCCTTTGATAATCCCCATCCACAGAGGAGGAAACGGTACGCAGCTGACGTCAGCTCTCACAGCTCCCGAGTGGCAAAGCTGGGATTTGAGCCCATGTCCTTAGGCTCCTGAGCCCCAACCCACAGCCACAGCTCGGTGCTGCTGGGACCCCAGCACCGAGTTCTCAGGCAGGGCCAGGCACTGCTGCGCTCCCTAAATGTGTCCAAAATGGCCTGTCCCCGGCCCAGTTCTGCCACAGTCTTTCATTTGTGACCCCGGTGGGAAGTTTAGGGTGACCCCTGAGTAGGGAGTGACAGCAACCCAATATAGGGAGTTAACAGGCTCTGGTGACCACAGGGCCCCACGCCACCCCCTTGGCCACCTCTCGTCTCGGCTGCTGCTGTGAGAGACGATCCTTGTGATGCCACCGGTGGGACCACTTCAAGTGCCAACTGCGTCTTTCCCTTTTCAGCCTCAGGTCTTTCTCCAAAGCTCCCAGGGCTTGCTTAGCCCAAGAACCACGCAGCCCAGAAGTGGAGGAGGGGCGGAAGGGAGAGGCAGCTGTCAGCCAGCAGGGCTGGGCATCAGGGAACAGAAGGAACGTTCTGCAGCATGTCCTATATGTTCCTTAGTGGGTCCCCAGGGGGACGGAGCCCAGTTACCCACGAGGTTAGGCCACTCAACCGTGTGGCTTTCCTCGTCCTCCACCCTACTCTCCCCACTTCTTACTCCTGCTTCCTGGTGTCACCTAACAACCCCCTCCGCCCAAGGCCTTGGCTCAGGCTCTGCTTTTGGAGGACCAAACTAAGACAGAAGGTATTGAGGGTGCAGCCCTTCCACCGCAGTGACAGCAGTGGAGAAATAACAAGGATGGGCTCCAAGCCTGTCCCTGAGCTCCTCCATCCACACAATCACCTCCGTGACCCCGCGTGGCCCCGCTAGATGTGTTGCAGTCAGTTCTCTGGAAGTAGATGCTGCGGTGGAGTTTGGAGGACAAGATGTGGATTGGGGATGGGCACCTGTGAAAGAAAAGGGTAAAGCAGGGCTGGGGACAAGGAGAGGTCAAACGTGAGTCAGGCCTCACAAAGCCTCAGCCACCGGCAGGCTCTGGAGCAAACAGGGCGGTGAGTCGTCCTGCACCCTTTGATCCCCTGGGCCTTGCTGAGTCACTGGAAGGGCGTGACCTTGGATGTGGGGCTCTCTGCTTACCGCTGCGCAGCAAGTTCTTCCTGAGCCGGGAACAGCAGCCCATCTCCACATCTGCCACACTGCGGGATGGTGCTGTCTGTACCCAGTGTGCAGGGTGAGCCCCTCGAGGTCAGTGACCTGAAGCTGTTTGGTCTTCAACAACCAGCACATTGCCTGAAGTGGACAACCAATAGCTGTTAAATGATTTAATATTAAATATCAACTATTGAAAAAGCTCCTAGTACAGCCTTCATTTTACAGGAAGAAAGAGCTGGAGTCCAGAGTGATGAGGTGACCTGCGCAGGGTCACACAGTCAGGGAGTGGCAGAGCACTTCTAATGCATGATTTTGACGCTGAGTCCCTCGATCCTTCCGCTGCTCTCAGGAACCTGGACCAGTAGTGTCATACGTTCTCTCATTTTGATTCTCTGCTGGATACATACCACTGGGCAGCTTTCCAGCCATATTAAAAATAATAATGAAGAAAAAATCCAGAACCATTAACCACCCATGAGCCTCAGGGCTGGAAGGACACAATGACCCCACGAGGAGGGGAGAGGCCAAGTTGTCACTTGTCACTGTGTGCATTGGATGGAGCCAATCCCCATATTTCTTGAAAGGTGATCCCCAAGCTCTAAAAAAGACTGTTCCAGATCAAGTCTACGTGCTTGGATCTAATCTTGCCACTGGGCTGATAAAATGATATGCTTTCCATGCCACCCTCCCAACGCTGAGGAATCACATTTAAAGGGGGCCTCGTCCTTTTGGACAAAACTACACTGGAGCTAGGGATGCCCAAGGATCAAGAAGGGCAGCATGTATAGCCAACTGGAGTGCTCCAGGTGGGGCTCCCTGCCAAGGCACAGGGATGTGCTCTCAAGGTGCCCCAATCATTCAGAGGCAGAACCCATGCTATGTGAGAGACTCAGTCTCTCACAGATCCTGCCACAGCCCAAACCCCCAACGCTGGGTTATCAAGCTGCCAGCTGCCATTCCAGGGAAATCTGATGATTAGTTCCTAAGTTTGGCCATCTGCAGGATGTAAGAAGAATAGAAGGAAGCTGGGGTCTTGGCGGCTCCACTTATAATTAGCAATGTAATGATTTTCAGGGTGCTTTCTGAATGGAACTTGAATATTCGTGCAGCACCACAATGTTGTGATGGGGCACTTGATAATTACAGTCATTTGTATAGAGCCAGGCACCTATTCCTATTAGGAAAGCAAAATAGTGCCTTGTATGGCTTGCTCATCAAGTTTAGGCAAGTTACCATGACAGGCAGGCAGGGGAGCCCACAAGTGACTGGCACGAGGGGGCACCTGGCATATTTACAACACTCATGTCTCAGGTCCCTTATTATTTATGCACTTGTTACTCTGTGCCACCAGTAAAACTCCATTTCCTTGAAATATTTCTGAATCTGAGCAAGAAAAGAAGCTAGAACCCAGTGGGTTCCTTTACCTTTCTGGAAAGCAACCCCTAGAAAAGTTGGCAAGCCCTGTACATCCCAGCACGTGGAGGCCCGTGGAGCATACTTGTCAGGACTCTCCATACACTAGCCTGACAGAAGAAAGGATTTGGAAACAAGACTGCCAGAGTCAAGTGGAAAAGGGCGCTGGGAGGCCCCTGAGCGCTTGTCCCTCCTCTGCCTGCCTCATCCCCGGCTCGCGGGGCTCACGGGCACTGGTTCTCATTGTATCTCCTCGGTGGAGCTTTCAGACAGTCGTTGGGTCTGGGTTCACACACACCAGGGAGGGCCAGGGAGGCGGACAAGAGCTGTGAGAACACCTTTCGAGTGACGCTTTGGTCTAGGTGTCTAAAGGGAGCCACGAGAACGGCAGGTCAACAGGCGCCAACAGATGCAGGCGCACCTTCTCCCTCCATCTGGGAAGGAAATGTGAAGAGTGGTCAGAGAGCTCTGAGAACCTCCTGATACTGAGGGTGGTGTGAGACAAAAAGGAGAGGGGCCAACAGGAACTCACACAATCGAAGAACCATCTTCCTCCTCAAGGATGTGTTGAATTCACTCCAGATGTAAAACCTGAGGGTCAAGTCCACACCTGCCTTGGGCTACTTTCCCATCCTGTGTCTGTGCAGCAAGGCTGTCCTCCTCTCTGCTTCCCCTTCTCCAGCTTTGCACTCCCGTCTCTCACTCTTCCTTTTAATGACGTGTAAATATCACACTGATGACTTTCTCCATGTAATTCCTCCCCTGGCATATTCTGCAAAGGATTCAATTAAAACTGAACTGGAGATCAGAAAGACCTGGGTAGACGCAGGTAGCTAAACGCCAAATTCTCCAGAGTGGGGGAAAAGCAGCAAACCCCACACCGAGCCGCCCCGGAAATGTGGGCCTTTGAATGCCAGCCCCACCCCGGGACCACTGCCAGGATGGCCTTGAGCAGGACGCAGCAAGCACCCTCAGAAAGCCGACCTAGCCCCGACTCTGGTGGGAATGCATCCTGAGAAGAGACAAAGCAATCAACTTTTAGGAAAAGACGTCATTTTCTCCCAGCAGCTGACGGGAGGCGGGGGGGGGGGGGTGGAATTCATAAAAGCAGGCACAGCCAGATATGGCCAGCCTTTTGAACAAACATCTTATGGGTTGTTTAAATTAGAGACAGTCACAGATAAAGACGTATTTCATCCAGCTGTTTGCTCAGGACTTAGCCCTAATTCTATCTCAAATGCTGCTCATTGTTTAAAGTCTTTATATTCAGAAGTTGTTCCCAAGCATATCTGCAGGGGAAGAAGCAGAATGCTGATAGCATTTGTGAGCCGTGTGGGCTGGGCTGGGTCTCAGGAAAAAGAATGTGATAAACGCCTGAGTGGGAGGGCTCCCTTTCAGCGACCGGATTCTGTGCAGAGGCAAGACCTCGAACGACACCACAGCTCCAGGCTGCCCCAAGGTCCCACTCAGCAGAGGGACCAGCGCAGCCCGGGCCTCCCAGGCCTTTTCTGGAGCCAGGTCCTGGCATTGAGGCCAGGTGGGGGAAGAGGAAGAGGAGTGGCATCCTGTCTGTGTATGTCTCTCCCAAAGCAGGGCCCACTGGCCCAGGCAGGAAAAAGATGGCCTTTTCTGATAGGAATGCTGTTTAGTTGTTTGGAACAATAGCTCAGGGTCTTGGTAAAGGCATTATTTGAACTCTACTGTTTTGTGGTGCTATGAAAAAGACTATGATGTAATCTCGATCTGATTAGTGTGGAACTGAGCTAAATGATGGATGAAGCTATTGCTTTTCTGCAGTACCAAAATTACAACAAGGTTGGATTTAATCTTTGCAGATATTCACTGGGATTTCTGAAACAGTTAAGGGCAAAGTGCAAAATAATATATTAAGAAGAGAGGGATAAAATATATTTGCGGTCAAACCCCATCCCTATACATCCACAAAAAGGTTCTTGTCGGAAGTTCTTGAATAGCCTGTGAGTGGCCTGCTGAGGAAGGCCAAAGAGATGAGGAGGAGGATGTGGGAGTAAGAACAGGAGCTAGAAGGAGCTCTGGAATGAGACCACTCCCTTATTTTTTCCAAATAAGGAAATAGATATGCAGTATCTTGCTCTGAGGCCCCCTAGCTTATCCAGCCACAACCAGGTCCTGGGCCCATTTCTTCTGACTCCCAGTACAGTGCTCATGGAGAAGAAGGTCAAGCAACAGACGCTGCTCACAGCTGGCTCTGTTCCCAGGATGGTGCCTGGTGGGTGAGGGCAAGTTTGTTGAGAGAGAGAGAAACTGGATTGCTGGTCAAATTGCAGAGATGAAGACAAGGTCAAATGCAAGCACGTAGAGAGTAAGGAACAAAGTCAGGAGAGGTCAGAGAGGGTGCAAGGCTGAGAGAAGGGTGCTGGCAGCACGGTGGTTCACGGTAGGTGACCCAAGGTTACAGTAACAAGGCCTAGATTTTCCCTTGCCACAGTATAACCACGGTGAGGCCACTGTACTCCATCATGAAACAGCATCATTTAACCTCTTTTTAGAAGTCTTTTGGAGATGAAAAGCAAATCTAGTTGTTACAGTGAAAAACAACTACTCTTCCTAAATATGAATCCCCTTCTTGTCTGGAGGGGCATCTGTAGGGCTCAGGAACATATCTCTGAGGTGGAGAATGACTAGGAAGGGCTGGAGATTATTCTTCCTCCAAGAAAAAAAAAACAAGCTCTGTTGATCTTCTGTTGCTCAACAGATGCCAGCTGAATCTGTGTTTCTGCGCAATGAATATTCGTGATGGACAAATACTAGTGGACACGGTGCATGACCTCAGTCTCCAACAAGGACAAAACTCTAAAGTGGGAGGTCACACACTTACGTGCCTCCAGGGTCCAGGCAGAAATGTAATAAGTAGAAAACAGGATTACTTCATAAGGAGTCTATTTTGGTTATCAATTGCTGCATAACAACCACACCCACAAGTAAAGGCTTAAAACAACAATCCTCTCTCTCATGCCTCCGTGGGTTGGCTTGGCTCACGTGGGACCTAGCCCCAGAGGTCCCAGAATATTACTTCCACACTTTACTGGCCAAACAAATCACTAAGCTCAGCCCAGGTTCAAGTCTATTTGTTTCTTATTCTCAACATTCTTGCACTGACTTTCTTGTCTTTATCTCCAATTTTCCGTTTTGAATTTCACTGCTGATTCAGTTTCTCTCTCTCTCTCCAATCTTGCATTCACCCATCAGGCACCACTCTAGAAACAGAGCAGGGTCCCAGGACCTGCTGTTATTCGGCATACTTGTACTCTTCTATGAGCACTGTATTGGGAGTCAGAAGAAATGGGTCTGGAACTTGATTGTGCTGCAGATAAGCTGGGTGGCCTTGGAACAAGACATTTCACCTATGTTTCCTCATCTACAAACCCTACCTGTTGTTGAAGTGTGGTCAGTCACATTACAGAAGAACACATGGGGCGGGAGACAATGCCACAGCCATCTTTGGACGAACAACCCACCACAGTGTCTTAAACTGTATTCTTTCCAGAGGGACTCCGGAAGGACTTCGCTTTGCATATTAATTGCATAGACATATCCTTTACAAATAAGGACTATACTGTCTCCTATTTTTCTTGAAAACACAACCCTCCTAGGTCTAGTTTTCACTTTCCTTCTTTTGGTAGAGACATAGTACAATAAATATTCCACTTTCCTTTTAGCACCTCTATGAAAAAAATGAGGGAGCAAACATGATGACAAATGGCCAAGGATACTATCACAGGGAGATTCTAGGGAGTGGTAGGGACTGAGGTGAAGGGGAGCCTGCATGCCCCGTCTAACATCGAGCGGCTGTCACTCAGCTGCAGCTGATTATTAACACCAGAGAAAGACTGTTGATTGTGTTATCTATAATTTACTTTAAAATACTTTAGCACCTTCAGTGTGATATGTAGGTGTATACAATTTAATTTAATCTATGCCCTTGGCGCAGTCAGTTAACATTTGAAGTACCCTTCAAATTAGAAATCCATACTCCAGGGGTAGTTAGTTAGCATTTGAAAGACCCTAATCAAAGGTCTACAACCCAGAGATAAACGCTTCAAATATAGCTATCTGAATCTGCGGGCAATGGTTCCATACTATCCCTGAGGAGGGTGACTGCAGCTCCTGGTGTGGCCAGTTTGCGCTGCTGGTCAGGCACAAATCATACACAGTGCACCCCCCGGCCTCTGCACCTCCAGGATCCCATCAGCCCCACTGAAATCAGGGAGCCCATTTGAATGACCAAATCCCCTGGGTCACACCTGGCCTACAAAAGATAGCAACCACAGAGCTTTCCACAGAAGCAGGCGCTCCCTCGTCAACACATTTCTCAATGGCGTTAGTGAAGGGAGAGTCTTCCTGACCTACTTGTGGTAGTTGTGGAGGTGGGCGGACGTGCAGGTCACACATTCCTCTCTCCCTAAGTCCTGGGCTCCTCTCCTCTACATTAGGCCAGGGATCCTCTGGTCTCGCAACCTCATTAAATGCAGGCCCCTCTTGGGTCCCAGTTTCAGCTAACCAAACAAGTCTGTTGTTAGAGCCACCTCTAAGGGCAGGAGCTGACGCATGAAATCCAAAACCAGTAAGTGCACCAATATCTATGAATTTGGTTCTATCGCCAATTATATTCGTCCCTCCCTAATCTATCACCCTTAGAATCCACCCCCACACATGTTCTTCAGGTTTCTGTGGATATATATTAGGAAAGTCTTCTACTCCTTCTGGTGTATAACCTGTTTCTTCCTGGGCCATGGCACATGCCTGTGCCTCTGAAACATGCAGAGATTCGAGCCCAGTTCTGAGTCTAGTGGCCACATGGGGTAGTTTTGGAGGGTCTTGAGGAGAATAGGAATCCCCTTTCAAGGCATCTGCCCCACTGGGCATGGTTATCACATGTTTTCAAGCACACAAGTCTAGTTTCGCCAGAACCTGGAGGGCAAGCCACTTCTACTGGTAATGAGACTTGGATGTCAGTTTCACTTGACAATCCATCTGACCAGACATTCCCATTCTAAGTTTCAGGAGCCTATTTTTCCCCATTCAATGCCCTGACTCTTACATGAGAAACTTGGTAAGATTGTGAATCCAACTGTCATAATTCAGCAACCAATGCAATTAAATTTTGTATTTAATTTTCAACAATGTGAGCCCTATGGCAACAAGAAATAAGAGATTCTTTTAGGGCTGTCATGAAAGCTCCTAGTCCTCAGACTGTGACTTGCCAAAAGTTAAAGAACCTAAGCTTGTCATTTCCTTTCTGTACATGCTGAAGTGCACTCAGAAGGAACCACCCCACACCAGACCTTATAGTACTTACTGTTACCATAACAGTCAAGTGCAGCAGCCACTTGTACTCCCAACATACATGAGTAAGTCGGAGCTTCACCACAACCCACCACAGGTAGCAGCCTGACTGACTGTGATGCCGCCTGAGCCACGGCTTACTAGCATCCCCTCTCCCATTGTTGATGTGCTCAGACCAAAGGGCACCACCAAACCAACCCCCAAATTGCATCTTTGGCAAATCTATCTCCTGGGACCACTCTCAGTATCAATTGTGTATCAGTCAGGGTCCAATCAGAAGACAGAAAACGCACAGTAATTTGTATAGGGAAAGTTTAATATAAAGAATTAGTCACAGGTTATTGGAATAATGAGAAATTGACTGGTGAGAGTTAAGAAGAATAATAAAGAATTACAGAATTGCAGATGTAAGGTGCAGCCTTGTCCCTAAGGCTAAGACATAGCACCCGGGGAAGAGACGTACCCCTTCAGGTCCCAGGCTCGAATTCCAAACCTCCTTGGAGAGGACATGGCTGTGGTTCACTGGATGTCAGAGAAATCAATTCCTGCAGTGCCATGCAGGTGGAACTTGCCAGAATTCTGCTTTCTAGAGTGCCAGGGAAAGCTGTCCATGAGGAGGTGCTGTGCCTCAGAACTTTGCTACAAAGCCACAAGGGGATTTCAGGTGCCTCTGTGGTGGCACTCAGATGCAGAGCTGCTCAAAGGAGTGCTGGGAGAAGCTACTGGCTACTGGGCATTGCTGGCCACCATGTGCCACGAGACCCACGGGCTGGAGAAACCACATGTGCAAAATCCGGGAGAGGGGCACACCAGAATCAGGAAGAGAAACCCCTTCCTCCTCAGTGTTCCTCCAGCATCTTCCAGTACATACAAGCTGGCTAAGGAGAAATATTCACAGGGTTCATCTGTGTTATAGTAGAGCAGGCAATGAAGGATAGACTTAGAGATGAGACGTGATAAACTGAGAAATGAAACAACCACTTTCACACTTACAAGTGCCCTAGTTTAGAAAGCAAATTATATAGCTACCCTGACCATAAGCATTCTTAGAAATAATTTCTTATAGACGTAATGAGTAAATTTTATTCATGCACTTCCATCATTGCATGAAGGGGTTTGAGAACCTTGCACATCCATTAGCCCAACATTAGCTACCAAAAGGAGCAGCACCCTTAGTCTGGAGCTCTGTTTGGTCTTTTGCCTCGTAACTTATTGAATGGTATTATTGCCTAATCTCACCAGAAGGGGAGTTGAATTAGCTGTTAGAATACTGTCTCATTTTTGTCTCAAAGTGAATCTTTCATAAACATTGCTTTTCCTAGTACCTGTAGGGACAAGAGTGGGGATGTCACAGGATTTACAAAATAAGTCCTGTCACTAATAAATGTTTATATTTTACGGCTTACTTCTGCTTGCCATAGGGCCCGGTGTCATCAGATCTTCCAGTTTTTAAAGAAATACCATAAATCTGGATTTTTGTGGAAATGTCTGAATTTACAAACGTTGACAAGTGAATTTGGCCCATGTTGTTGGCCAAATAAAATTCACATCTGTGTGACCTTGGGCAGTTACTTAACCTCTCTGTGCCTCCATCTGCTTATCCATCAAATGGGGATAAAATAATAATACTTCATTGGGTTGTTATGGGCTAAAATGAGTATATAGTTAATGTTTAACAGGGACGGGATGCATAATAAGCACTATGTGTGTTGGCAATTAAATCATAAATAAGTAAATTTCTGCCCGCCATATGTCCGGGGGCTGCCTGCTTTTGACCTCTCCTTCCCAGTTTTCATGTTGCCCATTGCATTGTTCTATTAGCCTCACCTGGCTAATTTATGGAGGGGGCAGAAGTAAGACTTGCAATAAAAAATACACTGGAGGAAGTAACTACTAATGAGCTGGAAAAGTGTACACACTGGAAGACATCTTCAGAACCCAGGCTTCCCCACTCGACTGTCATCTCTTCCCATCTGCTGTTCTGCTCTCACTAGGCTAAAGGCAAACATATGTATCGCTGCTGCCAGACACTTGAAGCTGATTCAGTCCGGTTCTGGGCACAGGGCAGGTGCTCAACAAAAGTGTTGACTCCTCTGGACACAGTAAACACGTACGCTCGTGTGAGCTTAAACGCCAGATGCCTCGTCTGGAAGCCATCTTTCCATGGTAGAAATGTTGGGCCAACACTTTGACATTTAAAGCACCAGAAAGCAGCCCTGTAATTTCTATTTGAGCCTGGCCAACTGGTTAAAATCTTGAAACTCTAATCAAGGCTTTTAATCTTTCCTCCATAGCAGTCGGAGTTGTTACCTTAGGAGAAGATAGGTCTGAACCTTGAGTGCAGGGAGGGTACTGCAGCTTCTGTAGGAAGCCTTATTGCTTTTCCTTCTCCTCACATCTTTTGTCTCTGAGAATTGAAGAAAGCTAGGAACATGGGGGAAGAAAGTGAAGTAGCTTATTTGCTACCAGGTAGCTTGGCATTGGTGAAGGAAGGAATTGTTATGGGAGGCAGGACATCACTGAGCAAGGCTTTCAGCTCATGAGAAGGTGTGCAGGCAGCGGGACTCCTCATCAACCCCTAGGAGTAGCCATGCATGAAGCAGCTCCATCCTAGGGTGGCCTTCTCACAACCTTTGTACACTCAAATGGATGTAGTTGTGATGAGGCAATGGTAGCCAGAAGACTGGACCCGAGAAGTCTTTGTTCACAAGACATAACTGCCTCTCCATTTCCAGATCCTCAGGAAAGAAAAATTTCTCCAAAAGGAAGGAATCCCTGGAATTCAGTCACTCCTATGCATTGTTAACAACACAAATGCTGTGGAACTATTTGTTTCTCACTGGGAAAAATTCCCAAGAGAAAACATTCACAATATCATACTTTAACTCAATTTCAACTCTACAAAGCAAGCTTATTGATTCAAAGGCTGAATGTTAAAGTCAGTCTGCCTGGGTCTGCATCATGGCTCCACCGCTTTCTAATTCTTGAGTAAACCTCACCCTCTATTCCTCAGTTACCTTATCTTCAGAGTGAGGACATAAATGGTAACTCCTCTGCAGGGTTCTGGTGACTATTAAGTGAAATAACAAATGTAAGCTTAGGACACTGCTCAGCATTCAGCAAGTGCTCAATAAGTGTTGTGTACCACTGTTCTTGCTGCTACTGTTACAACGGCATTGCCAACCTATTTTCTACTTGGGTGAGATGAACCACAGTTTTGTGTAGGGTGTGAAACTGTGGGTCTACATAGATGTATTGACTTGGACAGCAAAATATAGAGTTCAAAATAAAATAAGGAAAAATAGAGGAAAGGAATCCATAATATAATTGAAAACGATTGAACTGGACATAAGAAGACTCATGCATGTTTTTATAGAACAAATATGTAAATGCTGACTAGGTGCTTGAAACTGTACTGTATGCTGGGAATTAAAAAATGAACAAAATGTAGTGTCTGCTTTCCTCAAGGAGCTCATCCTCTTGCATAGGAGACTCATGGGTAAACGGCCATTATAGCCCAATATGACCCTGCTAGCATCTGAGGTAAAGGATGAGGTGCTAGCTTGTGAACAAAGATGTTTTGGGTCCTTTCAGGAGTGGGGGCCAGCTGTGGCGGGAAGGGTTTTAGAAAACTCCTCACGAGTGGAAGTGGCCTTCCTCCATCCATAACCCTTTTGATTGGCCTCATCTCTGGTTCAGGAATGCTGAGCAGGATACGAGAGGATATTGGAAGGGTATCTTGCCCAATCTTTGAGCAGAAAGAGCTTCTTGAAAGAAGTAGCATCTAGGTAAAGAATTGAAGGCTGAGTTAGAATCAGGTGTAGAGCGGGGAAGATTGCTCTGGGTAGGAAGAGAAACATATGCGAAGGCCCAATTAGAGGCAGGGGTGGTTTGGGGAACCGCAAGTAATTCAGTATGGCCAGGGCCTTGGGGCTGCCTGGGATAGTGAGAGGAATCAGACCATAAAGGGGCTTCTAAGTCAGGTTAGCCTGACCCTTATTTGAAGGTGATAAGGAGTCAATGAAGGTGTTGTGACATTTAAATGTCACTGTTTACACTAGGAGAATGGGTCGGAGGAGCCAGACTGGAAGCTTGTTGCATTAATCCAGGTTAGAATGGTAGCCTGAGACAAGGTGATGGCAACTGGAACAGAGAACAGCAGAAGGACGGAGAGGATATTTATCAGTCAGAATCAAAATGACTTGGTGACTTAATGGATATGGACAGGGGCAGAGGAAAACAAAGGTGGTAAGGTGAACATCAGTGTTTCGGGTTTGGGCAGCTGAGCAGATGAGCAAATGGTTTTCTTAAATGAAGAAAAAGAAAGAACAGATTGGGAGGGAAACAATATGGGGTGAGTTTTGAGAATATTGTGCTAAAGGTGCTTATGGACATCAGTAGAGATGAGCCACAGGCCATTAGATATACGGCTCTGAAGTACAGGAAAGAGTTCTGGCTGAGAAATTATACACACACACACGTGCACCTTGGCTCTGTTCCCATGACACTGTGAAATGTTGTTATCAAAGGCATTAGGGTCAGCCAATTAAGATTTTGATTGCTGGTGAGTACCTCCTCCTTCCAAAACCACCTCTTCCAAGTGACTAACGTCGTCCAAGGGACTGGATCAACCTCTCTCGGAAATCTAGTTTTTGATCCCCGCAGTTAGTAAATCTCTCATCCCACAACTAGTCACCATTCTAAGCACCATCTTCCTCTCTGGGACAGGAAGGGGCTGTAGCTAGCGCTGGATGGTGGTTGCACCCCATGTGGGATGGGCCCCCTATCCGTGTTGTCTTTGCTGCTTCTTCCTTGTTCTTAGGGGATGACTATGCAGAAACAGCCTGGCTGCTGCCCCAGGCTCCTGGTCCTTTCCTCCCTAACTACAGACCTAAATGATTACCTTCCTCAGCCAACATCCAAGCATGTTAAATGTTTGAGGGAATGCTCTCTTTGGTGCTTAAAACTCACTCCCACCGAACACTGGCCAGGGTGCACAGTGGCGAAATAAGCCCCTTGTCATCCACCAGATGTGTTTATTACAGGGGAAAAAAAAGGCCTAAGCAGATCTCCCCAAGTGGTCAGAATCTTAACAAGGACAGTAATTCTCTTAACATTCAGATACAGCATTAACTGCTTCCATAAACTAAATCTAAAAACAGCAGAAATAATAATAAAAAGAAGATATTTATGGAGGCACCGTACGAGAGGTGATAGCAAAGAGACGCCCTTCCCCTGGTCAGCCCCGAGCTCTGCGGTCCTGAATAACGGGCAGCCTTCCACCCTCGTCAACTCCACACACCGCCCGTTCCCAGCACGCAGCCTCCTGCTCCCGGTGCTCATGATCCCGCCAGAGAGGTGAAATGCCCAGTGTGCACACACTGTGTTGGGGCAGAAGGTGAAAGAGGTCTTTTGCTTTCATTCTAAAGCAGAAAGTTTCCCAGCGTGTATGGGAAATCACCATCTTTTGTGTGTGTTTTCAAGTTTTCATTTAATTAATAAGCAAAAATATCAGAGCCGCTAACGGCGCTGTCCTCGTGCCGTGTGGGCAGCCACCCTCTGGACGACAGAGACGTGGTGGCATGGGTGTTGGATGCACAGTCATCGTTTCCGAACAAAACGTTGGATGATAGTCCATGGTGAGGACAATAGAGTGCTGGCAGAAGTGGGGGAGACATGATAGCAATGCTTTATGTTCAAATTACACCTTTTGTTCTCGATTTCAAAGCTCTGCACACATAAATTAAGTCCCGAACTTTCGTCTGAGGTCAGAATCCTCGCCCCATTTCACAGATGGAGAGAGAGGTCCAGCGAGTGACAGGAGCGGCCACACCAGCAGTGGACCTATGATGGAACCTTTTTTTTTTCTACCCAGGCTGCTTCCCTCCTTCTGAGCCAGAGTCAACCTCAGACTGGAAGGGAAGCAAAATCAACTCAGCCTTTCCCCACCGTCCTTCACAAGGCATCGGGGCTAATCCCTGGCCTCCGTGTGTGGAGGGGTCTTTGGAAGGAGACCTTGGAGAAGCAGGGCTCCCATCTGCTCTTTGTCGACGTCTAATATCTCTGGGCCGTCTCCACAGAACGGAGTTTATCCCAGACTCTGGGCTGGATGCTTCTCTCGCAAACGTGCAGGGTCTGTGGGCTATCCATGTTCCTGGCCGTTACTCTCCCACCCCTGAGGAGACTCCGGTGAGAAGCAGATCAAGCAGTTTCTGTGCGTTGGCAGCTTAGAAATGATGAGGAGCGGCAGAAACAGGAGACAGTCTCCTCGTCTTGAATCCTTTACCAGTGCCAGTGCAGTCGGTAATTTGCCCCTTTGCAACGTGGGTTTCGGAGTGGACGGTTCTATGTAAAAAGGATGCAGTGTTTTCCCATCCGGCTCCTGAAATTGACTTCCTTCGATGGCAGGAGGCCTGCAAGTTAGAAAACAGGGAAGCATTTTGCTTTGCTACAATTCATTTTTTGGTTAAATAATATTCAAAGAAGTAAGAAGTTAAAACTCATTTTGTCATTTTCCAGAGCTGAGAAAAAAAAAAAAGGTGTAGCAAAATATGAAAAATGATGCAATTTTCTGATGGAGCCCAAATGCTAGTCTTAGCCATGTCCCATTTCCTAAGCAACCCACAAGCAGCCACGTGGTAAACTCTTGAGTCCAAAACAGACTCTGATTTTGACACTGTCAGTTTGTGTGGGATGTGATGAGAAACAAAAATCATAGCGTCGCTATAGGGCAGTAATTATCAGAACACTTGAAGGAACACTTGAAATGCTGTAGGAACAACTTGGAAGGCCCTGCGGAGGAGTCTTGGACTGCCGTCCACTGTGGCATTGGACGCTGTGTGGTCATCTGTTTTTCCCTCTTTCCTTTTTGTTTTCCAAGCAGAGAGGTCAAATGCAGAGAAGCAAAGCAGACAGAAAACATGTTTGGATTTTTTTTTTTTGTCTTATCTCCTGCTTGCCTCTCTCCTCCCCGCATTTGTCAATTTCCCTCTCACTCTGTAAACTTTGCCTCCCCTAACACCTTTCCATCGTTTCTATCTTCAGATTCTTTCTTTCTTCCTTGATGTACCAACACAGTACGCCTCAGTTCGTCTCTAGACTGATGCCGTTCTGGCTAAAAAAATATATCAATGTGTGCTGGAATGTTATGATGTCACTCCCTTAACCCAGCAGAATTATTCCCCATCTTAGTAGCTATGGAGACATATGTTAGAAATGCATCCCCAGACTACTGGCACCTCCAGGAAGGTAACGTCAAGCACAGATTTCATCTGTGTTGAAGTCACAAAACAACACTATGAATGGCCTTGCCTCCCAAGCTGTCATAACCTGAAGACCAGGGGCAGTGAAAGCAAATCTGCCAGCACCTTCGTGACCAGCATACACTGGCGTCTTAAACAATGCATCCAGAATGAAATGAGTGAACAAATAAATAGGAATGCCAAGTAGTGGGGAGTAATTGAGAATGAAAGCTTCTAAAAGGCAAATCAACACTGTTTGAGATTCTTGGTCTCTCTTGAAGGAAGACATGATACTTTCTGCATGAAGGTCTTCCATGGAACAGCTATGCCTGCAATGTACCTGTGGATGAGTAGGTCCTGGTGGAAATGGCACCAGAACCTTGTCAAGCCTCTAGGACAGGAGTTCTCAGACTGTGTCCGGTCCTAGTTTGAGCACCCCAGAAACAATCTCCAGGACAAAGATTCAAGTGCAATTAGCTTACTTGGGATGGTACCCAGGCAATGCCTATAGGACAGTAAGCAAGACAGAAAAGGAAAGGTAGCCAAGAAAGGGCAAAGTGGTTCGCACAGCGGGTGCCTGGCACTCCATCCTGCTGTGGAAATCCGGGAACAAGTGTAGAAGATGCACTTCCGATGTCCCACCTGCTATTATTGGCCAAGGGCTGCTCCCAGGACACGTGGATCCCATGGCACTTTGGCTTCTATCATGGGTAGACAAAGTTCACTCTAGAGCCCGTGAATGCCTTGAGGAAAAGAAATGTAGGTGCTGGCAGCTGGAAACCCAGGGCACCAAACTGGTGAGGGCAATGGGTATGGGTGGGGCACTGACAGCCCTGCTACAGCCTGCAATGGCCCCTTATGGATTCTAATTTCTATATTATAATAACATATAAAGTGCTATTTAGAGTCACGTGGCTCTGTGGTTAGCGATGATTGTAAGTGGTGGTCCTAAGTTGTGTAGGTGGGGAGTACTAAGGATTTAGAAGATTAGGTAGCCGAGCGGTCCATGGAGGAGAGCCTTGGCTGAGAGGGGCTTTGAGTAAAAGTATTCCTATGGGTCCTACAGAAAAATAAAAAGTCATATACCAATTGCATCTATATTCCTACACAGGTAGACAAGCAGAGGAGGATGAGGGGCCTTTCCTAACAGCTGCCCTCCTC
This sequence comes from Ceratotherium simum simum, assembly GCF_057802395.1. Taxonomy (NCBI): domain Eukaryota; kingdom Metazoa; phylum Chordata; class Mammalia; order Perissodactyla; family Rhinocerotidae; genus Ceratotherium; species Ceratotherium simum. Next base: position 1,894,490 of record NC_141913.1, read on the forward strand.
CTTTACCCATCAGCTGAAGTATTTTCCATGCTCCCCAAACACCCTGGGCATCTTTTTTATAAAAACCAATCCTTAGCACATGGGCACATTCTTGTGCATTCCTGTTTCTGCAACATGCTTTAATCCAGCATTTGGTGCATAGTAAGAGTACCCAATAAGTGTTTGATAAGTGAATCAATGAATGAGTGATGAGTCATATCTCCCTAACAAAAAGCCTGATCTTTGACAGTTTGGTAGTGACTTACCTGGAGGTTTGTAATAATTTGGTATCACCAGGGTAATAGCACAGCAATAACCATTGGCATTTGGCTATTATGTCCATCAGTTGTGAGGACAAGCCTGTGAGGGCAGAAAAAATGTTTACCTCACTCACCAATGAATTTCCAGTGCCTTACAACAAGATTTGTTGGATAAACGAAGGAATGAACAACCAATATAAAGGTACAGGATGGTGTAGTTGTTAAGAGCATAGACTTGGGAGTTCTGGTGCTTAGGTTCAGACCCAGCTCTGTTTTTTCCTAGCTCCATGACTTTGAGCAAGTCATTTAAACTCTTTGTGCCTTCGTTTCCTCTTCTATAAATGAGGTTAATAACAGTATTTACCCCATAGAACTTCTGTGAAATTTAAATGACTTAATGCATTTAAAGTATTTAGAACAGTGCATAGCGAATAGTAAGCCTTACATAAAAGTTTACTGTTATTATGGAATCTCAGAGTCTCCTGAACATCAACAAGAATTATTGTTCCAAAAAATGAAAATGTGGCCAATGTGGCCATTGCCTTTTTAGTCAGTTCTAAGTCCCACTTTCATTATCTGCAGAACTTTGAGATTTCAGAGCATAATACCAGACAAATGAGTTTCTGTAACCTCAAAAAATTTGAAAAACACAATCCCTATCAAAATCTCAGTGATATTTTTTTTGAAGAAATAGAAAAGTCCATCCTAAAATTCATATGGAATCTCAAGGGCCTCCGAATAGCCAAAGCAATCTTGAAAAAGAACAAAGTTGAAGGTCTCACATTTCCTGATTTTAAAACTTATTACAAAGCTACAGTAATCAAAACAACTTGGTACTGGCATAAAGATAGACATATAGACAAACGGAATAGAATAGAGAGCCCAGAAATAAACCTTTACACATAAGGTCAAATAATTTTTGAGGAAGGTCTCATTCAATGGGAAAAAGCCAGTCTTTTCAACAAATGGTGTTGGGAAAGCCAGATATCCATAAGTAAAAGAGTGAAGTTGGCCCCTTACCTTATACCATACACAAAAATGAACTCAAAATGGATGAAAAACCTAAACATGAGAGCTAAATTATAAAATTCTTAGAAGAAAAAGTAGGAGAAAATCTTCATGACATTGGATTTCACAATGATTTTTTGGATATGACACCAAAATTAATACCCATAATATGTAAAGAACTCCTACAACCCAACTACAACAAAAACCCAAAAAACCTGATTTAAAAAATGGACAAAGAGCTTGAATAGATATTTCTCCAAAGAAGATATACAAATGGCCAATAAGGACACGAAAGATGCTCAACGTCACTAATTATTAGGGAAATGCAAACCAAAACCACAGCCAGATGCCACCGCACACCCATTAGGATAGCTACCATCAAAAAAACAGGGAATAACAAGTGTTGGTGAGAATGTGGAGATATTGAAACCTTTATGCACTGCTGGTGGGAACGTAAAATGGTATAGCCACTATGGAAGACAGTATGGTGGTTCCTCAAAAGCATAGAATTATTATATGATCCAGCAATTCCAGTTCTGAGTATATATCCCAAATAATTGAAAATAGTCTTGAAGAGAAATTTGTACACCTATATTCATAGAATTTTTTGTAATACTGAAAAGGTGGAAGCAATCCAAGTGTCCATAGACTGGTGAATGGATAAACAAAACATGCTCTATCTATACAATGAAATATTATTCAGCCTTAAAAAGGAAGGAAATTCTAACGCACGCTACAACATGGATGAACCTGGAGGATAGTTTGCTAAGTGAAATAATCCAGTCACAAAAAGATGAATACTGTATGATTCCACTTATAAGAAGTACCTAGAATAGTCAAATTCGTAGAGACAGAAAGTGGAATGGTGGTTGTCAGGGGCTGGGGGAGGGGGAATGGAGAGTTGTTGTTTAGTGGGTACAGAGTTTCAGTTTAGGAATACGGAAAAAGTTCTAGAGATTGGATGTACAACAATGTGAATGTAGTTAACAGTATTGAATTGTGCACTTAAAAGTGGTTAAGATGATAAATTTGATGTTATGTGTATTTTACCAGAATTTAAAGACTTTAAGACACACACAAAATTGAAAACACAGTTTAACTGATGGAAAGCTAGGTCGGGGTCAGGAGTTTTGGGCTCCTGTCCTGATTTGGTTGGTGCGTATCTTACCTTGACTTAGCCAAAAGGTAAGTGAGGAGCAGCACTAGAAAAGCACTTGGAGCATTTTTTAAAAAGATGGTGTTGTTATTAATGACCATTGGCATAACTACATTATTAAAACAGTGTACTATTGAAAGAAACCTTTCTCCCTGAAAATTTTAGGCAAAAACAGGTGACAGAGAAGCTATCCTGTCAGTTCAGATTAACACCTAATAGAAGAAAGAGGGAAAACCTGAAAAGTGCAGTAATTTACTTAAAAGCAATTTTTTTAAAAAAATAATAATAATAATGGTAAATCTGTGACACCGACTTCATTTGCTATTAGGAATGAATTTGGATGGGTCTTAGAGCCTTACACCATAAATCAAAACTAATTTGAGTTTGGACAATTTTCTTTATCATATGGTATATTTAACTCTTACCAGATGGATATATGGACACATAAGTAATGACATGTGCACAGTAAATTAAGCTTAAGCCATTTTCTTCCCTTAGGGATTTAACGTGGGGAAAGCATTACACAGGGATGATGTCTTCAGACACTCACCCCTGTCAGAGACTGCCGTAGCCCTGAGTTATTAGCATAGGATAAAAGAAGAAATTTGGTCCTCTTACTCACGCACTCTGCCTGCGCCCTGTCAACTGGACTCCAGCGTGCCCCTGTGTAATGGGCTTGTTGCTAGGTAACAGACACAGGGACCCAGGAAAATCTTTCCTCAAGGCTGCGTATATTTTCCACTAAAGCCGCAGCTTCCGTGGTCTGGAAACGATTCCCATTACTCACTGTCCCTGTTGCCCTTCCTCCCATTTGTTTCTGTTTACAGATCCCAGTTTAACAAATGAGTTCATACATCTTATGCCATTAAACAGCTGTGTAAAATAGAGACCCCACTTGAACAGTATTGTTTACTCCAACAGGTAATATACTAAAGAGCATTTGGCTACTGGTATTTGTCTCCACTTTGTGCAAAGAAAAGTATTAGGAAAAGCATGCAACCATGTTCAAATGTTTCATAACAATAGAATGCTGTTTTAAATACTGGTTTAACTGAATAAATAAATAAATAAAATTGCTATTTCAAACCATAACAGTTTAAGGGCAAGTGGAGAAATTTGAAAATGAACCAGGCATTACATGATATTCAGGAATATTGTTAATATGTTAGATGTGGAAATCTCACTGTGGTTATGTATGGTGATGTCCTCATTTTTTGAAGAAGATACTAAAGTTACAAAGTGCCATAATATCTGTAAATTACTTTAAAATCGTTCAGCAAAAGATACAGATAAAGAAAGTATGACAGAATATTAACAATTATTAGATCTGAATGGTGTGACAGGTGGATGTTCATTGTCTTATTCTTTAATTTTTTATATATTTGAAATTATTCATAATAAAAAATAATTTATAATAAAAACAAAGAAAAAAAACTCACAACAACCATCTTAGGTAGAAGATCTTGTAACATAGAAGGCCCATTTTTTTCTTTTCCTGAAAAAAATGAGAAGAATTTTAAAGGGAGATGGACTGGCAATCTAGGAAGAAGGAGACAGGGGAGTCAGGGAGAGAAAAAGTGTGGCACTGAGGACTGTATGAAGTGAACTGGCCATTAGACAGCCCCCAGTACTGAGAGAACAATGACTTGTGGGTGTTAATTTGAAATTGTTGTGTTTCTGAAATATTATTCCCTCCTCTGTAAATTGTGCTATGCTCAAAATGATTTGCGAGAGTGAAAAATGAGTCACATGTCAACTTCAAGTAGAAAGGCTCATAAGATCGAGGATGGCAAGGCAATCCATAGACTTACCCATTTCCACGGCAGCCAGAGTCAGGGGTGATCATGAGAATCAGGTTCCTTGGGAATTCATGGAAACCTTTGGAAAGGGTTTGAACTTCTACAGAGAATGGAATTGGACTTGAAGCAATCTCCTCTTGATCTCAAGAGCTCAGCTTACTTTGGGACAATAAATTTTAATCTTTCCTCAAGTCTAAGATTGAAATAAAGTGTTATGTTATCCCATAACATAACAACGTAGGACATACATTAATTTATCAATTAATCAGATCATAAAATAAGTAGAATACATTTACTGTGACAGTCATTCAAAACATTTATTGAGCATTTACTATGTTCCAGGTACATTTTTATGAGCTATATGCAGCCTGAGGAAAGCAGACTGATGTAGCAGCAGTAAGTTTTATTTTGGCATGACATTGTAAAAGAAGGATAGGCTCTAGATGTCACTTGAAGATAGAGTCAAAAGAATTTGCCAATGGATTAGATGTCAGATACAAGAGAAAGACAAGAGTAAACTATGACATCTCAGTTTTTGACCTGAGCAACAGGAAGAATTGAGATATCATTAACTGATACCGGGAAGACTGAGGGAGGGACAGGTTTGGGGGGAATGTAGAAGATCAGGGTCTGGATGTGTTAAGTGTGAGGGACTATTTGACATCTAGTGGAGATGTTCAGAAGGCAGATGAATATATGAGTGAGGAGTTTACAGGAGAAGTCTGGGATCAGAGACATAAGTTTGGAGTGTGTATGTCTATGTGTGTGTGTGTGTGATTACAGTTGTTTTAAGAGTACCTGGGATTTATTTTAATCAGGTAAGGTAAGACATATTGACACAGAAATGATTGTCATGAAGGAAGAAGTTTATTATACTCACAGTTCCCTAGAAACAGGAGGCATGGCAGGTAGGGCCACATGAGGCAGCGCCAAGGTGAGAGGGGTGGGTAGACATACAGAGAGGGAAATTGTGGGCAAGAGACTTTATTGTGGTTTCCGTGGGAAGGAATGGGCAAGGCAGGGGAAGCAGGCTAATTGAAGGACTGGCTAGTTGGAATAATTTCAGCAGGTTCTGGGGCACAGGGGCTGTATCTATATACCTGGTACCTGGCCCTGGCATGATTAGGGCAGGTGGATAGTGGCTCTAGATTGGTTGGTTTGCATTTGAAAGGTGTGCTCACAGGCAGGCAAATTGTTTACTATCTCTAGGAATTGGCTAGCCCTGGGAGGGGCAGTCCCTCCAGGTCAGCAAGACCCCAGACGTCAAAGCACCAGCATGCAGAAAATAAAAGACATGGTTATTATAACAGTACTTAAAGTCATGAGCATGGATGAGATCACTAGAGTTGGAGCCCTCGGCACTCCAAGCAAGAGTCAGCAAGGTGAAAAGGATCCAGCAAAGAGAACTGAGAAAGGGGGGACTAGGGGGTGGGGGGGGTGGGGAGCCAGCAGCGTTTGAAGGGAAACCAGCAGAATGTGGTATCCCAAAAGTCAAGTGAATAGTTTCTAGGAGGAGGGAGTGAGAAACTGTGCCAAGTGCTACCAATAGGCCAAGAAAATACCACGGCGGTCACTGGCGCCTTTGCAAGGGCAATTTTGGTGCAGTAGTGGGGACAAAACTCAAATGAATCAGATTTAAGAGAGAGTAGGAGGGAGGATGTAAGACAGAGTATCAGTCACTCTTTTGAGGTGTTTTGCTGTAAAGGGAGCACAGAGGTGAAGTAGAACCTGGACTAGAGTCAATAGAGATTTTTTTTTTTAAGACAGAAGGAAAAACTGTGTGTGATCAAAGGAACAGGAGAAGGAAGAACCTGGAAGGATGCCCAGGAGTAGACAAGGGAGCCCAAGAGGAGGATCCAGGCTTCGATAGGAGCATGGACAGTGGAGCCATAGTAACGGGGACAGGAGGCGCTCATGGGCACAGGTGCCGGCCCTTGTGAAGATGTGGTGGTGGGAGCAGGCAGTGCTTCCACAGGCTTCTGTTTTCTCAGTGCAATGGCATTTAGCTTGAAGCTTGTTTTTTTGTTTTTTTTTTTTATAATTTTATTTATTTATTTTTTCCCCCAAAGCCCCAGTAGATAGTTGTATGTCATAGCTGCACATCCTTCTAGTTGCTGTATGTGGGACGCGGCCTCAGCATGGCCAGAGAAGTGGTACGTCAGTGCGCACCCGGGATCTGAACCCGGGCCGCCAGCAGCGGAGCGCGTGCACTTAACCGCTAAGCCACAGGGCCGGCCCATGAAGCTTGTTCTTTTTTTTTTTTTTAAGATTTTATTTATTTTATTTTTCCCCCCAAAGCCCCAGTGGATAGTTGTGTGTCGTAGCTGCACATCCTTCTAGTTGCTGTATGTGGGACTCGGCCTCAGGATGAACGGAGAAGTGGTGCCTCGATGCACACCCGGGATCCGAACCCGGGCCACCAGCATCGCAGCGCGCACACTCAACCACCAAGCCACGGGGCCGGCCCTGAAGCTTGTTCTTTTATCCGATGCTGATTTGATGTTCTTAACTGGATGGGAGACAACAATCTGATTCAAATGAAGTGAAAGAAACTACTCCATCTCTTTTATATTTTGGCATGGCATTATAAAAGAAGGAAATTGAAAGAAAGAAATATAAATCCACAAATACAGTAACATAAACTAGAAGAATATGATCCTGATTAAACTTCTTATCTATCTTGTGAACAAAGGTATGTGGGAAGAGAAAGAACTGAATGCTTCCTCCAGTCAGCAAAAAGTTGGTTACTTCCTAGAGCATTCTAAAGGTAGAAAAGAAACAAACAAATGTGGACTCCACATTTGACTACATCAGGAAAGGCTTAATAACCTATGAGGGAGTTCCTAAGAAAGGTTCCTGCTTTAGGAGGAAGACATGTGCACACACACACTCGCTATACTTAACAGGCTTATCCTCTCAAACCCCTGACGCTCACAGTCTTGGGAATTTTGTTCCTGGGACTGGGAAGCCCTTACTCAGGCAACTTGTTCTTTTGACTTTGCAGTCAAGGGACAGTCACAATGACGTGTCCCTTGCTCTCCTCTTATAAATAAAGGCAATTTACTCGTCAGCCATCAAACAATGCCCGAAGACACATGTTTTTTCTTTTTTTTTTTTCACATTTTTATTAACTTAATCCTTTAAGCAGGTGGGGTAGACTTCACGGAAATAATGGGATTCTGAGCCTGACAAGAAATCATGATGTGCTCCCACTGCAGGTGAAGATCACCTCTGAAGGTTGCCTGTCCAATGCTGCAGGTGCCGCTGGCAGCATGCCCTGGGCGCCATGGGCCATGGTGCTGCCCGCTGATCTCCCGGAGATCTTCCTCCTCGGGGCTGGGCCTCCTCAGTCCCATGCTGCAACTCACCCAACCAAGGGTCTATAGGCCTGGGCAATGGCTTTCCTCATTTGATGAATTCCCCCCATCGCTTCCAAGGACCTACGTGCTTTTCAGGTGCCCTGTGAGCATTTATTCACCTCACTTGGGTGAACATTTGGCATCCAAATTCTAGTTGACTCATTTGGGCCTTAAAAGTCATTTAATCTTTCATTTACCCATTTGCTGCCCAAGAAGCAGCCATTTTCAAGCCAAAGTTTCTCACCTGGTGCTGCCTGTCTCTTGCAGAGACAGAGCATAGTTAGCACTATCACCAGAAAAGATCTGGCAGACAGAATGTCTTTGTGCAGAAAGCCCCTGTGTCATCTTTTACTCTAGTCACAACTCTTTTTTCCAGGCCTCCTTCTCCGTCATGAAAACGTATCATAGTTAAGAAAAAGAAAGCTCCCACCTCCGGAGTCCTCTGAGGTCCTAACTGATTTAAACCATGGGCAGACCTTCCTGTTTGCCCTTTCTTCCCATGGAAACAGAATCCACACCATACGGCCAATGTTCTGGGAAGGGGGTTATCAGTGTTTACCAGAGGGACAGCCCGCACTGCTTCCCAGTTCTCCTTTTATGGGTATGGATTACAGATTAATCTTTATTCAGGCACAGAAACTCTTGATTTATGTCACTAATAAGTATGTGCTTTGTGCTGCAGCCAGTGTGAACTACTCGGAATACATGATGTGCTGGTTGTAAATTGATAAACACATATTGTAGATCACGGGGAGCTCAGAAGAAGGAGAAAACAATGTGAATCAGATGCATATTATACGGCCTGGCCCCAGCCTGAGTGGTCAGAGCATCTTAGTGTAATCCAAATTACCCTGCACATCCTCTACATCCATTTTTTGATTTCACCAAGAACACACAGACCCTCTTTCACTTTGTCATGAGTCTTGCTTATGAATCAAACTATTCACTAGGAACCCTGATCTCACAAATGAAAAACTGCTCCATTATCTGCCTGTCTTATGGGGGAACCAAGGTCCCAATGCATTAGGAGGTAAACTTCAAACACTACGTGAAAAATGCATCCTTCCACACGGGAAGCACAAGGTCAACTGGAAGTCAGCAAAGCCCAGCCACACGGACATTGTTCTTTTTGTCCAGTCTTCTTTCCTAGTTCACTTGCTTTCACTAATCAAGATCTCGCAGAAATATGTTGAGTTAAAGCTTCGCTTTTGTTAGTCATTCCATTGGGCTGCTTTGCTGAAAGCGTTAGTGATAGTCCCTGAAATGGAACATGACTAAAGGAAATTCACAAGAAATGTTAATGAGGTTGAAATGCAGTTGCATCCAGTCTTGGAATTCTGAGGCCCCTAGAACTGCATTTTACTCCAGGCAGCAAGGTAATTGAGCTTTGCACAATGAATGGCACTAGAAGGGCGCTTGAGGGCTCTGACAAGCTCATGTGGGAAGGCTAATTTTTGAAGTGATTACACTCTAAAGTTTCCATGATTGTTAGAGTCCTCTGGGAGCAACTTTTCAAGTTTGTATCAATAATTGTTTATCAATAATTGTTTTCCCCAGAAAACGCAGGCATTGAAAACCTGGTTGTCCTTTTTCATGTGTGCCAAGCAGAGACAATCCCACTTTCTCCAAAGTTCTGAATCATGACATTAAATAGCACAAGTAAATCAAAGCATGGCACTCCACCAGGACTGTCGGCTGAGATAGAAAACCTGATTAGCAGCAAACTTGGCACCTCAGACTTCTGCAAATGGAATGAATTGCCAAAGGCGTGTCTCGCTGAGAAAACACGGCCTTTTCACTCAGTTCTAGCAGAAGTATGTGCTACTCGATATGGTCCATTAATTGTTTTCTTGGGAAGCTGCAGTCTAAATATAATTTTTAGTACATGCTTTTGTAAGAGGCATTTTATGTAGCTGGATCTATACATGATAGTTGACTATTTTACCAAATGCTCAAACTTTTAAAGAAATTGTGCCATATTTACAAATTATCTATACTAGCAAAAACCACATAGGGCATGCTTAGGTTAGTTACTGCTAGAAAGATTTTGGAGGTCTTGACATATTTTCAATTTCAGTAAGAAAAACTCGGCATTGCTAACAGTGTTATGCCAATAACGAATTCCTGTAGAAGAGCATATACTGCTGTATAAGCTCAGCTGTCAAGATGGACAGCTTGGGTCTACAGTGACATGGCTTAGGAAAGCAGGAATTTCAAAGAAGTCCTGGAAAACATGGAAAAGGTCAACTAGCCCACTCCCCCGACTCTGCTTATCACCATAGCAACTACAGCTCAAACATTTATGTTTCTCATTTCCTTATAAAATGAAATATGAGGCAATGTGATTATCACAGCCGGTAAAAGGTAGGGATGGAGTTGAGTACAATTAAAAATTTAGCACTGAATATATTTGATAGAGCATTCTTGTCATTGTTTTTTAAAATGACACAATTTTACACCTGCATCCCCAGAGGCTTCAGGTCTGCTAGAGCTTCGTCAGGGACTGTTATAGAAAACAACTGGGGAGGCCACACAAGTCACCACTGGGCCTCCTGCTCCCCACTCTGCAAAGAGCAGCTCCCCGTTCATCTCCCTCTAATGTCAGGGTTTAAAGAAGTGTTCTGCTTCTTTGAAAACAACTGGATTATTTTCATCTATTTAACACTAGTAAGACATTAAAGGATATTATAGGAAAAAAATGTAAAACATGGAAATCCATTCATGACATATTGTTAAATTAAAAAAATGGTAAAAAGAGGCTTTTTCTCGTGGCGCCTCGGAGGCAGTCGGCTGCTTCAGGATGAAGCTGAACATCTCTTCCCCAGCCACTGGCTGCCAGAAACTCATGGAAGTGGACAATGAACGCAAACTGCGTACGTTTTATGAGAAGCATATGGCCACAGAAGTTGCTGCCGACACTCTGGGTGAAGAGTGGAAGGGTTATGTCGTCCGAATCAGTGGTGGGAACGACAAAGCAAGGTTTCCCCACGAAGCAGGGTGTCTTGACCCATGGCCGTGTTCCCCTGCTGTTGAGTAAGGGGCATTCCTGTTACAGACCAAGGAGGACTGGAGAAAGAAGGTGCAAATCTCTTTGGGGTTGCATTGTCGTTGCCAATCTGAGTGTTCTCAACTTGGTCATTGTAGAAAAAGGGGAGAAAGATACTCCTGGACTCATTGATACTACTGTGCCTCGTCGCCTGCGGCCCAGCAGAGCTAGCAGAATCCGCAAACTTTTCAATCTCTCTAAAGAAGACGATGTCCGCCAGAATATCATGAGAAAGCCCCTAAACAGAGAAGGTAAGAAACCTGGGACCAAAGCGCCCGCGATTCAGCGTCTTGTTACTCCACGTGTCCTGCAACACATATGGCGGCCAGTTGCTCTGAAGAAACAGCGTGCTGAGGAAAACAAGGAAGAGGCTGCAGAATACGCTAAACTTTTGGCCAAGAGAATGAAGGAGGCCAAAGAAAAACGCCAGGAACAGATTGCCAAGAGACAGAGGCTGTCCTCTCTGAGGGCTTCTACCTCTCGGTCTGAGTCCAGTCAAAAATGAGATTTTCTAAGAGTAACAAATAAAGAAGATCAGATATCAAAAGAAAAAAAAAAACAGTGAAGTGTGAACGTTATAAGCCCTGTTTGCAAATACACTCATCTTTACACACAAAAAGAAAAAGATGAACAAAATTAAAAACTAAATCATATTGAAAGGTGAGTATCGGAGAGTAAAGTAAGTTTTATTTTATCATCTTTTCAGCTGGTTGTCCCTTTCATAATTATGTAATGTCCTTCTTTGTCCCTTGCAACTTTCTTTGCTCTAAAGTCTGCTTTATCTAATGTTCATTCTTGCTTTCTTTTGAGTAATGTGTACATGATATGTCTTTTTTCATGTTTTCTTCTTTCAACCTACCTATACACAAATACATTTGACGTGAGTCTCTTTTAGACAGCATATAGTTGGGCCATTTTTAAAAGTTCAGTCTGCCAATCTCTGTCTCTTAATTGGTGTATTTAGATGAATGAAATTTACATTTAATTTAATTATTACTGTGTTAAGGCTGAATTCTACCATTTTACTATTTGTCTTCTGTTTGTCCTCATTTTCCTTTCTTCTTTTCACTTTTTCTGCCTTCCTGGGGCTTATTTGAACATTTTTTAGAATTCTGTTCTGATTTATGTCAAGTTTTTGAGTGTAGCTTTTTGTACAGCTGTCTGAGTGTTTGCTCCAGGTACTATACTACACATGAGTAATTCATCACTGTCCGCTGATCTCAACTTTTTACAAGTTCGAGGAAAGTGCAGAAACCTTGATCCATTTAGGTCCACTTACCTTCCCCCCTCATAGTATAATTAACCTCAATATTTCCTCTACATGTGTTGAGAACAACATCAGACAATGTTATAGTTTTTGCTTCAATCGTCTAACATAATTTGAAAATTCAAGAGGATAGTCTCTAATATTTACCCTCATTTTTATGTTTTCTCTTGTTCTTTCTTCATTCTTGATATGGCATGTTTCTTTCTTCTATCATTTCCTTTCTATTTAAAGAAATTTTTTCTTTGCTGTTAGTTTTCCGGAGTTTGATTATGATGTGCCTTGGCTTGAATTCCTTCAGATTGATCTTGTTTTGGGGTTTGCTCAGTTTCCTACATTTGTAGGTTTCTGTCTTTTGTCAAATTTAGGAATTTTTGAGCCCTTATTCTTCCAAATATTTTTTCAGCCCCGTGCTTTTTCTCCTCTCCTTCTCGGTCTTCAGTGATGTAAATGTTAGAACTTTGGTTGTTGTCCCGCAGGCCTCTGAGGCTCTGTCCATTTCTTTTCAGTCTGTTTTCTCTCTGTTGTCCAAGTTGGGTAATCTCTAACATTCTCTCTTCACTGACCCTTTCCTCTGTTCTCTCCATTCCACTGTTGAGCCCATCCAGTGAGTTTTATTTCAGTAATCGTATTTTTCAGTTCTAAAATTTCCTTCCGGTTCTTTATATCTATATTTATTTCTATTCTGTTTCTTCACTAAGGCTTTCTATTTATCTGTTTCAGTGTGTTTGTAATTGTCCATTGAAGCATTTGTAGGAAAGTTGTTTTAAGATCCTTGCTGATAAATCCAACATATGTGTTATATTGGTGTTGGCATCTGTTCTTTGTCATTTCTCATTCAAGTTAAGATTTTCCTGGTTCTTGGTATCACGAATCATTTTCTATTGTATCCTGGACATTTTAGGCATTTTAGGTAGTATGCCATGATCCCATTTAATCTTTTTTTTTTGCAGAGTCACCCTGTATAGGTGTATTCTACAAGTGCCGGTGGGGCTGGGTGTTCAGCTCCCCATCGGGCTTCCTGACACCAGCAGGAGAAGGCAGCAGTGGAGTGCCAACGAGCACCATTGTGCTCTGCCTCTTTCCCTCTCACGGCCACTGGTGCAGGGGAAGTTCAGTGCCCTATTCCGCCCCACTGGCACCGTCCTGATGGAGAAGCGGTGTCAACTCCCTTGCCTTGTTTCTGCCAGGAAGGGACGGAAATCCAGCTCCCCACTAGGCCCTTCTGACTGCATAGGGCTTTGGGTTTGGGGGCAGATTTTCCTTTAGTGTTTGGCCGGAGTAGGGCAGGTATTATCATGATGGTTTTCTGTCCTGATAGGCTATTATTTTCCCAGTCCTCTCACTAGAGAGAGAGGAGGCTTTTCTTTTTGGTCTGTGTCTTTTGGCAGTTCTGGGTTGCAGACTTCTCCAGTACCCCTTCTGGATATATGGAAGCAAAAAGAAAACCCAGGGGCCTCACGCAGTGTTGTTCCTGAAGTGGCAGGTTTCCGAGGCAACCTTTCACTTTTCAGAATCTTCCTTCATTATGTTGTGTCCCGGGTTTTTTAGTTAAGAGCAAGGAGGGTAGGAGTAGTAAACAGTGGGGCTACAGCATCTTGGCCAGAATTGGAAGTCCTCAGTACTTTTTTTATTTCTAAAATAAATTAAACTATATATTTAATTAGTTTATTTAAATTATATTTACATTGTTAAAATAAATTAAACTACATATATGAGAGAACTTAGAGCTTACATTGAATTGCAAATCAAAACAAATTTTAATCTTGTGAATTTCACCTTTTGAAAATTTTATTTATTCGTTATCCAAAAATATTCTTGATTGCCTAACTTTGTGCCAGGCACTGTGATGAATGCTGGGACAGTGGTGGTACATGTTAGTCAGAGAAGGTCCTGGACCTCATGTTCAGGTCTGTCATACCCAGTAAAAGGATAATACAGCGGGTGAAGTGCTATGAACAAAACAAACTAGTGACGTGACAGGGCAAGGGAGGAGGGGCATGGCATCCTAGACAGAGTGGTCAGAGAAGGCCTCTCTGAGCTCTGAGGAGGGGCCTGTTGAGCTGAGACCTGGCAGACAAGAGCAAGTTGTTCTTGTGATGAGAAGTCTGAGCAAAGGGAACAGCGTGTTCAAGGTTCTGAAATGTGAAAGAACAGAAAGAGGCCAGAGCAAAGGGGGTGAGGATGAGCAGGCAAGAGCCAGAGCATTCAGGGCCTTCCCGGCCACGGTAAAGGCAGTCCAGGGTCACAACAATGCTCTAAACAAATGAATTTGAATGACAAAATAAAATTGTACATTACTTCAAAATTTTCAGTTCATGAATTTAAAATGCTCTTGATCTTTTTTTCTTTTCTTTTCTTTTTTTTTTTTTGGTGAGGAAGATTGGTCCTAAGCTAACATCTGTTGCCAGTCTTCCTCTTTTTGCTTAAGGAAGATTGTCCCTGAGCTAACATCTGTGCCAATCTTCCACTATTTTGCATATGGAACACTGCCTCAGCATGGCTTGATGAGCAGTGTGAAGGTCCGTGCCCAGGATCTGATCCTGTGAACCGTGGGCCACCAAAGTGTAGTGCACGAACTTAACCCCTACGCCACCGAGCTGGGCCCTAAAATGCTCTTGATCCTTTTTGCTGCCACTGTCAAGGCACTTAAACCTAGAGAATGTGAGGAGAAAGACAAAAAGAGGAGAAGAAAAGAGAATACAAATAGCAAATAAAAGAAAGAGGACAAAAGATGCCTGGAGAAGAAGAGAGAAATGATTGAGAAACGGAAGCTCCAACAACGCCTAAGGCCTGCTCTCCTTAGCTGCAATTTCAGTTCTCTGAACAATTTTGTGCTTTGCCCTCCTCAGCACATATTGGCTGCCATCTTGGAACAGCCACTGAAACTAGGGTTACCCAAGGTCTACAGAGGGGATGTGAAGAAACCTCAAATGTATTCTACTGCTTTTTGGCCTAAACCAAATTAGGACCAAGAACAAAGGGCTTTCTCTTCATGGTGGTGTCAGTATTAACAAAGTTAATCCTCTCCAGAAAAAGGACAGCTGAAAAAGCCACCAGCTGCTCCATCCAGGGAGCAGTCAATGGCTGTGTGAGGAAATTAGGTATTTATTAGGTATCAGAAGATCCAAGTTCAAGTCCCGTTCTGACACAGAGGCTGATCTTGTGTGAGTTACTTAACTTCTTTGAGTTTGCATCTTTCCATCTTTAAAATGGAAATAATAATACCTATTTGAACAGTTGCTGTGAGCTTAAGCTGGTCAATATTTCTGGGCCCTAATTTCTTTATCTGTAATATAGATTTAATAACGCCCACCCCTCCTAACTCAAAGGCTTATTGTGAGGATGAAACACTCTGGACCGTAGAACTCTTGGCAAATGAGAAATGGCATTATGATCTTCACTCCCCATGCCAACTCTTCAACAGTCTGGGCAGTCAGAGCCCTGAGATGATCATTTTTGGGGTACATTCAGCAAACTATTCCCATAAAGGGTCAGTGGATTAATATTTTAGGCTGTGTGGGCTATATGGACTCTTTACAACTTCTCAACTCTGCCATAGCTTGAAAGAAGTCATAGACAATACATAAATGAATGAGTGGGCTGTTTTCCAATAAAACTTGATTTTTAGTCACTGAAATTTGAATTTCATACAATTTTCAGTTATTAAAAGTTATTTTTCGTTTGATTTTTTTCAAGCATTTAAAATTGCAAATATATATATATATATATTTAGCCAGCATGTCATACAAAAGCAGGCAGCAGACTGTATTGTCCATGGGCCATAGTTTGCCAATCTCTGTTCTAGAGGAATTCCACCATTATTGACCAGATTTCTAGTACAGCAAAGTCTCCCAGGAGGTTCATTTAAAGATGTGGACATGAAAATTGGCATTTCACTAACTTCATGGGGAGAACAGTTTTAGAACTTGTCCAATAGGGCCATTTTGGGCAAAGGTGTATGTAAGCATTCATTGATTAAATATTTGAAGATATTGACTGAACGGCATGCCTAGGTTCAAGCACCAGGGATGAAGGAAGAATGTTCAATGAACATCCCCTCTGTCTGAAAACGGGAGAAATGGGATCTCCTCAATTGCTTTTAGAAGAAAAATATCTTTAGGCAAGAACCTCAAGTAAGTCACTAGGAACATGCTTTTATGTACTGTTAAAAAATACTGCTATTGACTTAGTTGATATCAACCTAGATTATTTTGGTTGAAAACACTAGTCACTGACCAGAATCTTTTCTAAGCCTGCACCCTTGAAAACTGGTTTTTGGTTTTTTCTTTAGGTTTATAGCCACTGCTGTACTTGTTCTGCTACAGTTTTCAACAAGACCCTTGGCTTCTTTGGCTTCTTAATGCCTAAAAAAAAAAAAAAATAACATCTTAGTATAAAACAAAATACAGAGTAGTTATAAAAATACATATTTGCAGTTGTATCTCGCCAGGTTTCAATCATTTCAATTTATTGTTCATTATTTTTTATTTATCTTGTTTTGTTTCAAGAGGTCAATGTAAAATAAACTGTATCTGTCAGTAAATTATGTTACGTCTCTCTGTCTCTATCCAGAACTCGCTTCTCTCAGTGACTCAGGGAGCAATATGTACTTTTTGCTTTCAGGTCAGCTGAAGGTCACAAAGCTAGCCAACGTCCTCAGTAAGCTCCATGTTAATAATTCCACTGAATGCTTTCAGTCCTCATTTTACTTGGCTTGTCGCCTGCATTTTCCAATATGGACCATTCTCTCCTTCCTTTGGCTTTTGTAATGCCATAGCTTTTCCTCAGCCTCCTTTGCACCCTCACCTTCTGTCACGCAGCTATTAATGTAGGAGTTCCTCAAGGCTGAGCTCCTCCTCTCACTCTGTATTCTCCTCCTAGGCAATCTCATCGATACTTTTGGCTTCAATAGCACCTATGCACTGATGCCTCACAATTGTATATCTCCAGGCCAGACCTCTCCTCTTTGCCTCAGATTTTGCTGTCCGATCTTCTATTCTATGCCTCTCTTTGGATGTCTCAAAAGTACCTTAAATTCGATGTGTCCAACACTGAATGAATGACTGGTTCTGCCACCACTACCCCAGACCTTATCTGTCTGCAGTTGCCTCTCACAGTGAATAGCATGAGCACCCATCCACTTGTGCAGGACAGAAACATTCTTTCATATTGCCTCTTCTTTTGTTCCCCATATCTAATCTGCTATCAAGAGCTATGGACTTTACATTCTAACTATCTCTCAAACCCATCATCTCCTCTCCATTTCCACTGCTGTCAGCTCAGGCCAAACTACTTGGAACCCTACCTGGACCCCAAATTGGCCTCTCATGCCCATGCTTGCTCCTCCCTAATCCATTTCCCACATAGCAGCAAGAATGATCTTTAAAAATGTAAACCTTTGGGGCCAGCCCCAGTGGCCTAGTGGTTAAGTTCGGTGCACTCCACTTCAGTGGCCCAGGTTCAGTCCCTGGGCATGACCTACACCACTCGTCTACCAGTGGCCATGCTGTGATGGTGACTCACATACAAAATAGAGGACGACTGGCAACAGATGTTAGCTCAGGGCGAATCTGCCCCAGCAAAAAAGAGGAAGATAGGCACAGATGTTAGCTCAGGGTGAATCTTCCTCAGCAAAAAAAAAAAAAAGCAAATTTTGTATGTTCTTGGCTCCTTTGTCTACGATTAGCTGTCCATAGTTGTGTGGTTTTATTTCTGGGCTTTCAATTCTGTTCCATTGATCTGCGTGTCTGTTTTCCTGCCAGTACCATGCTGCTTTGATTGCTACAGCTTTGTAGTACATTTTGAATTCAGGTAGTATGATATCTCCAACTTTGTTCTTTTTTCTTAGGATTGCTTTGGCTATTTGGAGTCTTTCATTGTTCCAAATAAATTTTAGGATTCTTTGTTCTATTTCCATGAAGAATGTCATTGGGATTTTGATTGGGATTGCACTGAATCTGTAGATTGCTTTAGAAAATATGGACATTTTAACTATGTTAATTCTTCCAATCCACGAGCACAGACTATCTTTCCATTTCTTTATGTCTTCTTCCATTTCTTTCAATAATGTCTTATAGTTTTCACTGTATAGGTCTTTCAGCTCCTTGGTTGAATTTATTCCTAGGTATTTTATTCTTTTTCTTGTAATTGTAAGTGGGATAGTATTCTTGATTTCTCTTTCTGCTACTTTGTAATTAGTATATAGAAATGCAACTGATTTTTGTATGTTGATTTTGTACCCAGCAACTTTACGGTATTTGTTAATTATTTCTGATGGTTTTTGGTGGATTCTTTAGGGCTTTCTATATAGAAAGCCCTAAATTCTATATATATAGAATCATGTCTTATATAAATAGTGATAGTTTTGCTTCTTCCTTTCCAATTTGGATGCCTTTTATTTCTTTTTCTTGCCTAATTGCTCTGGCTAAAACTTCCAGTACTATGTTGAATAATAGTGGCAAGAGTGGGAATTATTATCTTGTTCCTGTTCTCAGAAGAATAGCTTTCAGTTTTTCACCAGTGAGTATGATGTGGGCTGTGGGTTTGTCATATATAGCCTTTATTATGTTGAGGTACTTTCCTTCTATACCCATTTTATTGAGAGTTTTTATCATAAATGAATGTTGGATCTTGTCAAAAGCTTTCTCTTCATCTATTCAGATGATCATGTGATTTTTATTCTTCATTTTATTAATGTGGTGTATCACATTGACTGATTTGTGGATGTTGAACCATCCTTGCATCCCTGGAATAAATCCCACTTGATCATGGTGTATGATCCTTTTAATGTATTGTTATATTCAATTTGATAATATTTTCTTGAGGATTTTTGCATCTATGTTCATGAACAACATTGCCCTGTAATTTTCCTTTTTTGTGTTATCATTGTCTGGTTTTGGTATCAGGGTAATAATGTTGGTCTTGTAAAATGAGTTAGGAAGCGTCTCCTTCTCTTCAATTTTTTGGATGAGTTTGAGAAGGATAGGTATTAAATCTTCTTTGAATGTTTGGTAGAATTCACCAGAAAAGCTGTCTGGTCCTGGATTTTGTTTTTTGGGAGGTTTTTGATTATTGTTTGTTCTATTCATATTTTCTATTTCTTCCTGATTTGGTTTTGGGAGGTTGTGTGATTCAAGGAATTTCTTGTAGGTTATCCAATTTGTTGGCATATAGCTTTTCATAGTATTCTTTTATAATCCTTTGTATTTCTGTGGTGTCCATTGTAATTTCTCCTCTTTCATTTCTGATTTTGTTTGTTTGAGAATTCTCTCTTTTTTTCTTAGTGAGCCTTTGTTTATCTTTTCAAAGAATCAGCTCTTAGTTTCATTGATCCTTTCTATTGTTTTTTAGTCTCTATTTTGTTTATTTCTACATACAATGGAGAAAAGAAAGTCTCTTCAATAAATGGTGTTACGGGGCCGGCCCCATGGCTTAGCGGTTAAGTGCGCACACTCCGCTACCGGCGGCCTGGGTTCGGACCCCAGGCATGCACCGACGCACCACTTGTCTGGCCATGCTGAGGCGGGGTCCCACATACAGCAACTAGAAGGATGTGCAACTATGACATACAACTATCTACTAGGGCTTTGGGGAAAAAAAGGGAAAAAAAGTAGGAGGATTGGCAATAGATGTTAGCTCAGGGCCTGTCTTCCTCAGCAAAAAGAGGAGGATTGGCATGGATGTTAGCTCAGGGCTGATCTTCCTCACAAAAATAAATAAATAAATAAATAAATAAATAAATAAATAAATAAATAAATAAATAAATGGTGTTTATTTACCATACAAAGGAATGAAAGTAGACCATTATCTTACACTATACACAAAAATTAACTCAAAATTGATTAAAGACTTGACTGTAAGACCTGAAACTATAAAACTCCTAGAAGAAAACAGGCAGTACATCCTTTCACATTGGTCTTAGCAGTATCTTTTTGAATACATGTCTCCTCAGGCAAGGGAAACAAAAGAAAAAATAAACAAATGGGACTACATCAGACTAAAAAGCTTCGGCAAGGCAAAGGAAATCATCAACAAAATCATACAACTCAACAACAAAAAAACAAGCAACCCAATCAAAAAATGTTCAGAGGATATGAACAGACATTTTCCAAAGAAGATATATAGATGGCCAACAAGCACACGAAAAGATGTTCAACGTCACTAATCATTATGGAAATGCAAATCAAAACTAAAATGAGATATCACCTCACACACATAAGAATGGCTATAATTAACAAGACAAGAAAAAGCAAGTGTTGGAGAGGATGTGAAGAAAAGGGAACCCTCATACACTGCTGGTGGGAATGCAAACTAGTGCAGCCCCTATGGAAAACAGTATGGAGATTTCTCAAAAAATTAAAAGTAGAAATACACTATGATCCAATTATGCCACTACTGGGTATTTATCCAATGAACATGAAACCAAATTAAAAAAGATATACGCTTCCCTATGTTCATCGCGGCATTATTCACAATAGCCAAGATTTGGAAGCAACCCAAGTGCCCATCAATGGGCACCAATGGATAAAGAAGATATGGTATATATATTCAAAGGAATACTACTCAGCCATAAAAAAGACAAAATTGTGGGGCCAGCCCAGTGGTGCAAGCGGTTAAGTGTGCACACTCCGCTGCGGCGGCCCAGGGTTCACTGGTTTGAATCCCGGGTGCGCACCAATGCACTGCTTGTAGAGCCATGCCGTGGCGGTGTCCCATATAAAGTAGAGGAAGATGGGCACAGATGTTAGCTCAAGGCCAAGCTTCCTCAGCAAAAAGAGGAGGATTGGCATCAGGTGTTAGCTCAGTGCTGCTCTTCCTCACACACACACACAAAAAAGACAAAATTGTGCCATTTGTGACAACACGAATGGACCTTGAGGGTATTATGCTAAGTGACATAGGTCAGAGAAAGACAAATACCATATGATTTCACTGGTATGTGGAAGATCAACACACAAACAAACACATAGATAAGGAAAACAGATTGGTGGTTACCAGAGGGGAAGTGGTGGGGGGAGGGTGAAAGGGGTAAAGGAGCACATGTGTATGGTGATGGATAAAAACTAGACTATCCGTGGTGAACACAATGCAGTCTATACAGAAGCTGAACTATAATAATGTACTCCTGAAATTTACAGAATGTTATAAGCCAATATGACCTCAATAAAGTAATTAAAAAAAAATAAAGTCTATTAAAAATGCAAACTTGCTCCTATCACCCACCCCTCTTCCCCAACTAGAACTGTCAGTGGTTTCTCATTGCCCTTAGCACTGGACCAAAATCCTTAATATAGTCTCAGAGCCTTGTACGAACGGCCCCTTCCTGCCTTACCAGGCTCTTCTCAGCTGCTGCCGCTCTAGCACACACATATACTGGGCCCTCTAAATACAATGCTCTTCCCCACTCCCTTCTTTACCTACTTATGTCCTCCTCATTTTTATGGTCTTAGTTTAAATATCACCATTGCAGAGTCTTGTACAGCTCTCTATAGCTTTTTTCTCCGTAGTTATCATGTTTGCAATGACATTTATTTGTGTAAGCATTTGGTTACTTTCTGTTCCCTCACTGGACTGCAAGCTCCGTGAGAGCAGAGACGTGGCACTTTGCTCCCCTGTGCATCCAAAGAGCATAGCACGGGGCCTGGCACATGGGAGGCACCCGGGAAGCGTCCCATGGAGACGGAGGGCAGGAGAGAGAGAGCAGGGCAGACTGAAGAGGGAAGAAGCATGTATCTCCAGCAGTGGTTTCAGGGACTCATGGCATCACCCAAATACCACAAGAAGTGCCTTTTTTATCTTACAAAGAGGAGTTTCACACAGCCGCATGCCCACTGTGGAACACTCCCCATCGGAGGCCACAGGCGTAGGGAGTTTTGTCTCTTTCAACATGCAAAGCTCTCAGAGATCCGACCGCTAGAATCATGCTCATGGCATTTCCGAGACATTTTCATGGTGTCACTTTTGGTTGAGACAGAAAGTACAAGACTTGCATCCCTTTACAGCAAACCTGGTGTCCCTGAGTCTCTGGAAAGACAGAAGATGAATAGACATGTCGTGACTTCTCAGCAGGAGTCATCTTGAGGCCTAAGGGAAGTTCTTATTAGAAAATGTCAGGCAGCAGAGAAACAGAGTGATTACTGCACATGAAAAATGCTGAGGAAATCCTCAGACATGAGCCTTCACGAAGATTGTTTAGAACTGGAAGATAAAAATATACATATTCTGAGGGGGAATGATTTCACAGTATCCGGTAAACAAAATTGCTATTGTGCTTTGCTTGTAAGGTAGGCAGCCCACTTCCCAGGAAGATGCACTATAACTGCGGTACTGCATTTACGCATAAGGCAGGAGGCTGGAGAGGGCGAGCGCAACATTTCCTCTCTGTCTTGATCAGTTTCAGGGACTCAAGGATGAAAAATTGAATTCATTTCTGGCCTTATAAATATTGAAATGAAATTTTCAATAGGACCTGAGATCTCCTTCATCCTCATCCCTCTCCAATGGGTATGTGTTTCTACATTAAGTATTTTCCCTGGCTTCTTCTGTAAAGATCAGAAAGGAGGTCACCTAAAGGGTACACAAGTTCACAAGAAATGTGAGCTTCTAGGAAAAGGGAGACGGGTTTAAAGGTTAGAGACTCTTCCAGGAGCAAGATGGAAACCCACATGTTTAGCTTTGAGACCCCTGGGGAGAAATGGGGGTCAAAAGAAGCTGAGAATGAGGCTGAAGAAGCCAGAACACGACAGGCACGGAGGGAGAGTGTACTCTTGCACCAACCTTGCTGGTTTGGTTTGGTTTTATTAAGACTTTCTTTTTCAGAGCAGTTTTAGGTTCAGAGCAAAATTGAGCAGAAAGTACAGCAATTTCCCATATACCCTCTGACTCCATATGCATAGTCTCCCCCAATATCCATATCTCCCACCAGAGTGGTCCATTTGTCACAAGTGGTGAACCTACATGGACACATCATTATCACCCAAAGTCCATAGTTTACATTAGGGTTCCCACTTGGTGTTGTACATTCATACTACGGGTTTGGACGAATGTATGACACGTATCCATCATTATGGTATCATACGGGGTGTTTACAGCGCCCAAAAAATCTCTGTGTGCCACCTGTTCATTCCTCTCCCCCAACCTTGCTTGTTTTGTTTTTATCAAAACTGAAGCCTCAAAGTTGATCTAATTAACCACACAATGACAGAAAGCAAATCCAATTTGGTTTGTCCCCTACAGAAATATGCCACCAAGAGATTTTTTTGTTTCTTTTCTTGAGGTTGAAAGATACAGCAATATGATGTCAAACTCACTATTTTATATGCTGAACTTTCCAATTAAACATATATATTTGGGAAAGGGAGGCATGTCAAGTGGCTCCTGATTGCAGACCTTTTCTAATAAGTATTTGGGATGGAATACGCCTTTGCTCCATCATCTTACCAGGAACTCTGTAGTTATTTGCTACTACATCTACACTACAAACTGGGTTTCATCCCATTTCTTACTTTATGTTGTAAAGCTGAAATATTAAGCTTTTGCTGCCAATCGTGTCTTACATCTTCAGAATTACCCAAAATGTAAAATTAAACTGAGTCCATGGTATTATGAACTTCCCCACATGGCATTTTATCTCTGATTAGTTTTAATAATTACTTTAACAAACAGGAACCACCGGAAGCAAGACTGAAATCACGTGTTGTCGCTGTTATTTACAGCATGAATCACAAGATATTCACTATAGTTTAAAATAATAATTAACCAGATGGGGTTTATTCCTAAAGTCTTGAAATGCAAAGATGTTCAATATAATAAAAACTATTGGTATAATTTACCACGTTAGTCAAAAGACAAAAATGATCATATTAATAGATGCCAAAAAGCCATCTTCTAAATTCTTTATGTTTTCTGAAAAATTATTATTATATGTACATACATATAATTTAGAAAGAGCAAGCATAATGGTTAAAAAAAACACAATCCTTTGAATTAGAGTTAGAATCACTTCAGGTTTCACTTAACATAAATTTCTTTTAACGTTAATTTCAACATGCTGACAAATACAGTTAGACGAGAAGAATGAAATAAGAGGTATTACCAATGGACAGAAGGAAGCAAAATTATTGTTATTTTCTGATGCCACGTTTTCACATATTGAAAATCTAGGATTAACAAATGAACGAAAATTAGAAACAATAAGAAAACTTATAAGGTGATTGCTTACAAAATAAATATTGAAAAATAAGATATTGAAAGGAAAGACGTCAATTCTCCCTAAATTAATCTCTAAATTCAATCTGGTTCCTGTATAATTCCCAACAGGATGACGTTACTGAACAAAACAATTCTGTATTTTTGTTGAAAGAATAAACATATGAAAATAATCATAAAATGTCTGAAAATAAGAGGTAATGGTTAGCCCAGGAAACCTGAACATTTTGTATACTATCAAGTTGACAGGCATATCAGTGGGAAAAAATTTGATTATACAATCAAGAGAAACATCAAAAGTCCAATAAATATACGAAAAAAGTTCAAACTCAGTTCTAACTAAAGAAATACAAATTAAAACAATTGATAGGAACGTAAATTGATACAATTTTCTAAAGGGCACTTTAACAAAATAACCAAAAGATTTCAATAACTGTATCATACTTCTCCAGAAGCTGCCTGTGAGAAAAGTGCACTGTCATGTCGGCTTGGAGCGCTCCCTGGCTCCTCCCTGTCAGGCCAGCAACACCCAATCTGAAAGGAAGTCATGTTAGTTCTGACGTCCAGTTATATCCAGACTCTTACCACTTCTCGCCACCTTCTCCTCTGCCACTCTGGTCCAATACTATTATTTCTCACCTGGATTATTGCAATACCCTTCTGGCCGGTCACTGTGTTTCCAAAATTGCACACACACTTCCATATTTATTTTCAGCACTACGACTAGGAGGATCCTTTTTTTTTTTCCTGAGGAAGATTGTCCCTGAACTAACATCTGTGCCCATCTTCCTCCATTTTGTATGTGGGACGCCACCACAGCATGGCTTGATGAGCAGTGCATCAGTCCGCACCTGGGAGCCAAACCTGTGAGCCCCAGGCCACCGAAGTGGAGGATGCGAACTTAACCACTACGCCATTAGGCCAGCCCCTGGGAGAACCCTTTGAAAGGACAAATAAGATCACACCATTCCTTCTCTCCATACTCTAAGCTTCCCAACTCACTAAGAGAAAAAAAATCAAGTCCTTATCATGACCTATAAGGCCCTCATGATCTGGTAACCACCCCCAGCTCATCCAGCTCTGCCTCTGACTTTATATCTCCTTGAACTCGCCTGCTCACTCATTTTGTTCCAGCCAAACCAGCCTTGTTGCTGCTTCTCAAGTAGGCTGTGCAGGTGCTCACCTTAGGCCCTTTGTACTGGCTATGCCTCTGCCTGGAATCTGTGTGGTTTTCCTCTCATCTCCTTCTGGTCTTTGCTCAAGTGTCAGCAGCTCAATTGGGCTTGTCCTGGTCATCTCATTGAAAATGGCAATGCACCCCCACACTCCTGTCCTCCTCAACCTGTTCTGTGTTTTCCTTTTTATACACCTACTTATCATTTTCTATGTAATTCACTTACTGTTTTTTTTTTTTTTTTTTTTTGAGAAAGATCAGCCCTGTGCTAACATCTGCCAATCCTCCTCCTTTTTGCTGAGGAAGACCGGCCCTGGGCTGACATCCATGCCCATCTTCCTCCACTTTATATGGGACGCCGCCACAGCATGGCTTGCCAAGCAGTGCATTGGTGCATGCCTGGGATCCAAACCGGCTAACCCCAGGCCGCCGCAGCGGAGCGCACGCACTTAACCGCTTGTGCCACCAGGCCAGCCCCTAATTCACTTAGCTTTAATCTGTGTTGGTTATATTCTGTTCCCACTAGACTAGATCGGACACGCATTGATGGGAATGCGCAAGTTGCAAGTAAAGCTACTTCTGACATTCTAGATTGTTAAGTTTCCCAATGCCAGAGATCTTTGTCTGTTTTGTTCACGTAGATCTGGGCCTAGCACACAGGCAGCTGCATAGGAATGTTTGTTGAATGACTTGCTGAACAATATTTGCCACAAGCTTTCCTGCCTGGTAAGATTTAAGCAAAGCACGATAATGATCAAATGGGACTCCCAGGAGCACAGTGCTGCCTGACAGTCAGGCTCTAGGAAAGGCACTAAGAACATTGTTGATGTTTTCATATACATTTCTAGGTGTTTGTCTATTATTTCTTCCAAAAGATTCTCTGGCTGGTTACAGGCACACACCAAACTCTTAGCCACAATAACAATAAAAACAACAATGATAACTGTAACAACAAAATTTGTCCCTTACATTTGTATACCATCTCACAATTCACTGGTACTTGCCTCTCCAGGATCTTATTGGATCCTCATGAAGAGTCCATAAGTTAGGTAAGCAGGGTAGATAGCAAATATTTGATAGATTAAAAATACTACTTTTACCATGAGGCTACTGTTTGTTTTTTTTGTTTTTTGATTGCTATCAGAGTCTTTATTTTGGCTTCAATATCCTTTATTGAAAGGATATTATATAAGGTAAGAATGGTTGACAATACTTCAGAAATTTTCCAGAAATATTGGATGTGTGGAGAGTTTTGTATTCGTCCTTATTGTCATACATAATTAGTTCAAAGCTGAGAATTTATATTTGATTTCAAAAGTACTTAAAAGCTCCAAAGAAAATTATTTTTCTGCTTCTTTTAAAAGTCAACTTTTTGAAGTCAGCCACAAACTCAAAATTTTACAGAAACCTTGAAAATAATTGGCAGTCTGAGAGCACTTGGCTTATAATGGGCACATGACTTGGAGTGGCTGCTTTAGGGACCAGGGTGAGGCTGGAAGAAGAAAGGCAGCGTGGGAGCTTTTCATTCTGCCGCCGAGAGACCACCATTGCCAGATCTGCCAACTCCCCAATCCAGAGTTCTGAGGCTATCCCTAAGAGTCCCATAATGGGTATAGGTTTCACCATTTTCTTTTATTCTATAGGTGTCCTACAACAGGGGAGGATACAACATTTCCTGAAATTTATGAGGGTACTTTTTTTTTCCTGAGGAAGATTCACCCTGAGGTAACATCTGTGGCCAATCTTCCTCTATTTTGTATGTGGGTCGCCACCACAGCATGGCTGCCAACAAGTGGTGCAGTTCCACGCCCAGGATCTGAACCCAGGCAGCTGAAGTGGAGCACGTGAACTTAACCACTAGGCCACGGGGCCAGCCCTAAGGGTACTTCTTAAAAAGGACTTTCATTCAGACTTTCTGAACTTTCCTCAGCATGGAAAATAGACCAATTTAGTAATTTTTCTTTCTGAATTTAATGTATTAGTAAAATAATTTCAGGGTTGTGAGTTGATGGTCATGTCCGTGGGAAAGTAAAAACAGTTGGCTCAAAGTGGACCCTGTTGTTTTAATCATCCAAACACTTGAGTCTAACTGGTGCCTTCCATCCTCTTGATCACCACACAGCCTGCTTTCAGCCTCGACGGGAACACTGTGTGTCACGGCCAACGACAGCTCCACATCGAGATCCAGAACTCATTGATGGGAACATGCAAGTTGTAAGTAAAAGCTACTTCAGACATACAACTGTATTTCCAATCTCTCTGTATTTGCTGTTTGACAAGAGGAGAGATGGGGAATTGGGCAAAAGTGGAGACGAAGCCTGATTCCAAGAAACATCGGAAGCGGCAGACTTGGAGGAAATTAGCCTCTTCAGGGCGTAACACGTGAAATGCCAGCTGGCGCACACGAGAGTGTGTGTGTATGTGTGTGTGTGTGTGTGTGTGAGAAAGAGAGAGTTTTAAGGGTCTAGTCTAGGAAATGTGGCTAACTCTTTTATTTGATTGATTAACTTTCAGAATCAACTGATTAATCACAAATTATCTGTTAAGAGTCTCTGAACAAAATATTTCCCATTAATTACACATATTTAACATTTACTAAAACTCTCAACCTAACTGCATTTAAATTTAGAAAAATAAAAGTGGCCGAATTCTTACTTGATGACTTGAATAGTGGTCACGCATCTCCCTGTGGCCTGGACATTGGGCACGGCGTGGTTTACAGGACCCACCTCACACTGAGCCATCCCAGTTGATGTACCTGCACCCCTGTCCGGTCATCTTCAGCTTAGACTCCATGTCCGGCATGGTGCTTTCACACAATGGAGTTCCAGAGGTCTTCTGAACCTCCAGAATGTTCATCTAGCAGAGACCACCATGCACAAAACAAGGACACAGAGGGTTCCTGCTGGAGAGGGGCAGGCAGAGTCTGAAGGATGCAGATGAGGGTAATAAGTTAAGTAAGAAATTAACATTTTGTGGTGCATACTCAAGCCAGACCTCCGAATAAATTAATTGGAATGTCAAGGAAATGCATAGGCAGACATGAATCATGAGGGCTTTAAGACAAGGAAGAGGCCAGTCCCAAGAGAGTCCATGACGGGGCATGAGGTGCTTGAGGCACACAGAAGGATGGAGGAACTTAGATAGGACCACAGCAACAACACTGAAGCCCCAGAGACCCCACAGCCCCTGAGTCATGGCCACAGACCCAGGGGTCCAAGGAACCCAGTTTGAAATCCGCTCCTTAGACCCTCTCTCAGGTTCCTTCTGGCTGTCTCTTTGGTGTGAGAAATTCAAATAGTACTTTCTGGTTATTAAACACCGTTCTTAAACATATTGAAATTTAAGAAGGAGCAACATCTAAAGGAATGGCTGGCCCTTTCCACCCTCATGTCTTCCCGTAAAACATATAACCTGGCATGACTGATGCACCTGGTTATTTGTTTAATGGCTATGAAAATTCAAGCCAGATGATAAAAACTAAATACTTTTTAGTGTTTGCATCTTGGAGGCAGTAAAACAAAAAGATTAGGGGGCTCACAGCTTTTGAGAAAACTTATTTCCACAGCCTTTGTAATATTACTTCCATACATAATACGTATCCCCATGACAAACTATGTATGCTGTGTCCTCTAATCCTCCAACTGCTGTATAAGGTAGGTGCTAATGTGTTTCCCATGTTGCAGATGCCAAGTATGAGGCATGGAGTGGAGTCACTTGCCCGAGGCCCGAAGCTGAGAAGGATAGGAGCTGGACACTGAGCGGTGACCTCATAGCGGGTGACCATCTTCCTGCACCATTCACCTCCTGGTTCACAGTCTGATTTCCCAAATTCAGAAATATTTCCTGAATCTTGAAATCTTTAACATAGACAAGCAAACATTGGTTAAAACAAATGTGACATCAAAGTAACTTCCATCCAAAATGTGCGTTCTCCTGTAGTTGTGTTTTTCAACAAATGAGAACCGTAACTTCCCAGTGTGCTTCAGACTCTTTGGATAAATAAACTGTGGATCTTCAAGAACAGTTGCAAAGTGCCTACTATGTACAAGATACTGTTTCAGTGTCTGGGCCTGCAAGGGTGATTTAGTCCTGCCCTGTGATTTAGCCCATAGTTGGGGAGATGGTGGCTGGACAGGCGATGTCAGCACAGCATAACAGGTGCTACGATAGTGGCTTGCACAAGGTGCCCTGGGATCACAGTAGGAGGTACCACACCCAAGCAATGAGACGAGGAGGCTCACAGAAGGCTTTCTGAGGAGGTGACGTCCAAGCCGAATGTCACAGTATAGCAAGAACAGGTCAGGGGAAGAAGGAAACAGTAGAAGGAGGCAGTGTAGTTGAACAAGGAGGTTCAAACGAAAGGACCAAGGCAGGAAACACCACGCGGTTTGCTGGGAATGATGAACATGTCGATGTGGCTGGAGCTTAAAGGGTTTGCAGGTTTCATCCTGAATGTTACTTCCTCAGAGGAGCCTTTCCAGACCACTAAGCAATCTAAAGTAAGTTCCCCTCTTGTTCGGTTTCATAGCATCAGTTTCTCCCATTTGTGATGATGTACGCGTTTCTGTGTGTTCGTGTGTCTGGTGTATTTCTCTCCCACTGGACTGTGAAACCAGTGATGGCAGAGACCAGATCATTTTGGTGCACCACTGGAGGCCATGCCTGCCTCAGTACCTGTGCACAGCAGGCAGTGGCTAAGTACTGGAGGTTCCATGGCAGCAGATACGTTTGAAGAGGTTGGTGAGTAGAAGTGCTTCAGCCTGAGAGATTAGCGTGAACAAACGCAGAGGGATCAATGTAACAGCACACAATTGTAGTAACCTGAGCTCAGGTATGGCCCGTGGGGAATAGAGCTGGAAGCTGCGACCCCGTCCAGCCTCGAAAGCTGGCCTGAAGGGATGGTCTTCTCTGAAATGACGGGTCACCTGCACACTCAGCCTGTTGTAAAGTAGCACTAAGGTGACGTCAAAGTGCAGATGGGGCCCCGAGTCAAGACCCGGCTGCACAGAACACAGAGGGCACTGCAACCTCTGCCCTCGATGAGCTTCTGTCCACTGAGGACAAGTCAAAATCACCTACCAACATGACATTGATGGTGAGCGCCAAAGCTCCAAACTCCAGAACCTCTTCCCCTGGAGTTGAATGTTAGTAAAATGACTATCTTTGTGGAAATCAAACCAAAACCACACATAACTTTGTTCAAAAATGAATGAAAATATTTAGTCTGAAGAGAGAATTTATAAAACTGGCAAGTGAGCGATGGGGTGGTGTGGAGGAAGCCCCGGTCTGGGAGGAGGAGCTCTGGAGACCTGGTCCACACGCTCCCCCCGTGACTCTGCACTTTCTGTCGCCCACCGGCCTCATTTCTCATCTGTAACTGAACTTTCAGACCTTTGTAGGCGTAATAAACACCTTCCACGTACTCAGGCTGCTCTAGCATTGTACTTGCAAGCTTGCAATATTTTCGTTAAACATCGTAATCTGAGCTCACATCATTGGTAATATCACGTGATGTTTATTGTTTGCCATTCTGCCGAAGTACAGTGGGATCATATGAGCAGCACTCTTGTATTGGAGCGTGTTCGTTCTTTATTAAACACTAGATTCTACATCCGTATGCTCTCAGCCACCTCTAAAATCACTGGTAAAATGCAGTTAACACTAAGAAACGCAAGTCTGGGCTTATAAAAGAATTCATCTAAAAAGTCCTGAAATAATTCCAAAATGAAACACAACATTGCTCCAGCAGCTGAGAGAAGAGAGGCCCAAGCTTTCTGAACGGCTCTCCTCTCACCAACGCCCTTGTGTCCACCCACATCTGCACGGCTCACCATACATCTCTCGAGGATGGAGACTTCTCCGTGTCCCTGAGCTGGGTCCCTTCTGCTTCTGGTGGGACCCTCTGTGTTATTCATCCCACTCTCCCTCCTGGTGTGTCTTCATCTTCTGTCTGCCGAATAGCTCCCTCCACTCAATCTTTAGCATCCCCGACTCGCACTTTCTGAATGTGTTGTATTTCATCAATTCTAATACATGTTTTTCACATTTAACATCTCTGAAATCAGAATGTTTCTTACAATTGAAGACCCCTTACAATCCTACTGAAAGTTTTTTTTTTCTCTCTTGGAACATAAAATGGTGATGTGCCTTTCAACTGATAACATCTTGGACTGGAAGCAACACAGTATGAAGCCTTCTTTGTCCCCCATACCACCTGCCTAGGCTTAGGCTCTCTGAGATGGTCAGAAGAGGAAGATACCCTTTGGATATCTTAGTTCAGGAGGATTCTGTATAAGGCACCACAGACTGAGAGAGGAAACAGTCCCAGCAGAGCCCTGGCCAGCTGCCCTGGAAGGCTGTGGCTCACCGGTGAGCAGAGGGCTCTACGATTCAACACAGCACTGCTGGCCCAGGAGCAAGTCTGGTACCAGCTGATGACTCAGCTGCCCCGTCTCTGCTGCCACCAAGTCAGCCTGGAATTCAAGCTCCCTAAGAGAAAAGGCAAGATTAGCTTGGCCTGTCACCACCTGTGCCACCAGCAAGACTCTTTTGCCAGGCCACTGACAGCTTTTCTAGACAGACACCAACCAGCTCCAGATGGAATTAGGTGTGGCCAGAGCTGGGACAAGACACGGCAACCTGCAGGTAAGGAGCCACTCAGAAGAGGCCATGGCTTAGGAGGTATTGAGAACTTCACATGACCTCCAGCTGTTACTCCACAGGTAACGTTAGTTTAATGTCAAATTAAATTTGAATGTAAACACATGACTTTAATGTAAACTAATTTTATCAGTTGATTATTAAGATTCAGAAAACACTGTGATTTTTCAGAAAATTCTTGTAAATATGAGAAATCAAAATGTAAATTAGGAAGAAAGAACAGAATAGTAGTGAAGAACAAAGGCTCTGAAATCAGACTGCCAGGGTCTGAATTCCATTAAATTTCACGTAATAGCTGTGTGACCTTGTGCAAGTTGCTTAACATCTCTGTGCCTCAAGTTCCTGTTTATTTACTTAATAGAGCTGTTATAAGGATTAAATTAAAAAAGAATTCATGTGTGAGCACAGTGCCTGGCATATAGTGAGTTTTAATTTATGTTTTTAAGACAGTAAATCATACTTTCTTTTTGGTCTAGCACAAGGGTTGACAATGTCTTCTTTTTCTACAGAAGGCCAGATGGTAAATATTTAGGCTTTGTGGGCCATATACAGCTTCTGACATATATTATCATTATTCTGTTTTATAGTCCTTTGAAAGTGTAAAAACTTAGCTTGTCGGCCTTAGTTTACCAACTCTGTTTTAGTTAAGGACCATAGGCAGGTTAATATGTAGCATTAAGAAAGGTTTCCCACTTGCACCTCTTTTGTTCTTCTTAAAACTATAAAACATTTAAACATAAAGAAAAGTACGGAAAGTAATGTAACAGTCCTGTACCCTTGACTCAGCTATAAAGATGTTAAACTTTGCGTGTTTGCTTTAGCTTTCCTCTTTTCCTGACGACACAGCCGCTATTCAGAAGTTACTGTGTACCCCCCCATCTGTGGCAATTCACCAAAATCAGTTACCTTCTCTTCTCGGGCCCAAGGTTAAACTAGGGTCCCCAGACTTCCACATAGCTAGGTGTGCGGACGTGACTGATGCTTGCCACTGGAACCTGGGTGGAAGCAATGATGTCACTTCTCTGCCATGGTGGTGACTTAAAGACATGCCTTGCACATGGTCCCTGTCCCCCTCTGCCGCTGAAGAGAGAGGGACCAACTACCACAAGATGGAAACAGCCAGGGTCCGTGAATGGCCATGTAGAACCAGGCACATCCAATTAGACTGTGATGTAAACGAGAATAAATAACCATTTATTGCATTAAAGCCATTAAAATGTCAGGGCTTCTTTGTTAGAGCAGCTTGCCTGATAGGAATTTCAACATGATCCATGGTTTCATAATTTTACTAAATATGTATTTATTCATATATAATATGTAGTACAACTTTGTATTTCAAACATTTGAACAAATGGTAAAAAAAAGGGTACATGGCATTCCACGACTTGCTTTATGTTCAACAGTACGTCTTTGAGATCCATCCACATCGCTAAATGTTCACGCTTTATCAATGTTAATTGTTTGATTTAAATAAGCTATCTTAGGCCCATAAAATGTATTAAAATTTTTTAATTAATATTTTAAAAATGATAATGTGTTCAGATTTCCAAAAGGTTTTTCCTTGTTTTCAGGTAGCATATAATTAGGCCTCGTCCCCTTGTGACACATATTGGGAAGGTGGTTTATGTTTCACGTTGCATTTTCACATGTCTCCTTCTATATACTTCTCTCTGAACACCCTGTGAGTCACAGAAGACTGGCACTGTCACTTCTAGTGTGGCAGTGAGGAGCTGCATAGGTAGAAATGAAGAGCCCAGACTTTGGAGTCAGAGGCACGGGTTCAGACCTCAAACTCCTGCTAGTTGTGTGACCTGGGTACACTGCCCAGCCACTCAGTTGTCCAGCGTGTTACTTTCTTAAATGGGAATCAGATTTGGACCTACATTTCTGGTTCTTGTCAGGATTAAATGATCTTTGCACAGAAAGCACTTAGCCCGGTGCTAGACACATACTAAGCATTTGGTAAATGTCCTCTTAGCAGAAAAATGAGACTATATTATATGCAGTTAACCTAAACTGACCACCCGGAGCACACAGGCTCACTGAGGAAAACCATGCTTGTTAGCCTGAATGGCTGTTTCCTGAGTCTTTCCACCAGGTCTCTCTGTGGTTCACTTGTTTTGTGTCCACTCAGATCTGTTGGCAACTACTAGACATTGTTGGGTTTGGTTTTTCAGTTGTGAAGCAAAAATTTGAAATTCCAAACATTCAGCCAATTTGTTATTTTTTTCTGGTGGAGAAGAAAAAGGTTCCCATTAGTGAATTTCACCAGTTGCGTCATTGGGCCCAGCTCTCCAGGCTTCCCTGTTGTCCTGTGTCGACCACACACTTTCACTTTCCTCTGAAGAATCCTTGTTTACTAAAACCCCCCTCTTATTACAGATGCCTCATTCATAATCACTTTTCTTTCTCAGTGATGAGCATTTTCCCACTTCTTTCAGCCTCCTCCAGGTTAAATCTCTGATGCTCCTCCTATGACATTTTCATCCCCCTTTACACTTGCAGATGTTAGCTTCTGATTCTAATTTGTTGTCAACTGAGATGTCACTGAGCTGTTCTTGTTCAGTTTGGCATTAGTCGTTTGTTGAAACCAAACCTGTACATCAAAATACTGTTATTTTTTTTTTACAGAGAAAGTTAGGAACACTAATTTTATTATTAAAAACAAAACAAAACACCTTTTTCCTACGGTCACACCACAGATGCGGTGGTACTTTTTGCGGTAACCAGATCTTTTGATTCCAAATCCGTGCTGTCTCCTCCAGGCTCCGTTGCCTCCCTTGAACGGTTCCCACACGGGGCACTTGCTCGGGTCCACAGTGTGATGTGCTGGTTCCCAGAATAAAAGAATAAACTCTTATTCAAGCTAGCAGAATCATGGAATTTAAAAGTGGACAGTCTCCAGAAGCCAAGGACTGAAATGTCAACCCAGCAGCTTCCTATTAATGACGCTTTTACCTCTTTGTTTATTGACAATGAAAAGTTTGCCCCAGGTCACCCAACAGGTAGGTAGCAGAGTTCGATTCATTTCTGGGTAACTCGGATTTCAGAGTCAACGTGCCTTCCTCAGCCCCATTCTCTCCTAAACACCAGCACAAAAAATAATGCTGGGTGATGACCTTTGTCATGATTTGTAATTGCCCGTTTCTGATCTCCATTCCACCCTCAGGCACATCCCTACTTATTTTCATTCCTTATGTACACAGATGAAATATACATCTGTAAGGGAAAATTGCATTTTTATGGAAATATACCAGATCAAAGGGAAAAATAAAACCAAAGAATCAATGATAACCCTAGGGGAAGGGCTTCAGAGAGAGAAAAATCTAGCTTGTTTTCCTAATTCTGGTCATTAAATTGCTTATCGTACTGAATTCTCATGAGTCACACATAAATAGGAGAGCTTCTGCAGGAAAAGAAAAGAGGTGAGCAGGACAGAAGGAAGGTGTCTCGGGCGGCAGAAGAGCTGAGGACACCAGGGCATCAGAGACGGGCGCTCTGGCCTGCGTGTGCTGGGTGAGAGAGACCCTCTTTCTTGCCCATTCCAGCGCTGTTTCTGCGTGTGGACCTCATCTTCCCCACAGGGCATTCTGCTCTGTTATGTAAAGACCCAACAGCATTGGTAAAAGGCCTGATTGGTCTTACTTACTATTTGCTGTGAGAAATTCCACCCATTTAATGTATTAAACCTGTGATGCTTTCGTCTTGTATCACAGGGGCAGAGGTAGCACCATACACTTCCCACGGCATTACAGGAGAAATATCAAGGCCCTTTCAGCTGCTGTGAATCTGTACCTTCCACATCAAGCCTAATCCAAGATCCAGGAGATAGTATCAGGTTTAAGAGCATTAGGTTGCATGAAAATAGGGCACTGCATTTAGACAGTCTCCCTAGAGACTCTGGGAGAGGCCATGTGAAATGGCATGCTTCAAGATAGAAGTTAATTGGCAGACTTAAGATAGTTGACCAGAACTGTAGATTAATTATCTGCTGCGATGGAGAAAGGGAGACTATTGCATAGCTGTATATTTTTAGATATCAGGTCAAATGGAAAATAAGTAAAGGAAAGTAGTAAGCTTTTAAAAGATCTTTCTTTCTTGCCTGTGAACTGAGGCGGACACTCTGGTCAGCAAAGAGGTGAAGAGATAGGGCTTCTTCCTTCTCACATCCATGAAGATCAGTTTCCAGTCCTTTGCGGGATAGGAAAAGGAAGAATCTTGAATTAAATTCACCTTTCGTACACAGTCTTATATTTTTAAATGTCAATTGATACTCAGAAATCTTTCATTTCCCATATCATATAGGTGAGTGGTTTTGCCTTCTCAAAATTACCTTATGATAATCTTATTAAAACTACATAAAACAATAATAGGGCCTAACTGTTTTATTCATTAGATAACAAGAGAAATAATACTTTAGAAGCTTTTATCATACGATTCCTGACACAGTTTTCTTAAACTAAAATTTATGAGAAAAGCATTTATGTACAAAAACTGAGTTCTTTAAAAAGTCCTTTTAAAGTGTGCAATTCCATGCATTTTGGCAGTTATATACACCTGAGAAACCACCACCACAACCCAGATCTAGAACATTTCCATCACCCTCAAGATTTTTCCTGCCCCTTTACTGTCCCGCTCTCCCTCCCCCCACAGCCATGGGCAACCCCTCACCTGTTTTTCCTGCAGATTTTTTTAAGCCAGAAATATATTCATTTCCACTTCTGGTGAGGTAAAAGACAGCCACAGGAGTATAAAGAACTTTTGGATTATTTTGAAAGACCACCGGGTGCCTGATATTCACAAATACTCATTTACAGAAGGTCAGGGGAGCTCTCCATGAGCTTGTCTTTTTCATTTTCCTCATGCCAAGTTGGACAGGGAAGGCTGGAGTGAAGTGGATAGTTCTGGGCATTTGAGAAAAGAGGTGCAATGGGGAGACCAGATATACCCCCTCTCTTCTCTCTGGTACATCAGACAATGCAAATTTGATAGCTAGAAGTGTTAGCACAAGTGTTTGAACTGGGGGTGGGGGAGAACCTGGGCAAAGTCTGGTTCTCCACCTGTGTGGTTCCAGATAAGCGACTTTGCTTCCTTCCCCAGTCTCTCTCATTTGACTAGTAAAGTGATAAGGCAGGACCAAACGATCTCTACAGACTCTTCTAGGTCTACAAATTCGTGTTCAATCATAGACAACCAGTCACTGTGGGTTGCTATAAGTGGAATTAAGCAATTGAAATGAAAACAGAAAATGGGAAATTTGTAAAAGAAATATTTTATAGCTCTCCGTATCTCCTGCAGAAATTATCCTTTAACGTGGTTTGTCTGGCACAAGCATTAGTTCAATTGTCTTTCTTGGGTCTTTTTAACCCTCATTTTAATGATTCTGTCACTACGATCTTTGGAGAATTAAGAGGAAAATGCATAAAAAGTAAACAACATTAAAGTCTCTATATCTTGTTGAAAAACACTGTTTTCCTGAAGGAAGTATTATGTCTACTTTTTCTTTAAAATTGCAATATTTTGACTCAGCTGCTGGGTCACGTTTATTTAAAGAGGCTTTTGAAGCCAATTAATAGTAATTTTCTAAGACTTATTTTAGCAGCTAGAAAAAAAAAAACAGAACAAGATTTGAGCCCTTTCAGAATATCCTATTTCAAGCAGACGACCATACAGGCAATTTTAATACCATTTAAAGTTGAGCTTCACTGAAGTTATAATGAAGGTTGTAGCATTTACTTCTTTTAATAAGGAAAGTATTCAGGGGAGGGAAGAGTCAAACTTCAAAAGCATTTTTCTGCTTTTTCTGAGATAATTCTACATTTTCTTTTAATTCTTACAGTTTCTAACTTTGGAGACAGGAATCTTGCAGATGTTAAACTCAAATAAGTCCATTTTACAACTTATTATTGTAAAATATTTAATGGAAGAAAACTTGAATCTTTTAATTATAATGAAATTTGTGGATTTTTGGCAGCAAGCAACTTTAATGGAACCAGAGGAAGCCTCATGAGTTTTTCAGAGCCTCAGTCTAAACCAAATCTAAATGACATATTTTTTTAAATTTAACCCATTTAACAAACTAAAGACAATGAGAAAATATATTTTAACTGCAAATAAAGTTGAATATTTTCTAATATAAAAATTTCAGAACATGAAAATAATTTCTGAACCTGAACCAAACTGATAATTATATGATTTACATTTCAGTTCTATAAATCTATAGACTTTATTTATTCATTATCTCATTTAAAACTTATCATGGATATATCATCCTCTAAAGCTCATCATGTGGATTTTATTTTAAAAAGTTCATATTAGTATAGATTGTGCTCATGCAGCAAAGTTGTATATCATTTCAGTAACTTACTCCGATATGTATATATGTGTATGTATATGTATAATGTGCATGTGTATATAGAGATAATGTAATAATGTAATGTATACAATAATGTAATATTGCTATACCTTACAGGTAGCTTAAAAACTGTCTTTCATGCAAAGACATTTTAACTATATATATATATATATTTTTTTTTTTTTTTTTTTTTAAGCAATCTTTCCCTGGTAATAGGCAGAGCTATTCCTCCAGGGCTGTGGAATGTATTCTAAATTTTTAAAGTTCTTTCTTATCCATCACTTCATTTTAGATCAGCTCAATTTCTCTCAAATCCTGAGCTTATAAGCCTCTGCTAATTTGCATAGCTCTGCATGCAATCTTAAATGTGAAAAAGATTAACAGCAGTGAATTGGAACATATTGGAAGAGGGGGCAGCAACTTTTGTTGGTCCATTAGCCATGGGATGAGGGATGGCAATGTCTCAGGCAATGTCTCTTTAACTACTGCCTCTTACCTCTCTGATGATGGAGACAGGCAGCGGGCGGAGCCCACCCCAGCCAGCATGCTCTAAATCAGACAAGCGGAAGCACCAACAATGCCTTTATTTTCCGCTTCCACACGCTGAGTAGAGACAAAGTGACTAAAGGTCAAGAGGGGCTGTGGCTATCAAGACAGACAGCCTCAGGTGTCACCCCAAAGCTGGAACTTGTACCTGCCACAACCACAGTGATCAGGGCAGATCACCGCGCCGGCAGGGCCTCCCTCCCCTCCGGAGACGGCCCCTGTGCTGAGAGGGACAGCAAAGGGCCTTGCGGGCTGTGAGGTTCTCTGCACAGTCTCTCTCCTCCAGTTCCTTGGCCACAGGTGAGGCCATATTTTAAGCAATATTAAAAATGTCCAGGAAGAGAAGGGGTTCGTCAGAAAACCAGGAAAATCCTCCTGAGGTGGTCACATCCTCTGAGCAATGTGCCTGGGGAAACAGGGTTTAGGCTTCCTGGATGAATGTTGCATTCATGATGAAAAGAATCGATTCGATTCTTCATAGCACTAACTATTTATTGCATGTTGGCTATAAAATGTGAACATTTATTGAGTACTCGCTATAAAATGTGACCTCCATGAGTTTTTGAGATTTGTGTGTGTGTGATTTCTGTCTCTTTGGTCCATTGTTATCTCCCAACTGCTCAGCACAGCACCTGGCCCATAGTTGGACTCAGTACATATTTGTTGCCTGGATGATTGTTTGAAGCACTGCCCATAGGCTCTATACTTTAATATATTATTTGTCTTAAATTTCAACAACTCGAATAACACAGAGACTGTGCACACCCCAGTTTACAGATGAGAAAACTAGTCACAGAGAAGGTAAGTAATTTGCCCTAGATCACACATCCAGACGTGAAAGACTCAGAATGCAAACGCTGGTGGTCTGTTTGCAGACTATGTACTCTTCATCATATGCAAGCTGACTCGCTTTATCTTACCAAGTCAATACTTAACATTTATTTTATACCAAAATATAACCAACCTTATTTTGTTCCAGATATTTCATGCCTGGACTGTTTCCCCTACTTCTGGAATGTTTACTACAAATGTTCTGACACTTTGGAAACACTACCTTCCAGAGAACACAGTTCTTCTGTCTGCCCCTTTACTGTCTGTGTCTGAGTCACCAGTGACGTCTGAATTGATCGATCTGAAGAGGTTAGCCTGTAAGAGACAACTAACAATGGACTTCAGGATATGGCCCTATTTTCCATCCTGTGGGGAGTCCTCACTTCCAGCTGGATTGCTGACTTGTACTAACAGAAGATGGGTTGCTTTTCTTTCAGAGTCTTTGAATGAGTTTGGCTCCGGAGATGGATGCTGTATTGAGACCTCTGGAGAAACAAGTTTCTTCGGTTTACGCTTACAAGGGGACTGTGCAGCAAGGGCCATACTCTGTTACAACTAATGAGCAAAGCCCTACCCTGAAGAGCTCACTCAAAGGATGAGTAGCTGCGCTTGCGTGACTGCTCCCTCCTGAGCCAGTGGCGGCTGACAATAGCTTTAGTAACACGGGCACTTGAGTTAGGAGCTGGGCTGAGACCATGCAGGCAGCAGAGTGGCTATAAAAAATTGTGATTGCCTTCAGCTATGATAGGATTGGTCCATGTGAGCCGCAGGTGATAAACTCTATAACCCATTAGTGCTTCTCAATTTTAACCATTTTTCAGAAGGGGTATGATTAGCTTTTTTATTTTTTCTTAAAGGATTACCTTCACAATAAGGTTGTCTTTTTAGAAAGTTTTATAACTGTCTCATTTGCAGTAAACTTCATTTATGTTCTGTGAATGAGGCTTGGACTTGGAGCAAAATAATCCAGAATAAAATGGAAGGTAAGGATTATACTCTACCTCCAGGGCTTTTTTGAGTAATAGTCAAGATACAGAGAAAGAGGAACAGGTTATTTTCACCCACAGAATTCATGCCCCCCTGGAGACAACATGACCTGGGCAGTAACACCAGCAATAACTATTTGTATTTTGGACATGTTCAATGCATAGATATTAGAGAAGAAAAATATATTACAATTTAACAGTCCATAGCCATTAAAATAAAGTATTCTGTCTGCAAGTCAGCCTGAACTATTCTCCTCTATCTTATTTCCTCCAACTGTCAAAAAATCTAGGAAGGTAATTTAGAAAGTTAAGCTAGAGAGTGCTAAAGTTGATTTGAGTACTTATGAAATAAATATTTACAGGATACAGGGACAAAGAAGCATGGGCGTGCTCTAATCAAGATGTAATTGTGGACCAGAGAGAATCTGAATGCTTGCCATCTTGAAAAGGCAATATTAGGTGTGTTTGGGGCACATAGCGGTCTTCTGAGGAGGCATTCATAACTTCATTGGGCTCGCACCAGTGGTTACAATTTATCAGGTTGTGAGTCATTGCTCTGGTGAAGTAGTGAATCTTTCACACTATGATGACCTTCACCTGCTGGCCACTTAGCCAATGTGTCAGAATGGGATGTTTGGATTCCAGCAGGGCTTCCAGCTTCTTCTCGTAAGAGAGTCAGACCTGGATCTGGGATGAATAAGCTATCCTGTGGGACTGAAATAATCTCAAATAAGTCAACTTCTCAGGGTATTGTTAAGCACACAGAAGAAAATGCCGTTGCCCTAAAAAATGTTTATTTCGCTCACCTGATGAGCAGGCCACTCTCAGGGGGTACGTCCAAGCCTCATTCTGACTCCTCCTGGACAAAGTGCAAAGAAGTCAAGAGTGCAAACGACATTTTTCTCCCAGCACTACCCACACTCTGCCTGGTCCCCACTATTGAGGCCTCATCACCTGCTCGATCCTCCAGTGCATCTTTTTCCCTCATTACTTACTTGAGGTCAATACAGTATATTTTATTTATTAAATGATATGTCATTTTGGCTTCCCAAAAGGATTTGAAGACACAAAACTTTGTGTAAGCAGCAGTTTCACTGGGTATTAAGACACAGCTAGAGCAAGGATCATAGCTGCTCTGAAACTATAGATCTCTGTGAGAACCTATTGACAGTCATGAGCCCTTGCCACAGGGAAACACACTTGCCCCCAGTAGACCATAGAATATTTTTAGGCTGGGTTCCTGGGTCCTCACAGCTCAACTATGAGTCCACGGACCTCAGGTTCAGAAGCCCTACTCTAGAGCAAGAGTTCTCAACCTTGGCTTTATTGATGGTTGGGGCTGGAAAATTCTTTGTCCTAGGCTGGCCTGTGCATCGTAAGATGTTCAGCAGTATCCCAGCCTCTACTCACTAGATGCCAGTAGCACCCCGCCTATGTGGCAACCAGAGTGTCTCCAGATATTGCCCCTCCCCAGGTGAGGACCACTGGGCTAGAGACACCACAGGAAACTTAATGAAACCATCTCCCAAGTGGAAGTCCTTTCATGCCCTCGTGTGACCAGACTGTCCAGTTTCACAAGAGGAACAAGAGTCTACATTGTGTGGCATTTTTCCATTCGTGCACTCACTTGGCACAACCACCCAGTGAAGTACGCAGCCACATATGTAAATCCAAGTTTAAAGCCAAGTCTTCTGACACCAAATCCGAAGCTCTTTCCAGCATGTGCAATAAGGTAATTAGACGATAATTCAAAGAGCTGAGTTCTAGTTGGGGTTCTGGCCTGTAATCAGCCACGTAGGCCCTTAAATTGTCTGCAAATCAGCTCTGTGTTGCTCAGCTGTGTAACAGGAAGGATACCTCTGCCTGTTTCATGGGAACGTTAAAGGAAGAGATGAGAGACTGCTGAGTGACAGTACTTTGTAAAGAAGACAGTACTTTGTAAAGACTATCCATGCCAGTTTAAACATAAGGTGTTATTAAATTGAAAAGTATCCATTAGTCTCTAAGGATTACATGGACATCAACACTCTAAAATCTTCTTTGTGAATAGAATCTTGAAAAATGATTAACTAGTAGAATATTAAAAACTGAAATGGCCCAGGGATTTGCTGTCACACTTGACATTAATTTCCTTTGTATGGTCCAGTAGAGCAGGCATATTCAAAACCTGTCGTTCTGTGTTCCAAAAAGAAATCACTCCAAGAAGAAATAAAATAAGCTAACAATAATTGGCTATTATTTTTTTTGTCCATTTCCAAAGCCTTCACTGGATTTTCAGTACAACAGTGATGCTATTTGAGTAGAATAAAAAGACCCTGACATGAACCTGTAAAGAATTATACATGAGTTACATCTTACTTGTGCTTAAAAACAGAAATCCCACGTAAGTCTGTAAAATGGGTGTAAAGGAAGAGGAACTGGTAGTCAGGGTCTCAGCTCGGATCACCTCACTGCTTGTTATTGAGTATGCCAGTGACAGTCACCCCATTATGAAGGTAATTGATTATTCCTCATGAGACCCTTGGGTGGCAGTCAGAAGCAATCACATCTATCAGTAGTGTGGGAGATCAAGATTTGGCCACCCTGAAATCTATCTCTTTACCTTGATTGTTTTCTCTGAGGGACATTTGACCTCCCCCACTAACTGCCTAAAGAATTGGACGTGGTGGCTCCTTGATGGAACAGATCTTCTATCATGATGGCTGTAATGATAATGTAAGGTAGATGTTACACTGGGAGAGGCACCAAGCCCCTTTTATCAAAAAACTCTATCTCTCCCTACCACGTTATCTATAGATGACCTTGAAAAGAATTGTCTTCTTGCCCTCTGAAGTCCCAGACCATTACCCACCCCCAATACCTTCCTCGCCTTTAGCTATAATACTTAAGAAAGCAGCTTAGACAGAGGGACGAGTTGCTCATTTCTGAGTTTCTCCCATGTATAGATGTTATTAAACTTGGTATTATTTTCTCCTGCTAACCCGTCTTGTTAATTATTTGGCCAGCCGTAAGAACCTTAAGGAAAAGGGCAGAGGGAGATTCTGCCTCTCTCCCGACAGTAGCTTCCCGGGTTAAGGGGCATGCAGGGCATGAGCCGAGGTCCAGGCATCAGATGTCATCTTCTTGTTCCTCATCCTAGGGCTGTGGCCTCTCCAAAATGATAATTAGAATAATTCTTATTCAATTGCTGTTTGGAGCCCATGAGGACAGAAAAATTATGTTCAGCCCCAGAGGTCACTTGCTTGGCTAATTTTTCACTAATTATTTCTTAGTTGCATTTTTTTTTTCAGGACAGAGAAAAAAGTTCTCTTCCAGGATTTTATGAAGAATGGTTAGGGGTCTTTACAAAAGTGCAGGGTTCATAGGAGTAGGGCATTAACAAGAGGTCATCACACACAGTCCACTGAAATTGGTCAAGACAGCACCACCCCTACAATACAATTTTTAAAAAGATGAGACCTTTGGGGTAAGGTACAGCAGATGAGGGCTGAGAAGTGACTGGAATGAGAGCAGGTGGACTTGGTTCAGAGATGGCTACGAAGCTTATTAAAATAATAACAAGACGGCCCTGGGTGAGACTAGATGCTGAGGTTTATTGAAATGCTGATGGAGAAAGACTAAAAAGGATCTAGTCTGAGTATGGTGCAGCCGTAGTAGACTAGGCTGTTGATGTCTCTTATATGCTGTTGTGTAAGACTTAATGACCCAGACTTTGACGCCTATCCTTCTATCAGATTAGTGTGAACGTGTTGTTAGAACCACAGGGTCAGGACAAAGCCCTGGGGGTGGTGTGTGGGGTGAAGGGGTTCCACCTAAGGGAATTGATGGTCTTGCTGTCATTCACCCTGGAAAGGGGCCTATCCTGGAGCAGAAAATGGGAAAGTAAACACAGGGCTAGAAGGAGAAGACAAAAATCTTATGTCCCTGGAGCCAGGAGTGAGTTGATGTTATGAGGAGGTGCACAGATGCCTGGAACACTTTGGGTGGTGGAGACGAGTGGGACTCCACCACTTTCTGCATAGTATTTCTTTGGCCCACTGCCCTCTCTCGGCCTATCTTCTCTCTGGGGCAGGAAAGGCTTTCAAATAATCCACCTTTCTCAGGACACAGAAGACTCAGGGGCCTGTCCTGGGTCCTTGGCATCCAGACCTGCCCTGACACAATTT
Organism: Ceratotherium simum simum; assembly: GCF_057802395.1. Classification (NCBI taxonomy): domain Eukaryota; kingdom Metazoa; phylum Chordata; class Mammalia; order Perissodactyla; family Rhinocerotidae; genus Ceratotherium; species Ceratotherium simum. The sequence goes on from NC_141913.1 coordinate 1,939,292, forward strand.
GATCTGTACAGCTGCCCCATGTGCACACCCATAGAGGAAAGATGTGCAGGGGACTAGCCCTGTTCACACCGGGAGCCCGAGGTCCCTCTGCCCACAGATGCCCGACCTCAGGCTTTTTTGCTGTCACCATCACTGATGTTAGGTCAGTGGTTGCACCAGCGCATCGCCAACATTCAGGCTCCTTGTTTCTCTCCTGATGCTTGCCCCTCTTCACTTCAGAGGAGTTTTATCTGGTGGAAAGAGGAGGTCCAGTAGCATTTTTCTAAGAACTTTCTGTCTTCATCTCATGATATTTGTTTGTTTTTAACTTAAAAGCCAAGAACTTGACTTTGTTGTTCTCCACTTCCACTCCCTCCTGGGGCACTGGAGACCTCACATCCTGGGGCCTGAATGAATGACACGTGGGAGGGTCAATGTTTAACAGGGAGTGTGTTAGGGAAAAACGTTAACTAATACATTGAAATAATCATCACAAATGTCCTTCCTAGTGGATCTTTACCATCCTACAAAGGATATGTTTCTCTCTCATGGCTCCCCCAGCCTAGCAGGAGCTGGACATTTGCTGACATTTCTCCTCCCTCCACTAGGAGTGGATTCTTGTGTTGTCTCTAGGCTCCTTCTCCACACCAGGTGGTTTAGCCCGAGGAGGAGGCAGAGTCTGCACTCAGCTAACTCTCTGAGCAGAGGCTCTCAGCCTTGACCGAATAGTAGAAGCCACTAAAGAGCTTTCAAAAACTTATGGGACATGCATTAGGATGTCTACTATAACAACAACAACAAAAATACAGAAAATAAGTGTTGGCAACGGTGTGGAGATATTGGATCCCTTGTGCATTGTTGGTGGGAATGTAAAATGATGCAGCTGCTGTGCAAAACAATACGGCAGTGCCTCAAAAAGTAAACGTAGAATTACCATGACTCAGCAATTCCCCTTCTGGGAGTACACTCAAAATAATCGAAAGCAGGGTCTTGAGGAGATATGTGTACACCCACAACCATATCAGCATTATTCACGATAGGCAGTACTGATAAAGGAGCAGGTAATATTCTCACAGTTATTGCCTGGCCTCTGGGCTTCAAGAGGGGAAATCTTGCCCCCTGAGCCTAGGTTCCTAGTGGACCAGTGTACCCTCTCTGGTTCCTAGATGCCCCTAAGCCTGCCTACTTCTGCAGTATAGTGTACAAGGAAGGTTCAAGGTCAGGGCTGAGAGAGAGGCAGATCTGACAGCACAAGAATTCTCAAATTTTCCTGTCCTACTCTCTCAACGAGGGTTGTTTGTTTTGTTTTCATTAAAAGCCAAGAATTTGACATATTTTTTCCTCTGGTTCAACTTTCATTTGGGGCTAAGAGACCTCAGTGTTAGCAGATCATACACAGCATGGACAAGGTCAAAGGGAGTGTGTGTGTGTGTGTGTGTGTGTGTGTGAATTTGGGGGTACATATCAACTAATACTTCTCAAAATAATGCTGACAACTATCATTTAATCCTCAATAAAACCCCATAAGGGAAATATTATTACCCTAATTTTTCAGAAGAGAAAACTGAGGCTCAGATATGCTAACTGGCACGTCAAAGATCACAAAGGCAGATGGTATATCCAGAGCCCAAGCTTGGATCCGTCAGATTCCAAAGCCTGTGTTTTTTCCACCACAGCACATCCCGATGGTTCCTTGACCAGGACCTTTTCTTCCAGAAATACTGTCCAGACAGTAAGTTAGCGTCTCATCTGCCTCCTCCCATTACCATTTGCGTCACCAGCTTGTAGATCTAACATCCACTGAAGGGTTCACTACTGACGTTATCAGAACCACCAGCACACCGCTTCCAGGCGCTCCTTGACTGCACACATGCCGTGGAGCACTGGGAATTAGCTCCACAAGGCGTGGATGGTATTGTCTGCTTCGCAGCTATGGCCAATTCTTTAGAGATACCCCGCAAGGGCCCATGCATCAGTGCCCAGGACCACGCACCCATTTTGTAGCTCAGAAAGTGTCCCGGCTCCCATCGGCATTTGGTGGCACACAGGGGGATAGAACCAAACCTGGTGGCAAGACATCGTTCAATCCATGCATTCAGCAATACTTTCTCCTGCAAGAGCAAAAAGACCATCTCAGGTGTGTGTTGGAGTCACTGACACTGAGAGTAAATCGTCCCGTGAAAGCTCTGGGGCACCCTGAGATTCCACCTGTCTGGAGCCAAAGCGCCACACTTGCAGGTGCCTGTGGTTTGTCTAATTACATTTTCACACAGCCTTGGAAACCAGTGAGGGCTTCAGCTGCACCACGCGTGTGGTCTACTGAGGTTTCTGAACCCTGTATTATGAAATTGTCACAGGTTATTTGTCAGAAAGCGACTGTCTGTCTCATGAATACAGCAGAGTTAAAATTGGGAGTACTCACATCTTAATAACAATTCTTTGTAATTATAAAAATACTACATGACTTCAATTAATGCAACAAGTATTTTCTGAGCGTTCGTTTCAAATGCCGCTGAGTTTCCCAGGTTTTGTCGTTCCTCTGAACATCATTGAGGAATTGAAAAGTGACAGGTACTGCTACCCTCATCCTTAAATTTGAGAAAGAGTGGTTTCCTAATGAAAATAGAGATTGTAACTTGAAATGAATTGATCAGTATTGATTTCCTTTCTATGTAGATGCGTTAACTACGGAATGTTCTTATGTTTACTCTTTTTCACAAATTACTATATACTTATCAGAGTCTTTGCCTTCATTCCTTTTAAAGTGTATTTACTGTGAGTATTATCACCCCTTGGTTATTAAGGGATTGATGATCTAGTGAGTGGAGTATTCTCGCCCTTTGCTGGTAGGTTATTTCTCCTCCTCTTTCTCTCTCTGGCTCCTTGCTCTGTACCCCTGCTGTTGCTAATTATGAGTTCTCCACACCAACTGAAGCATCACCACAGTATCGCTGTCCCTGCCCGGGTCTAATAACACCCCTGTGGCCTCCAGGTCACCTGGAGCGACGAGGCCTCTTCTCAGGGCCAGGGAGCCCTGTATCAGTACTGGCAGGTGGGGCTTGGTGATAAACTCTTATCATGTTTTCTCCGAAGGCCAACCCACCTGGGGTTTATTGAACCCTCACTATTTACAAAGCCCTCGGTGTAGGGTGTAGATCTCTCCAGTCTTTGGGGGCGGGGTAGCTCATTGTCCGTGTTCCTTCTACAGGAATCTCTTGGTACTCAGGGTTTCTCTGTCCTGCTCTAGGAAAAACCCAGCCTGTATGCTGGAGAATAATGAAATTAATTTATTAGTACATGTTCACTGTGCAGAATTTGGGAAATGCAGAAAAATAAACACACACACAAAACAAGTGTGATGGCATGATCCAGATAACCCCAGTTTTTAATCTCTGCATGTATGTTCATGTCTATTTTATGAAAAGAGATTATAGCCCTGTTTTATTACTGACTTTTTAAATTCACAATATCTTGTTATTATTTTCCCATGACCTGAACCACTATGCCGGATGACTGCTAAGTAATGCATCTCGTGACTGTATCATTACACACTTAACAAATCTTCTAACGCTGCCTATTTAGGGGCATTTCTTTTTGTTTACTATAAATAAGGTACAATATAAAAACATTTCCAAAGATATTTGTGCATATCTTATTATTTTCTTATGATCAATTTCCAGAATTAGAATTGCTACATCAACAAGCAAGTGCATTTTAGAGGGAGGACACAATTGTTGACCTGGTTCTACCAGTTCTGCTTCCCATGGCTAGATTTTCCTAGTCCTGGTTTGTCAGTTCTGATACTCAGACCCCCCCTACAGAAGAATTACATGTAGACTCCTGGTCGCCCCCACCCCACTACTGGGGCTGCAGCTCAAGTGTCTGCATTCCTAGCCCTCTTCCCAGGCATTGCGCAGGAAGAGGAAAGTCACAAACCACCACCCAGTCTTGCATGGTCAGTAACCCTGTTGTGTTTAAAACGTACCTGGGATTTGTTTTAGTCAGGTGTGGTAAGACAACAGACACGGCAATGATTGTCATGCAGGAAGAAGTTTATACTCACAGATCCCTAGAACCAGGATGCACGCCAAGCATGCAGACCCACATGGAGAAGCACCAAGCTCCATCAGGAGCCAGAAGAGGAGAGGGGAGAGCATGGTCCAGAGCGTGTAGCAGGGATTTCTCGGGAAGGAATGGGCCAGGCAGGATAGGAACACTGAATAAAATTAGGATTGGACAGTTTGAATGATTTCAGCAGGCTCTGGGCTATAGGGGTGGTCCCTAGTTGTCTGGTACCTGGCTCTGGGGTGATTTAGGGCAGAGGGAACATTGGCATGGTGTGAGAGTTTGACGAAGGAGATGGTTGGGGGTGTGGGCTCTCTCTTGACTGGTTGGTTTACGTATCAAAGTTGTGCTCACAGAGGAGCTGATCACTATCTCTAGGAAATAGCCAGCCCTGGGAAAGGCAGCCCCTCCAAGATCAGGGCCCCAAATGCCAGCGCATCAAGCATATAGAAAATAAGAAAACACAGTCAATATGCCTGTCCACACAGACCCTCAGCCAGAACTCTTAGGGCCACAGCCCCATCTTCCCTTCTGATGGCAACCTCCTTTGAAATACGTGTTTCATAGAATAGAATTAGAATTTTGCCAACCTCTCCAAACTTGATGACAGCTCCACACTCCCACATTTCCCAGCAGCTGGCACTAGGGCTGAATTTCTAGTAATGCCCATTGAAGTTTATGACTTCAATCACTCAGAATAGTCCCTAACTGAGCCATGACTCTGCTGAATTCACCTCTGTGTCAGTTCGCCCAACAATAGGCACAAAAAAGCTAAAACATCCAAGCCCAAAACAGGTTTGCTTACTTCCATTGCTCTATGGAGAGAGGTCTACTGGAGGAGAGGCTGAAATTCTTGGCAAGATACTATTTATGAATCAGCTGTGAATTTCAAATATTCCTGCATCCATATCATTTTGTTAGTATGGAATCAAAATTCTAATTATGGAGTAAGTGATTTTAAAAAGAGGAGAGAAAAAGAGTTTTTACCACAGTCCTTGTTATTTCTCTTTTATAGAAAAATCTAAAATTGGACCAAAAAGAAATGGGACTATGAGCTTTCAACATTCTCCTTGGGACTGGATTGCTACATATTATTATTCTATCCCTAATTTACACTGCTTCTGATGGAGCTGTTATTACTGAAAACAAAAACACAACAATAACCCTTGGAAATCTTCTCCAGCAAAGTCTCTGAATAGGTGTGCTTCTCCCTAGCTCATCTCAACTTTTTTCCAATTTTTCCAGCTAATTTTACCTTTTAAAATCATTGATATTTAAATCCACTATTTCTTTAATATTTAGCTATTTGCCAAGAATTGTCAGATCTCTTCTTGAGCACATCAGTAAAAAAGTCCTTATCCACTGTTGAGGAGGCAAGTGTTCTGTCATCTGCCCCACTGGGGTGCTGGGGGCCTCCCCCTTCATTGGCAGCCCCTGTGTTCATCCTCCTGTTTCTGGGCTGTTTGTCCCTGCCTCACTCGACTCCTTTCAGCCGTGTGCAGGAGCTGCAAGTCCCCCGTGTAATCAGCCCGGAGCCTTTGTGCGCTTCCTCAGCATGGCAGCCCAGGCCTGGAGAGACATCACAGCACCACTGCGGGACGGCTGCTCCTCATTACCTTCCCAGAGCTGCGGGGCGCACTCACCGGCCCTTTCGGGGACGGGCAGCAGGTGAAGGACTCCTAGCCTGTGGAGCCGGGGCGCCTTGACAGAGCTCCTTCCACTGTTCCCCAGGTGTCTCACATGTGCCAGGCCGTCCTGGTGTTGCGCTGGCGGAGACCACATAGGCACAGTTTTCCTCTCCAAGGTCCTAGACATCTATTGCTTGTTCCAGCCCTGCAGGCCGGCCGCTGGGCTGGAGCCATCTCCACAGCCCCTCCCACCCCACTGCATGTAAATCAGGGCACCAAAGAGCCACGGAGACCCACTTTAAGCAGTCTCTTGAAGCTGGGTTTGATGTAGCCATGTCCTTGTCAGAGATCAGCTTCTCTTGTCTCTTTGTGCACTGGTGAAAAATTCGGGAACTGTTGCCCCAAGAAAGCTTTTCTTTCTCCTGGCCCCTGCCCATGTTCCTGTGGATCGCTGGTATTTGTTCTGAGGCCTGCCGCAGCACACGGTGCCTCCCAGCCTGCTCTCTCTGTTCCTTTCATAACCGTGTGAATGTAGTTCTAGGTCTATTTCAGCTGTGCTCTCTCTAAAGACTTTTTCTAAAATGTTAAATGCTGAACTCTAGCCAGCAGGATGCCATTTCATTTTGCTTCAGCCAGATCCCAAATACTAAAGCTTCTACAAAGACATTCAAACTGTGTTTTAGAAATGAGAGAAATAAATACAAGTTTTAGAACACTTTGCAGAAGTGAAAGATCTTTGTGAAGTCAGTTGTGACTTGTGTTTAGAATGGGTTGAAAGATAATACAACTAGATTCAACTACAGAAAATGGTACAAAAAGTCCCAGACATACCATTATTCTGAGTCTCTAAAACAGCATGGGGAGGGCTTTTTCAGCCCTGAGCTAACATCCATGCTAATCCTCTTTTTGCTGAGGAAGACTGGCTCTGAACTAACATCTATTGCCAATCCTCGTCCTTTTTTATTTCCCCAAAGCCCCAGTAGATAGTTGTATGTCATAGTTGCACACCCTTCTAGTTGCTGTGTGTGGGACACGGCCTCAGCATGGTCAGAGAAGCGGTGCGTCTGTGCGCGCCCAGGATCCTAACCCCGGGCCGCCAGTAGTGGAGCGCGGGCACTTAACCGCTAAGCCACGGGCCGGCCCCTGGAGAGGGCTTTTAGCAGGATTTACTCCCTGCTTAATAAATGTATACACTCATGCCAAGAGGAAGAGAGAGCAGGATTCCATCTTCCCTCTGATGCGACAGTCTCCTTCTTCACTATCATCTTGATAGTTGGCTCTGCAAACACCAGCAGTACAATGTCAGCTGCTTGTTCTGCAATGAAAAATGCTCCTCCCGGATTTCAGTGGTAAACAGGTAATCAATCTCCCACTTGCACAAAAGGGGGCGCCCTCCCAAATCTGTACAAGGCTTGCTTCTCTGTCTCCTTCAAAAGAATCTGTGTGCTCAGAGAAATCTCCTGTGCCCATCTGCGGCATGCGTGGAAAGGCTTGCACATGGAGACAGCACCCATTTTATCCAAACATGCTGGGATAAAACTAAGTGACACTCAGGGGACTGTGCTCGGGCAGGAAGGAGGGAGAATGTTCTTCCCAGGGAGAGGGTTTGCTGAAAAATTTTGTTTCCTAGTCTAGGGCTTGGGAGGAAGCATAAGCAAAAACTGGATTGCAGAAGGAAGCCTTCTTTTCTGGTGTGTACTTGTTTGTCAGCCTGGCAATGCAGAATTATGTTTGTTATTTGTTTTTCGGGGGACTGAGAACCAAAAGCTGGGACACGTGGCCTCTGGAGGTGCCTTTGGGAAGGAGGAGGGGCTCTCCAGAGCTCTTTGCCTCAAGGTTGTCGTCTTTGCCACCCAACCAGGCTGACTCATGAATCCTTTTTGATCTGAAATCCCTATTATTTTATCTTTTGTTTGGACTCCGGCCAGTTTCTGCACGCCTGAGGAAGCAGTACTAAGGAAGAGCGTGTCCTTGCCTCCAGGAAGCAGAGCAGGGACTTGCTTTTCGGACAAAGGGTTTGAATCTGAAAAAACAAAAACAAACACATATGTTGTTGTGATGATCTCCATTATTGTAGCATATTCCATTTTTTCCTTTTTCTATATCTAATACTAATAATAAACGTTTTAGAGAACAGTGTAATTTTTTAGGATTGGTTTAAAATTTTTCAAATTCAACAAATGATTAATATTTAAGTAGTTAGATGAAACTGGTGATACATATTTTGTCAGATGAAACATGTGGTTAAGTAAATGTGGTTTTCTCTCGGTGGTTTAGTAAAGCACATCATTTCTAGCTTGGGAAATCACAGTCATTCACGTCCCATGTGCCGACACTGAGCACAGTGCCCTCTCTGGCCGGTGCATGCTCCAGGGCCCCAGTCAGTGACCTGGGCTCCCACGCAGAGCCCGACAGCGAGTGCTCACTGTGGAGAAAGGCTGAGCACTGAGACCCCATCAGGTGGCTAGAGACGGGGGCTCAGGTGTGAACAATGTTAACTTGCATCAAGAGTTGAGGGCCGGCTCCGTGGCTTAGCGGTTAAGGGCGCGGCGCTCCGCTACTGGCTGCCCGGGTTCGGATCCCGGGCGCGCACCGACGCACTGCTTCTCCAGCCATGCTGAGGCCGCATCCCACATACAGCAACTATAAGGATGTGCAGCTATGACATACAACTGTCTACTGGGGCTTTGGGGGGGGCGGGAAAGGAGGAGGATTGGCAATAGATGTTAGCTCAGAGCCGGTCTTCCTCAGCAAAAAGAGGAGGATTAGCATGGATGTTAGCTCGGGGCTGATCTTCCTCACAAAAAAATAAAATAAAATAAATAAAAAGAGTTGAGTTTTGTTATATGTTGATTATACCTCAATAAAAAAATTATAACAGAATATGTTGATAGGAATATGAAAAGAGTAAATGATGTTTGACTTACAAGAAGGAACACCTGGAACCTGCTGAAAAACAAGTTCTTAAGCTCACAGAAGTCAAACTGAAATCATCCGATTGTTTATTTGAAGGTGTAATTATATCAACACATCTGTTATAATTTTTAAAATTCAGGAAATATTCCTTTGTGTGTTGTCAAAACAACCCAAATTACAAACACTACTACATAGTTAAGTGACATATGTTTTCCATGTATTTGTATTATTTTGTTTTGTTCTTACACACAAGACAGAACATACACCCAGAATAAAAGTGACTGTTTCCTTTTAATGATTTAGTTTAAAAAAAAAAGTTTCAAAATGTACAGCAATGGATTGGATAGACTCTTTCATTTACCGACTTCTTCACGCCACCCCTCGTATCCCTTGCATGTTTCCAGATTTGGTCTAAATTTGGAATGGTGTAAAGACAAAAGAGGGAAACAAAGGGAGTGTGTCTAACAACTGGATCATATTTTGACAAGTTACTCTCCACAGATATCTGGGCTGCCAGTCTAGCTGCTACCTGGCTTCACTTCACAACACACTCTGAACGGCTACTCACCGGGAAGATTCTCCTTACAGACAAAACAGAGTGTCATCCTAGAACAGAAGCAGGAAATACCTGTCTCTCCACGTTGCTTTCTAGATGGACAAAGTAGCCACATCCAGTGTCTGAAGTACCAGACAGGATTAGGAGATCAGTAACATCTTACCCATACAAGAGAGAACGTGACTATGAATGGCGTCACAGTGCTTCCTGCTCAGCAGTGTAGATGGAGTCCAGACTGCACACGGTATCTCAGTGACACCTGTGATTCATTACAGCTCCTCGGGCGGAAGCTCTTCTGACGGTCAGTGCTAAGAGGTTCACAGCTCCTCGTTCCCTCCCAACGCCACCAGCAGTCAAAGAAAGGCTGCTGCTGTTGGGGCGGGGCCTACTTTAGGTAGTGGGCCATCGCCACTTTCTCTGGAGTGCTTCCTGGGAGCAGGGCGCTTTGGTACCCCTTTCAAAGCAGCCCCACGTGGTGAACATTAACAGCCTTCCAAAGCACCCGCTGACTACGTCTGAGGCAGTGTGACTGGGCAGTCACTTACCTTCTCTGTGCCTCAGCTCCTCGTCTATAAATGAGGGTGACAATGACACTTACCTCCTAAGCTTCAATGAAACCTGTCTCACTTAGCAGAGGGCCTGGCACACAGTGCCTCTCCGAATAAGTTATCCAGTATTATCACTACAGCAGGGGAAACCGAGGTTCAGAGAGATTGACTTGCCGAGGACAGCTCAGGCAGTGGGTAGCAGAGTTCAGATCCGAAGCCAAGCCTTTCTGATTCCAAAGCCAGCCGCAGTGGGCCTCCGCCTTGCTCCCTGTGGGTGGCAGGCCTTCTCCTATTCTTTTGGGCATTCACACGGCTGCTCTCCAGCCTCAGTGCACCTTCTCTGTGAGAAAGAACCTGATGGAAAGCCATCAGAAAATCCAAGAATTTTCATTTGGGGGGCAAGGAGTTTGTTGTTGGGTTTTTATTTTGAGTGGAAATGGACTGTCTTTTCTGCATAGAAATCTTGGTTTTGTTTTGGTTTTGTTCTCTTTGCTTTGACCAATGCTGGGCATTGACTGACCAACACTGAGTAGTGAGCCATTGCCTTGCCCAGGCCTCAGTCCTAAATGAGAATATGCAGCCTCTGTACTGGAAAGGCCATGGAGGAGGTTGCCTGCTAACACCATTTTTCCCATAGAAGAGCAATCCCTGGGAGAGTCAGCAGAGTTCATTTCTTGAGCACAAACATGGGCTCTGCCAGTTTGCAGTTCCCTGGAGGTGAGATCAGAACCCTGGAACAGCCCCACCTTTCTGCTACTCCAGTGAGAACTGCCTTTTACTCTTCCTGGCTTGAACTAGAAGCCCCAGTGGCTGCAACTATGGAGAAGGGAGGTCTCCAAGACCACCATTAAAATGCCATTGACATTAACAGACGTTTCCTCGTTCTCTCCTTTTGCAGGTCAGTCCCACTGGTTTATTCACTCATTGGACTCTTAAATGGCCAGCATGATGCTAAGCTCTGTAGAGAAGGGTATAAGAAGAATGCAAAGAAAATGGTAATTCAATTCAACAAACCTACATTGAGCACCTGCTCTGCACAGAGCAATACGCTAAGAACAGAGATGCAGCAGAGCAAGCAAGCTCATGAGGAACTTACATTAATATATTAGAGGGGCCAAAGGCTGTGAGAAATAAGTGAGAACTCCTGTGAGAAATAATTTTTCAAAATATTTTTCAAAAATGTATGAATTTATAAGAGGGAGAGATGGTTTCTGAGTGGAGAGAGAATAGGGAGGAGGAACTGGGAATAGGTTCCTGGAGGAAGTGATACGTGAGTTGGACCACAAGGATGCAACCAGCTAAGGGTGATGTTGAGGATATTGAAGAATACACACAACACAGGTGCTGGTCAACAGAACAGAACACACGCTGGCCAGAAGCAAGCAGTGCAGCCGTCGTGTGAAGACTGCCTGCAAATCAGTCCTGCATTTGACCAGTCAGCTGAATCACTGAACACCCGCTATGTGCCAGACACCCTTAGTACTTGGGACAGGACAGTAACAAACATGCATTCCTTGCCCTCACGGAGTCTTTTCAGACATACTCAGAGTTAACACTTACTGAGTGTTTCAGAGTCAAGTGTTGTCTAAGCCATTGCCATCCAATAGAAGTGTGGTGGAAACCACATATGTCATTTCAATTTTCTAATAGACATGTTAAATCAACAAAAAGAAACAGGTAAAATTAATTTTAATGGTACATCCTGTTTACCCAATATATCTAAAACATTATCACTTCCGCATACTAAGTTGTGGAAATCTAGTGTGTGTTTATGCTCACAGCATACCTCAGTTCAGACCAGTCACATTTCCAGCGCTCAATAGCCACGTGTGACTGATGACTACTGTATGAGCACAGAGCAAAGACTTCTACTAACAAAACTTCATTTTATCTTAATTTATGTATAAAATGGGGTTTAGAGGAATCAAGCAACTTACCAAAGGTTACACGGTGAGTGTGTGGAGGAACTAATGAAATAGAATCCAACCTGAGACCTGGTGAGCTGAAGCCATGCTAAGGTAAGCCCATTTCAGTAGAGTGTGATGCCTGCAAATATAACCCTCAAAGGGACATGACCCAAAACAGCATCCTTTCTCCCCGCTGCGCCTTGTAGTCTCTTTGGTACTGGCTAGGGTTTCTACTTGCCTATTGGATGAAGTCTAGATCAAGTTCCATGACTTCTCTGCTCACTCTTAAAGTGCAGCTAATAACAACAATAAACAAACACATAGGGACAGAGATTGGATTGGTGGTTACCAGAGGGGAAGGGGGGAGGGAGGAGGGTGAAAGGGATAATTCGGCACATGTGTGTGGTGATGGGTTGTAATTAGTATTTTGGTGGTGAACATGATGTAGTCCATGCAGAAATAGAAGTACAATGCTGTACACCTGAAATTTTTACAATGTTATAAACCAATGTTACTGCAATAAACAAAAAATTAAAAAAAATAAAAATAAAAAAAATAAAGTGCAGCTAGTCCTTCAGTCATCTGTAGTGGCACACACACATCAATTACTGATGTGTGTCAGTAATTTAAACGTCCTGGACCTGCATCTCCATGGGAGAATTTCCCCACCCTGCACTTCCATCCTCCTCCGCCACCTGCTAACCCCACTTTGTTCCCAGCCCCTGGCCCAGAATTAGGGAGTAGGGGGAGGGAGGAAGAAGAAGTGAGGAGACAAAAGAGGTCTTACCTGATGACTACTAGGATGGGCCAGCATCCCTGCTGTTTGGGCATGGCAGGTGTAGAAGCTGGCTCCCTTTCATGGGGCATTTCATGGGTTCTTCAAAGAACCTCCTCTCTGGCAATCTCTCGCCTGCATGTAACCAGCTGGGCATTCTGGCCACCTTCAGCTTCTCTCTGCTGGGCTGACGTCGCCTCGCTGACGTCGCCTCTCTGGGAAGGACTCTACACACAATCTGAGGCAGACAACCCCAGGCTAAGTGCTCTCTCTCTCTCCCCACATGCACCCCCAGCCTTGCAGCCACACGGGACATGCTCAATGCATTCACCTCTCCTGGCTCTGCCACAGCAGCAAGCCAGCCACAGCCTCTCATCCTTTATGTTTTTCAGGCCTGAGTCAGACACCAATCGGCTGTGCATCCAAGTCCCACAGACATACATCAAGTCCTCTAGAGAGTTTCAGTGTAGTGTTTCCCCCCTGGGTGTGAAGTGAGGAGCAAGTACCTCATGTACTCTCCAAGGAGGTAGGGGAGGACTCAGCACACCCGCAACACCCTCAAAACAGATCTCTCCTGTTTCCAGCTCTTGGTTGTTTTTTTTTTTACTGAGGTCACATTCGCTTTTAACATTGTGTAAATTTCAGGTGTACATTATTATATTTCAGTTACTGTGTAGCCTGCATCATGTTCACCACCAACAGTCTAGTTTTTATTGATCACCATATGCATGTGCCCCTTTACCCCTTTTGCCATCCCCCCACCCCCTTTTTCTCTGGTAACCACTAATCTGTTCTCCTTATCTATGTGTTTCTTTTCTTATCTTCCATGTATGAGTGAAATCATACAGTATTTGTCTTTCTCTGTCTGACTTATTTCACTTAGCATAATACCCTCAAAGTCCATCCATGTTGTCACAAATGGCACAATTTTGTATTTTTTATGGCTGAGTAGTATTCCATCGTATATATATACCACATCCTCTCTATCCAATCATCCACTGATGGGCATTTGGGTTGCTTTCACGTCTTGGCTATTGTGAATAATGCTGCGATGAACATAGGGGTGCGTGTATCTTTTTGAATTAGTGATTTCATATTCTTTGGATAAATATCCAGTAATGGAATAACTGGATCATATGGTATTTCTATTTTTAATTTTTTGAGAACTCTCCATACTGTTTTCCCTAGTGGCTGCACCAGTTTGCACTCCCACCAGCAGTGTATGAGGGTTCCCTTTTCTCCACATCTTCTCCAATACTTGTTATTTCTTGTCTTGTTAATTATAGCCATTCTGACAGGTGTAAGGTGATATCTCATTGTAATTTTGATTTGCATTTCCCTAATAATTAGTGATGTTGAACATCTTTTCATGTGCCTGTTGGCCATCTGTATATCTTCTTTGGAAAAATGTTCATATCCTCTGCCCATTTTTTGATTGGGTAGTTCATTTTTTTGTTGTTGAGTCATATGAGTTCTTTATATATTTTGGAAATTAACCCCTTGTCGAATATATGATTTGAAAATATTTTCTCCCTGTTGGTGGGTTGTCTTTTGATTTTGTTGATGGTTTCCTTTGCTTTGCAAAAGGTTTTTAATCTGATGTAGTCCCGTTTGTTTATTTTTTCTTTTGTTTCCCTTACCTGAGTAGACATGGTATTCAAAAAGATACTGCTAAGACCAGTGTCAAAGAGTATACTGCCTATATTTTCTTCTAAGAGTTTTACAGTTTCAGGTCTTACATTCAAGACATAAAGAAATGGAAAGATATTCCCTGCTCATGGATTGGAGGAATTAACATTGTTAAAATGTCCGTATTACCTACAGCAATCTACAGATTCAATGCAATCCCAATCAGAATCCCAATGACATTTTTCACAGAAATAGAACAGAGAATCATAAAATTTATATAGAATAACAAAAGACCCCAGAGAGCCAAAACAATCCAGGGAAAAAAGAACAAAGTTGGAGATATCACACTCCCTGAATTTAAAATATACCACAAAGCTATAGTAATCAAAACAGTATGGTACTGGCAGAAAAACAGACACACAGATCAATGGAACAAAATTGAGAGCCCAGAAATAAACCCATATATCTATGGACAGCTAATCTTTGGCAAAGGAGCCAAGAACATACAATGGAGAAGGGAAGTCTCTTCAATAAATGGTGTTGGGAAACCAGACAGTCACATTCAAAGGAATGAAAGTAGACCATTATCTTAAGCCATACACAAAAGTTACTTCTTGGTTATTTTTACTCCAAACCTTTCACACCCTCAAGAGGGTGAGGTTCAAGGGCTGCAAAACAGTTCTCAGCCATCTCCTTTGCACTTCATGCAAAGTAATGCCACAGGGCAGGCACTGTCCCAAACCATGCATGTCGTTTTACTCCTCTGTGTTTTGTTCATGCTAATTTGTCTGTGTGAAATGCCCTTCATCTCCACCTAATTCCTTCTCAGGCGTATTTCTTCCACACACCTTTCTTGACCCCTGCTGAGTCAGGGATGCCTGTGTCTCCTCTGCTGTTAGAATAACACAGATGACCCCAAAATCAAGTGTTTCCTTGTTTATCTCATCCATTAGGCTCCAAGGCCTCAACAGCAGAGACTAGAGGATCTGATTTATTCTTCAATCATTGGCATCTGGTACAGTATTTTATACATAGTAGATTCTCAACCAAAATTTACTGAATTGTTGTTTCCTAGTTGGAGAAGTGTCTTCTTCAGAAAATTATGATGAATTTGGAGTTTATCCCCTAGCCAGATCACATCCTATCTCTTGAGGGAGAGGAGACAAGGGTTAGTAGATTTCAGGGGAAAACCAGGGCAGTAGCTGCAGGAGGAGCATGAGGAGTTGAGACCCTGGGACCAGACAGATGAGACAGGCAGCCAGACCTCGACAAGAAGATTGCCTGTGATATGAGTGGGACGAAGGAGCCCTTGACCATTGAGCATCACCCTCCTAGGCTGAAAGCTCAAAGGATGTGCACGTGCTAACCATTTGTCTTTAACTCCACGCGTGACCTTGGGAAAGTTACCCGTCCTTCCCTGTCTCCCTTTGGCAGCGGGATGCTTACTTGCCCAGGTCCTTCCTGGACAGAAATCTTAGGCAGACCACAGTGCTATCTGGAAATCAGGAAACAGACCTCATGCTGCTCGGCTACTGATTTAAGTTAGTGTAGAAAATTAGCACAGGACTACAGAAAAGAAAAAAATTAGGGCATCTAAAAATCCGAAGTCATGGTCTAGGATAAAAAGAGACTCTGAAGTACAATTCCGGCATAACCAGGTTGACTCAACACAAATTGGCAGAGCTGGTGTACCTTTGAGCCCTTGGTCGGTTTCATCTTTCTGAAGCCTTGTCTTATAGAGATGGGCTTACAAACAACCTTTGCTGGGGACTTTTTAAATACAGTCCAGCAGAAACGTGGTACATTCACACCCATGGTGGGTACTTATGTATTTGGGCATGCTGCTACCATTTTATTCTGTATATTCTGTTTGTCCCGACTTTCTAGGCTGCTATGTTTCCCTTTCTGGCCTTCTTTTGTATTGTTTGAGAGTATTCCCCCTTCCCCCTCCTTATATTTGTTCTTTCTATTAGTTTGGAGATCACACATTCTAATTTCTACTCAGCTTTATCAGTTTTGAAAAATTCTCCATCACTTATTTTTTATATATTGCCTTTCCCCCATCTTCCCATTTCTCTCCTCTGGAACTCCATTGAAAAGTATATCAAGCTTCATACTCTCGTCTTGGCACCTTTTGAACTCTGACCCAGAGCCCCCCCATACAAACCACCAGTCAGCACTGCCCCCAGCAAAAAGTCCTACTCACCATGTGTGTGGGCCTCTGCTCTCCCACACAAGCGTGAGTGCACATGACTTTCATTTTACTAACACAGCTGACTAGCATTCTAGATGCTATGACAAGCCACTGAGGGGAGATAGACCACCCCCGACTGTGATGATACTGTCCCTGTGTGAGGAGACCCCCTCACCCAATGCACCCTGCCAACAGCTGGGGGACAGAAACTTGGAGGCTTTCCCACTGTCCCCACCCAGCAATCTGAAATCCAGGGGCTCTGTTGCTCCTGGCCTACCTCTGTCTCTACTACCACTGTCTATGTACTTGGGTTTATTCCCACATCTCTATGGCTCCTCCTCTATCAGAACGTGACTAATTTGTTTCATCCTCATCTCACATGAGCATAGACAAGGCTGGATTTACACACGTGCTCAAATTTCCAAGTCTGCTTTCTGGCAAGAATCCCAGCTTCTCCTCGGGTCGGGAGCAACTCTACCTAAATAAACCCAAGGTTCTCCAACACGTGGCCTCGAACCTCTGCCGGGAAGCGCCCACTCTGAGCCCAACCTGAAGAGGGCTTCCCGCCTCTCCCACTCCCAGCCCCCGGCACCCCACACACCTGCAGCCGTCTGACTGCAAGCCGTGCCACCAGCCCAGGCATGTGGCGGAGCCTCCGCCCCACCCGCCCTCGTGCAACCTGTTCTTCCACGCCCTAGAGAGAGACGGATTGTACTCTTGTCGTGTCCCACAGCCCCAGAGCTGCAGCTCTTTCAGTTCACACACATTCATCTGCCCCACGTGCACCAGGGCCCATAGGCAGCACCAGGCCCCTGCACTGACCCTCAGTCCTTCTCAGTTGTGTCCCCAGATTCCGTTACCCCTCCTGGTGAGCTCTTTCTCAGGGCTCCTATGGGCTTTTACTGAAATGTGGCTTTTCCTGCAATTTTTATTTTTGTCTTTGAAAGTTCAAGCTGTGCTAAGGTTCCTGCCCATTTTCTTCCAGGAGGCTCCACAGAATAGCATAAGCACCCTTTTTCATCTACTTTTAAGATACATGTCCACTTCTCCCCATTTCCACATCCTCACGTCTCTGGTAGCAGGCTGTGCCTTGGCGTTGATGGTGTCTTACAGTCAGAACTAGCAGCACCTTTTAAAATTTGTGGTACATAAAATAACAGCACATTCTGCAATTGGTAGCATCTTCAATTTAATCAAATACAGCAACTTTATAGATTCAAAGAAGTGCCTGGGCTAAGGGGCAGCTGCCCGTATCACTGGTGCAGAGCATCCAGCCCCCAACACAGCTCTCAAGTCAGGAAGACATGCTGCTCCCGCCCCCAGGACAGGAGAACCTCTGCATGGCAACCAATATTTCCTCCCATTTCCAGAGAAATTGTGAGCATGTGAGTCAAAAGACTTTCATAGCTATCCTCATACAAAGGCAGAAAGTTGCTGTCTAGACATGGACTATAATTGCTATTATTATTTAAAGTCACTGAAACGCCTGAATTGTAGAAAGGAGCAAAGAGGCTCACATATGCCAAAAGCCCTATTATGGTCCCTGGCAAACATCCCCCTCTTTGACGTGGCATCTATTCCAGGCTTTGCGGGGGGTGCCAGTATAAGAAGCTGCCAGAATCTCTGAGAAGTCTGTGGTTGATATAACCCAGGGGCACTATTTCTTTAGTAAGCTTTTTTTTAAGTGCTCTCAATTTAGTTACTCTAAGGTCAATTAAAATCTTGAAATGCCTATGCAAGGCAGTGTGCTGTGCTTACAGGAAGAAAGAACTTGTCAGTATTTCACTACATATGTGCAATTGTCAACAGATCCCACACAATGTCCCTCCTTTTTATATTTTAAGAAGTGAAACATATGATTCATACTTAAATCTACATCGGTCAAAGCACAATATTTGGAAAACAACCATAAGATTGTGGCAGCGTATATAAACATTGCAAACTGTTTTTAAAAATAATTTGGCTTCCAACATTTTCTATTTAGCCACCTTTAATCATATTTATGAACATATTTGTTCTTCTTACTCACATTTCTCTCCTTTTACTGCCTCTCTCAACTCCAACAAGACCTTCCCGGGCAGGATCAAGGATTTGGACACGGGTCTGTGCCCCCAGAGTGGAGCTGTTCTCCGTCACACCTCTTGACTCTTTTCAGCATGGCATCCTTTCCCCAGCCACAGCTACAACCTGCTGAGTCCCACCTGCAGGGGAGGCCATTCTCATTTTCCCAGGACCAGTCCAAATCTACAAAGATATATAAGTCAATCTTAGGGGGTGACGTGCTAGCCATACTCCTGCCGGGGTGCTTTGGTTCTAACAGTCTTGGCCAGGGCCCCAGGGCTCTCCCTGTGCTTCCCACTCTTACACTTAGATATCAATGTCCTGGTAAGCTGCCTCAGCCCCTCCCTCTCCTGAAAGGAGTTTGACTTTCCCTCCTTCATTTCCAGGAACTGAGTCTCTAACTCTTTCCTGAGCCCCAGCTGGGTGGCTGGGACTAATCCCTCACCATAGATCTGCCCGATGCCACTGACTTTCTTGCCTCGCCTTCTTGAGAATTACCCACCTTGTGTCCCACTGTTACTGTTCTTCTCTGCCTCTTGGGACCTCTTACTATGTTATCTATGTCATCCCAAAACTACATCCTCTCAACTGGGCCCCGTTTGCTTTGACTGCCACCAGTGTTGCAGCTACTCCATGGCTGTGTGCTAGCCTCCTATCCCAATGCTTGTTCTACTAGCAGCTGGAACTGAGTCTGTCCCTTTAGTTGTTGGCCTTCTCATTTGGCTTCATCTAACTTGTCATGCCTTGTCCATTCCAGAGGTATGACACTTTTGCTAATGGTATTTCTTTCACCTAGAATGCCTTCTCATTTCTCCTATACGCCTCTGTCCTTCAAGTCACAGCTCAAAATTCACCTCTTCTGGGAGTATTTCTTGCTCATTTTGGTCTTCCCAACTTTCAGTAGAAACTCAGCAAATTATTTGTTGAATGGATAGGACAGCAGTGTGGATCAGACCAACAGTAGCCAGAATACACTGAAGGCAAAAAGAGGACACTGAGGCCAGTGGGTGAGTGCTATATGAGGGAGCTGACAAGATCTAGGTAGATGGACAGAACTCTAGGCTGTGAAAGGAAGGGAAGAGCAAAGTAGGCCCCATTTGAGAGGGTAGGAGTAACAGATATAAAAAGAAGGGACCCAATTACTGGAAAGAAGGCTACAAGGTACCATTTAGTCCTTAGCAAGAAACACTTACAGAAACCAAGATCAGATCATAAAAGGATCAACACCTTCACTAAGTCAGCTCTGAACCTCTTGAGTTCTTGACCAAGGCCTTCTTATACTATGTCATCAGGAAGAGGTGGTGTTTGTCCTAGGAACTGACAGAGTGGATATATGAAGGTTGTGCTTGGTTTCTGCTCCTGCCATGCTCAAATCTAGCATTTCCCACACTGAAGTTTAAAGAGCAGTAGCTTCATGAGATGACACAGGTGTTCCAAGTTAATGATTTCCACAGTGGACAGATGTTGAGAAATGCTGCATGCTCAATAGACGTGTGGTGTTTGCGTAGACTCCTTGTCTGATTCTGATATTACCTATATGTCACTTAAGGTGTCTCCCAAAGGTGAGGTTCCTTAGAGTCTATGATTTACTGGTTTCTAGAATCTGGATTCCCATTCATATCACTTCTTATGAGTTTCCGATTTCAGATATCAATTTGTGCTCCAAAATGTTATAGAAATTTAAATTTTTAATTTCTTTGTTTGATTTCCTTTTAAAAGGGTAAGTACTAGCATCATGGCAGAGTGAGCTTCCCCCATTGAACTCTCCCCCTCTAGGACACAATAAAAAGGACATTCATATTCCAACAGAAGCTATTCACACAACACAGGGGACGTCTGAGGCACCCAGGCAGCTGTACACCTGAGGACTGAGGTGCTGGAATCCCCAGAAGAAGTGGAAGGAGGTAAGAGGAGCTCCTTTCCTTCCCCGAGGACTGTGACCCAGAGACTGAGACCACGCGGCTCTCAGAGGAGGGGGAGGGGCGGCTCGCTGCATGAAAACCGGCGTTCTCCAAGACCCCTCACAACCCAAGGGGATCCCCCTACGGAGGGAGAACAACTGTTGCAAGGGTAGTTTCAACAAGCTAGCCCCTCAGGAGAGCAGAGAGCAACAGCGAGGTGAGAGACCTCTGAGATTGGGGAGGCGAAAGTAAGAGCCCCTCCCCCACCCGGCCCACCTGACTGGCGCTTCAGCACAGGGGCACTTCAGCTCAGCCCTGTCCCCAGAGGCAGTGGCCCCCAGGTGCCTGGGCCCAACCAGCAGTGAGGCGAGCCTGTGCCCCCACACCAGAGGCAGCGGGCAGCTCAGGCCCCACCACGCCACAGCCCCGGCAGCTCTGGCTGGACCCACCCACGGCCCCAGCTTCCCCGGCTTCCTCGGGCCACAGTCCCAGCTTCCCCGTGCCACGCCCCCAGCTCCTTTGGCTTGACCATCCCCCCTCCCCCCCGACTCCAGCTGCTTTGCTTGGCCTGTGCTCAGGCTCCAGCTGACTTGGTGCCAGCAACTTCAGCCCAGCACACTCCAGTTCCAGCTTCTTTGGCCCAGTGGTGCTCCAGCTCTTCCTTCTTCAGCCCAGCACAGTCTAGTTGCAGCTTCTTCGGCCCAGTGCCGCTCCAGCCCCTGCTTCTTTGGCCCAGCGGCACCTCAGCTGCAGCTGCTTCAACCAACCCACACCTGAGCCCCAGCTGCTTCAGCCTAGCTGCACTCCAGCTCCAGCTGTTTCCACACCCCAGCTCCAGCTGTTCCCACACTTCCCCCTCCAGCAGCCTCCACTCAGCCACACCTCAGATCAGCCTGGGGCTGGCGGGAGTGCCCACAGATGGAGGCAGGCCAGAATACACAGCCCTTGACCCCCAACCAGCAGCAGCAAGAGGAAACTGTGACCATATATTTTCACTATGAGGAAAAGTAAGCCAACACCAACAGGCAACATGCAAAAATATATTAAATCTCCAGAACAAAAGGAAAATGACAAGCACCCAGAAGTCAACCCAGAAAGCACAGAAATGTATAACCTTAACAACAGAGAATTCAAAATAGCCATCATAAAAAAGCTTAATGAAACACAAGAAAACACAGACAGACAATTCAATGAAATCAGGAGTTTCTTCACAAAAGAGATTGAAACTTAAAAAAAAAAAACCAATCAGAAAGCTTAGAGGTAAAAAACACAATAGAGGCAATAAACACAAATCTGGAAGCCTTAAGCATCAGAGCTGACAATCTGGAGGAAAAAATTAGCAATATTGAGGACAGCAATGCAGAAATGCTCCAGAGGGAGGAGGAAAGAGAACTAAGACTAAAAAGAAATGAAGAAACTCTCCAAGAAATATCCGACTCAATTAGGAAATCCAACATAAGGATTATAGGTATTCCAGAGGGAAAAGAGGGGGGAAAGGAGCAGAGCTTGTTCAAAGATATAATATCTGAGAACCTCCCAAACCTGGGGAAGGAGCTAGAAATACCAGTGAATGAAATCAATAGATCTCCTAAATATATCAACATGAAAAGACCCTCTCCAAGGCATATAGTAGTAAAGCTGGCAAAAGTCAATGACAAAGAAAAAATATTAAGGGCAGCTAGACGAAAAAAAAATAACATACAAAGGATTTCCTACCAGGTTCTCAGCCGATTTCTCAACAGAAACTTTACAGGCTAGGAGAGAGTGGAACGATATATTCAAAATTCTGACGGACAAAAACTTTCAGCCAAGAATACTCTATCCAGCAAAAATATCCTTCAGGTATGATGGAGAAATAATAACTAGCCTAGATAAACAAAAGCTAAGGGAGTTCATTGCCACAAGACGCCCACTACAAGAAGTGCTCAAGAAGACCCTCATCCCTGAGGAAAAAAAGGGATTCAAAGTTTTGAACAAGGAGGAAAATAAGTTGACAAAACCAGAAAAATTGCAGTCCTCTATCAAAATAGATTAGCAAACACTTAAATGTAAAAGCAAAGATCAAGGGAAGGTAAGCACCAAGTATAAATATAACCTCATCAAGTTAAACACAAACTCACAACACAAGAAGTAATAAGATGTGACAATAATAACTTAGAAGGGGAAGAGGAAAGGGATCGAATCGCCTTAGTCTAAGGGAATAGGAGGCCATCAAAAAATGGACTATCACATCCACGAGATTTTTTTATACAAACCTCATGGTAACCACTAACCAAATAATCAGAACAGAATCACACATGATAAAGAAAGAGAAAACTAAGAGGACCCCCATACAGAACTACCAAACTAAATTGGTAGTCTGAAACACACAGGATGAGAAACAAAAGAAATGCAAAAGAACAGGAAAAAGAGCGATAAAATAACAACAACACGCCACCATATATCAATAATTACCCTAAATGTAAATGGACTGAACTCTCCAATCAAAAGACACAGAGTGGTGTTATGGATTAAAAAACAAGACCCAACAATATGCTGCCTCCAGGAAACACATCACAGCTCTAAAGAAAAACACAGGCTCAGAGTGAAAGGATGGAAGACAATACTCCAAGCTAATGGCAAAGAAAAGAAAGAAGGTGTTGCCATACTTATAACAGACAAAGTTGACTTCAAGATAAAACAGGTACTGAGAGACAAAGATGGGCAATATATAATGATAAAAAGGACACTCCACCAAGAAGTCATATCACATTTAAATATATATGCACCCAATGCAGGAGCACCAAGGTACATAAGCAACTGTTAACAAACCTAAAAGGAGTTATTAACAACAACACAATAGTAGTAGGGGATTTTAACACCCTACACTCATCAATGGACAGATCATCCAGACAGAAAATAAATAAGGAAATAATGGACCTAAACCAAAAACTAGATGAGATGGACTTAATAGACATATACAAAGAACTCCATCCAAACACAGCAGATTACACATTCTTCTCAAGTGCACATGGAACATTCTCAAGAATAGACCTTATGTTGGAAAAAAAGGCATGCTTATATAAATTTAAGAAGGTTGAAATCATAACAAGCATCTTTTCAGATCATAATGCCATGAAGTTAGAAATCAACTACAAGGAAAAAATGAGGAAAGTGACAAAGCTGTGGAGACTCAACAACATGCTACTAAACCACCAATGGATCATTGATGAAATTAAAGGAGAAATCAAAGTGTATATGGAGACAAAGGAAAATGAAAATACACTGTGCCAACTAATATAGGATGCAGCAAAAGTGGTCCTGAGAGGGAAACTCATAGCAATACAGGCCCACCTTAACAAACAATAAAAAGCCCAAATAAGCAACCTCAAACTACGCCTAACAGAATTAGAAAAAGAAGAACAAAACCTAAAGTCAGCAGAAGGAGGGAAATAATAAGAATCAGAGCAGAAATAAATGAAATTGAAATTTAAAAAAAAACAGTAGAAAGGATCAATGAAACAAAGAGATGGTTCTTTGAGAAGATAAACGAAATTGACAAACCCTTAGCCAGACTCACCAAGAAAAAAAGAGAGAAGGCTCAAATAAATAAAATTAGAAATGAAAAAGGAGAAATTACAATGGATACCACAGAAATACAAAAGATTATAAGAGAATACTATGAAAAACTATATGCCAACAAATTGGACAATCTGGAAGAAATGGCTAAATTCCTAGACTCATACAACCTCCCACAACTGAATCAAGAAGAAACAGAGAACCTGAATAGACCAATCACAAGTATAGAGATTGAAACAGTAATCAAAACCTCCCAAAAAGTAAAAGTCCAGGACCAGATGGCTCCTCTGGAGAATTTTACCAAACATTCAAAGAAGACTTAATACCTATCCTTCTCAAACTATTCCAAAAAATAGAGGAAGATGGAACACTTCCCAACACATTCTCTGAGGCCAACATCACCCTGATACCAAAGCCAGGCAAAGACAATACTAAAAAGGAAAACTACAGACCAATATCCCTGATGAACATAGATGCAAAAATCCTCAACAAAATATTGGCAAACTGAATACAACAATACATTAAAAAGATAATACACCATGATCAAGTGGGATTTATACCAGGGACACAGGGATGGTTCAAAATCCACAAATCAATCAATGAGATACACCACATTAACAAAATGAGGAATAAAAACCATATGATCATCTCAATAGATGCAGAGAAGGCATTTGACAAGATCGAACATCCATTTATGACAAAAACTCTCAACAAAATGGGTATAGAAGGAAAGTACCTTAACATAATAAAGGCCATATATGACAGACCCACAGCCAACATCATACTCAATGGGGAAAAACTGAAAGCCATCCCTCTGAAAACAGGGACAAGGCAAGGGTGCCCACTCTCACCACTCTTATTCAACACAGTACTGGAGGTTCTGGCCACAGAAATTAGGCAAGAAAAAGGAATAAAAGGAATCCAAATAGGCAACAAAGAAGTGAAACTCTCACTGTTTGCAGATGACATGATCTTATATAGAAAACCCTAAAGAATCCATTGGAAAACTATTAGAAATAATCAACAACTACTGCCAAGTGGCAGGGTACAAAATCAACTTACAGAAATCAGTTGCATTTCTATATAACAACAACGAACTAACAGAAAGAGAATTGAAGACGACGATCCCATTGACAATTGCAACAAAAAGAATAACACATCTAGGAGTAAATTTAACCAAGGAAGTGAAAGACCTATACAATGAAAACTATAAGACATTACTGAGTGAAATCAATGATGACATAAAGAAATGGAAAAAGATTCCATGCACTTGGATTGGAAGAATAAACATTGTTAAAATGTCTATATTACCTAAAGCAATCTACAGATTCAACGCAATCCCAATCTGAATCCCAAGGACATTCTTCACAGAAACAGAACAAAGAATACTAACATTCATATGGGGCAACGAATGACCCCGTATAGCTAAAGCAATCCTGAAAAAGAAGAACAAAGCTGGAGGCATCACAATCCCTGACTTCACAACATACTACAAAACGATAGTAATTAAAACAGCATGGTACTGGTACAAAAACAGACACACAGATCAATGGAACAGAATTGAAAGCCCAGAAATAAAACCTCATATCTATGGGAAGCTAATCTTTGACAAAGGAGCTGAGGACATACAGGGGAGAAAGGAAAGTCTTTTCAATAAATGGTGCTGGGAAAACTGGACAGCCACTTGCAAAAGAATGAAAGTAGACCACCTTCTTTTGCCATACATACACAAAAATTAACTCAAAATAAATCAAAGACCTGAAGGTGAGACCTGAAACTATAAAACTCCTAGAGGAAAATATAGGTAGTACACTACTCGCCATCAGCCATAAAGGGATCTTCTTGAATTCCATGTCTACTCAGACAGGGGAAACAAAAGAAAAAATAAACAAGTGGGACTTCATCAGATTAAAGAGCTTCTACAAGGCAAATGAAACCAGGATCAAAATGAATAGGGAACCCACCAGCTGGGAAAAAATATTTGCAAACCATATATCTGACAAGGGATTAATCTCCATAATACATAAAGAACTCACACAACTGAATAACAAAAAAACAAACAACCCAGTCAAAAAATGGGCAGAGGAAATGAACAGACACTTCTCCAAAGAAGATATACAGATGGCCAATAGGCACATGAAAAGATGCTGAACATCACTAATCATCAGGGAAATGCAAATCAAAACCACACTAAGATATCATCTTACACCCATTAGAATGGCTATAATTACCAAGACAAAAAGCAACAAATGCTGGAGAGGTTGTGGAGAAATGGGAACCCTAATCCACTGCTGGTGGGAATGCAAACTAGTGCAGCCTCTACGGAAAACAGTATGGAGATTCCTCAAAAAATTAAAAATAGAAATACCTTATGATCCAGCTATCCCACTACTGGGTATCTACCCAACGAACCTGAAATCAACATTCCAAAGAGGCTTATGCAGCCCTATGTTCATCTCAGCATTATTCACCATAGTCAAGATATGGAAGCAACCCAAGAGTCCCTCGACTGATGAATGGATAAAGAAGATGTGGTATATATATATACCATGGAATACTACTCAGCCATAAAAAAAGACAAAATCGTCCCATTTGCAACAACATGGATGGACCTCAACGGTATGATGTTAAGTGAAATAAGCCAGAAAGAGAAAGACAAACAGTGCATGATTTCACTCATACGTGGAAGATAAACCAACACATGGACAGATAGAAGTGTTTGGTGGTTACCAGGGGCTAGGGGGTTGGGGGGGGTGGGCACAAGGGGTGGAGGGATACACTTATATGGTGACTGATAAACAATAATGTACAACAAAAATTTCACAATAAAAAATAATAAAAATAAAATAAAATAGTAAGTACTTATTCTGTTTATGAAAGTGTAAATTGTCACAACTACTCTGGAGAGCAATTTGATAGTATCTAGTGAAGTTGAAAATGCCCATAACCTATTGTTATGGACTGAATTGTGTCCCCCACCCCTAAATTCATATGTTGGATCTCTAATCCCAATGTGACTATATCTGGACATGGGGTCTTTAGGAGGTAATTAAGGATAAATGAGGGCATATGAGTAGGGCCCTAATCCTATAGGACTGTGGCCTTGTAAGAAAAGAGAGAGAGTTCTCTTTCTCTGCCATGTGAGAACACAACAAGAAGGTGGCCGACAGCAAGTCAAAAAGAGAGCTCTCACCAGAAAACAACCATGCTGGCACCCCAGTCTTGGACTTCCAGCCTCCAGGACTGTAAGAAAATAAATTTCTGCTGTTTGAGCGGCCCCCCGCCAGTCTGTAGTATGCTGTAATGACAGCCAGAGCAGACTAAGACATCTATAATCTAGAAATTCAGAAATTCAACTTCTAGGTATGTGGAGAGGAGAAACTTGGAATATGAGTTCAAGGAGTCATGTACAACAAAAATGGAAACCCACCTAACTATTCATCTTATACTGATACAGTGGAATCCTATAAAGCAGTTAAAAATAAGTAGTTAGTCTACTAATCTGCAGGTGTCATGTAACCATAGCTCAGAACTGTAATGTGGAATGAAAAAGGTTGCACATTGACATGTCAGCTATGATTGCATTTGTACAAACTTTAAAAACACAAAGCATTTTAATTATGTAAATATGCATATCTAGTGAAAATATAAAAATGTGGCAGAAAGGATATTCACCACCTTCAAGACAGTGATTCACTCTGAGGTGGGAGGGAAATGAGATAGGAGGAAGGTTAAAAAAGGGCCTCAGTGGTATTTGTATTTTGCTTATTTTTTTTAATAGGTGGATTAATCCAGCCCTATTTCCTCCCAGTTATTAATGAGCTCAATCCAATCTGTATTTTGCCCTGACCACCACTCTGAAACATCTCATGTCAAGATATCCAACAACGTCCATATTGTCACTTCTCTGTCCACATTGTACTTGACTTCAGCATGATTAACCCCTCTCTTCTTGATATCATTCTGTCACCTGACTTCTGATGTCACTTGACTCCTTTTCAGGTTTCTGTCTCAGCTCCTCCTCAGCCAGTAGTAGAATGCCCATCGATCGTTCCTGGGTTTCTTCTACTTTACCTACCATCTCTCTCCAGGTATTCTCACACCATCTGCATGTTAATGACTCCCAAATTCGTATCTCTTTCCTCAAGCTCTTCACTCATATCTGTCAACTTGACATTTTGACTTGGATGCCTACTAAACATCTCAAACTTAACATATTCCGAGCTGAACTTCATAGTCTCCTCCCACCCCTAAACATATGTATCTCCTGGTCTTGTTCATCTCCTCAGTGGTCCTGCATCTGTTCCATTCCTCAAGCCAATAGTCTAGGAGTCAGACTTGATTCCTCTCTTCCACTTACTCCACTAATTCATGGCCAAGTCTGGTTGGCACCACCTTGACTTTTCCCCATCTGTACCATTTCTTGTCTGGATTAATGCATTAGTCAGTCCTCCACTGGTTATCTCTGCTTTCACTCTTGCTCGCCATTTTTCACAACCAGACTAAGGGAACTTTTTTATTTATGCCTGTTTCTAGATTTAAATATTTGATAATAACATTTGTAATGTAAAAACAGCAGCAACCCAAAACCCCAAATCTATACCCATATACCCACAATGCAGCTTAAGAAGTCGAATATTGCAAACTAGTGAAAGCTCTTGAGTGGTCCTTCCTCATTATTCCCCCACTCCTCCCCATTAAGGGCAAGCGTTAAACTGAATTTTGTGTTTGTCATTCACATGTATTTCTATATATTTTTATCCTTGTGTTGATTTTCTAAACAATATGTTGGTTTTGATGTTTTTAAACTGTATTTATGCATATTTTTCTACAATTTTCTTTCACTCCACAATATATTTTTGAGATTAATCCATTTTGATACCCATGACTCTTATTCAATCATTTTTCACTGATGTATACTATTCCAAATACATAAAATAACTTTTCCATTTTCCTGTTGATATTTAGCTTGTTTCTTTTTCATTATTACAAACAATGCTACTTACTGCTGTAGACTTGAATGTGTCCCAAAAATCCATATGTTTAAAAATAATCTCCAATGTGATGGTATTTGGAGGTGGGGCCTTTGGGAGGTGATTAGGTCATGAGAGTGAAGTCCTCATGCATGGGATTAGTGCCCTCATAAAAGAGGCCCCACAGAGCTCCCTTGCCCCCTCTGCCTTGTGAGGACACAGCAAGAAGTCAGCAGTCTGCAACCTGGAAGAGGGCTCTTCCCAGAACCTGACCATGCTGGCACCCTGATCTCCCACTTTCAGCTTCTCCAGGACTGTGAGAAGTAAATGTCTATTGTTTACAGGCCATGTAATCTGTGATACTTTTATAGCAGCCTGAACAGACTGAGTACCTACTATGAACATCTTTGAGATGTTCCCTTGCATACATGTGCAAAAATGTATCTAAGGTGTATAGTCTGTGGTGGAATTTCTGGGTTGAAGAGAATAAGCATCCTCAACTTTTCTTGATCTTACCAAACCATTCTTCAAAATATTTGTTAGCAATTTTCTGTCCTCTAGCCATGTGTGAGCTCCGATTGCTCTGCACCCTTTCCAACACTTTACATTGCAAGTCTAAGAATTTTTTCCAGTCTGATGGCTGCGAAATAGTATCTTGTATCTTTTAAAATCTGAATACCAGTCATAGTGAGCATCTTTTTCATGCTTATTGACTTCTGTTTTCCTATTCATATCTTCAGCCCATTTTTATATTGACTTTTTTCCTTCCTATTGATTTATAGGAAAAAAATGTTATATATTCTGAATATTAATCATTGGTTGGTTTTATGGTTGTTTGTTGCTTCACTTTTTAAATCATGTTTTTGACAATAGAACTTTTTATTTTAAGGCAACAAGATTTATATATCTTCTCCTTTATGATTTGCTTTTTATGTCTTCTTTAAGAAATCCTGCCCTACCTTGGCCTTTCAGCAACAGAATCAGACCACAGCCATGTCCTGCTCAAAACCCTCCAAGGACCACGGTTGCCCTGACTGTGAAATTCAGTTTCCTTGCTTGCTTACTCCTCTGACCTTGCCGCCTGCATGGCTCCCTTGCTCACCGCACACCGTCCTCTCTTCATTCTCAAACACTCCAAGCTCATCCCCATCTCTCAGGTCTTGGCACTTCCTGCTACCCAATGGCTCTCTGCCTGACCAGGTGCGTGGCTGGTCTCTTCTTACCACTTAAATCTCAGCTCAGAGATCCCTCAGGGAGACCTCCTTTGACCCGAGTATCTAATGCTCCTCCCCTCGTCCCTTTCTAGAACATAACTCCCACTATACTCTTGATAACACTGTTGCTATCTGATGTCATTGTGTGTGTTTGTCTCCTTGGTGTGTTGTCTGTCTCCTGCTCTAGTACATGAGCATCTGTGGAGCAGGGGCCTCTGCCGTCTGCTCCCCCTGTACTGTCTATTGTGGAGCAGTGATTAACACACTCAAAGCACTGAATAACTGTCTGTCAGATGAATAAATAAGCAGAGAATACATTTGAGGAAATCTCACTAAAATGGTGGGACGCAAAGCAGCATCTGAAAAGGTGACAGATGATAAATGTGAGGCACTGACCAAGGGACCCAAGACACAGGTAATTCTTATTTCTGAAGAAAATATCAGGGTAAAGTGAACGAAAGCAATCAAAGAGATAATGGATTTATTTTTTTTTAAGTGTTTCTGAATAAAAGTGTTTCTGACTCTGTCCCCACCCTAGTCTATTCTTAACACAGTGGCCACAGCTGCTGTTCCTTTTACAGTGTAAGTCAGATCAGGTCTCTCCTGTGCTCAAAACTCTGCAATGGCTCCGGTGTCACCCAGATAAAAAGCTGAAGACCCCACGTGGTTACAGGGCTGCTGGATCTAGCCCCCTCCCCTCTGCTCTCACTCTGTGCAGCCACCAGGCCTGCCTCCTCGTGTTTCCTCTCAGCACGTGCTCCTCCTCCCTCCAGGACAGCCACGTCCTCTCACCTTCGCCTCCCGCAACCCTTTACTCAAACGTCACTTCCAAGGCAGCCCACCCAAACATACCGATGTAAAGTTATAGCCACCTCTATCCTGCAGGCCCTCTACCCACTTCCAGAGCACTGATCACCTTTCACAACACTATACAACTTACTCCTTAGGTTACACTTATATAATATGATATATTATATCTTATAATACACTATGTAGTGTAATAATTGATCGTCTCCCTCCATGAGAATATAATCTTCATAAGGGCAAGGCTTTTGTCCGTTTTGTTCCCTGACATACCCACAGCACCCAGAATAGTGCCTGGCACAGGGAAGGAACTTAATACAAATTCGTTGAATGAATTCTTTAAACAAATCTGTGTCCTGGGAAAAGGTGATACAGAATGGTCAACACCAGAACACATTTTCTAAATTTACAGATCCTCAATTTCAAAAAAGAATCATACAGGGATCTAGGCAGAAGAAGAAGATACATTATGGGGCGAGGGGGAGGCGGAGGAGAAGCCAGGCTAGCACCAACTTTTCCTGGATCATCAGTGCCAGACCACGCCGCGCAGTGCCTGCGGCGATCTGAAGGAGAGAGCGCAAAACCAGTGTCGTACATGAAGCCAAGTTGTCCTTCGGGCGTAAAGGCAATAGACTGGCTCAAGCAGGCAAGAGCCCCAAGGAAGCAGAACTGTCCAGGCATCACTGTCGGAACTAGTTGGCTGAGAACTGCACGCAGGAAGGAGAGACCACACTGTTCACTGTGCGCTGTCTGTTCCCCCGGAGCAGTTACAACCTGACTTCAGCCCTGGAGCACAGGGCTGGCACTTACTGTCAGAGCAATTGCTATGGGCCAGGCTTTTCACCTCCTATCCAATGAAAACCTCACACCCCCGTTTAGGAGATAGATAGCCCCTTTTTATACGTGAGAAATCTGAAGCAGAGCAAGGTTAAGTTACTCCCCAGAGCACACGGTGGCAGAACCAGGATTCACGTCCAGGTCTGCCCCACAGCAAGGCTTGCACTATATGGCATTACAAAAACGAAGCTGGTGCCTATCCAACTACTGGGCCAGCAGTACCTACTGGCCTCCTCATAAAGCTGCGAACAAATAAGAAATGAGAGAATAAATGATGGTTACCAGAGGCTGGGCGGTGGGGTATTGGGGAGATGAAGTCTCAGGGTACAAACTGGGAACTAGTAGGTAAATGAGCCCTGGAGAGCTAATACACAGCACAGTGATGATAGTCAACAGTACTGTATTATCAGCTTCAAAGTTGCTAAGAGACTACATCTTATTTTTTCCCACCACAAGAAGGAAATAATTCTGTGACGTGATAGACATGTTAGCTAACTCCATGGCGGTAATCACATTGCAATATAGAAATGTATAAAATCCACACGTTGTACACCTTAAACTTACACAGTGTTATGTGTCAATTATATTTCAATATGAAAAAATGAAATATGAGGAAAGCCTCTTAAAAGTCGATGATAAACCTGTGCAACTCTTACTCAAAAAAGTGAGAGTGATAGGAACAGTAAATAGATTCAAACTGTTTGGACACTTTGAGGAATCCAGTGCCCTAAGAGTCTATTTCCCATGTGAGTGATAGCAGCAGCAGAACTTGGACTCAGAAAGACCTGAGTTTGAATCTTATTTTTGTTTAATGCATCGTTTTACTTACCCAATAAACTTGTTGTTAGAAGAGAGCAATAGTTTGTTTCACTCTCCTTTTATGATTGACTCCATTTACCTTGTACGGAATTATTTATTTACATAGTTTCTGTTGCTACTTGATAAAGAAATATTGCATCTTTTAAGAAACGGTTGGAAGCTCAGACAGCAAAACAATAAAGAGAATAGAAAAATAGCAGAAATGAAATAGAAGTAATTAGATTTGAATCTGACATCACTTTCTATAGCTAGCACAATGTATTAGTGAAAAAGAGAGTAATGGGTTTGCATTTACATTATGATCATTATGAAAAATCACATAATCATACTTAGGGAAATCCTTGGTTTAAGCCAGTGTACAAGAAGCTTTTTACTTGAACTGTATCACACTGGCCTGTTTCTGAGCAAGAAATTTTTTCTGCATAAGAAAAAATATTTTTGAAAAAAATAATAAAATGTTACAAGCATCATTCTTTTTTATTTTAGAATTATATACTTTCAAATAAGGAATGCAATATCTGCTACTATTCCAAAATATTCTCGTTATTCCTGTATCACCAAAGAGTATCCTTTTGGGGGTTAAAATTTCAGAAATTACTGGAATGCTCTGGAGTAACATTGCCCTTTAGGCACATTTCATTGTTGAGTAAGATGCTATGGGATGTGGTTTATTTTTACTTTCCTTAACTGGACCTGTATTGTGAAATGCGGTTTGCGTCTTGTTACCTCTTACCATTACATTCTTTTTAAAATTTTTAAATTTTAAGCTCATGAATTGTATTATAAGCAGCGTAACTAACATGAGGTAAGACATTATTACTCATGGGCACTGTGGTTCCTCAATTGGGGAAATCCACACCTCCTGCCTGAGAAGGATGCAGGGAAATAGAGACAGAGCTGAGCCTGAACCTGTCACCAGAGCTGCCATCATGGACCCCAGCCTGGCTCTCGTCAGGCCCTCAGTCCCAGGCAGATCTCCACATCCCCTCTCCCCAGGCGCAGCCATCAGGGAGGGTGCAGCAGAAGTGGCCGTAATTGAAGGCTCTGAGGGCTGTGAGCACTCTAGGACCCCACAACCACTGTAGGCATTTGGCCAGTTAGGGCATCTCACGCACATGCCTCAATATTTCTTTTCTGCATCATCCCTGACTGAGGCCATTACTAACTCATGCTTAGAACCACCCTCTAGACAAACACAATTTTTGGATCTTCCTCTTTCTGCCAGACTTGGCCGATAGAAGCATCCAACAACACAGAGGCCCAGAATTAGATCAGGGATAAGCTGAGTTTTGTGCCCACCTCCTGGTGCTCTAGAGCTGCACAGTCTGATAAAGCAGCCACTAGCCACTTTGGCTTTCAAATTTAAGGTAATTAAATGTAAACAAAATTTAAAACTCAGTTCCTCAGTTTCACTATTTCACATACCCAATGGTCATACAGGGCTAATGGCTACCATATTGGACAGCACCAAGTATGGAAGATCTCCGTCACTGCAGAAAGTTCTCTTGGACAACGCTGCTCTGGAAAGTATCATATTTCCTGCAGCTGATGATTCTGGGTGAGGAGTTCTGCGAGGTCAGTCTGTGGAAGCAAACCTTATTTTGTTCTGACTGTGTTGCCAACCTGCCATGGACTGCGGTTAATCATCTCCTTACATGCAGGGCTTACCGGAATTCGATTTTGGTCTGTGATGGAAGAATAGCAGGCCTCCCATGGCCCACGGGTCCTAGATTACTCATCTCTGCTTTGGCCTTTTGTAGGATTACTTTTATGGAATTGTGGTTTTGCATCATGTCTTCTACTTATGTAAGGACAATCATATAAATTTCAATATTGCATTTGTGGGCCGGCCCTGTGGCTTGGTGGTTAAGTGCGCGCGCTGCAATGCTGGCGGCCCGGGTTCGGATCCCGGGTGCGCATCGAGGCGCCACTTCTCCGTCCATCCTGAGGCCGAGTCCCACATGCCGCAACTAGAAGGATGTGCAGCTATGACATACAACTATCTGCTGGGGCTTTGGGGGGAAAAAATAAAATTAATAAAATCTTTAAAAAAAAAAAAAATATTGCATTTGTTTTAGGGATTTTTTTGAACATTCTAAAAATCATATTACATAGTTTTATCTTTACAAGACTCAATAGAAAAATTTTTCTCATGCCCCAGGGCCAGGACAAAATGTGTTCCTCATAAGCAACTAGTAGTGAGCATTTAATTTTTTTAAAAAATATTAATATTGTAGCTAATCTCATTTTCCTCTTTGTTTTCACTGTGAGGAGGCTCAGAGCAATAACATTAGAAACAGTCAGACTGAATCTAATGGTATCCATTTCTCTTTTCTAACTGTATCTCTAATAAAAGCTTTTGGGAAGCCATCAAAATATTTTTGGGAATGAATTGGAATTGGATGAAATTATTTTATTAGTTGAGGGAAATGTATGTTCAGAACATCCAATCCTTCAAATACATCATGAAAATACATATAACCTAAACTCCATGCAAAGATAATCCATCTATTGGGGAGAAATCCCTACAAAGATGTGTTCTAAACAGACTTGACCCTAGATTTGGAGTTTGGTAGACTCATATTTCCGGAGTCTAAAAAAGACTAAAAGTAATTAGTGTGCCTGGTGTTATACACTCAAATGTTCTAAATACTGAAAAATGAAAATACATCACTTTGTTTTTAAGCTTAGTATTTTATTGTTGTTTTTTTAAAAAACACTGAAAGTTTCTAAAACCATCACATTAACAGAGTTCTCACCATCTCCACATTAAGCATGATCTCTATAAATAAAAGACCTCTTGATGAAAGAATAAATGAGTAAAAGTAAAAACATCTCACCCCTCAAAACACTTCTATTCTCTTTTTCTTTGTTTTGATCATTGTTAAAATGTACTTTTCTGTAAAAAGATATTTTTCAATAAAAAAAAGTTCTATAAAACTATAAATAAGACAAGTTTCCACTCAGAATTATATTGTCATGGTATCAGACTTAATGAAGAAGGAAAAATAAATGTTTTAGAATCGTGAATTTGAATATCCAGACTAGAGTGTACCCAGATATAGTACATAAGAATTATTTGGAATTACTGAATTCATGCTTAGTTGAAGTGGCAGAGCCCAAAAAACATCTCCTAAACAAAGGCAGTTATGGAGTTCCAACACACGCACACGCTGTGCAGTAGTTGCAGAACGTGTGCTGCTCTCAAGACTGTGCTCCTCAGCCCCGTACAGCACATGAAAACAGCACTGAGTGTTCTTCTCATTAGACGTCTGACAGTCTCTTCCTTTCATATGTGAACACAAATGAAGGATCATTGATATATTGATGTGTTCTCAATCAGTATGCCAAGTAAAGGGCATAATAAAGAGGATTACTTAAATAATAATAAATGACATTTATTGAGAATTTAGTAAGTGCCATGCACTCTGAACCATGTTCTAGATGGATTCGCTTATTAACAAACTATGGCGTAGGTACTGTCTCTGTTATCATTAGATAACAGAGGAAACAGGGGCTGCTTTTTCCAGGATTCGCAGCCACTCAGTCACTGGTGGACTCCAATCAGAGTGTGTAGACATGACTCCGTAAGTCCTTGCAGAGGGAAGACACCCTGACTGCAAGTTCATGGTGGAGTGGAGAGGAAACCCAGGGAGAGGGCCCAGATCTCCCCCGCCCTGCACTGCCGAGCCCTTCTGCCTAGCGTGAGTGAGGGAGAACAAAGTGCACACACACAGGCCCAGGGAGCTGGCCACCCAGTAACCAGGAGGAATAAGTCTGCTTGGCTTCTTACCTAATGTCGAACTTCCTCATTTTGCTTCTCCCTGAAGAGGGAACAAATGCGTTTTCCCTTACACATGATTAATTTGCCTATAGTGTATTTAATAATAATCATTCCAGTTATTCAAGTATTCTGACACCAGATAGTTGTGACCCTGAGTAGGTTCAGCTTTCCTATCTCTCTGCTTCCAATTCTATTAAACAAGGAGGATAAAAGGCTTTCTTATCAAAGTTCCTTAGGATTTGATGATGAGTAAAACAAACAAATGCTGACCTGCCTTTGTATTCAGCTTAAAAGACCGGGCATTTTCCAGTGAAGCTCTATCCACATTGCAAGACCTAATCCAAATACAGCTTCTGCATAACATAGTTAATAAATTTGGGCCCAACATTTTAGCATTTACAAATAATTAAATACTAATAACAGGCTACTCATCTCTCTACAGATATCAGTCACTTCATCTTAGAAGATGTCTTAGTTTTCCATACAACGATCATATGCGGATGCATCCCCCTTCCCAGGTTGAGTAAAAGCGGTTGCGGTGGAGGAAGGAAGGGTCGGACCCCTCACCTGACTTCAGTGTTTGGGAGCTAGAGCATCTCAGAGTGAAGGCTTGAGGCTCTGTGGGCTGCCCAACCCAGCACCTCTGCCCCAGGGGTGCGGTTGACAGAATGGGACCACCGCCTTGAGGAGGGAGGGTGCCCGACTGGGCTTGCCCAAGCCCTGGGTGCTAGCAGCTGCTGCCTACATATGAAGGCTCTGGCCAGCCTGCAGGACCGCTGGGTAAGCAGCCCTGGAGGAGCTATAATTCAAGTTGTTTTACGATATTTTTTAGCTCTGTTGAGATCCTCCCCCACCATATTTAGACTTTGAATTTTATAGCTTATTTCATCCGAAAGTAAGTGACTGCCTGGACTTTGGTGTAAGATTACAGTTGGTGTTTATAAGTCTCATTGATCCAGTATTGTTTGTAAAGAATATGCATAGCTTTTTTCTCTACATTTATTTGATTAACGCTTGTTGAGCTCCCTCTGCAGCTGCTGCTTCAGCATCTCCTCCTGAACATGAAGGAAAAGAGCGTTCCGTGGGCTCCCCTTCTTTCTCTTGCTCTGGTCTAAAGGGGAAAATAACTTGGTTTTAGTTGACCAGCTACTGGCCACTGGGGATTCCTGATATAATTTCCCCTCCCCTCATCAGCCTCCCACCTCCCACCCTGGCCCTACACCCGGCTTCTCAAAGACAAGTGTGTTGGCAAACATGCCCTGGACTTTCCAAGCATTTTGACTTTGTAAAAGCTGGCAGGTTTCCCATAGAGCAAGGCACGATTGAGTGATGAGCCAACGTAAACAAAAGATACTTCCAAGGGGAGCTGGTCTGGGTCCTGCGAGGGCCTTCTCAGAGGAGTTGCTGTGGAAGGGCCCTCAGCGGACTCGGAGGGCTCTTGCCAAGCAAACAGGCAGATCAAAAGCGAAATGATCAAACAGAGTCTTAACAAAGACATTGCGCCCGAGTGTGAAGTGTGAATTGTGGAAGCTCCGCTTATGTTCCAGCTCCTGGGGGAGTCAGGTACAAAGGCAAATTTTATTGCAGTAATGAAAAAAGCCATTGATTTACGTGGTTCTGGAAACACATCTAGCCAGATGAAAGAACACGAAGGAAACAAGAACTAACATGTTCTCCTCCTGGCTCCTCCCTCCTCCTCCCCTCATGAATATGGGTTTGGGAGAAAATGTGATTCATGGATGAGGCAGAGAGCAGAGGCAAACATTACACACTGCTTAGTCCCACTCCGTGGAATCATCCTGCTAGTCATCACTGTGGGCAGAGTGGCAGGAGGAAGGCCTCTTGCCAGCTCTAGCCATCCTCACCCTGGTCCTAGTCTACATTTTTGACAATTATTTGGAGAAAGATATAAAAGGCACGGAGAGTGTAAATTTGTTTTTTTTCCTCCTGCGTGGCATCTGAACCTCCTTCTTGTGTCTAGAGAATTGCTTGCATAACAAGCCCTGATGGGAGGCAGAGTTCACCTCCAAAAGTAGATCCTGAAAGTACTAGATACTTGTGTTCCCAGCCTCCCTTGCAGCCAGAGTGTGGGTAGGTGACGTAGGCCGGGCCACTCAGGTTCACACACCCCCAACTTTGAAACAGAGGATGAGGGCTCAGAGAAGTGACCTGGGCAAATGCCTTCTGGTGGTAGGAGATGGGCTACCACAGCAGCTCTGGGTTCTGGGCAGCACTGGCATACCACAGGGCCTGTGTCTATGGTCCAGGACCAGAGGCCCAGCAAGGGGTGCCATCCAGGCATGAGGGACAGTGACATCTTCCACAGTTGAGTTTTGTAGACTGGTTTGTGATGGCATCTCTCCTGTAGCTCAGGCTGCCCTCTTCCTGCCTCAGCCCACAGTTCTATGACTTTCCCGAGAACCTATGAACCACCCCAAATCTTTGCAACCAATTACTTCTCTATTTACATCAACCAGAGTCCATTCTGTTGCTTGCAACTAAGAACATTGACCGGTGGTGTGCTTTTCAAATCTGCCAGAGGCATGAAGCTGGAAGGAAAGCAATCTACTGGATGACAGAATTGGGATGAAAATGATCGTCAGCACTGGAACCTAATACGATGATATAAAACAGAGATAATGTGCGCGCCTAAAGCTGGGCCCAAGAGCCGAGTCCCTGAGATCACACTCGAGCAACACTTCTCCAGCCCGAGCTGGAAAATACAGACACGTTTAAGAAACAAAGGGACCCCCTCAGGGTTGATTTTAATTTTTTTTATCACATTGCTACTCAAATATAAAGAAACATAAAATTAGGTATAAACTCCTTATGATCATGGCTCATTTACAGTTATAAAACCAAAACAAATTTACAAATTAATTATAAGCAGAACAACAAAAGCAATAACATTCAAATTAACATCATTAATTTAATGTGAGAGATGATGATGTTTTGCTGAAACTGGATCATTGCTCACCACATGGCTCTGGCACAACCTGCTGAGACACGGGGGGTTTCTAAGTGGAGGCACCTGTCTGCAGTCCCCTAACTGGGAATCCACTGAGCACTGGGCACTCTCACATCCACCACATTTTAATTTGCCCCGAATTTTCAACTAGAGGTAGCTGGGCTTTTGTCTTATGGCCCTGACTTGCACTGAAATTCCTTCTTCGCCCAAATCAATCCCTCCTTAAGTGAGCCCTAACACCCTGGGATTGAACTCACTGACCCAGTATGAAATCAGGGTCAAAGCAACTGAGGCCAGGAGGCAAGACCAAATGGTGCCAATATGATGGCTTCCTCCGCATTCAAGAGGATGGGGAGGGGAGTCCACAGTACAGTGCTGGACACCCATTTCAGAGAGTAATATGACACGGCGAAGTTGTATGTGACTCAAATTTTCTACTCTGGTTCAAATGCCGTGGAAATTCTAATGCATGCCCATCAAGGGACACGTATGAGGATGGTCGACTAAGCATTGTTTGTGGTGGCAGGGGGTGGGAGGTAACCTAGCTCCCATCACTGGGAAAGTGACCCATGCAGATGCACACCATGGTCTACCATGCAACAATTAGAACCAGGGGAAGTTCACATACCAACCTACATGGACCTACAAAACACAGTGGTAACTAGAATGAGATTTAAAAGACTATTCATATAAATTAAAAATACCTACAAAGAAACAATGTGCATTTTTCAAGAAGGCATGCAAATACAAAGCTGCATCTTAAATTTAAATATTTGCCTGTAATAGAGAGATAGGAAGGGTAGTCAAGTATACTGACAAAAGAGACTAAATATAAAGACAACCAAACTCACTCACTCACTCACTAACAAATGAGGGAAAAGCCTTATATGGACTAATAATATCCATGAACATTAATGCTTAATGAATGCTTAAGTCAACCTCTGCACCCAAAGAACAAGAGAAAAAAAGAGAGAAGAGGAGGAAGAGAGGAGGAGGAGAAAGCGGAAGAAGGGAGGAAGGAAGAAAAGGGGTGCTGGATACTCGAGGTATCTGCCACACACGCAAATTGTAAAAATTCTTTTTAAAATCTTATTTCACATGATGATGAGAAAACGTATTTTGAAAGTTATAAACAGAAAATCCAGATTTAAAAGGCATCAGGAATACTGTTTGATACATGGTAAGGAACAGCTCTTTGGACTTCACCAGTGCTGACCAAAAGCCTGCCTGTGTCCCAGAAACCTGCATCTTACAAAGTAACCCAGCCATTACTCTGACTTTGACTTATCCCAATGCAGTCTACCAAGCGTGATTTGAACGTAATGAACATGAAGCTGTTCTTTATTGCATAATAAGTTTGCACACAGCTTTATCTTTTCAAGCCAGAATAGGCCGTGCTATTTCAGTTACATTTGAGTGAAATACCCTAGTCATGATTCATGAAAACATTTCATTAACTGATTATAGATCTTGTCGCTTCAGCAGGGGAACTGAGAAGTGCACTTCTGACCTGAAAAGCCTTCGGTAAAGATTGAGTGACATACCAAGTGTTCCAATTCCCTATCCAATTGCTAGTAAGAGATACTAAGAAAGTGACATTTCTTTCTAACCAGGCATCAACCACATATTAAATAAAGAGATGATTTCCATAGTCATCTTGGGATATATGAAAATCCTTTAAGACTTGGCAAATAAGTTTTAAAAACAGTTGCTTTGTGTACACAGGAATCTACACCAGTTGATTCTTAAGTCGAAGGCATAAAAATAAGCTCATTATGGTTTGGCATTGAATTGAGCTTTCACCTTAAATTGAATCACAGTAATAAGATACTTATTCTCAACATGCAAATAAATTATATGACATTTCTCAGATGTATGAAACAGCTATTATCC
The DNA here is from genome assembly GCF_057802395.1 of Ceratotherium simum simum. Taxonomy (NCBI): domain Eukaryota; kingdom Metazoa; phylum Chordata; class Mammalia; order Perissodactyla; family Rhinocerotidae; genus Ceratotherium; species Ceratotherium simum. The sequence goes on from NC_141913.1 coordinate 1,980,301, forward strand.
TAAAACTTATCTACTGTCTGGTCCACCCTAGGTAAAGTCAACCAACTTGTGTAAGTAACAGTGAGTTATTCATGATATAAATATTTTCTTCAATATCTAGTGTGCTCCCACATTTTGCAGTCCCCTTGCAGTTCACTGGAGTCACGTGAGTTTCTCTGGTCAAAAGGCTATGAGTGGGAGTGATGAGTGTCACATCTGTCTGAGGAACTTAAGACCTTAAGTGCCCCCCCTCTTCAGCTCCCCACTGCAGTGACCATGGAGCTTACCTGTGAGGTGCTGCAGTTTCTGTCAGCTGGGGTCTCTGAGAGGCTCTGAGACGTAAGCCCCTTAGCCACCTGCACTGGATAAGTGGCCTGGATGAGAAAGGAACCTCTGCTCTATTAAGCCACTGAGATCTGTGGATTACTTGGTCACTGCAGCATAACCTGGTCTACACTGATTAATATTCATATTGAATGACTTAACTAACAAATAACCTAATTTGTCGCATCGTTGGGGAAACAAAATCAAAAGAAATTAAAAGATAACTGGCATTGGAAAGGGAAGCAACAATTTAAAAACATGTACAGAAGAAAAATTTCTTCAGGCTATATCATGTGATTAGGTGAAAAGTGAGTGAAACAGAGAGAAAGGACTCCAAATTCAGAGGGAGTGTCACTGAGGGGGTGGAGTAAGAATTCACAAAACAAGGTGGGCTTTGAGCTAAGCCTTATAATTTAGGTCAAATTCTAAGAGGCTGGAGCAAGAATGCGAGTGAGGATCTGTAATTAAAAGAATGGACCTGGAATAGTCCAAAGACAGCGGAAAGAGAGGTTCATTTAGGACAATAATGGGAAATAAAATTTGAAAATACTTTAATACCGTGTGAAGTCCATTGAAAACCAAGCTAAGGGTTTGTACTTATATTAAAGGCAATAGAGAGTAACTTGGCTTTTCAAATATTAGACTGAATAGATAAAGAAAGTCTAAATACTTTTCTACTTCAGCTGAAAGTGAAAGTGGCTTTGGACATCTTAACTGACCTCAGTGTTTAAGGTAGATTTGAGGAGCAGACTGAGTGGAAGTTGGGGGATCTGTCTCCAGGCAGAAGGTTCACTGGGGTTGTGGTAATGAAAAGGAAAGGAAAGGCATGAAAGTCATTATGAAGAATTTACAGATATCAGTGACTGAGTAGATGCGGAAAACAAAGGAGAAGGATGTCTTTCAAGTCATTCATTCATTCATTCATTCATCAGCAAATACATATTAAGTACTGACCACATGCCAGGCACTAATCTAGGCTCCTGGAACATGGTAGCCAACAAAACAAAGTCCTTGCTCTCCTGGAATTTAAATACCAGTCAGGAGAGACAGACAATAAGCAAATAAGGTACCAGAGGTTATGTTAGGTGAAGAAAAAAGAACCAAGTAAGGGGATAAAGAAAGACAGAGTGGGGCCAGCCCAGTGGTATAGCAGTTAGGTTCACATGTTCCACTTCGCCAGCCCAGGGTTCACCAGTCCGGACCCTGGGCACGGACCTACTCATCACTCATCAAGCCGTGCTGAGGTGGCGTCCCACATAGAAGAACCAGAAGGACCTACAACTAGGATTTACAACTATGTACCGGGGCTTTGGGGAGAAAAAAGAAAAAGAGGAAGATTGGCAACAGATGTTAGCTCAGTCCCAATCTTCCTCAAAAAAAAAAAAAAGAAGAAAGACAGAGGTTGGGGGAATGGGCAGAAGGCCTCACTGATAAGGTCACAGCTGAGCAGAATCTGAATAAAGTGAGGAAGCAAACCATGTAACTGTCTTGGGAGGAGTATTTACGAAAGAGAATGTATAGACAACTTAATTTTCTTTAGGTAATTACTTTTTTGAATAGGTAATACATGTACATGGTCAAAAAGTCAAAAAGTGTAAAAGCATATACACTGGAAAGTAAGTCTCCCCCGCTCCCCAGCCCCCACCCAGTTCCCCTTCCTGGAGGCAGCCAATATGAACGAATGAATGAGTGGGTGAAGGAGTGGATGAGTGAGTGAATGAATGCACACATACACTTTTTCTTTTTTTGCGTACGATACTTTCCTAATGGAATTTTTAAAAAATTATACTCATCTCCTCATCATGAAGGAAGAGGAGGAGGTGAAGGAGAAGGCAGTATCTGACCAGCTCTTTCCTCTTCCTAGCTCATGAAGTCTTTGAGACCTGCAGGAGTGATCTCTGGCTTTGCCAGGCACACCCTAAAAAGGGGCGGAGGCTCACGCTAGCCTAGAGCCTTCCCAGATGTTGTGATTTGGGGGAGATCGCTGGACAGAACTCCTCCAAATCTTTCTCCAGACAGAATTTCAGGGCAGCACAGCTAGTGAGCTGAAAGATACAAGGTTCTGAATCCACTGTTCTTTTATTAACCCACAACATGGAGATTCTTTCTTATTGTAAAAATAATGGATGCTCATTAGTTTTTTTAAAAAGGCAGAAAGTACATCAAAGCATGAAAGATAAAAGTAAATTTTAAATAGTTGTAATTCTACCATTTATATAATTGTTTAATCCCTAAATATTAATATGGCTACTGAGATAATTGAAAGTAAACTAAAGTAAACAGGAAAGTTAATATCACATCTGAAAATCACAATACAAAAAAAGGAGTTGAAAATGTCTCAAATGAAAACAGCCGTTATTTTTAATAATTTCTAACATTTCTTACCAAGCAGAATTTCAATATGGTATTTGGATTAACTTGTTTCGTTTACCCTGGGTCTTTTCTTGACCAGGATATAAGCACAGGGAGTGAGTAACATACTCCCTGAGGAATGAATTTTAAAGCACATCAGCTATGGCCAATAATTTCTCATGTGGAAAAACTAGCCTCCATATTTAGTTGCTGGCGTTTTGATTTCCTGCTCTCATTTGCAGAAGTTATGCACGGCCTTCGCTCCTCCTTTCCGCCTTTGTCTTGCCCTCTTTCCCTTCAGCAGAGACCAAGATCGTCTCTTCACAGGGAGAAGGACAACAAGGTAGTGAACCCTGGTAACACCAGTTCTGTTTGAAAATTGTGGCTAAGTGTGATAGGGGCTGCTTTCCCAAGCAAGTCGGCCTTCTTTTACTCCTAGTATAAGTTAATAGCTTAATCAACATAAAACATTTAAAATATTTATAATAACAAGCTTGCCTCACATATTTTTGGAGATATTTAACTCTTATTTCTTCATTAAAAACATTAAAACAACTACTTTTTGTCCTAGTTTATATTATGTATAATATTTACCTTAACGTATTAAAATCATTCAAAATGAAGTATTTTGTTTTTTCTCCCAAGTCCAAAATAGTGAGATTTTACTGTATTAGGTTTTCCAGGAACTTGCCTTTTTTCTTTGTGATTTTTATGTATTTTTTAATTACACAAAAATGTTTCCATTATAGAAAAAATAGGAAATATAGCTAAGTTTTAAAACATTTAAAAGATTTGGAGGTCTGAACTTGAACCATAGGTGAGAAATAAAGTGAAGATATTTACAAGAGATATTAAAATTATATGTGAGCTTATTTTCCAGGATTTAGTTAGGGACTTAGAACACACAGATTTATCACCCACTTTTGTTTTTAAATGATTGCATGTTGCCTGTGGCTATCGAAGTCGCTACTAATTTTTTTCTCTATTAACCCAATAGAGAAGCTGTTGACTAATTCAACCCACAAGCTGAACTATACCCAATTAGTCAGAAACAAGTGCTTTTTAATTTCATTTGTAAAATATCTGGGGGAGAAGATTCCTGGTTTGCCCAAATAATTTGTTACTAAATATCCTTCCTGCTCTGAATAGCTCTACATAAAGAAACTCTTCGTTACAGTTAATTCAAATCTCTTAAACTGTAACTTAACCCCATTTCTTCTCATGAGATGGGCTGTGTTTGAATCTACTGCCTGTGACTTTCACTTCTGTCAAAGCGGATGTCTTGATTTCTAGGCTGTTTTGGCTTTTTCTTGCCTGTAATCATTGGTGCTTACTTGCTTCACAGAGACAATTGTTTGAGTTGTGTACCTGTAACACACTATCGCAAATTCTTCTTTCAAACTCAATTTCTAAAATGGTTATGACCAGTGGGGCTACTTTTTTGGTAAAAATCTGTAAAACCTTGTGAAAATTATATAAAAATGCTCAAATACATTCTTATTGTAAAAGATTCAAAAATATAAAAGTACATAGAGTAAAACACTAACACTTCCTCTCACTTCTCTAACCCACAGATTTCACGTCCAACTGGTTTTCTGTCCACACCTTCAGTCCAGTTCTGAGGCATTCTGTCAGCCGGTTTTGGATTTTTCTCTTACGACTCAATTAGGCTTTGTTGTCTGTGTCTGTGTAACAATCCATAGAATCAAAATACAGTTAATCATCAGTAGACAAAAGATTCTTACTTCGTCTTATAGAAGCTGGGTACTGAGATCTAGCAGCTGCTATTTGACCCAGCCATCTTGACTCATGCCAATGGTCCATTGTATTCAGTGTCCAGTCTCTGGTCATTGAACCAGGACTCACTCAGGCAGAAGAGCTTGATCAATATCCTCAGCAAAGACTCATTCTATCCCTACCTCCCAAAAAAGCCTGAATTAGCTTCAATTACCCTTCACAGGCCTATTACGTTTAAATAGTCTTTCACAGCATTAAAGGACTCACTAACTGGCTGAGTGACCTTGGGAACATCACATAACATCAGGGACCTCTTTTTATCATGTATAAATTAGGTAGTCAGATTATGCCATTTCTAAATTTCCTTCCTGCTTCTAAATTCTCTTATATCCTTTACTTTCCTCAAATAAGAGGCTAAAAATAAGATGATGATATTAGCAAGAATATTCAAAAAGACACAGCAAGTGTTTTTTTCTGGGGAATTTTCCACATTATTTTCCATTTTAAAATATTGATCTAGAGACCTTGACATCAACAACCTAGAAATGATTTATATTCTGGGGTCAGAGAGAACCGAGGAGTCTTCACTGAAATATAAAGTCACTAGGGAGGGAAATAGCCAAGGGGAGAAGCTGGATTCCAGTTTGAGAAGAGAAGCACAAGTTCAAAGTCAAGAAAAATTTTTCAAAAATCAGGTTCCACAGATGAGTCAAGGCCATAAAGGGGAAAGAAAATCACATTTCAAAAAAGGCCAGAATAGACAGGATATCATAAAGAGATAAAAGAGCCATGGTAGACAATATGAGGCTTTTCAAGTTCTGTATTGGTTATCTGTTGCTGTATAACAAATTATCCCAATGTTAGCTGCTTAAAATAACAAACATTTATTTGTTTCACACATTTTCTGAGGGTCGGGGAGCCAGGAATGAATCAGCTGGATGGTCTGACTCAGGGGCTTTCATGAGCTGCAGTCAAGCTGTTGGCTGTGGCTACAGTCTTTGAATCCTGACTATGGGGCTGGAGGATCCACTTCCAAGTTCACTCATGTGGTGGTGGCAGGAGGCTTCCTCTTCACATGGGCTTCTCCGTGGTGTTGCTTACAACATTATTTCCAGAAGCTGAGTGATCTGAGGGTGAGAGGGCAAGAAAGAGACAAAAAAGAAGCAACGGGTCTTTTAGAATATAATCTCTGAAATGGCATACAATCACTTCCACCATATGCTTTTGGTCACAAAAACCAACCCTAGTAATGTGAAAGGGGACTAGACAGTGGTGTGAATGCCAGCATCACTGGGACCATCTTAAGGGCTGGCTACCACAAGTCCCAGGTTGCAGCCCAGCTGTTTGGAGACGGCTTCTTTGGTGTTAAGGAAAGGAAAACTCAGTGTGGACATATAATATGAACAAAAGCTTCACAGCCCACTAGGAGCTAAATTCAGGCTAAAGGTCACTAATTCTAGGGGCTGGCAAACAAGGGAAAGATAACTTCTAAGATACACTGCAGTTACAGCCTTTTCATGAGAAAACTTAGCAGACTAGAACAGAAGTGTCAAACTTCTTCTGAAAAGGGCCAGATAGGAAATTTTTCATGCTTTGCAGACCATATGGTCTCTCTGCTGCAGTTACTCATCTCAGCCATTGTAGAATGAAAACAACCATAGACAATATATAAATGGATGAGCATGGCTGTGTTTCAATGAAACTTTATTTGTGGACACTGAAATTTGAATTTTATACAATTTTCATGCATCACAAAATATTGTTCTTTGGATTTTTTTAAACCATTTAAAAATGTAAAATTAGTTGTTAGCCCACATGCCAGATAAAAACAGACTGTGGGTCAGACTTGTGTGGATCCCTGAGGCAGAATGAATGTGGATGGTCAACGCTAAGTAAGACCTGACTGAAACAGCAGTAACATAGCAAAGTGCTATTTTTCAGGGTAAGTTTTAATTATAAGAATATGGTGAATACTTAATGCTTCTCATCAAGTAATCAAACCTCAAAATATGTAAGATCCTCTAAAAATGTTTATTAGCAATTTTAAACTCCTGATGTTTTAATGAGGAGTTTTGGAGGAAATGGAACCAGAACCAGACATGCAGAGGACCAAAATTTAATTAATAATTCACATCATCTTTTAAAAACAAAAATCCAGAGGTTCTTTTTCTTGTAACAAATTCTATGTAAATATTTCATTGGATCATATTTACTTGTTGAAAATCTTTTACCCATCTTTTAATAAAATGATTAAAAAATAATTTGACATGTAATTAGAAGGATGTATGCAATTTAAACCAAATTTATTTCACTAGGATAAGCAAGGAAAGCCACAGGAATTTGAGGTTACTAATCTTTAAAGGACTGAACTTTTAAAACCAATGTGACCCCCAAACAATAGACACTTTGAATTCGTGCAGCAACCTTAGTAAAATTACAAGTAACAAAATTGCAGGAACACGCACTGAACATCTTCAGGTGTGCTGTAACAGCTCTAGAAAGTTAGTGTTGATGTCTGACTCCTGCTCTTTTGAATTTTATTTCATCCTTTAAAAAGATGAGGAATACAACAGGAAAAATTATTATGTATATTATTTGTGTTTTCCAAATTGGAAGAAAAATTGAATCAGTCGGTTTCCTTTGATTACTTAGATTTCATTTCAAGAGCATGCTGACTACAGGTCCCTTTAATATGATAACAGGACAATAAGCCATGTGCTGGGTAGGATCTTCCTAACTGCCAATGGCCTCAAAGCACAGAGCCCTCTGAATCATTCGCAGGGTAACTCCGCGGAGAAGAAATGTCCTTGAACTGGCCATTCAGCACACAGCCGTACTACCCTCAGTCTCATGTATTCATTCCCTCCTCATTCATCCGTCCATTCAAACATCTACTGCTGAGTTTCTGTTCTTCTCCCAGCCTTGGGCTTCACGTATGAGAGCTTCCATCCAGTGCCACTAGGACCTAACCCAGCAAGGCGACAGAGTCCCCATCTCTAACACCATTTTCCTCAGCCGTGCAGTCAGAGGAACCCGATTCAGCAGTCTGCTGTGACTCTTACGTTAACAAAACACGGTGCCTTTTTCATTGACTTAATCTTTGTTGTTTTTAGATGTAAGTAGCAGCAAAAGCTAAGAAAAGCCCAACGGCACTTTCTTATAGTGATTAATAAATGAACCTCATTTATGTTACGTATATGGCTGCTAAGTAATAAATCTATATCATTAAATTAGGGGAAAAAAGACAGAAACAGTACTTTTTTTTTTTAATTTTTATTTATTTATTTCTTCCCCCCAAAGCCCCAGTAGATAGCTGTATGTCATTGCTGCACATCCTTCCAGTTGCTGCATGTGGGACGCGGCCCCAGCACGGCCGGAGAAGCGGTGCGTCGGTGCGCACCCGGGATCCAAGCCCGGGCCGCCAGCAGTGGAACGCGCGCACTCAACTGCTAAGCCACAGGCCGGCCCAGAAACAGTACTTTTAATAGTCACCTTTTAATTACCCCAAGCAGGGTGTTGCATAACAAGGAAAATATATTTCTAATCACCGTATACCATTCTTAGCTCAGAGGGTCGGTGCTCACAAGTAGACAAGGCACAGTCTGGGTGTGATGCCTGTGCTGGCTTCACTTCTCACGTGCAACAGCCAGCGCTCCACCTCAAAGACGTGAGAAAACAGCCAAGCTAGAGTAGAGGGTTCTGCCCCAAAACTGCGTGAGCGCTGTCGGTTATCAGAAGCAGTTGCTTTAGTTGGAGAGGCTATTGGGATGCCCCTGGGAAATCTCCTGATTCTTTATTGGTTTCCCTTGATCAAGAGATAGCAGCTCTATGAACCACCGCGTTCAGTCCTACGAGGGAGAGCAATCAGTTAGGAAGAAAAGAAATGCACTCTTCGAAAGAAAGATCATGAGAAGGGACACTCCTTTGCTTGAAATACTAACACTCGATTAGAGATCTAACAAAACTTGGCATTTTTTTATAATACCTGAGCTGGATGAAGTGTAGGAAGATAGGCACCTCTGTCTCATCGCTGTATGTGATGGGCTCCATTTTCCCACTCAGGCCTGCAAGGCCATCACCCCAATGTCGTCCATCTCATTCCTTTTTCCGCCACTGTTTGACCTCTGAAAAATTAGGTCTGTTAATACTTTAGGACATTTGTCAAAACGATAGTTCTGAACTGATTTAGATAAGAAAGAATGCATATAATTTTAAAAGATTTCTTGTCCTTGCATGATATATTTATCTATAGTCATAACTGAATGAGTAGAAGAGGAGAGTTCCTCCCCAAGTGAGGAAGGAAATGCTTCCACCATTAGCAAAAAAGATTTGTACATGGTAAGCACCTAACTACATATCAAAGAGACTTACACAATCTCATTTCCTGTCTTTCAGGAGCTGCCCATTCCAAGTGGAAATCATGTAAATGAAACAAGAACTTCAGCATAAAAGCAATAAACCAATGCATGAATATGCAGTGCCTTATTTACGTTGAATTCAAGTCAAAAATAATTTAAAGATAGGGATTATGAATAACAGTCTATCTGGAGTAGGGCTAGGGAAGTTGGGGGTACAATGTCAATTCTAGTCGGGAAGAAGTCTTAAACTCTTTCTAATCAATACAGAAATTTCCCCAACTGCATCCCTAAACAACAAGCTATAATTTGAGATGATGACCTGGGAAAAGGGTCATCGTGGTTTGTTCTTAGAACAAGGAGGAGACTGGAGCTTAGGGAATGCCAGAGCCCTGTGCTCTGTTGCCCAGGGAGGCCCTCGGCTTGCCCCTGGGGTACCCTCCCAGACCCAGAGCCCGCAGCCCTCTCCTTCAGCACAGACCCACGCAGCACAGGCTCTCACCACAGGATCAGCTAGACACACAGACTGCTGGCCTGCGGGCTACTGTCTTAGACTGGATTTGAGAACGGTGGTTTATTGTGGAGATGAGCCCCAGAAGTAGAAGTGAGAAAGAAAAGTGGGAGAGATGGGAGGAGTAAAAGCCACTATAGTGTGTGTTATTGAGCTGGTTACTGCTCCAGGCACCTGAGGCTCAGTGCTACTGAGGCCCCATGCAGAAAGTGACTCCAAATTGTCCCACGAAAAGACGGGTGGCTGGGCATTACCCATTAGGTCCCATCTCCTATCGCTCCACGACTGCCCCTGAAGGCATTAAACCCCTTATGATTTGCAGCTACGATGTCCTCAATGGAGTGAGCTAGTGCAAGTTCAGAGAAAGTTCTAGACTAGAGAAACAAGGATGCAGAAGGTGCTTGAGGCTGAACACTGCAGCATACACAGGAACTGTCCACTGCTCCTGCAGCTGAAATCAGAGGCAGGCGGTGGGGTGTGATATGCGGACCACAAGTGTCTGCTGGTCAACCTCTTGTGGCTCTCAGATCTGCTCATGTCCACTTTGGGTTCATTTAGTCACAGACTCACCCGTCCTGGAGCCCTTACAAGATGCCCCAATGAATTCCCTGAGTTCCAAATACGCTCCTCCTTGTCACACCGTAGCAGCAACAGTACCTCTTCGTGATAAGCAGAAGTGATTCCCCTGCCAAGACAGGAACTGCTTTCCTTGCCTGCCCGTCTCCCCTCTTGAAGAGACGAAACTGCCCAGCTTGCGTACTTGCCTTAGCTTCCACGGAAGCTTGACTGTGCCCAGGTCAAAGCGACCTTCTCCGGGGAACCAGAATTTTCAATCCATTAGAGCTTAGAGTTGCAGGATGGATGGGTACTGCGAGTGATGGTGAAAGGGTCAATCCTGCTTTTACCCCTTAGTTCCCGGACTCAGGAATTCTAGCTATCAGAGACAGAGCACTCCACATCAGCCAGTAGTTCAGTGCATATACCCTATCCTTAAAGACAGCATCCCCAAATTCATGCCTTTCTGGAACGTGTAATAAGCCATTCCACCATTCTTACTGCTTCCGGGTGATGAGAAGTAGGGTGTGTCCCATGGTCATGTGCCCATTGTCATATTTCCTCTGCCATAAAATGGGTCCTTTGGTGCAAGACAATGTTATTTGGGACACCTTGCCTATAACTGAAGCACTCTGTAAGCACTCAGAGTGGTGCTTGCAGATGTGCTGCGGGTGTGGAATGCAAACCCAAATCTGGGATAACTGTCAGTTCCGGTAAGCACAAATCACTCCTCCTTCCAGAGTTGCATGTGTCCAGTATAACTGACCTGCCATCAAGTGGCTGGCAGCTCAAACATATCAAAAATAGAGCTCCTGATATTCTCCCTCAAACCTGCTCTCCCTCAATCTTCTCCATCCTTCTAGTTGTTCAGGCCAAAAACCTTGGGGTAACCCTTGTGCCTTCTCTCTCACATTCTACATCTGACCTGTTAGCAAATCATGTTGGCTCTGCCTTCAAATTATACCCAGAATGTGGCCTCTCCTTTTCCATTGCCACCACTCTAAACTTCCCACTATCAACTGAATTATTGGAATAGCCTCTTAACTGATCTCCCTACTTCTGCCCCTAGCACCCTGAAGTCTATTCTCAAGCCACTATCTGGAGTGATCCTGTTAAAACACAAATCATATTATGTCATTCCTCAGTTCAAAGCTTTCTGATGGCTCCCACGCTCACTCAGAGAAAAAGTCGAAGCCCTCACAAGGGCCCATGTATCCCTATGTGATCTGAGTCCTTGTGGCAGACAGACTCTGAGGTGGTGCCATGATCTTCCCTCTTGGTGTCAATGCCTTTGTGTGATCCTCTCCCCTTGAGTGTGAGTGTTGGCTTCTGAACAACAGAATACAGCAAAGGTGTTGGATGTCACTCTTGTAATTACATCACTTTATATAACATTCCCTCTTGCTGACAGACTCTCACTCTCCTGCTGGCCTTGAAATGCAAGCTGCCATGTTGTGAACTGCCTATGGGGTGGGCCATGTGGCAAGGAATTCTACGCAGCCTCTAAAAGTTGAGAGCAGGCTCCGCTGATACCCAGCAAAAAAATCTGAGGCTCTCAGTTTTACAGCTGCAAGGGAATGAATTCTGCCTGAATGAGCCTGAAAGCAGCTCCTTCCCTAGTCAGGCTTCCAGATGAGAATGCAGCCCAGCTGACACCTTGATTGTAGCCTTGTGAGACCTGAATAGAGGACCCAGGTAAGCTGCACCTGGGCTCCTGACCCAAGGAAACTGTGAGCTGATAAATGGATGTTGTTTGAGCCTCTAAGTTTATGATAAGTTGTTATGCAGCAATAGATAACTAATGCAGTCCTGTTACTTCGCTGATCACATCTACCGTTCAGGTCATCCACTCTGCTTGAGCTGCACAGGCCTCTTTGCTGTGTCTCAGGTGAGCCAGGCACATGCCCATCAATAAGCCTTGCATTTGCTGTGTTCTCTCAGCCTCAGATGTTCTTCCCCAAGACATACACATGGTTTTTTGCCCTTACTCACTTCTCGTTTTCATGCAAAAGCCATCTTCTCAGTAGGCCTACCCTGGCCAGCTTGTCTAATATTTCACATCCCTCTCTCACTTCATAACTTCCTTCCCTGCTTTATTTTTTTCTCCTTAGAATTTATCCTCCTCTAATTTACTACACATCTTAACTATTTATCTTGCTTATTGTCTTTTCTCTCTCATTAGAATGATAGTTCCATCAGGATGGGGATTCTTGTCGGGTTTGCTGTGTTTTGTCTGCAGTGAAGCCAGTCCGTGTGGTTGCGTGATTCTTTTCTGCCACACTGAATTGCTCTGCAGCAGGTACAGATTTGGAGGATATTTGAGTTTAGCCAGGATCGGAGTACGGTGAGGAGATACAGGAGCAAAGGGCTGTGTGTTTTCAGGGGAATGGTTCTAGTGCTAGATCATCAAGTCTAGGAGAGAAGTGAGGACAAGAAGGGAGTAATGTGTGATTTGAGGTCTCGTTAAATTCAGGGAACTCTTGAGTTGAGCTTACTAGATATTCTGGAGAATAGGAGGTAATGGTTGGAGAGGATATGTTTGAAACTGAGATGTTGGGAATTTGCTTGGTGATAACAAGGTCTGGGGTATGGTTTTGTGAGTGGGCTGCTGAAGTGAAGTAGAATAAGAATTAGTGGCTCTAAAAGATTAAGGAACTGAGAGACCAGGGTGTTGGATGACCATTTATTAAATTCTGAAGTCTCCAAGAATGGTGACAGGGTTAAGAGTGACAGGGTCAAGTGTTCAGGTCATCAAAGAGTAGGGGAACGTAACAGAAAGATTCTCAGTTGACAGCCCTGACCTAGGAAGGTTGTAAGAAGGAAAAACCACCTTCACCTGAAAGCTGAGGAAAGCAGGATTCCTGTGGGGGTAGCCAGGTTTCTGTTAAAGTAGGGATTGAAAAACTAGCACCCCTAGGCCAAGTCGGGCCTGCCCCTGATTTAGTAAATAAAGTTTATTGGAGCTCTTTGTTTACATATTTTCTGTGGCTGCTTTTACGCTAGAATGGCAAAGTTAAGCAGCTGCGACAGAGACTATATGGCCCACAAACCCTAAAATATGTACTACCTGACCCTACACGTTACCAAACCAGGTCCATTTTTGCCAGTCACCCAGAAAGCCAAACACTGAGACACCGAGATTGCAGCAGAGGAAGGGTTTAATCACAAGGCAGGCAAGTGAGGAAAACGGGAGAACAAGTCTCAGATCCGCCTCCCCGATAATGGGGACTCAGGGATATTTACGGGGCAAGGTGGTCTGAAATGTGGAGATAGATGATTGGAGGTGAGGTAATTGATGATCTGCACAAACGTAGTCAGACTTCATGCCTCTTCATAGGACACATGTTCACAAAATGGCGGCATCAGCATGACCTGAGGGTGGAGTTTTTAGCCTCTTGACATCAAAAGGTCTCTTATCGGACATCTGCGAGGGCCCAGTTGATGGGTTGGTGGTCTCAACCGGCCTGAAGTGGACAAGGGGTTCTAACGCCTGAAAACAGCTCAAACACCCACTACCATGGTGACCCAGGCTTCAAGCAGATGTTATCTAGTGGGAGTCAGATAGCATGTTGCCTAAACTGCGCAAACAACGGGTGGGTAAACAGCTAAAAGCTATAACCAGTAACTGCAAAAAGGAAAAATCTTTATTTCCTAGCTACTTAGTCATCAATGGCTAACTGTTTGTCAGTTTCACACAGAAAATGTTTGCTTACCCGAGTTAGAGCAAGAAGGGGTATAGAATATTCAGGCCAGAGGTTGAAGACATACTGGGACTTTGTTGATGATGGAGATGAATTTCAAAGGGGCCTTTCGGAATGATTTGGGAGGATAGAGAAGGATGAGGTCAGATTAGGGCATATTCAGGGCAACCTGGCCAATGATGGTGATCTTGAGGCTTGGACTTCTCATGGTGACAAAGGCAGCCAGGAGAGGCTTGATGGGTTGGACCCCTGGGACACCCCAGGTTGGGGGAGCTCCATGTGGATGGAGGTGCTGAGGCAGCAGGAAGAGCCTGCAGCAACTGAAGACCTTGGAAGGTTGATTTGCCCTCCGCTGATGCACGGGAGCATGCAACAGTGAAGATCTCTGAGGGTTGGTCTTGTTAGCAGCTGGTCTGGAGGCAGCTCCTTGAGTGCAGGCATTGCCTACTTCCTGAACGAGTTCCTGGAGCATAGAGGAAGGAGAGGAAAGAAGGAGAGAGAGGAAAAGGCAAGCAGGCAAACAGACAAGCCATATAAATAATAGTTGCAATGACCACTCTGGGCTACATATATCAGTTCTAGAGATTCATAAACCAGATAAAATATTAGTGTGCTTTTCATATTAAAAAGTCGCTTTATGACCTTAGATGATCAAAGTAAGGAATCTTATTATCAGTGCTAAGGCCTCTTCTGGGTCCTAAAACTTCAGGGTTCAGTGACAGCAGATACACTGTGTATCTCACTCTCTTTCAATTTATTATCCTTCTAATCAGCTACCTGCAGCCCTAAGCAGTGATTAGAGTGCTTCTTTAAAATTTACCTGGGCTCCTCACTCGTGTCAAAACTCGCGCAAGGTAAATGAGTAACACGTGGCCGCTGGCTAGCCCTGGTGGGACTGCTCTCCCCCGGTTAACAAGCACTTCTACCTGTCTCAGCCACAGGCAACCTTTCCCACCTTCCATCAGAATGATGAAGGGGAAGGCATTCCTTCTCCATCTCGGCCTCACTCTGCTAAGATCCATGCTCCACTGTTCCCAGTCTTCCTCTTTTCTGGCTTCCCCTGAGGATTTACAGTTTTGTCATACCCCCAGAGAATCGTAACCCAAATTCCCAGCAGGTAATCGCCAATTCTAGAACACTCCACCAGTTAATGACTGCATTTTAATACATCTCCTCTTCATAAGAATACAACTGCCCCTCCCTTCTCTTTCAGTCTAGGCGCTGCCTGCTGGATTTGCATACTGTTAAATATTTCCAGCTCTGTTGCTTTTAACAAAGGTTTTTCATTATAAACTTCCTTAGACCAAATGGCCACCCCCAAAAGGAAAAATAAAAACAAGATTCTTTAAGAAGATTTAATAGCAATTCTGAGCAGAGTTGATCTGATTTCATCACAGAATCCCTGACATTCCACAGAAGTAACTCTGATAGCCAAAAGTTCTGAGGCCCAGAAATGACATCTAAAAATAATATTTGTAAATGTCCCCAGAGGCAATTGCGTGATGGGCACCGCAGGAGCAGGGCCCCAGGCATCTGCCTTTGCCTCAGGCTGCTTATGTTGATTGGCCAAAAATAGCAACAGCAAGCTTCCCCCTAAGGCTCCTATCCTCACTCCCCCCAGCTACAGATGTAACTCCCAACCCAAGGATCAGACTGACTCTCTTACAAAGAACGTCTGCCATCCCCTTCGTGAGCAAGTCTGCATTTTGCTGCAGTGCACAGTCCTTTTTCTTCGGAGCCAATGAATTGCTTTTATCCTTCTTCTAGCTGCTGTCTTTTGTGTTATTATATTTAGTTTTCTTTACTTCCTCATTTCTGTGTGCTTTCTCTACTTTTCCTCCCTTCATTTCTATCTGTTTCTCTGGGCTTTGGAACCACAGAGGAGGAGCAATTAATTCTAATAGGGGAGCTCTTGGGAATACTTCACAGAATGTGTAACACTCTATGACAAGGAAACAGTACGAGGTCACATGGTATGTTCCGGGCCCTATGGGCAGTTCATTGCAGCTAAAGCAAAGGACATGTCAAGCTTGGGTCAGACTGTGAACCTTTATCCTAGAGGCAGTGGTTAGCCATGAAAGAGTCTATGCCAGTGACATGACTAGTTCTGTGCCTAGAATAATTAATTTTTATATTACGGAGGTCTATTATAGTTATCTATGTCTGCATAACAAATTATCCCAAAATTTAAAGACTTTAAATAATAAAAATGTACTATCTTATAGTTTCTGTGGGTGAGGAATCCAGCACAGCTTAGCTGAATGCCTCTCTTCGAAGTCTCTCCTGAGGCTGCAAACCCACCTTGGTTCCTTGACACTTCTCCCTGGGTTTCTCTATGGCAAGCCTACTTCCTATGGGCTTCTCCACAAAGCAGCCCACAGTGTGGCAACTGGCTCCATCAGAGTGAGCAAATGAAAGAGCAAGAAAGGGCAAGCAAGATGGAAGCTAGAGTCTTTCCATAACCTAATCTCAGAAGGGATATCCTATTGTTTTTGGTATGTTCTGTTCATTAGAAGGAAGTCATTAGGTCCAGCCCACACTCAAGGGGAAGGGATTACCCAAGGACATGAATACCAAGGGGTAAAAATCATTGGAAGTCATCAACAAATAGGAGGAGAATCAGGAGACAATGGTATCTAGAAACCAAGGAAGAAGAGGATTTCAAGGAGTGGGAAGTCCTACGTGGCATAGAGATGTCAATGCTCTCCAGCCAAAGCCCACCAGGGACCCATCTGTAGTCGAACAAGTTGGGCTTATTACTTGTTGCAGGAGGGAAGGCACACACCATGGGGAACCTCAGGGTGTCTCAGTAAGACGGCATTAGACCCTGCCATGGGATCCGGGCTTTGGTTGAGGGATTTGAGGAGAGTTTGAGGAAGCAGGGGCTCACTGTGAACTGGGTGCTGTCAGAGAGCGGGATCACTTCTGTAATTCGGTGTCTCAATAGATGGTCTCTGTAGGGAGGGAGAGCTAGAAAGAAGATAGAATTGAAATTGGTAAAGAAGAGCAGTCACTCGTTGGCTGAGAGAGAGGGTGTTTGGTATTTTGTGGTGGCACAATAACCTTGCTTTTGTCTGTTCTTAGACAAAATTATGAAGTGGCCTTGTTTTGTTTCTTTTTACCATGGTCTGAGGGTATCCTTGGCTGAAGTTCTTCTGTGAGGCTGTTTATATCTAACAGGAGAATAACAAGACAGCCCTGACTGCCAGGCCAGCTTCAGAATGTACTCCTTTTTCTTTCTAAGCGGTCAAGTTAAAAGAGGCCATTGATGCTGCAATTACGACTCTGGAGCCAGATTGCCTGCACTCAAATACTGACTCCACTGCTTACTCGGGATGGGGCCTGGCCCATTGGTCAACTTCTCTGTGCTTTACTTTTCCCCCCTCATTGGCTTGTTCTGAGGATTCATGAGTTAATATACATGTAAAGTATTTGGAACAAAACTGGCACATAAGAACTATATAAAAGCTGATTATCATCATCATCTATAATCCTTGAAGGAGCAATTTTGTTAGAATAGTAGAAGGCAAAGCCAGACTGCAATGACCTGGGGTGAATAGCAGTCGATGGAGGAAGGTCAGCAGGTGCCAGACAGCCCTTCAAAAGGGATCCTGACAGGAAAATCCGGAAATCACGCAGAAAGGGGAAGGGAACTGGTTTATCCAAGTTGGGTTTAGAGCAGTGCTTCTGAAAGAGTGTTAGAAATGCAAAATTGCAAGCCCTCCAGGTGATTCTTTTTTTTTTTAATCAACTTTGTTGAAATAAAATTGACATACAGTAAATTGTACTGAAATTGAAAATGTACAGTTTGGTAAGTTTTAACATAAGCACACACCATAAAACCATCACCACAGTCAACATACCATCACACTTTGGTAATCCCCCCACCCCTGCCATCCTCAAGTGATTCTGATGCCACTGTGTGAGAACCAAAGGGGTCTTGAAACAAATTCTGTCATTAGGAGGACCTAGAGTCACAGCTCAAAAAAGAGGAATAAAGATGAAATGCTAACAGTGGAGAAAGGCAGGAAATGGGAGGTAAGCAGCAAGATCAGTGTCTAGGAAAGGCAGTTGGGCTTACAGAACAGGTTAAGGAAGACTGTCAGACTCAGGACTGTGAACAGAGCGTGTACTCAGTTCTCTTACTAGCTGACCAGTGCAGGGAGCAGCGGGGACATGGGGCTTTTCAAAGGCCACCACTCACACACTTCTGCTAGGAAAATGTTCCAACTTCAGGTCTCTGATCATGGCATGTTTCTGCTTAAAAATCCTTAATGGATTCCCTTTTCTATAAGATGCAGTAAAAACAAATAGACGGACAGAGGAAGAAGAGCAACAAAATCTTCCCAGCCTGGTTTCAAGACGTCTTAGAGCCTGGCTCCAACTGCCCTTCCAGCGCTCTCTTCCCTCTTTCCACTCTGGTTAGCTCTGATCCTGTCCCACGGCTTTGCTTCCTGTTCTGCCTAATTGCCCTTCTCTTTCCTTCCTTCAGAGAGTGCATCCCCCTCCTCCGCATATCTACCACCCGTCCATTTAAAACTGCCATTTCTTGAAGCCTTCTCTGATGCACACCTGGGAATAGTCCCTCTTTGCTCTGAATGTTTATATCATATACGCTGTTGTTTTTGTTGAAACTGGCAAATTCTTAAAGACAAGGATCGTGTGCCTCTCATCTTTGCATCTTAGCACGTGGCACACTGTCCTGAACATACTCGCTGTATGTTTGCTGATGAATGAATTGATGGACAAACGAATTTGCCTGGAACTATTTGTCTTTCATTTATATGACTGTGTCAGCATACCAGGATTTCTTAACCTTGGCACTTTTGACATTTTAGGCCAGATAATTCCTTGTGGTGGGGGGCTGTTCTGTGCATTGTAGGATGCTGAGCAGCATCCCTGGTCTCTGCCCACTAGATGCCAATGGCACCCCATTCCCAGTGTGACAACCAAAAATTCCCTGTGTGTGTGGCAGTGGGTGGGAAGGCGAGATGGATAATCCTGTTTGAGACACTCAAACATTAACTTGCCAGATTTTCCTATAAAATATTAATTAAGAAAAGGATAGCGGCAATGATCTAATTCAGGTCAAGGAAAAAAGGAAAATGTTTAACACTTGGAACCCTTTCTAAGTCCTAGGAAACTCCCTACACTTTTCTAAGTGGCATCCTGCCTATTTCCCCTCCTCCTCCCCGTTCCTTGCTGCTTAGTACTTTATTCTAATAGACTGTCCATCAGTCCCTGCTAAAAGCAAAGGAAGATATGTCACGAACCAGAGTAGTGAAGCTTTAAGAGCGGAATGGGTTCAAGTAAGTTGGCGTTTTGACATAGGGTGCCCGTTAGGTTCCTCAAACTGAGCCATGCAGGTACCTCTTACCTCATCTCCACACAACGCCTGCTGTGTCTGATCCAGGACCAGCTGTTCTCAGGAACTGGACAGGGTAAAGCACTTCCCCACATTTTGTTATGAGGTACAACGCTTGCCTTCTTGACTTCACGTGGCCAAGTTCTGAAAGTGACAAAGTCAGAAAACACAGATTCAGGCCCCGTCTCTGTGACCCTTCTAGATCTTTACAGTCTCATAGATCCAGTCTTAGTTTTAAGTCATTTACAGTCATTTTCTTCCTTCTGATAATATGAAGCATGGTGTTCCTTTGGCAAGTCTAATTCAATGAACTGTTTGCTCAGTGGGCTATTAAAGTAGAAGGATGGCCTGTTGCTCTGTCCTCAGCCTCCCTCCCAGCGGTACCAGCGCTGCTCCCCCAATCACCCTCTCCTTCTGTAGGCAGGTCACTTCCTCTCTCCCTCACAGTCTCTTCTTCCCACTTCTCCCCTTTTCCTTTATTCTCAGTCTACTTCACACTGACATTTTCCTTTGCTCCTCTTATGCTTTAGACACCCTTTGTCTCTCTTCTCATACTCAGCTTCTGTCTGTGTTATGTGCTTCGATTTCAAATCACCAGGAACATAAGCTGTATATCACTGTTACCCTCCTGAAGTTACAAAAACAAAGAAAAATAAAAAGGAACTCATCTTTCTGCCTGAGCAAAGCCTTACTAATGCGGTTAGTCGGTAGGTCTGTTGCTCAATACCAGCTGGTGTGAACGCTGGACACGATCATCTTAATGAGGGAACTTCTGATGCAAATGAAAAGCACATGCTGGGGGAAATAGCCTGGAAAAATGTGGTAAGATACTCATAAGTAGGAAAATTGAACTTAATAATGGCATTCTCATTGTCTTGATATGATAACAATAATTAGCTTTCCAAAGAATACTGGAATTTGTCCTTGATACAATTTATGTATAAATTTTGGATTTATGTATAAATTTTGAGTGTGTCTCACACAAATGGGAAATATCTTTGAGTTTGGTCATTAACAAGCAGTAAGAGATTCAGCTGGCGGAAGTCAGAACAGCTCTTCAGCAAGATTGCCTCTAGAAAGTCGGCCCCATGGTGAAGGATTCTGCCACTCTGTGCAGGTCACTGTGTCATCTCTACCTGCTTCTTTCTCTCATTGTCATGAGGAGCATCTATAGCTGTAGATGGCATAAACTATGCAATACGCAGAAATGGACATATAACCAGAAATGTGGATTTGGGTGTACATAAAATAGCAGCTTAACAAATGTTACAAACCCATTTGGGGAACAATGATCCACTATTCATTCCTAGAAAAGCATTAAGCTCTCTCCCAGTGGTCCTCTATTCTCTTTTGAACTCTTATCGACTCGTCACCTTCCGTGACTACATATGCAGCTTGCAGAACCTAGAAGGAAAGATATTCCAAGTTCTTACTCCCAACTACCAGAATAAGTCTTTTCAAAACAGAAAACACTTATCTCTTCTAGTCCCAAGGAAAGCTGAGAGCTTGACGGAAACAAGGAAGTTTAGAAAAGCAAATGTGCTTTGCCTAAGACTGAAAGGTGATTGCAACTTTTGCAAACGTGAAATTGCAGACTGGAGCTGATCAGAGAACCAGCAGTAAAATACGGAGACTTTATTAATTCCTCCTAAGTGGATCTTCACAACATGGCCTCAATATTTCATTTGATATGAGTTCCCTGAATAACAAATATACCAAAATTCATATTGCAGTCCAAAATTTATTTTCCAAAGCCAAATAGAAATAGTCTTGAACATCCATAACTCTATTATCATTCAATAAAAAATGAGTATATTCTTCTTCATGCTTTTATTAATCAAGACATTTAAAAAACTAGGCTGATTTTTTTAAATTTATAATTTAAAAATATAATATAAAAGGAGTATGTATCTGTGGATACCTCATATTCATTATGACACTGACATTTCTCTTCATGAAGACAAGCAAGATAATGCCAATAATATTTTAGCCTTTCTCCCTTATGAAATCAATGAATTCATAAAGATAAGTGTCATAAATAGAGATCAGCAATCATACAGTACATATTACAAGGAATTTCATTTTGATCTGGCAAGAGATATTGCTTTGCAATATTTTTTAAATTATCATAAAATTTTGGAGGTTTTTTTAAAAATTTTAATGCTCTGACTGATGCAGTATTTTCTTTCTCTATTCTCTCCTTTCTTCCTCTCATTTTTTTATTCTGTGAGTCACGTTTGCTTTGTGTGACTGCACCTCCATCAGGTGTACATAAATCTATTTTCTATGTTTTTCCTTATTTTCAGTCATAATGGACCCTTGAATTGTAACCTCTTGGAAAATAAGATTCACCAGTCCATAATCTCAGGTAGTCTTCATGATATTCTGAAGTAAAAATATGGTGAATTGTCAGATCCGGAAATGAGAAAGGTGATACTCACAACAGCCCAGTTTGAGCTCTCCTAGACTTCAGAGTGCTTGGCAGGAACCCAAAGAAGCCCTCAACACAGAACGGCACTGATGTGATGGTATACGTGCTGCACTGCTGCTCAGAATTATGGCTGGATCATGTAATGATAAGCCCCTGTGTTTATGCAGAAAGCAGATATGAGGACTAGAGTGTGACCAGGACTTGAAATCACTAAGCCAGTGTGTAGGAAAATTGTATCATCAGCTTGAATATACCAAAGTATAAACCTTGAGGTGTTGATATAATGTCAACAGAACCCCTGAATGGTGGGGAAGGAGTTGTACTAATTGTGCCATTGAAAAAAAGTCTGGTAGTAGTGGAGTAAGCAAAAGTGTTTATGGTGTTCTTATGGTTCACAAAGATTCTTGAGAATTTGCTGTTATGAATAAATGACCAACCAGCATTTCTCTTGAGAGGACTCAGAAGTAGCATTGAGCCATTATTTATTTAGAAATACCCTCAAGAGCTGGGTAAAATATAAAGGCTTAGAAGATAGTGAAGGTTCTGGACCATAAGCAAAAGATGGTGTTAAATTATCCCTCCTCGTCATCTGTTAGAGTGTTCTGTGATTCTACCTGGCATGTAGAAAGACGCTGATCCCTAAGTGCATCACAAGAAAATAGGATGTGATCAAAGAAGTCTTTCTAATGCAATTAATGATTATGAAACACTAAAATAAAAGTTGTTGGCTAGAAGAGGCTTTCAAGATTGTTTTAGTCTTTTGTAAGGAAATAGAGGTAAAAAGAAGGCTAACTAACATGTGTTAAATACTTACCATGAAAAGGCAACTATTTAAAGCCTCTGCAAATGGTCCTAAGGGCAAAGAGCAAATGAAGAAAACGTTTATGTGAGAAAATTTTGTAATAAAGATGAGAGTCTGTGATATTTGAGCCAAGACTGTTCTCTCTTCCCCACTACCTGCTCAGGAAGGTGGAGACTCCACTCCAGTCTGCTGCAGCCAAGAACGCAGAGCTCTCTGTCCTCCCAGCTCCCAGTAGAAGGGCCTTCTTCCCAAGAGGAGCAGGACCTCAGGATTTCTCATCCTGCCCCCAGCTGCCTGTTGCTGAGACTAGGTTTTGTGCAAGTGTGGTTGAGAGGGGGATGCCTTCCTCCTCCAGCCAGCCCTGACTCATGGGATGGAGGCTCTACCTTGGGCACAGCTCACTGAGAATACTGGGCCCTGATAACCCTTGCCCCACTGTGTGGTTCCATGCTAGGAGAAACAAGCCAAGAGAACCTCAGACTGCTGCCCCTCCCCAAGCCTCACAGTCCACAGAGCACTCAGGTCTCAGAGCAGCAGTAACAGAGAGAAGGTTGCCATTATCCCCACTCCCAGCTCCAGAGCTCTGGTTTAGAGATTTTTGCCTGGGGGAGAAGCAGGCTATAAAACCCATATCTCTCAATCTCTTTCCAAATATATGGACTTCATTCCTAACAAGGCATGGATAAGTTTAAACCTAAAGTGCTGTCAAGAACAGTGGAGACTGTAGTGAAAGGCAATTGAGAGGAAATTCAAGATACTAGCTAAATTGTCACGCCCTAGGGCATTGCTGAAAACACTAGAGCAATAAACCAACAATTACTAGAGTTTAACAACTGGGTGTGGTCAGGGAAAGAGAGAAATAGAGGCTGCCAAAACCACTGTCATCCCAGTGTCATTTTATAAATTAAGATGTATATAGTAAACCCTAGAGCAACCACCAAAATAACTCAAAAAATATAGTGGCAAAGTCATTAAAGAAACTAAAGTGCTGCAGTAAAAAATATTGATTTATTATAAAAGAAGGCAGTAGAAGAGTGATAGAGGAAGCAAAAAGACATGAGACATAAAAACCAAAAAGAAAAATGGCAGACATAAGTCCAACTATATAACATTAAATGTGAATGGATTAAATAATCCAATCAAAAGGCAAAGATAGTCAGACTCAATTAAAAAAAATAAGATCAAACTATATGCTGTCTACAGGAGATACCCTTTAGACTCAAAGATACAAACAGGTTGAAGTAAAAGGTATGATGAAAACAGCAATTATAAGAAAGATGAGTGACTATACTGATAGCAAACAAAGTGAACTTTAAAACAAAAAATATTGCTAGAGATAAACATGGACATTTTATAATAATAAATATCAATCAGGAAGATATATCAATTATATACATATAAGCACCCAAAACAGAGACCCAAAATACATGAAGTAAAAACTGATATATTTGAAGGGAGAAATAGACAACTCAACAACAATAGTTGGAAACTTTAATATCTCACTTTCAATAATGGATAGAACAACCAGGCAGTAGATCAACAGGGAAATAGAAGATTAGAACAACACTATAAACTAACTATACTTAACAGACATCTATAAAAGACTGCACACAATAACAATAGAATATACATTCTTCTCAAATGCACATGGGATATTCTCCAGGATAAACTATATGCTCAGCCGTAAAACAAAACTCAGTAAATTTAAAAGGATAGAAATAATACAAAGTATGTTCTTCAACCACAATGAAAAAGAATTAGAAAGCAATAGCAGGAAAAAACTTGGAAAGCTCACAAATATGGGGAGATTAAACAACACACTCCTAAATAACCAATGGGTCAAAGAAGAAATCACAAGGAAAAGGAGAAAATACTTTGAGATGAATAAAAATGAAGACACAACATATCAAAACTAATAGGATGCAGCTAGAGCAGAGCTTAGAGGGAAATCAATAGTTGTAAATGCATATATTAAGGAATAAAAAGATCTCAAATCAATAACCTAACCTTTCATCTTAAGACACTGGAAAAAGAAGAGCAAGCAAAACCTAACACAAGCAGGAAATGATAAAGATTAAAGCAGAAATTAGCAAAATAGACAATAGAAAAACAATAAAGAAAATCAATGAAAACAAAAGCTGGTTCTTTGAAAAGATCGACAAAATTTAAAAACCTTTAGGTAGGGCCGGCCCCGTGGCTTAGCGGTTAAGTGCGCGCACTCCGCTGCTGGCCGCCCGGGTTCGGATCCCGGGCGTGCACCAACGCACCGCTTCTCCGGCCATGCTGAGGCCGCGTCCCACATACAGCAACAAGAAGGATGTGCAGCTATGACATACAACTATCTACTGGGGCTTTGGGGGAAAAATAAATAAATAAATAAAATTATAAAAACCTTTAGGTAGATCAACCAAGAAAAAAAAAGAGAAAAGACTCAAATGACTAGAAGCAGAAATAAAAGAGAGGACATTAGTAAGGGCCTTACAGAAAATTTTTTAAAGGATCATAAAATAATACTATGAAAAATTGTATATCAACAAATTAGATAAACTAAGTGAAATTGACAAATTCTTTGCAAGACACAAACTACTGAAACTAACTAAAAAAAAATAGTCTAAAAAAACCTATAACAAGTGAAGAGATTGAATTGGTAATCAAAAACTACCCACAAAGAAAAGCTCAGGCCCAGACAACCTCACTGCTGAATCTACAACACATTTAAAGAATTAATACCAATTCTTCACAAACTCTTCCAAGAAATAGAAGAGGAGGGAACACTTCTCAACTCATTTTATGAGGTCAGTATTATCCTGATACCAAAACTAGACAAAGAAATCACAAGAAAAGAAAACTAAAGACCAGTATCTCTTGTGAATATGGACACCGATATCCTCAACAAAATACTAGCAAACTGAATACAGCAGCATATAAGAATTATATACCATGACCAAGTGAGATTTAACCCAAGGATACAAGTCTGGTTCAACATGTGAAAATCAGTTGACATGATACCTCATATCTATAGCAGAAAAAAAAATCACATGATCATCTCAACAGATGCTGAAAAGGCATTTGACAAAATCCAACACTGTCTCATGATAAAAACATCTGATAAACCAGGAATAGAAGGGAACTTTCTCAACATGATAAAGACCATATATGAAAAACCCACAGCTAACATCATACTTAATGGTGAAAGACTGGATGTTTTCACCCCAAGTATCAGAAACAAGACCAGGATGTCTGCTCTCACCACCTCTATTCCACATTATACTTGAGGTTCTCACTAAGGCAATTAGGCAAGAAAAAGAAATAACAGACATCTAGATTGGAAAGGAAGAAGTACAACTATCGTTGTTTACAGTTGACATGATCTTGTATATGGAAAATCCTAAGAAATCCACCAAAAAAAAAAAACTAGTAAACTAGTTCTGCAAGATTTCAGGATACAAAATAAATATATAAACATCAATTGTATTTCTATACACTTGAAATGAACAGTCTGAAAATAAAATTAAAAAAACAATGTAATTTATAATAGCGTCATAAAAAATAATATATTTAGAAATAAATTTAACAAAAGAAGTGCAAAGTTATACTCTGAAAACTACAATATGTTGTTGAAAGAAATTAAAGATCTAAATAACTGGAAAAACATCCTATGTCCATGGATCAGAAGTCTTAACACTGTTAAGATGGTGATACTCCCCAAACCAATCTACAGATTCAACGCAATCCCAATGAGGTTCCCAGCTGACTTCTGTGTAGAAATTGACAAAATTTGTATGGAATTGCAAGGGACCCAGAATAGCAAAAACTATCTTGAAGAAGAACAAAGTGGGAGGACTTATACTTCCCAATTTCAAAACTTAGTACAAAGCAACATTAATTGAGCCAGTGTGGTACTAATACAAGAGTAGACACGTAGGTTAATGGAGTAGAAATGAGAATCCAGAAATGAACCCATTTATCTATTGTCAACTGATTTTCAACAAGGGTGCCAAGACCATCCAATTGGGAAAAGATAGGTTTTTCAACAAACAGTGCTGGGGAAACTGGATATTCATATGGAAAAGAATGAAGTTGAACCTTTACATCACACCACATACAAAAATTAACTCAAAATGAATCATAGGCCTAAGTTTAAGAGCTGAAACTATAAAACTCTTAGAAGACAACATAGGGACAAATCTTCATGACCTTGGATTTGGCAAAAGATTCTTAGATATGACACCAAAAGCATGAGCAACAAAAGAAAAAAATAGATCAATTGGGCTTTATCAACATTAAAAACTTTTGTGCTTCAAAAGACATTATCAAGAAAGTGAAAAGACAACCAACAGAATGGAAGAAAATATTTACAAAGTATATATCTGATAAAGGACTTGTATCCAGAATATATAAAGAACAGTTACGATTCAACAACAAAAAGACAACTAACCCAATTAAAAAATGGGCAAAGTATCTGAGTAGACACTTCTTCAAAGAAGAATGAGCAATAAGCACATGGAAAGATGCTTGACGTCGTTAATCATCAGGGAAATGCAAATCAAGCATATAATAAGATACCACTTCATACCCACTAGTATGGCTAAAACCAAAAAATCAGATAAGTGGTGACAAGGATGTGAAGAAATTGGAACCCTTGTACATTGCCAGTGAGAATGTGAAATGGTGCAGCTCTTTTGGAAAACAGTCTGGCATTTCTTTCAACTATTAAACATAGAGTTACCATATGACCTAGCAACCCCACTCCTAAGTAGATACGCAAGAGAAATGAAAACATATGTCCACACAAAAACTTTTACATGAATGTTTATAGTAGTGTTATTCATCATAGCCAAAAGGTGGAAACAACCCAAATGTCCACCAGTATTTGAATGGATACGTGGAGAATGGATAAACAAAATGTCATATATCCGTACAAAGGAATATAAGTCGGCCAGAAAAAGGATTGAAGTATTGATACATGCTATAACATGGATGAATCTTGATAAAATTAGGCTAAGTGGAAGAACACACAGACACAAAAGACCACATATCATCTGATTCCATTCACATGAAATGTGAGGAACAGGGACATCTATAGAGACAGGAAGTAGATTAGGTGTTATTTAAGACTGAGGGTTAGGGATAGGGGAATAGAGGGGTGATAACTAAATGGTACGGGGCTCTTTTCAAGGTGATGAAAATGTTCTAAATAGACCATGGTGATGGTTGCACATATCTGTGAACTTACTAAAAATCATTGAATTGTACACCTTAATGAGTGAATCGTGTCGTATGTGACTTATAGCTCAATAAAGCTGTTTAAAAAAAGAAAACCTACTATGAGCTTAACACAGCACTAAACATTTTACATAACAATAGCTCATTTCTATGTTCCCATTTTACAGATGAGGAAACCAAGGCTTAAAATGTTTAAGCAGCTATCCCAAGATCACCCTGTGAGGAAGTGGCAGAGCTGGCACTAAAAACTAACTTCCAATTCACTGTCGGATTTAATATTTGCTAAATTTGATCATGTAGTGGGCTAATTGCTTTTCCATTATTATACCATTTAATTCTTGAAACACCTGCTGTCATGTAAATATTACTTTCCTCACTTTAGAAGTAAGGAAACTGATATTCACAGAAACTATGGAAACTGGCAAAATTTCAAAGCCATTCTTTTTACTGAAAGTCCCAGGGTTATTCCACCTCACCAGGAAAAGGTTCCTCTCTCCACAAAGATTAGCAGCAAGTAGCTGAGACCCAAGCACACGGACACTTTCAGTGTAATACTCATATTAAATGGAAATTTTTAACTGCACACGAATGAAAGAATAGATCCAAACCTAGAAAAATTGCATCTGCAATTGAAACAATGTCATAAGTGCATTACTTCAACTTATTTATGATTTTTGGTCTCAGCTTAGTAGACCACGTTAATGCAAAGACTGCTCTCCTGAAAGCCAAAATTTTCAAAGCACTAATTTGATTCAAGAGTAATGTGTTTTGAGTCTGCATTCTATCACCACTATTTATTTAGCTGAATTGCAGATCAGCTTAAAAAGTCCATTAATGGTGAAATAACCTCTTTTAGAAGGGTAATTGTACAAAATGTGTCAGTACTTTTATAGAGAATAAAATGCTTAATAGGAAGCTTTGCCTTTGTGGATTTCTGAAATTTGGGCCTACAGAGGCAACGTACATCTGCCGGCGGGATCCACCAGGTCAACTCTCTTGCAGCTTTCCTAAGAACTACTCAAAGAACAATAAGCAGACCCTAAGGCTGGGCGAATAAGGGGGTGGTGTGCAGAAGGAAGCTGTTCCTGGGATAGGAGGAAGGACACCCAGAGGGGCCTTCCTTATCCGATTATGCTCTCTCCTCCCTCCCCATCCTGAGAAAGGAACAGAGGCAGGCAGAGCATCATCCCCTAGGAAGAGAACGGAATGCACATCTAAGAGCAGAGAAGCAGCAAATTCTACTTGATTTTTCCTAAAGCAAGTTTGGGGGCAAGAACTCTTAGTGTCCCAGGGTAGTGTTCAAGGTATGAAAGCATTGGTTCCTGTCTAAAGATAAGCTATCGTATGTTTCTAAAGAAGAGTATAAGAACTATATCTAAGGGCCACCAGTCAGAAAAATCTTTCTGTGGCACCATGGGGGAGTCTGCAAGAGCAGATTCCTGGGAGCAGCTTTCTTTGTACGCAAAATATTTTTTCACCTCATTGCCTCAACGAGGTACCTATTCTCTTTAAGATTCGTGGAATGCCAAACGTAATACAATCTTCTGAGAAGAGCAGAGAAAAACCTCAGAAGAGCAGATTAAATACCTGTGCAAGTACTGCCTGAGAGATTTTGGGTCATTTGGCATTTTCCCAGGAAAGTCAGTCTTCCAACTGCTGGCTTGTCAGATTTCCAACCTTAGACTATTCCTGAATTCCAACTTCCGCAAGTATAAAAAAATTTAAGACCCTGAAAGCTTTTGGAAAAGAAATTCACAGCCAGTTAAAGTTAACCAGTTGCCTGGGTTGTCTGCTCTTCTCAGTGTGTTGGTAACAGAAGCAATCAGTTTTTTCTAAAACAAAGAGCCAGTGCTTCTTACAGTGCAAGTGCCTGCTTCATTAGAGCCCACACAAAGGGCCCTGGACCAGCACGTCTTCTGTTGACTTCAGCTTCAGACACAATTTTGAACAACGTTGAGAGAAAAGATGTGCTAGAAAGCATTTCAGGTATCCATTACTCTGAGACAAGACGGGAACCACTCTTGCTGGGAGAGGAATGCCCGCACACTAATAGTGAAAGAGAAAAAGCAGAAAGGGAGCCTGAATGCTTGGCTCGTTCCCTCTCTCTCCCAGCTCTGTCACAGTTTTCTGCAAATGTTTTAACATAGCTTATCTAGACAGCAGCTGACACAAGCCACTGATTCACTTTGGGTTGAAAAAGTGATCTCTTGAGGATAACAATCTCTTTAGTCTGTGATTATAGAGTTGTTACTCACTCTTTCTGTAATACAAAAAAATCAACTTAGAAACAAACATATGGATGCCAGTTGTCAGTCATCAACTTCCAGGCAGTGGGCTTCTTTTCTTGCTACTGTTAGAGGGACAGACACGACTCGATGACGGTGTGCTGTGGCTCCCAGCTAGTTGCCGGTCTCCTCCCCACTCCTGCCAGCTTTGGCTTTCCTCTTGTTTGGTTGGACAGCGATTAGTGTGAGAGTGAGATTAAATTTCTAGGCCTCCTTTCCACATTTCCTGACATCCTTTGACCTTGTGTCCCCATGAAGAGACTTCCCTCAGAGTAGGGCTCCTGGCCTCTCCCACTTTATCCCCACTTCCTCCTCCCTGTGGGAAGACTTGAGGGAAGGATTGAACATGCTCAGGCCCTACCAGGCACCTCGTCAGGGTCTGCCTGTCCACAGAGTGGTCTAACCTCCACCCAACCTTCCTGAGTGGTCTGCCTCTGTGGGAGAGGTGGAGAGGATGGGAGGGATCTGTGGTTGGCAAGTGGTTGAGTGAGTTTAATTCTGGAGACTTATTTAGAGTTAGGAAGCCTGTTTTGGCCATACGTCTAAGTTTCATCCTCCAATCCAGTATCTATTTGTGATAATGCTGATTTTTGCAAATCTCCTTCTGCCATAGTCAAATTCATAGAGACAGAAAGTAGAATGGTGGTTACTAGGGCCTGGGGGGAGGGGAAACTATGGAGTTATTGTTTAATGGGTATGTAGTTTCAGGTTTGCAAGATGAAATGGGTTCTGGAGATGGATGGTGGTGATAATTACACAATGAAATGAATGTACTTAGGTACGTAATACCACCGAACTGTACACTTAAAAATGGTTAAAATGGTAAATTTTATATTATGTGTATTTTACCACTATAAAAAAATTGGAAACAAAAATCTCCTTCTGTCGAATTCCTATGGCTATACTCCTCAGGTGTGGACAGGTTCTGTTTGATCATACACTTACTGTTAGTTTAAGTGACTTAAAGGAGCCACAAGCTGGAGATGTTTTAAAGGAGACTTCATCCCATGGTCTTTTGTTCTATAGACTTCCCCTCAGGGTAACATTCTGGCCTCTCTCCACTTTCTCACTCACTCTCTTCCTTGAGAGGAAAAGTGACATGCCCTGCTGTGGAAGCTCTCACCCGCTGTCTCAGAACCAGCCTGCCTAGACGAGTTGCTGTAGAGGGAGGCTTGTCCATCTCTACTGAAGATGCTTTGGTTGTCTAGATCTTCCTAGAACTGGATGGGTCACCGTAATTCAGAAATGAAGTGTTAGGAAGCCAATTTGGTTGTCCATTAAGCTATGTTCTTCAATCTAAGTTTTGTTCCTTTGTTCACCTACCAAATCTTTTTTGACTACCTATTATGTCCCACACACTGTTTTAAGCACTTGGGACAGAGTAATAAAGCTGTTATTTTTTTTTTTCTATCTGCCCAATTTCCAGATCTTAATGCTTCACTGAGGAAAGAAAAAGAAAAACTGGAGAAGGAAAGAAAAAGGTGTTATGTATTGACTCCCTTAAACCTCTACAATTAACATATTCTTACTCTAATTAGCTCAATATGGAACATGTATCAAATTCTCAATATACCTTAAACTAAAGTCAGTCCTTCCCCACCACATTCTGTTCTAAATCCTGGGAAATGCAAGAAATATGGAAATTTAGAAAGGAAGGCTAAAGGATAATAACCAAAAAGTATAACCTAAAATTAGGACAGAGTCAGATATTATCATGCTTAGAGGTTAGCACTAATAGGAATCAACATAAAATGGATAAGATTAGCCATCTGCAGAAAACATCACA
The DNA here is from genome assembly GCF_057802395.1 of Ceratotherium simum simum. Classification (NCBI taxonomy): domain Eukaryota; kingdom Metazoa; phylum Chordata; class Mammalia; order Perissodactyla; family Rhinocerotidae; genus Ceratotherium; species Ceratotherium simum. The sequence goes on from NC_141913.1 coordinate 2,011,710, forward strand.
GGAAATAAGCCACCCGAGAGATGATTCACAAACATATTGCTAGCAATTTGAGGGTGCTTTCTAAGGCTCACCAGGGGTCTAGCATGCTTCCCTAAAAGGGAAGTCATCAGTTTAAAATGTAACTGGTAGAATACTAGCAGTAATTTAAGAAATTGCAAACTGTCATAAGGAAATGATAGAGGTTTTGGATGACAGATACAGAATATAGAAAACGAATAGTATAGTAGAATTTGTCAGTGTGTCCTCACAATCTCTAGAGAAGGAAACGTGCTGATTCTAAGGACTACAATGGGATATCTTAGACAGAAATATCCCTAGAACCAAAAAGAGCAATTGATCTTCTTCAATAGTTGTATAGCCCCTAGTTACAGCAGATGGATCTGTTCTTATTCTGTGTTCACTAATCAACATGCTGATCCAACTGATGGCCAAGCATCAATTTCCATCTGAGTGGCCCAGTGGTCATGTGCAAATGACCACTAACAGTCATCCCGTTAGATATAATCCCCAACGTAAATTAATGAATGGATATACTCATTTCCAAACCACTCTTAGTGAGTGGGGTCAAGGGACTTGATCCTCTAGAGTCTACTAATCTTAGATCACTAATAAAATTAATGTACACTCTATATACGTTGCTCTCGTCCAGGTTCGGGTATCAAGCCACGGGACATAAACAACTAGTTTGTCTCTCTCTCTCTCATTCTTTTTGTGTGTATGTGTGTGTGTGTGTGTGTGTGTGTGTGTGAGGAAGATTAGCCCTGAGCTAACATCCATTGCCAATCCTCCTCTTTTTGCTGAGGAATGTTGGCCCTGGGCTAACATCCGTGCCCATCTTCCTCTACTTTATATGCCGCCACAGCATGGCTTGACAAGTGGTGCATGGGTCTGCGCCCAGGATCCGAACCTGCAAACCCCCAGGCCACGGAAGCGGAGCGCAAGAACTTAACCACTACACCACTGGACCGGCCCCTCTCCCATTCTTTCTTCCGTCCCCTCCACTTCATTCATTTCCTGTTCACTCAGGCTCAAAATCTTAAAAACTTTCTATGAATTCTCTATCTACATCAGATTCTAACACTTTAATTAAATCCAATGAATTTTTCCTTCTTATCCTTTCTTCCACTTAAGTCTAGGCCTTGAGGATACCATAATTATATGATGGCAAAGTATTTCAAAGTATGAATTGATGTGATTACCCATGCCCATTCCTTCTCCCACCTAAGTCATTCATTTGTTTCCTAAGAGCCCCCTCCAGATCAGAGTCAGATGGGAGACACCCATTGTCACTCTGGAACCCATTGTAGAACCAGGAAAAAACAAAGGACAGCAAAGGCAGAAAATTCTGGATTCTTAAGTTTAAAACCCTTGAGGTAATACTGAAATATTCCGATCCACATGCACAACTCCATTACCTAGACGAAAAAAAAAAAGATTCTCCAAGCTGCTAGAGAGGGAAATGAGGGGAGGGGTTGGCAGGGAAAAAGAAATGGATTTAAACATGAGTGTGAGAGCTTGTGCCCTGCCTTCTGCCCCCCTCAGGATGAGTCCTGAGACAGGACATAATTGGTCCTCTTCTTTAAGTTTGGGGACTCATGAATAGAAAGTTGTTCTGATAGAGTGGGGCTGGAAGCCAGCAGACAGCAAAATTGGGAGAGAAATCCCCCTGGCCCTCCCCCATGGCCCTGCCATCATTCAAAAGAAGCTGCAAGCTTAAACTGGTGCTGTGGCTCACATGCGGTGACAGCTGGAGACAATTCACCTAGTGCCTTATGGGCAGGAGTGGTGTGGATGGTGTCTGAAAGCTCCCATGGCTCTCCAATTCTGGAGACTAGGGTTATCTAAGAAAGGGATCTGAAAGGGCTCTCACAGTCAGAATGAGGGAACTTCTCATGAGAAGAATTCTGTGTGGACAATCTCTGCTCCCAGTGACCATCCAGGCTTTGTCTGAGGGACCACCATCCCACACCCACATGGAGGACAGACAAGATGAGTGACACTGGGTACAAGCTCCACCATAGTGTGGAGAATGTTAAAATGAATGTCTCCCATATTCACCTTCCCACTCCTTCCACCCCCTCCTGAAATGATGGAGTCCAAAAAGCTGAGAAAACACAGAATTGAACTTATTTTACCTGGAAGTGACTAGAGTAAATTTTCTTCAGCAAGTAGAAGGGAAATTAAAATGAATTCTAGAAAATGAGAACAGTTCTGGGTTTTGTTTATGTTGTTGTTGCACACTTGACTGGGGCCTTTAAAATTTGTACCTGCTCTCCCCCTCATATTACTAAAATATCTTTTTAATAAGCTCTCTGCATCCATCTTATATACTGCTGCCAAATTAATCTTCCTAAATGCCTACTTTAACAGTACATTCGATGCTCCCTGTTGCTTTCAGGATGAAGTCCAAACTCTTCATCCCTGAGGCATTGTGAAAGGGCCTACACCATCTGCTCCCCAACTGCTTTTGAAAATTTTACCTTCTGCCATCTTCAGTAGGAATCCTGTGGTTCCAGAAAGCCGTCCCTCTGACTTCCAGCCTCTACATCTCTGTTCATCACCTACTCTAACCACCTTCACAATGTCTAAAATGTTCCGCCTGCTTCTTTCTTCTATAAATGTCAGTTTACCTTATCATTTGCTTAACATGGTTTTTAAAGTCCATCCTTGCAGTTTTCTTAACACACCTACCCATTTTCATTTCACTATATCATAGGAAAAGTAGTGATGGGTTACCCTGAGAAATACGAGAAATGGGAGATTCCCTTGAGATGGAGCTGTCAGGGAAGGCCTCGTAGAAGTGTGCACACGTGCTGGGCCGTAAACGTGGGTAAGATTTAGATATACAGAGATGGAGAAGGTAGGGGAAGAGGAGTCTACAAGGAAGAGATAAAACTATGAGCAGGGAAATGACTCGTATATTTGGGGATTGTTGAATGGTTGAATCAAGCACAAGCTGAGTTCCACTTTCTTAAAGCATAAAATACTTGTTGTCTGTACCACTTACTTTTGTATGTAACTGATATCTACGTCTATACCATATCATCTCTCTGTACATACCACATGACATAAGTTATCTATCAACCTACCTAATAGAAGGGTTCATGCACATTCCAGGCACAACCATTTTCCACTCGTCTCCAAGTAGGAAAATATTAGCTGGTTGTAGGTGGCATGTCTTAAAGATCATAGATAATGACCGACTGAGTGGCAGCACCTTTATTAATGACAATACATGAAAGGCTAAGGAAACTTAGATTCTGAATCTGAGCACTGGCTTCTCTGTGGAGCTAATTGCCATTTATTTTCCCATTTGTTATTTCTAAGAAATCAAATATCTAAGGTGACAGATGTAAGATGCTGAAAGTTAATAGTGATGATTACAGAATCTGGATATAACAAAAGCAACTAAAGTGGAGATAGTGGACACTGAGGAGATAACAATATGATTCAACAGAAGGATAACTGGTTTTCCTAATACACATAACTAAAGCAAAACAAAACAAGATAGTTCAAGCAAGCATATAGTAAAGATTTTTGTTTAATGCAGGACTATATGCTCCGTTACTCGACGGAGCCTCTGATGCCCAATTCACTGCTGAAGGCGCCAGTTCTTCCAGGCAGAATGTTGAGCTTCTAACATCACAAACTGGAGAACTGAGTCGTTTTCCCATAGGAAAAACAAAGAGTGGTTAAATTCTTTTAGGATTAGTTCAAGTAAATTTTGATGGGCTTTTGATGGGCTTCATCCTGTACCTCTGATTTAGGTACAGAGTCAATGTTTTGATATTGTTTCTATTGGAAGTATGTTCTGAGTGACAAAGCCCTAACTTAAGATAAACTTCTAGAGCATAAATCACTTTTTAATTTGGGAACTATCTGTATTTCTTTTGTAATAGCTTCAGAGCCTAGCAGAAAACTATCTCAGAACAGGAGTCTAGTAAATACCTGTTAGAAAAAGAATGAATGTATGCAGGTGCTTAATTCTGAATTCACTGGTTAAGAAGATTAATAGTTTGTGTGCTGGATGGGAAATGCTCACGTTCTTCAAGCAATAATTATGAGAAATCACAAGCACAAAATAGTTACTACACACTAAACATGACAATAAATCTTATCACAAGGCAGAGATGGTGGTTCACTTAATTGTGTTTTCTTGGAAGCTGTAGATGGGACAAAACTTTGACATGGATGTGCAAGTGAAAGGAAGGATTCAAAGGTCCTTGGAAGTAAAATGGACCTGTGATTCCACAACTCTTTTGGTAAAATATATGACAATTTCCTCTCTTAAACCACACTTGATTCATTTATTCATTAGTTCATTTTTATTCATTTATTTCTTTTTCATTTATTTATTCAGCCAGTGTATTAGTTTTCTACCACTGCAGTAACCAATACCACAAATTTAGCAGCTTACACAACACAAACATATTATCTCATAGTTACGTAGGTTCTCCTCAGTTTACTCTACAAATTATCCAAGTGTATTTTTTTATTATGGAATCATGAACAGCATACAGAAATCGCACACAAATATATAGCAAGAATATGACCTGTGTAACTAATTTATTGCTAAATCTTTTACCATGTGAGGAAGTGAGAATTCTCAACACTGCTCCTGAGAGGTAAATTTCTGGAGGGTGTTTTGGCAACATATAGAAAAGCCTTAAATATGCATATTGTTTGGCACATATATTGCCCTTCTAGGAATTTCTCTTAAAGAAATAATAATGGATATGGATAAAGCTTTCACTACAAAGATATTCAAGACAGCATAACATAATAGTAAAGGATTAATGCAATCTAAATATACAACAAGAAAATGGTTAAACAAATTATACTTCTTTCATACTATGAAATACAGTCATGCGCCATGTAATGATGTTTCGGTCACCAATGCACCACGTATGTGGCAGTGGTCCCATAAGATTAGTACCCTGAAGAGTTAGCAAGGCCCCAAGGAGTCAAAGCATCAAAAATGTAGAGTAGGGCCGGGCCCGTGGCTTAGCGGTTAAGTGCGCACGCTCCACTACTGGCAACCCAGGTTCGGATCCCGGGCGTGCACCGATGCACCGCTTGCTTGTCCGGCCATGCTGAGGCCGTGTCCCACATACAGCAACTAGAAGGATGTGCAAGTATGACATACAACTATCTACTGGGGCTTTGGGGAAAAAAAAAAAAGGAGGAGGATTGGCAATAGATGTTAGCTCAGAGCCAGTCTTCCTCAGCAAAAAAAATATAGAGAGAGAGAGAGTAAAAAGACATGGTTAACACACTTCCTGTAGTTTCCATGTTGCTACTGAGAACTAACAGTCCCTAGATACATCCCTCCTGACATGTATCACAGAGCTTCTTTGGGACCTGATTCCCTGCCCAGGAGGTCACCAGGGAAACAGGTGCTCTTTCCCTGGGACCCTTGGGCATATTTCCCCTCCTAGTCTAGGGAACACTCCACTCTTCCTTCTCTAGAACACAGGACTTTCTCTCTAACCCAACCCTTCCTGGTGAGCCTTCACAACATATTTGGTGGCTCATTATAGCTAGATTCTGAACCTCCAAAACTGGTTACCCTTTCCTTAAGGGCTGGAAATTTGCAATCTGCCAGGAGATGAGAGGAACATTTTCCATTTCGTTCTTCTAGTGTCACAAGAAAAGGGAAGAAAAAACCAGTTCCATTTTTATATTTAAAGTCTGACCATTTATATCCTGTCACATATATACATGTATGTGTATATATATATACAATTTTTATAAATTATATGTACATAATTTATATATAATGTTGACATCAGATAAAAACAAAGCTATATAGTGATCTGAACACCCCTGTCCATTCTTTATGACCTATGTCAATTGCCATCAATTCTGTCTTCTCTCCACTAATTTTAATTTTTTCTTCCTTTTGTTCAATAGTGGTTGGTCATGCCTCTTTATATCACTTTTCATTCCAAATTACTGTTATTTGTATGTGTGTATGTGTCTGGTCATGCCTCTTTATATCACTTTTCATTCCGAATTACTGTTATTTGTATGTGTGTATGTGTCTTCCACTAAAATGTTCATTTTCACGTGAAAACACAATACTTGTATGTACAGTAGGATCTAAAAAGAAACGATCAAATGGACATGATCACTTCCAAAAAGTAATCACATTTGATAATAAGGTAAGAGGAAACCCCTCTGGCTTTATCATATGTGTGTGTGTGTGTGTGTGTGTGTGTGTGGTGTGTGTGATGATTTCAAAGTTTCAACAAAACAGAAGTCCTGTTCCTCTGAAGGAACCACATGAAGAGAAGAGCACTCGTGAGCAGAGAGCCGGCTATAATCGCTCCTGGAAATGAGGCTAAATCTAGTTCTGTCTACTGTGTAAAATCTTATCCAGAGCCACTTGAAGAGGAGAGAAAAGAGGAAAAGGTAAAGAACTGGGGATAGCAGACTAGAGAAAAACTCGAAGTATGAGTAAATACATATCTGAGGCGGCAGATTTGTGGTATTCTCTGTCACCCACACCTGAAACAGGCCTCGAAAATGTACCTGTCCTCAAGGAGACACTGTAACTAGAAGCACTGACATGAGTTCTAGACTCTACTTCTAGGAAGAAACAAAGACTTTCTCTAGGGCCAATCTGATAACTCTGAGCCTATTTCAGTAACAAAGAATATGACCTAAAATTGCAAAAGATGAATTGCCATGGAAGTGTGTGTTTTATAGACGTGGTAGATGCAGGAGCCCTGTTTAATCTCTTTTAATGCCTAAACGGAATAGAAGCTTCTTTTTGGAACCATGCCACACTTGGAGATTTTTCTTCATGCTGCAATGAACTCTTATTTCACATACGAGGTCTACTGGTTTGCAGCTCTGGTCAAGTGGAAAGGAATAGATTCTGAGTTAAAGGTTGTAAGAACAATGTAAAGAATAGCCAGAGTGGGTTAAAAATTCTGTGCCAGTCTCTTCAAGCCTGGGTCTTTTAGTTTTGATTAAAAAGATCACAGAGAAGGAATTACTTGGATCTCTTCCTAAGGGGCTTGCTGACTTAGAGACCACACTGATAAGACAAGGAAGATTAACTACATTCTATTTCTGATATGTGGCCCAGACTCCGTTTGGGTGAATGATGAGGCCTGGCTTTGGTTACATAGATCATCGATTAGATTTTTCAGGTGGGGACAACTAAGAAAAGGCAAGAATACAGTACATGATGTATCTAATTGTGATGTTTATGCATATAACTCTGTGAAAGTAATGGCATGATATTTATACCTATCTTTAATTTCTTGGTATAAAAATGGGATAAAATATGGAGAAATATTTAAAAAATACACCAAGGCAAAGTAAAATTTATACTCATTAAGCTTTGACTGCCATCAGTACATTCAATATAAATTTATTTTCCTCATCAATGTTAAATAGAAAATAAGCATTCCACACAGTTTGAGTCTATCTACACCCAGAAACTTTTCAGTTCTGTTCACTCATTGTGCGTCGTATTTGAAGACTTTAGAGCAATAGGATATAAACATTTGTCACTTTGGTCTACCCTGCCTTCAAGTGACAAACCCTGCATTGTCTGCTAACCTTAATTACTGTGGATAGGTCTCTATCAGTACCTTCAACTGGCTGACCTGGCCCTCTAGTCATAGTCTTGGATGACACTTAGAAGACACCAGATGTCCTCTTTGCTAAGGCCTGGAATTCCTCTACCTGGCTAAGAGGGTACCAACCTAGAGGAGACCCCTCCATGGACACGTTACTCTGCTTCTAGTTGGGCTGCTTGCTTGGCAACCAGATGAGTGGATCACTCATTCACTAGAAACGGACTTAACATCGGCATTGCTTTGCTTCATCCCCAGTTCTCTCATTTTACAATCGCTCACAGTGCTTTACACAATCACTTCTTAGCCTAAGGGAGTTTTGCCTTTTTTTTTCTTTGAACGGTATTTTATTATCCAAACTCAGAGAAAAAATACTTATGAATATTCTACCCTCTCATATTCACATTTATTTCTGAATTCCAGACACTTTCAGCTAGTCTGAATGTCCCTGTGTTCATGATATTAATTCCTCAACATTTAAAGGGCCTTTTCTCTCAGTCTCCAGTTGGACGTTAGCAGTAAGGTCACACTCTCAGAAGAGCCAAGTGAAAATATAAATCATATTCTTTTAATTAACATCATTCTTGCTTCTCATTGATGTAAGCCTTCCATCTGGGTATGAGTATACAACTAGGTTTTGGAGAAGACTCCAGTTGAGTCAAAAGGATGGCTTGTTGGCCAAACAATGCAAAAAAAAGATAATTGAGAAATGGGTATAAATTTCTAAGATAGTATCCCCCTCCCAAATGAAATACTTGTTAAGTAAGGGATAATTGCATTCTACTGTATGAGTATGAAACTTTAATTAAACACTTTTCTGTTATTGGGTATATTTCCAGCTTTAACTTATAAAACTAACAGTGTGATACAAATTCATAATTGTTGTTTCTTTTAAAAAGTTCTTTATTTTTTAAAAATATTAATCAAAATATTTCATATTATGAATATGACATGTTAAATATAGAAGTTTTAGGAAATGTGCCTAGGAAAAAAGAAGAAATTAAAAACTGTTCGTAATCTTACCGCTTTTAAGATTTGGAGTTTTGGCATACGTGTTTCCAGAATGCATGGTATTCACAGGTGAAATCTTATGATATTCAACAAGGTATAAATTATAAATACAAGGTGGATAAAATTCCTCATTACATAGTAAGCTTCATTATTTAAATTTTAGCAAAAGTTTAAATTATATCCATAAAAGTCATCGCTCTGTATTTCATCTCTATGTCTCCCTAAGTCTCTGAAGCCCAGTAAAATGTAGCTATTTTAGATGTGGTTTATGTTTGGAATGACAACTACCCTGAATATAAGCAGATACTCATTAAATTAAAAAGGCCAGCAATCAAATGCTCGTGAGGGCTCTGCAACAGAGTTCTAAAATTTCCTGGGCAAAGATGGAGTAATACGAACCCCCAAAACCTGTCCAACCTGGCCCTAGATTTCCCGAATGTCCGGAGGGCACTCAGAGCTGCTGTGGCATGGCTCACAAGGAGGGACACTGGCTCACAGGCACTGGCACTCAGGGGCTAATGTGCGCCCTAACTGGGGACTTCTCTCCCGTGTGGATCAAATAATGCCAGCTTTCCTCTTCCCACCAGCAAATGTACATAAAGGGAAATTATGCCTGCCTTATCTACTAGAGTTTCTGAGAGTAAATAATGAAGAGCAAAGGGAAAACTAATAGATCCAATTAATTTAAACCTTCAAAATAAAATCTGACAGCTTCAAAAGAAAGAACAAAGACAAACGAGCGATGGCAGGTTGGGGAGGTGGGCCATGATATTCACTCCTGTCAAAGCAATTGTATTAGCATCAAAAACAGCTTGGGAGTAAGTAAGCAGGTTTAGCTCTGCATGGTTCAGCACTGAAAGTGATCTTACCTTAAATTTCACAAAGTTTCATAAGGTGGAGAATATGGTAAAACATCCAAGAGTGAACTTGACATCAGGCTTTTCTGCGAATCAGCATGCTAAGCCAAATGGAAACTACAGGTACATCTTTTGAAGCTGAAATAAATCATTGGAAGAGCTTCAGTGTGGGTAAGAAGAGGATAAATCCTAGGAATAATGGTCTAAATTGTGCTTATTGGATTATAGGTTCATAATGGAGCATTATTAGCATCTTTGTGCTATGCACCTTGCTAGATTCTTTCACACATATTTTTTAGATAATCCTCAAAACAAATCCTGTGGCATTTTGCATCCTCATTTTACATATGAAGAAACCGACATTAGGAAAGCAAGTAACTTACCCAGGATCAAAGAGCTCATAAGAGGCAGAGCCATCCTCGAACACAGTCTTGGTACGCCAGTTAGTTATAATCCAAGAAGAGGTGTGGAAAATAGGACAGACCTCACGCTGCAGACCTGCACAAGTTCTTCCTACAGCAAACATTGTTAACACAATGTCTTACACATAATCGGAAAGAATATTAGAAAATAAATACAAAATATCATAGTACATAAATACTTAATATTATAGTACATTTCTATTTGGAATAATATGTGTGATCTTAATGTACTAATTTTCCAAAAGGAGACATGTCAGAGCTGGAGAAGTTCCAGTGATTGGCAATAAAAACAAATCTGCTCTCAGTAAGTGGTGACTGTTCAACTCAGCGTATTCCTGATAATATGCCACTTAACAACATCATCACAGCAACAAAACAAGTTTAACTGTACTAATGTTATAGTAATTTTGCACATAAATATTAACTTTGCACTTCCCTTCTGTCGTCTCCTTTCAAACACCAAATGGGTATCTGCTGTTTCTTGCCCTCTCTCTGGTCGGCATCTAAGTTCTAGTTACGCTTTCCTTCTGGGCACCCTCCCCCTCCTGTGCTTGGAGCTCATCGGCCCCAGGAAAGGCTCTACCCGTGGTCCCAGGATGAAGTGGATAACCCAGGCTGACTTAGTGTGCAGTGATTGGTTCAGAGTTGGTCATGTGACTCAGGGTGGTCAAATCAGAGTGAACCACAGCCCCTGATGTATTAGTTTCCTGTGGCTGCTCTAACAAATTACCACAAACCTGGTGGTTTAAAACAACAGAAATTTATACTTTCACAGTTCTGGAGGCCAGAAGTCTGAAATCTGTTTCATTGAGCCAAATCAGGGTATCAGCAGGGCCATGCTCCCTCCTGAGGCTCTAGGAGAGAATCGTTCCTTGCCTCTTTCAGCTTCTGATGGCTGCCGGCATTCCTTCACTTATGGCCGCATCGTGACCATCTCTGCCTCCATGGTCACATCACCTCCTCCTTTTCCGTATGTGTGTGGAGTCTCCCTCTGCTTTCTTCTTATAAGAACCCTTGTGATTGTATTTGAGGTCCACCTGGAAAATCCAGGATAATCTCCCCATGTCAAGTTTCTTAACATAATCACATCTGCCAAGACCCTTTGTTTCTTGGTCCCAAGGATTTTGACCTGATATCTTTGGGCGGCCATTATTCAGCCTGTTACACCTGGGCAGAATTAATGAGAGGAAACATTGTCGCCTGCATTCTGGACTGGGCTTTGAGTGTGTGAGCCTGCAGACATCTTGCCACCAAGAGGAGGATACAGTGCCTGCCAGACAACGGGATCAGCAGAAGGATGAAGTAAAGAACAACAAAGGGAGATGGGTCCTGATGACTTCATTTCAGGATTCAGCCAGGCCCGAAGCTAGGTCAGCTTCTGGACTATAAATATTTAAACCAGTAAATTCCCTTTTTGCTTAAGCTAGATTTTTTCTTTTTGTTTACAGAAATACTAGCATAAATTACATCTCTACTATTAGAATATAACCTCTGTAAAAGTATTTCACATTGGATCCATTTCATAATTATAAAGGCTTTGGGAATTTTCTGCTTAAACTCAATGCTTTGAAATACCCATACATGCATTTTATGAACATTTACTTTGAGTCAGAGGTGGAATCAAGTTGTTCTTGAGAATTCCTGTTAGAGTTTTTGCTTTTTCCATTGTCTAGAGTGTTTCTTATCCCCTCTTTTCATGCTACTTTTCTTTTTGTATCACCTGACTCCCAGTCTATTTCTTTTCCTTTCTCACTTCAAAGGTCTCCTAATTGAAATTGCCGAAGCAATTGAAATGTGGTACCTTGACGAATTACTGTCAGACATTGTAACCTTTGGACTAGCTAGAATCTTGTCATGAGAGGAGACAGTGTATGTTGGTGGAAGTTTAGAAAAAAGAATCATAAGAAGTTTCATGTTGGTAAAGTTCTCCCTATAAAGAGAAAAAAAAACAATTAAGTTGTAAAATGGGCAATGTATCTATTGACAATAAAAGGAATAAAATAAAATATATGTTGCAGATACAGAGATTTGGGGTAATGTAAAACAATGTAGCTGTTAAGATTTAATTTTAATTTTTTTATTTTTTGGTGAGGAAGATTGGCCCTAAGCTAACACCCATTGCCAATCTTTCTCTTTTTGCTGAGGAAGATTTACCCTGAGCTAACATCTGTGCCCATCTTCCTCTATCTTGTACGTGGGATGCTGCCACAGCATGGCTTGATGTGTGGTGTGTAGGTCTGCATCCGGAATCTGAACCTGGGAACCCTGGGCCACCCTGAAGCGGAGCGTGCAAACTTAACCACTATGCTACCGGGCTGGCCACTAAGATTTAATTTTAACAGGCAGCTTTTAAAACATTTCTTATAGTGTTTCTATTAATAAGATGGTGAAACCTGGCCTGAACAGTTGGATATGTGGTGGGTATGTGACCAGGTGAAAACTAGATTGACCAGGTGGTGACCATTGTTTATCCAGGGAGAGATCTTTAGGAGGTCTGCCAAAGGTTCTCTTTCATTCGATGTGTTTATTAATAACTTCAGTCAGGCCAGAAATAGCATATTTATCAAATTCAAGTGTGACATGAGCTGGGAGAGACAGAGATTAATACATTGAATGGTAGAATCCAAAATGAACCTGACAACCTGGATCTTGAACTAAATCTAACAAAACCAAATTTAAGTGGCTCTATATTAGGTTAACATTCCACTCCACAAACCCAAGATGGGGGAACAACGGTGTCATTGCACTTTTGGGGGAAAAAACCCAAAACTTGACATTTTTGGTTAAACATTTTTGGTTAACTGGTAGATCAACATGAGCCAAAAATTTGAAAAAGATGCCAGAAAAGTTAACTGAGGGTCTGGCCCAGTGGCGCGGCAGTTAAGCACGTGCTCTGCTTTGGCGGCCCGGGGTTCGCAGGTTCGGATCCCGGGGGCACACCGACGCACTGCTTGTCAAGCCACGCTGTGGTGGCGTCCCACATAAAGTGGAGGAAGATGGGCACGGATGTTAGCCCAGGGCCCTCAGCAAAAAGAGGAAGATGGGCAGATGTTAGCACAGGGCTGATCTTCCTCACACACACACAAAAAAAATTATAAAAAAAAAGAAGAGTTAACTGAATCTTGGTTCTCTGGCACCACCAGAGTCCAGAGCTTGTGGGGCAAGGATCACGTCCACACAGTAACCGGACGTTCAGGGAGAAGCAGGCCAACTGCGTTTGGTGCGAAGGACAGTGACCGGGTGACAACGGCAGGAAACCGTGCCGCCTGGGGAAGTACTGAAAGAGCAGGGACACTTCGTCAGAAAAATTATAATTCCTAGATGAGTCATAAGATGTGTTTTCAAAATTTTAAACCATACAGAGCCCAGGCCCCATTCTCAGAAACGTAGATTCAGTAGTTAGGCAGAAGACCAGTAATCTATCCTTACAAACCTCCCCAAATGATGACCAGACAGATTAGTTTTTAAAACTCAGATTCTATGTCTTCTAGAGCAGCTTCCAACTCATTTTATGCTCCTAAGAATTTTCGCTTTCCAAATTGTTCAAGTATTTTAAAATATTTCTTAAAATTGATCTACCTTCAAATATATATGCTGTGTTTACTTTTGGCTGAGTACTGAGTTACGTATTACAGGGCAGTGCTACTGCTTCTCAAACCTTGCCCAGCCCCCGGGCTCAGCCCTGATCACTTGAGGAGCTTTAGGAAACACCCGCCCCAATATCCAGCCTCAGAGACTGTAAATACAGGGCAGAGCCTGGGAATCTCATTTCTAAAAAGCTTCAATGATACAATGGATGAGACCTACAATGAGACATTTCCTTTGCAAAAAAATTTTGTCTTTTATAAATTGACAAGTTTTATTTCAGGGACTGTGAGGGAACAAATGATGCCAGTAGAAACAAAGGCTAGAAAAGCTAGCCAACACCAGTTGGTTAATCAGCTGCAATTCTACATCTCCAGGTGTGGTGGGTGCCGACTGACCCTCCACACATCTGCGTGTGACACAGAAGGCTCCGGGGATCAGATCCATCGTTTGTGCCCCTTAATCGGTTCTCAGGATTTCACGTGTGTCACCCCATTACGCTAATGCAAGCTGTGTGCACTCAGCTAGGGAAGAGATCCCTGATAATTGTGGGATTCTGTGTGTGAAAAGCAAAGTCACATTTAGTGTTTCAGACTTTTATGAAGCCCTCCTGCAGCCTTATTAATTTGCTGTTATTTTGGTAATCACTGTTCTTTCGTCTGAGTGGTTATTTTAAAATGGAAAAGGAACCTAAATTAGTGTTATACATTTTAAGACATACATTTGCATCCATCATAAACTTTAATTTATACTTTGGCCAAATAATTTTAACAGTTGCTATAAAATCAGTTATTTAATAATAGTTTTTACTACCATATTGAATGCAGCAGGAGACAAGCTTAATAGCCTCGTGTCCACAACAAATTTCCAGCTGTTATTTGTACATCCCACATGCCTTTGATAACTCTATGGACTAGTCAAATTCCCACTGATTGCATTATTTGAATCTTGCTAAAAACCAGTTCACCATGTGCACACAGTAGTTTTTTAGTAAATAGATCTGTTTTTCCAACCTCAATTTCTTTTGCTTTCTCAGATTTCTATCATTATAAAAACTACTGTTATTTTCAATAGAATAATTTTCCATAATCATATATATGCCCCTTCATAGGACATCTGCAATTCATTTCTAAAGCACAAAGAGGAAAATATGCATAAACGAAATTCATTTAACATTTATACTTGTAGTAGTAAACATAAGAGAAGATTTCAAGGGGGCAAAAAAAGCATATTTTAGACATATGTCAAGATAGTTAAGTAAGAAAATTTAAATTGGGCAATTTGAGAGAAAATTTAAAATAAAAAAGTATAAAAATATAATACTAGGTTAATTTCTCTTTTTGGCAACTTGCTTTTTAAAATTATGTTCATTTTCTTAAAAATATGAATACAGCTTTGAGTTATCTAAACTTGAGATAATTTTGATTACCTGAATTTAAGAAACTCTAAAATTATTAAATCCAATTAAATGAAATACTCAACTTACCTAATTTATCTTTGTATCTTCCATAACATCCAGTGTAGTACTTTGCATGTGGAAATAGAGTACAATATATAAGTGAATAAATGTAAGGATTTGTCAAGAAATTAGTAAGTCTTCTTGAACTTGGATTGTTGGTTTAGCTGACACCAATTCTCAACAAATAAAATGGTTTTCAATCTTTGAAAATTTGCAATGCCACAAAATACTGTGTGGAAATAAATGAAGACCAACCAAATGAGAACAAGCAAAGCATATTTATTAAGAACTTGCTGTAGCAAGGGAGTCAGCCACCATCACTTGTGCTTGGCCAAGACGCAAAGGCAGGCTAAGGAGTGGGAAAGCTATGTGGGGAAAAGGGAAGTCCTCAAGTATGCCGTGCTTGGAGGATGGCATTGGGGAGTGGGCTAACTGGAAGAGAGGCATCCTATGTGATTGGTTAGGGGTGCACACTTCCCTTTCACTGGTTGGTCCTAGGTTGGAAGCTGAGACAAAAATTAGGGAGGCTGTCAGTTATTAATCAAGTTATGGCCATTTGGGGCCGAATGTTACAAGGGGTTATGATCTGATTTCCTCCAAGGCTGACTTAGAGCAAGTTAGCTTCTTGGGCTGGTTACTATAGATAATGGGTTGGTTTCCTGGGCTGGTTGCTGCAGATTGTGGGTCAGAGTTCTATTTTTATATTTGCTCTGGCCATTGTCCATTTGTAAATTCAGTGTCTCAAGTGCTTAGAAATGGGGCAAGTTGTATAATCCAAAGAAAAAATTAGGCTTGAGAAATTATAATTTTGTCCCCTGTGCCAAAAATAATATAGTCTGGCAATTTAGTTGATATTTTGAGAAATTTAGTTTATAGTTGTATTACAGTTACAAATGCACAAAATCTGTCATAATGAGCACATTATGACAACCTCCCCCCCGCCCCCCACATACAAATTTCCTATTCTTAGCGGCAATCACTTTCAACTCTGTTGGCCATTTCTTTTGATATTTACCTTCACATATCTAAATGCCATGTTTATATACTACTAATTTAAGGCTTTGCTATTGATTCCCCACCTTGGAGGATGAAGATTCAGCCCTCTTTTACCAAGGTCCCTCACTCTTTCCCCTCTATCCCCATACAGTAGAAACTCCACACTTCTGTGCTCCCATCCTCTCAATACAGTTATATCATGATTTGGGTGAGATAAATATTTATTGTTAACACTGTTATGACAACCAAATGCTGTTCACAACTGAGACGTTGTAGCCTATGATCACATTTTCTTTCCTTCACAACTTTTTGGAATTAATAATAGACATTCTTTGCTGGCTTAATTTTCTAATCATCTAATTTCTATCACCAGTTCATTCCAAATTCTATGCACGAATATTTAAATCTCCTCTCAGTATGTTTAAACATATTAAGTATTCAGTTAATTTCATCTTGGAGACATCTCTCCTGAACTTCCTGATTTAATCCAGTCTTCCCTGTGTGTCCTGCACAGCTGTCATCCTGAGATCTCCTCACGCTATAATCCTGAGAATTCTCTCTGTCTTTCCGTGTTGAATCTTTTGTATTCCAAATTCTATGCCTTTTTAATTCTTGGTTTGCTCTCTCATTTGGGTGGAGCACATCTGTCAGTAGTTTCCTTACAAGGAGTTAATTTTTCTGAAACTTTGCATATTTGAACATGTTTTTATTTCACCCTCACACTTTATTGTAGTATGGCTGAGAATACAATTCCAGATGGGAAATAGTTTTCTTTCAGAATTTTGGAGGCTTTGCTTTATTGTTTTCCAGCCTTCTGAGTGCTGTTGAGAAGTCCATAGTCATTCTGCTTCACAATCCATTTTCTGAAGCCATTTTTTCCTCTCTGGAAGCTTGGGGTATCTTTTCTTTGTCCCACTGCTCTGAAACTTCACGATGATGTGTGTGGTCTGGGTCTATTTACCTCTACTATGCTGGGCCTCAAAAGGACCTTTCAATCTGGAGATCCATGACCTTCATTTCTGGACAATGTTCTTGGTTTATATCCTGATTATTTATTTCCCTGTTTTCTCTTTTCTTTCCCTTTGGAACTTCATTTTCTGGATGGTAAATGTTCCTGGCCTAATCTTCTGATTTTCTCATCTTTTCTTTCCTGTATTTCTTCTCCATGTCTTTTCTTTCTGCTTTAATGGAAATTAAATTTGTTCTACTTTAATGAATAAATTCATCAACTTTATTTTCCATCCTTTCTATTGAATCTTTGATTTCTGCTATTATACTTTTAATTTCTAAGACTTTATTTTTGTTCTCTGGATATTTCTTTTCTATAGCATCTTGTTCTTATTTTAAAGAGGCTCTGAGAATGTTATTGATAGATATTTTTTTTGAAGTTTTCATGTCTCTGTCCAATATCTGGTGTTGGCTGTTTCTGTTTATTATTTATGTCTCATATTAGAGATTTTCCTCTGCTTTCTGGTGGTCCCTGATTCTCTGCTCATAATTAAAAGTGGGGTGTTATTTTACAGTTGTAAATTGTATCTCAGTAGAGCTATAAACAGATAAAAGGAAAAAAATGGGCATCATGAAGTTTGTGGGCAGTTCTGAGCATGTGGGTGAGGCATGTGAATGTTTGTTAGCTACTGGATGGTTTCATTGGCAGAACCCCAACGTCAGAATCTAGGTCTTGTCTCTTGAGTCGGTCTGATTGCTCAGAGAAGAATCTTCCCATCTTCTGTCTGGAGGGGAGAAGCCTAGTTGTCAATGTTCTGGAAGCTGAAGTGGAAAAAAGAGTTGAGGTGTTTCAAAATTCATTATTTACACTGTCGCTTAAGCACCATCTTCAACATGGTATTCCCAGCCTCAGTTGTTCCTGATGTCCCCAAGCAGTGCAGACACCGACCGTCAAGACTTTGCAGAGCGGTAGCCTCCAATCTTCACCCAGAGCAGACAAGAGGTGGTCACCTTGGCCAAGTGGAGAAAGGATGATTTGGTCAAGGGGGCTGTAACTACATCTAAATAAACTTTTAACCAACTCGTCTGTTTTCAGCCCACTTAGACTCTACTTCCTGAAGCTTTGGGGACTTCAGTGGTGCAGATCAGGGTGCTTCTCGGGTTTCTCAAGCGGCAGCTTCGGATTCGTCTTTCCTCGTTCTGCTGGGTAAGTTGCCACTCTTCCTTCTGCTTTTCTACTTCCAAAATTTTGTTGCTGTTGCCTCCTTTTTTTTTTGCCTATCCCTTTATTGCTGGGCTTTCAGGAGGAGGCAAAGGTACAAGTGTGGGTTCGATATACCATCTTTAATCAAAAGCCCTGACAAATTTGTTTGGCCTTTTGCTCTCAGTATCTTTTCCTGTAAAAAGGGAATGAAATACAGGCTTATGATGCTATGTACAAGATACAATAATTCTCATCTGTTTATCACTGTACATTATATAAAGTGCTTCACATAGATCTCATTTCATCCTCCTGATAAATTTATATGTCAGTTAAGGCAGGTATTAGTCCTTTAACCTAAGTGGAAACTGAGGATCACAGAGGTTCACATCCCCGGAGGTCGCTCTGCCATCAAGGGGTGGAATTAGAACTGCAGCGCTTCTGTGTGCCGCGTGGCCTGGTGGAGCTCCTGGAATGAACAGAGGACAAAGAGTAAGAGAGCAGAGACCTGATTCTGGGAGCTGATTGAATGTCTACATAATTTGACAAAAACGAGAATATTAGGCAGGAATTAAAGATCCCAGTATCTACCAAACAAACGTTAAAAAAAAATTCAGGTAAATCTATGGTTAGGGAAACAGAATGAAACCTAGAAATTTAATCAAGATTTCAAGACATCAAATTTGATTTCCTGGTAAGGATGCACATGACACAAGTCATTATCTAAGTACAAAGCCCTATTTCTTAAGGTTAAATACCGATTTTCTTATCTTAGATGCCCTCTGAGAATCTTGTTCCCTTCATGGCTGTTCTTCCATATTAAACACAGAAGTGAGCAGACAGTATATGCCGTTACCATCTGCTAGTGTCTCTCTCTTCTGCTGAGCTATACAGACCAACCTGAAGAAAAATACAGGTACCTTTAGGGTTTATAATCCTTTGTTTCTTCCTAGTTTTGTCATTTTTATCTTCAGCCCCTCATTTAATCAATTAACAAATACCCATGGAGTACCTCCGTAGGAGGCCCTGAAGGGGATACAAAGAAGAAAATAGGCCATCTCTGCCCTGAAGAAGTCATCATTTTTGAGGGAACAAAATGTCATATTGTAGCTAAATTGTAGTGATGCCAAAATCTCAAATCCCATCAAAATATGGGGTATTTACATCCTGTCAAAACATATCATTCAAAATGATTCATTCATTCAACGAAATCTAGCTACATTGCTGTGCAGCTATTGAATGACTGAGGCTGACCCCGTTAGACTAGTGACATGTAGAACCTGGGATTTCCGTGAGAGGTGTAACTATTCTCTGAAATCGGGCCATTGCCCTCAATGTTCTTGGGCACCTCTGCCTTGATGCCTGGCCTCGTAGCTCTACTTTCATTTCCTTTTTCTTCCAGTGTTCCACTGTGGCAGCAAGGGGATGGCTCTCCACCTCCTGTTCTCTTTGACATGAACTTCCACAGCATATCCTCCTCCTTCCTGAGGGGACAGCATCCTGCCCTCTTACTAGGGGCCATAGTGGTATACCAAGGGCAAGGAGAAAACCCTGCTTATTAGGAATATAAAAAATATCGTCCCTCTCACCTTGCCAATTGAATTAAGCATTTTGAAGGAAATAGAGTGCTACACAGGAGGGTAAGAAGAGAGACCTGTATTCATTGGGGTCGTTAGAGAATTCCTTTCTGAGAAGGCATTAACTGGAACCTGAAGATAAGAAAAAAATCAACCATGCAAAAGTATGGTTCCCAGGCAGAGAGACCCATAAATTAGTTCCAAAGAAATAGTGTAAGTCTTGTCCTCTAGGTTGGTAGTTAAGGAAGACAAGCAGGTGGCTATGAGCTGGGTCTTTGGGGCGGTACTACAGGTCAGTTCTCTCAACCGTCATTCCCAACCACATTGTCCCCTGTCTTCCTCCACTGGAGAGGCTGGAATGCATATGACTAAAATTCCCAGTCACCATGGAAGCGAGGCCTGGCCACGTGACACCATTTTTTGCTGCAGGAGGATGTCCTTTAGGGGCTTTCCCTTCCCAAAGAAAAGCCAAAAGCCCACAAGAAGAAGTCATTGTGTCCTGTGCCTTTCCCCTTTCCGCCTGGAGTGCAGGAAGCACTCACATTTTGCAGGGCTGAGAATGAGCAGGAAGCAGGAGGAATGGCATGGTGAGGCGGCTGCACCACATGGGCTGCCTATCTCCACATGAAAAACTACATAATGGTACCTTATCTTTTCAACACTTTCTAAGCCATTTATTTAAATTCATAGTTATCCTAAGAACTTAAAAGAAGTGAGTACCATTGCTACCCTAATTTTTGGATGAGGAAGTTGAGGCATGGAAAGGGTGAATAATTTACCCAAGTTATTCAGTTAGAAAGCGGGGAAGCTGGACTTTGAACACAGACAGTGTGTTACTCAATCCTACACCCTTAACCCTTGTTCTCTATGCCAGTGTTGGCTGGGTCGTCTGTTACCCGGAGATGATCGAACTCCTGACTTACACATCCTTCAAGGATGGATAAAATTTAGATAGGAGCTTTGAGATCGCCATATGAACAAAGATCAGTGCAGTGTGTGGCCAGAGGATGGCAAGTTAGACAACAACGTGACAAAGAATTTATGGTAGGAAAAGAGACAAAGATGAAGATGGAAATTACAGCAGAGTGATTAAGAAAGGGAGCTCTGGAAATTAGAATGTTTACCTACAAATTGTTGTGCCACCAGTTACTACCAGCTGAGTGACCGTGGCCTAATTATATTGCTTATCTTTATAAGATCTAAGTCATTCTATCTTTAAGCCTCAGTTTCCTTATCTCTAAAATGGGCATAATAATCATATATGTCTTTCAGATTTTTAATGCCCTAGCAAAATGCTTTGCTCCTAGTAAGACTTCAGTAAATGTTGGCTCAAAAAACATACTGAGATAAGTTTGAATGTTTTCCTCTACAGCTTGTCTCATCTTGACAGTAACGACTTTTAGAAATCTTCAATTTAAAATGCAACATTTGGAAACTTTAAAATATCAAAGCTGAAGAGAAAGTAAAGATGATCTTATCTCTGATGTTAGCATTGAAATATGTTTTTCAAATTCTAGTGGAAACCCAGCCCTATTACAGATCACAAGACATAGGACACCATTGTTGCAATAATTTAATCTGAGGGAGGACTGACATTGTTAGCATAACATTTCTTAACAGTATTAGTCAAGCAGAGCTTTAAGGAACATACCTATTGACTTCAAAGGATTTGTTTTAAAGAAAGTGAAGTAAAAAGGAAATAAGAATCCATGGGAACATGATACAGTACCATGATTTCTACTCCAAGTTTTGGCAAATCTGACTAACCTCCAAACTGTGTTGTGAGAAAAACAGTTGTCTCATACAAAGGCACTAGAACTAATATAAAACGCTAGTTCAAAGCATCTGGGGAGAAGAGAGGGACACAAAGACAGATGCGCTCTCCTTCAGTGAACCCCGCATGGAAAGCAGCTGCAGCTCGGGTAGCTGGTGCCCGTGCCTTTGAACTGACTGTGATGCAGACAGCGACGTGTCATTTTGCCCTCTGAGTGAGCCAGCGATCTCTAAAACTTCCCAGCTCCAGAAAGAGATTGCAGAAAGCATTTTCTTCTAGGACTTCTTGGTGATTTAAACACAAGAAGCGACTCTACAGGGACCGCCAGAGGCTTCTGATAAAATCTTCATAAATCAGTTTTTTTCCTTTTCTTTTTCCATATTCAATGAACCAGCCTGAAAACTACCACTGATGTGTGTTTGGGAGATGGTTACTGTGTCTCTAATGTTGCTACTGCCACTGGTCATGTAGATGGATCCCTGCTTCCTGACAGGAAAAGGCCTGCCACTGGCTCTCCCGTCCTGGAGGGCAGGGTGGACAGGCTATTCTGGTCAGAGGAGTGCTTCTCGAAGGCAGTTGTTTCCCCTTGTCCAGGATGCAGGAGCAGAAGCAAAGGGTACGGAATGACCTGTTTCCCCAGAGGGTCCCTCGGCATAAAGCAGCCCTACTGTCCTGCCTACACAGGGCAGGGAAGTCACCCGGACATCTGTGTCCTTCCCTGCAGGGTACACAAAACAACCCACAGAGTCGACAGATATTCTGGAGGTTAGATTGTGGCCAGGGTCTCTCCAGCAGATCACTTCCTATATCTACTGTTCCTGGGAACTCAGATTTGGACATGGCTGTAATTATTACATTTTCTAGTTTATTGCGATCACTATGCAGGATCCACCTTGCTACGGACCCATGACTAAGTAGAGGATTTTTCGAGAATATCAACCTACCTAACTTTTTTACCTAAAATAGTGAAAAGGTAAATGTTCCAACTAGAAACAGATTTTTTTAACTAAAAATATGACCTATTTGCAAATTGTGAACTTCTAGTCCCACCTGGTAAAATGAAGCAGAAGAGCTACATCATAAACTCCAAGTCCAGTAAGTGAGGGCCTGTTTATAAAGCGCTTTCACACACACGGTCACTGACTCTTACAACGCAATAGGGTAGACAGGACAGAAATGCTTATTCTCATTTGCAGATAAGCAAACAGAAGGCCTGACGTGACGAACCACGAGGTTTACTGGGTCTAGTCTGGGTCTGGCAGCTGACAGAACTTCGGTATGCCCAAAAGATGAGTCTGAGGAGAAAGGATAGGAACATCTGTTGAAGGTCTTCTCATCCAAATGGCAACTGGGCCCAATTAGATATTTCTATCGCATATCCACCTGTACAGAACCCCAGCAAGAACTTTGTGCATAGCAGACTCTCTTTAGTATTTGATTTTAAAATCAGTGGTTAATAATAACAATTTATATATCACTAATGACATGCTAAGAACTGTTCTAAACACTTTATTACTCACTTAATCCTCACAACAACTCTGTGAAGTAGGTACAATTATTACCTTCATTTTATATATAAAGAAACTGAAGCACAGAGAGGTTAAGTGATTTGCCCAATGTCACACAGACTAACAGTGTGAGGGTTAAGATTTTAAAAAATAATATGCAAGTGCATTGCCCTGGTATCAACACTTCAGGAGATTAATTTATATTCTGAGGTTAGTGTGGGCGAAGCAAAGAACTAAAATCTATTACCTCTCCCGTTTTAATTAGGCCATGAGAAGGAATTCCTGGGGCATCAAAAAATTCACCCTAGCGATTTAATCCTTTATACAAAAGTGGCTTTGAACTGTGCTGGGCTGAGCTTTGCCTTTTGTCGGTGCCAGGTTCCAACCTTAGGTGGGATATGAACAGCTACAAGAAAGGGCACCTGCCCCGTTCTCTCTTCCGTTCAGGTGAGAACAGGCTGCACTAGGGAAAGTTTAAACGACCTGGTTTCTTCCGGCCCCTGTGAAAAACTAAGGATGTGTTTTCCATCTCATCCCATTCTCACTGGTTTCATGTACACACGTTCTAAAGGTGAGCAACGATGTGAAGGCCTGGGTGACAAGTTCTGTTTGCTCCTCTCCTGTCAGAACTGAGTAGAGTAGATGCCAGCGGTGAGCCTGTGCAGGGCAGGGTCTGCAAGGCACCGGGTCCGCGTCCCCACTGCTGCCCGGGGCTCCCACGCTTCTCCGAGCAGCGGGCGGAGACTTGGATGCACCGCGCGCTGAAAGCTTTGCTTCATCGGAGGTCCACATAACAGGGCATCAGTTTGTCCAGTGCCGCCGGGTGCACGCAGAGCTGCCACGTGTGATGCCGCTGCTACAAGCCAGGAAGCGGAAATCCACTACTGTAACTCGCACAGTCGGACTCAATCCAGGTGGACTCCAAATGCTGAGCTAGCTCTGTCTCGACTCCCTCTCTTCCTCCTTCCTTCCTTCCCTCTCTCCATCGTCCTCCCTCCCCCTCTCCCTCCCCAACTCCTTCCTTCCTTTCTCTTTTTCCCAACAACATGCTATCTTCGATCCGTGAAAGACAATATATCACTGTAGAAACCTATACAAGGGTGCCTACATTTTCCATTTATTATCTCAAAATACACTTTCATGATCTCAATGATCTCAAAAAGTGGGAAATACTCATGACAGTAAGACCTAGAGAAGAAAACATGAGTAATGAAAATAATGACAGTCTTTTCAATTAAGCGGCATTGGGGGTATTGAGGTGATCTAATTTTGTCCAGGCTTTTGGCAGGTGACACTCTGCATGGATCAGGCACTTTCTGCGTGTAGTTAACCTCTAAATTCAACATACAATTTGGGTAGGTAGGGACAGGTTATGGTCAGATCAGTTTTCTTTCTTTTTTTTTAATTTACATGTTGTCTTTAATGGGGTTTGGACAGGTTTCATGAACAGAGCTACTGCTTCTAAAGGTACCGCTACTGCGTAAGCATGGTGGGCAGTTCTGCCCACAGACCTGGCAAGGTGGGCTCCTCCCCCGCACCTGTGCCTTTCAGGGCCCTGAGTATCACAAACCTGTAAAAATAAATGTAGTAAGGGAGACATGGTCACTTCTGTCACTAGGGGTCTCTTGCTCAGTGCTGAGGGAGCATATAACATAACCCTAAACATCTGCTCTCAAAACCAACTCTCTTTAGGCCCCTGAGAAATGCTGGCACCACAACTTTGGTCCCACGTCCTGGAAACATCACTGTGAGGGTTTCTGGGGTGTGCTGCTGCCGACACGGTGGATGGACACTCCTAGGTGTGTGGATGATGTAACGGCAGAGGCACTGTGTTGAAGTCAAATTTATTAAAAATCAAATCCTTCCTTTCAGACAGCAAGTATATCATACAGTTTTAAATAATGAGTAGTGTTCCCAGTAGTGACAAGCATCAATTTTCTTGCTTCTCTTCATGTTTCAATCCACAGTTCTGATGGAAGTCACCCATTAGTATAGTATTTGCACCTAGTTGAACATGGTGATTGAGGGATATTTTGCAAAATTAAATAATTAATATTACAGTTAAAATGGTAGAAATGTCGTTATAACACATGTGAAACATGACACCGATTCTTTTTTTTTTTTTGTGAGGAAGATCAGTCCTGAACTAACATCTGATGTCAATCCTCCTCTTTTTGCTGAGGAAGACTGGCCCTGGGCTGACATCCGTGCCCATCTTCCTCTACTTTATATGGGACGCCGCCACAGCATGGCTCGACAAGCAGTGCGTCAGTGTGCACCCGGGATCCAAACCGGCGAACCCTGGGCTGCTGCAACAGAGCACACGCACTTAACCACTTGCACCACTGGGCTAGCCCCTGACACTGATTCTTTACGTGGACAATCAGGTGGACGTTGAATGCTAGAATTGCTAATGGTTTCTATTTTATTAAAAAGTTAGTAAGGTACAATTGAATTTTCAAATATTAAATAAAAATTTTAACATTTTTATGAATAATTTTCATTTAAATGTTGGTATTCATAATCATAATTTGTAGCTTGCACTTTAATAGATAACTTTGAATCATTTGGAAGAAAACTTTCAACTATAGGAAAGTATTTTAATTTTCTGATTTTAAAAATGTAATTTACATTTTTGATGAAAATATATACTCCAATTTTGTATAATTTGAGTACACTAATCTTTTATTGGTGTTGTCCAATACACCTTTCTGTGATGATGGAAATGTTCTATATCTGTGCTGTCCAATACAGTGGCTACTAGTCACATGTAGATGCTGAGCACTTGCAATATAGCTAGTGCCACTGCAGAACAAAATCGACCAAAAAGGTGCTCCATATAGAACAGCAAAGCTTCGGATCATTACTGTCACTGGAACGCAAATTATGTGATAATCTTGATTATAACAACATAGTGATTTTACTCAAAAGAAAAAATCAATTTTATGGGATAAATATATAATAATGTATGAATTATGTACATCTTTATTGCTTATCCATTTAGCCAGACTATCAACAGAAAATCTAGGTATGCATAGTGATATATTCAGTTGTCTTTGATATTTTTGCTGAGTTTTGGCATAGAAAAACCAGACGTTTTCTTTTCTTTCAATATTGTTATATTTGTCAAGGTAGGAAGATATAACATATAATAGTTTGCTAGCTTGATTAATAACTTTGAAATATTTAGACATATGATGGGTCTCCATTTGGTAGACTTGCTCCAAGCCCACGAATGTTGAAGGCTGGCCTGACAGTACTCCTAACTCTGGCCATTTGCAAATGTCACTATAGTCCCCAGAGAGACAGGAGCATCCTGTGGCTGGACTAAAATGAAAAACCTCCACTGCTGAAAAAACAAGTCAAAGCACACGTCCCACTGAGAGGATTCCTACAGGGTCCCTTCCTTAGAGGAAGTCCAATCCATTCATTTTCCAGACAGGCCTTCCATTTGGGCTCAATGCTGCTTTGGCCTGTTACCTGTAAGAGGGAGTAAATCAACAGGAGCTGTCATAAATTTGAGGGGAAAATGCTGCTGGCAAAAACCCTATCACTGTTTGAAATGTGCGTTGCAGGATAATAAGGATAGAGTCAGCTTAACATTGTAATGGCTAGAGAATGGGGATCATCGAAATCCATTGACCCTCCCACTAAACTCTCCAGTAAGAGAAGGGACAGAGTATCTTCAGGTTACCAGGGTATCCGCAGCTGGAGTCTCTGCAGGGCTTTCTGTCCACTGGTGCAGGGACACACTGCAAGGGTAGCCCCCACCCCCACAAGCCGCCTTACACATTCCCTTGCCCCTGGCTGTTCCAGCTCTCAGGCTGGCCCACACTTTCTCCCTGAGGCCCCCAGGATTACGTCCAGGTGCCCACAGTGGTAACCTGCTCATGAAGACACCCTGTGTTGACTTGTTTTTTTTCTCCCTCTGTCTCACTTTCCCATCCCTCTTGTACTGCTTCCTGGGATTACTTCCCCAATAAAAACCACTGGGACTTAAATTCTTACCTCCAGATCTGTTTCTGGGGGATCCCAGCTTAAGACAACCTCCAGCATGTGGCATAGTGCCTGGCATATAGCATGGCCTTAATAGATATGTGCTGGAGGAATTAACATACTTTGCCAATGAAATCCTACCCTAACCTTAGCTTCTTCACCCACCTCAAAGAAGTTACTCAGAAGGCAAGTGACTAGATTGACTTTTACCTCCTTTTCTTGATCCTCTGTGTATCTACCAGCATGAAAGCTCTAGCTCTGTTGGAAAGCACACTACCATTCAAAAAAAAAAAAGCAAATTTGGGCTCCAGATTGGACCACCCTCACTTGTTGATCCATTTGAGGTATGCAACTCTCCTTCCTCTCTGATGCTTCAAATGTTCCTTTTGCAATTAAAGATAAGGCTCAACAAGTACATATTTGGGAGAAGTAGCAGGATGATGTAAGGTCATTTTAAGAAGTAAATGATTAATACAGAGCCTTTTAAAGAGCACTTCTGATAATCAGAGTCTAGAAAGTGGAATTCTTGAAGAAAGAGGAGGTGTTGGTTGGGACACCAAAGGCAAAAATCCTCTAGTCCCTAAATTTGCCCCGGGGAAGTGACAGCTGTAACACATCCTTGTCTGTTCCTTCTGGGGTCCACTTGAGACAGGGTCAGGATAAGCGTGGGATCCACGTATTTTTTAGGCCCTACAAGCACAAAGTGGAAGCACGCTGGGGGCTCCGGGGCACGCCTGTGTCATGGATTTGCCTTCTTGCCTACGTCTCCGCCCGTGCTAGAACACCAAGTTACTCACGGTTAGTTACTTTGGTTTCTAATTTAACCTCTTCCCAGGCCTTCTACTGCTTTCTGTTAGCCAGGCCTGGCGTCTACTGTGCTGGTTTCAATGTGCTTGAAACCATCTCCGAGGGAGACGGAAGGACCACTTTTTTTTCTTGTAATTTCACAAAGTGAACCTCTTTACTGAAACACTGGAAGCTTTTTTAGTTACTCAATAATCATCCCAGACCCAAAATGGCAAATTTAATATTTCAACACATTATTTGATTCATCACCCACGCCTCTTCCCACCTTGTTTCCCAACACTTTGCACCAGACACAGAAATCACAGGTTATGTCCAAACCCTGGTTTCGCTGTGACCGCCGCCTTCCGTGCACTGGCCGCGGCTCGCCCCGGCCCACTGGGGATGCGAGGGCACGACGAAGCGGCAGAGCGCGTCAGGCTGCGCGGGTGCGGGGGCCCCGGGGACAGGAGCGCGGCGTCCCGCTGCAGGGTCGCGGCGCACGCTAACTTCGCTCCGAGCCTCCCGATCGCCCGGCTCGCCTTTGCCGCAGCCGCCGGGGAGCGCGGGCCCTGCGACTTGGGGTGCAGCTCGCCCGGCTCGGTGACACGCCGTCCGGCGCCGGGGCGGAGCTGGCTCGCCGCGCCCGCGGGGCCGCAGGCCTCGGGTCCCGCCCGCCGCTCTCACAAACTACTCGCGGCTCGTGACCCGGGACAAACTTCTGGCTGAGGCGCAGCCCCTTGCACAGGCACCTCCCGCAAGTCAGCCACCAAACAGAGGACGCGGCTGGGCGACCAGGGGGAGCTGGGGGAGACCGGTCTCACGTCCTCTGCGCGCGGTGACGCCGCACCGCTGGCGGCGGCGGTGGCTGCGGCCGCCCCAGCCGAGCTCCCTCCCGAGGCGCCGCGGCCGCCGAGCGCCGGGCCGGGCCGGCGGGGTCGGGCGCTCACGCCCTCTAGCGGGCCGCGGCGGCGCCGGGCGGCCGGGACGTGGGCGCTCCCTTCAGCCGGCCGCGGGGCACCGCCAGTCAGTCGGGGAGCAAGAGCCCGGCGCGGAGCCGGCGCGGGCTCGGCCATCGGCGCGCCGCCGCCCGGGGGCTGGGCTCGGGGCTGCGGGCGGAGCGGCGGCGGGCAGGACGCGCGCGGCCAGCCCACGGCCACGGCCACGGCCG
Organism: Ceratotherium simum simum; assembly: GCF_057802395.1. Classification (NCBI taxonomy): domain Eukaryota; kingdom Metazoa; phylum Chordata; class Mammalia; order Perissodactyla; family Rhinocerotidae; genus Ceratotherium; species Ceratotherium simum. The sequence continues at coordinate 2,040,590 of NC_141913.1, forward strand.
GCGCCGGCGGCGCGGGTCCCGAGCAGGGGAAGGCGAGCGGCGGCGGGTGCTGCGCCGGAGCCGAGGGCGGATTTTGGCTCCGCGGGCGCGCCCTCCGCTCCCTCTCGCAGCAGCGCCAGACGCCGAGTGGGGCGGGCGGCAGGGGAGGAGGACCCCGGCCCCTGGCCCCGGGAGCCGCTGGAGTTCGGACTTCGGCAACTGCCGGCACTTTGGGGGTCTGGTTGTGTTTTTGGCTGTTTACCCTTCTCTTCTCGCTGCCTTGAAACCGGAGCTCCGGTCCGCCCTCCGCCCTCGCGCGCCCACCCGCCGCCGCCGGGGAGCGGCCCGGCGCGCACTCAGCGACATGAGGAGACTTGGGACTTGCCTGGCGACTTTGGCCGGACTTTTGCTAACTGCCGCAGGGGAGACGTTTTCAGGTAAGCGAGGCCACTTCTGCCGTCTCCAGGGGCGCGCGGGCCGGAGCGGGGGCCCGGGACGCCGGCAGCTCCGCGGGTGCGAGAGCCGAGGGCGAGTGGCGGCGCGGGGAGGGGGCACGGGGGGCCGGGCACCGCGCCTGCCGGTTAGCCGGCGCCGGGCGAGGGGCTAGCGGGGAGGGCGGGCACGGGCGTGAGCCCCGGAGCCGCGACCCCGTCTCGGCGCCGCCCCTCCGCGGCCTGGGCTCCTGCCCCGGGCGGCAGCCGCCGCTCGGAGTCCCCGGCCGGCTCCAAGAGGCACGGCAGAAAACTTTGCCTGAAGTTCGGAGCTGCAGCCGCCGGCCGCCGGGCGTGGGCGCTGCGCAGTCCTTCCGACCCGGAGCCGCGGCCGGGCCGGGTCGCCAGTGCACGGCTGCGCCCGCGGCGATCGCCCCGACCCGGCCGCAGCCCCGGCGGCGGCTGCGATCGCCCGGCACCCTGCCCTTCCTGCCGCCGCCCCCAGCCCGTCGCGGCCGGTGACCCTGGCTCGTCCGGCGGCCGCGCCGCAGCTCCGAGAGCCACGGCGGGCGTTCCTCCTCCGTCCCAGCGGGGGCCCGGGGCGCCGCGGCCCTGTGCCGGCCGGGCTCCACTCCCCACCCTCGGCCCCCAGCAGAGCGCCGCGGCCGGCGGCAACTTGTTAGCCCAGCCCCGCCGCCCGGGGGTCCCAGGTGGGCAGGAAGGGGACTGGCAGTGTGCGTGCAAATATGTGTGTGAGTGTGCGTGTGTGCCTGCTTGCGCGCGCGGGGCGTTCCGAGCCCGGAGGCGCTCCCGGCGGAGAGGATCTGTGAACAGGAGTCCGGGGTCAGGCGAGGGGCTGAACCCCACACGGAGTTACAGGGATGACCTCCGGATCGCCGTCAGCACACACGTGGATGGACAGCAAACGCTCGCACATTTGCCCACTTTCTTTCTTGTGTGTATTCTCATTAAGGTCTACACACAGTGGTGCCACTGGGCTTCTTGTTTTTCTTTTACTAAAAAGCTTGCTAAATGGCCTTAAACTGGGGTTGCAAAATAGGTTTCTGTGTTTATTCGGGAGGACTAAGTTGGACCTTTTTTTAAAAATTTGATGAAGGAGAATTTCACCAACAGTAAAACGTCCATTTTAAACAGTGTAGACATTTGGCTCTCTGACTCGTGGAAACATACATTTTGGCCTTCTTGGAGTCCAAGATACATACAGGCACAGAAGGCTGTGTCTCGTATGCTGCTGAGCTGCAGGACCCTTGACCACAGCTGGCCACAGAGATGAAGCTGAATTTGTAGTTGGCTGATTGTGCTGTAAAACCTCAACGTCACCTTCAGTAGAGAAAAACCCTTCTCCTGAGTTTGAGATTTCCTTAACCTCTGGTAATTGCACGTGCTCCGGAGGACTTAACAACACGATACACTGCTGTCTGATATAAAATTGATGCAGATTTTGGCCTACGTTCTTTCTTATTGGTGAGTTATGGAGCAGACACGCCCGTTTTAGAGCCTAGTATCTCATTAATATGAGAAGACGAGTGCCAGGGCGTTCGCGGTGGCCTTCTCTTGATTAAGATCCTGAACTCTCTGCCCGGGATTTCGTAAAAGTTAAGCTGTGTCAAACAGCTTTCCGATGATTCTTAAGTTGTGTTTAAGAGAGTGGAAACAAATATTTATGTAGCTTATTTAAACCGTCGGTCCCTCATTATTAAAAAGGATTTCAGCCTACCTAATACCGACCTGTGTGCTCGTTAAGGCTGATTTAAATTATCAGTCCTACCAAAAGAGACTTTTACTAAAAGTTAGCCGGAGTGTTCTCTTGGGGGAAATATATCATTCTGTTTGTTTGAGTTACCATACCATTGACTGAAGTGCTTTCTTTATATTTGGAAATCCAGAGTTATCCTAATATGTTAGTGGGTAAAGGGGAAGTGAAGGGAAGTATCTAAGGGATTGCTTGGAAATGTTGAAATTTTAAAAATTTGAAGTTGGCAAGTTTTGTGTGTGCAAGGATCAGATATGTTGCAGTGCATTACATTTTTTTTTCCTCTGGACTTTGCATTTTAGGTAGTATACGTGTAAGGCATATAATACTTTGGAAAAGTCAGGTTTTTTGTATGTTGGGAAAGTTAATTATGGTGGCATTGGCACATTTCTTTTTATGATTCTTCCACAAATTGTGATAATTGGCTGCTTTTCACCTGACATGGGAATCAATTTTAGAGATAGAGGAGCTAGATTATAAGCTTCTTGAGGGCAAAGTCAGTTTTTTTTCTTCTTGATTCCCCATAAAACACTTAGCATTGAGCCTTAGACCTAATAGGCACTAACTATTTGTTGAATAAATCGTTAATGTGAATCCTGATCATTTGCAAACATTCAAATTGTATGTGAATTGACTGACACAAAAGAGAGGGAAAGGAGTGATTGTTAGAAGTCAGACTTGGCTTGCCTTTTTCCTTCCTTGAAATTACCATTTTCCACTCAGGTTCTCTTAGGCCACCCAATGGACTCCATCGTGAGATTTTGTGGAATCAGGGGAGGTTTTTTGGTGTAACTAAGATTTATACACAAGGTGCATTGCCGTTCCCCTTCTGCAGTTTTCCTCATTCTCATGTGCTCTTTTGGAATAGGTTTGGAATGTATATGATTGTCAACTTATCATTTCTGGAGGTGACTACATGTAATTTGGATGCCAGACATCAGAAATAGAGTGCTAAACTTATTGGAAGAAAAAAGAAAAGAATTAAGTTTTTGGTCTGTGAGGACTTTATTTACTAAAACATCCGTCTAAAAAAATCACTTTCTACTTTTACGATTTCTAATTTGTTAGGTAAAATATTGGAGGTTCACCTTCTGCCTTCTAGGCTTTTAATGATCATTAAAAATAACTTTCATAAAAAGGTATACAAGTAAGACATGAGGAAGAAAGGTAAATCATTTTACTTTTGCTTGAGATTCTCTTTTCCATAGTGAGAAGCCAAATAGTTGGCAAGTCATTCCTCTTTGACCTAATTTTCTTCAAAGCCAAGGTGTAATAAATATTATATGATGAAGTGTTTAGTTTTACCTGATAACAGGACTGAGGTGTTAAGTTCTGCTAAGCAAACCTTTGTTTGCAGAAATAGAGCAGAAATAGAAATACAAACAGATTTGGCCCTTTATTTCCACTCCTGTATTTGGGACGGATTAAACCTTAACATAAACTTGTGAATTTGGGACTCTTGTGGAGAAATTTATTTTTTAAAATACTCTTTTAATGACATTTATGGGAAAGCAGCCGAAATTGGAATAAAGTCTGTAGTTTAGTTAGTAGTATTGTCCCAATGTTTAATTTCTTAGTTTTGGTAATTCTACTATGGTTCTGTCAGATGTAAATATTCGAGGAAGGTGGGTGAACTTGTACTTGAAATCTTTGTACTCTTTTTATAACTTTTCTGTAAGTCTAAAATCACTTCAAAATATAAAATTTTAAAGTGCTCTTTGTAAAGAGTGGGAATAGATTTGTTTAGCATTGGGATTTATTTTTTCTTTTTCGGATAACTATCGTCATGACATTTTACGTTTTTGTGGTGCTTTACCTAGATTGATAATTGATATGATGAAAATACTTCAAATTTTAAAAAATGAAAGAAATATGCCAAGAAATTAAAATAACATTTTTAGTGTCATGTGTATGTAAAGAAGTGTTGCTTGAGCCTAATAAATTGTTCTGATCTGGAAAATTACAGATTTTAGTCTCCTATGTTTTCCAAGGGCTATTTCACAGGTTTCCAGAAGAGGAGTTACTTACATACAGTGATATACGGATGTGTGTATATAATATACGGATGTGTGTATATAATTTGAGTAATTCTAAATGAACTTTCTTTAATGAACAAGTAATCTGAGTTATGTCTTCAGATTATATAAGTCCTATATGAATAAAGCATAGCCTTTTGTTTTGGGAAATGTAGATTTTAGAATTTAAGTATTTCTGTGACAATTCTGTAAAAGGGGATGGCTTTATTTACATTTTTCATAGTTCCATAACAATTGTAATATATTCTAGAAATTGATAGGCTGTATATATCTATTTTGGTAGAGAAACTATGTTTTGGATTAAGTATTGTTTCCTTTCAGTTTTGGTTTTAGATTTTATTAAGATTTCTAGAATGAGTGTGTATTATTTAAATATCCCAAGACATGGTTTTCAGTTAGGGGTCAGGCATTTTTCAACAGTGTAACATTTTTCTTAAGGGTATCCTCTACCATGTCTTTTAAGATTCCTCTCTTTGAAAACCAGCTTTCCCAGAAACTTCCTTACAGTTTTACATCTTAGTGTGCTTCTATCTTTATGAATACAACATATTAATAAGCTTGTTTTGTGAGAGAAGGTTTAATTACTAATGTTTTTCAGACTCACTAATGAAAAATTTTTAAAAGATACAAAATAATACAAACCTCCCATCATCAGAGGATGCATCTTCTCAGGTTCCTAAAATACTGCCATGGGTTTCAGTTTAGTCATCAGAGAGCCTGCGTTTACACTGTAGCTCCAAAAACTCAACAGAGAGAAATAAGCAGGGCTGGCATTGGGTAGATAGCAGGAAAGCTTTAGTCATCAACCTTGGTAGTCTGTAGTGCCCCCCACCTTTGGTGGGGGTGGGGGGGCGCTGGCAAGGCTGGGGCATAATTGAGGGGCGGGAGTATGTGAGAGAAAATAAAAGAAGAAAACAGGGATGCCAAGAAAAGGGTTGTATGCTCAGGGATAAACACCCTAAGTTCTGGAGATCCTGGCAGCGGAGGGTCGCTGCCCTTACACTCCCTTTGCTGTTGAGGGTGGAAGGTGTGGAAAGTTAAGGGAGGGTAATCAAGCGTGACAGGCTTGCAGGGAGATCAAGCTGACATCCTGTCCCTCAGCGGCTTCAGGTGGCCTTGGGCAAGGCGTCGGGGTTTTGAGCCAGTGTTGATGGCGAGCTATGTTTAAACCTGTGCTTCTCAAAACTTAGTGTGCCCGAGGATCACCTGGAGCAGGCCTTCCCATGTTGATTGTTGGGGCCGACCCACAGTGGTTCTCAAGTGGAAGGTCTGTGGAGGGTCCCACAGCATCCCTAGGTGATCCTGGTTTGTGGCCACATTTTGAGAAACATTCTGAAAGAGTAGTTCTTCAGATGTTGTCTTGCACCAGCAGTATTAGCATCAAACGTGTGGACTCTTGGCCCTGCCCAGACCTGCTGAATCAGGAACCCTGGGGGCGCCGGGGGCAGTCTGTGTTGGAACAAGCCCTCCAGGGGATTCTGGTGCTGGATAAGGTCTGAGAACTACTGTTCCAAAGAACATGATCAGCCTCCCTTGACAACAGCTGAAGGAGAACTAGGGATAAAATATAATTCATCTTCATGCACTTATTAGCCTTCTGATGACCACGGCCAAAATTATGAGCAGGCAGATGTGATTGTGTGATGGCTCTCAGCCTGTTAGATGAAACCGCCAGTGTGACATTTCAAATAATAGTCTTATCTGGGGAAGATACTGGATCCAGCCAGTTGTAAAACTTAAATGGAAAAAGTTTTCTATAATTTTACTTACCAAAACATAAAGTTTTAATTATATTTTGCCATAATGATTAGCCATTGGAAATTTCTCTGGGTTGATACTGTATATAGAAGATATTTGTTGGTTTTTGTAATAAGCACATAGCCCAATGTGCCTATTAAAATAATGCCTTTAAATCAAGTAAATATTTATTGAGCACTTACTGTTTGTAAGGCCCCCCTTATGGGGGGCGGGGCTGGGTTGATAATGGGCAAAGAAAGATGTAGTACCGTACTTGGAAAAGTTGTGCATCTATTAGAAGTTTCAAAATCCACTGAAATGAAAAGAAACAAGGATTTCTTAGGAGAGAACTAGAAGTTAATGTACATAAAATTTGGAATTTTAATGTGGAAATGTGAAACTTGCCTTTGGACATAAACTCAACCTCCAAATAGAAGTTTCTCGTTATACATCTTTTTAAAGTACTAACAATGTGTATCCTAAATAGAGCCTTGTTTTTCTCTTATCCGCAAAAGAAAATCATTACATTTCTGTCATTTAAACCTCCAGGTAAATAAAAGTGATTGTGATGTCATTTAACGATTTATTTTGAAAATATTGTCACCAGACTGAATTCAGCGAGTCCGTTACAGAGTGCTTTTCACAGGGCAGGCTAGCCTCCTGCTTCCTGCTCCTTCTGTTGTGGGCACAGCTGCTCACGAGGTGTGGCTGCATCCCAAGCCCACCTGCCTGAGGCCAGAAAGGCCAGCCTTACCGCCTTACCGGCGGAGGGCCTCCGGGGCGCCTCCGCTTCCAGCTGCCGAGGGCGCCTGGATGCCTGTCTCTAGCTCTGTGTTGTAACGTGACATTCTGCAGTGGAAGTTGTTATTCCGTTCGTTGTAGTTCTAGTTTAGTTTGTTGTAGTTCAGCACTGACCCCAAGGCAACTTGAGACGCCTCTGTGATAATCTTTCTCATTTTTTCTTTTTGCTGTATCATACACATAAACTGCTCTTCTGTATATAGCACTGGAACTGGAAGTTGTGTATCTGCCAACTAAGAGTTCATGTGAACCTTTGGGAACGTCTCGATGAGGCCTTTCAGTAGTCGACCAGAAAAGGCAGTGCATAAACGGCCGTGTGTAGGTGTGTAACATCCATAGGAAGTGGCTTCTGTACTGCGCTTACATCTGCAAGACGTTACTTCTGTGCTTTGTCGGTTTAGGTTTATAATTCAGGAAGTCATTAAAATTTGCATGGAAATCTGATTCAGTCTATTTTCCTGTTTAAAACTCTGAAGACTGATGAGTCCTACAAACTTTTAATGTGAAGCACAAGTGTTGGGCCCCGAATTGGAAGAAAGAGGAGGGTGGAGGATCTGATAGAAGGCCGTGTCACTTACCTGAGAACTGGGGCTGGAAGGAGGGAAGTCACGTCACCGGCAAAAGAGCGATGACACGGTACCTGCAGGAGAGAGACTGAGAGTTGTCAGAGACTGGTCAAAACGGAGACATTCTCAGAACTTCCCTCGGAATAAAAGGCCACCATTTGACAGAATGATTTATTTAAAAGTACAACAGCCTAAGCAGAAGCCAAGCATTTGCTTTTCATGGTCTGCGAGGCATGAAAGCTTATAGAGCATCAGTTTGCTTTCAGATGGGTGAATACTCATTTTAATCTCGCTTCCTTACTCAATATGCAGAAAGCAGATTTATTGCGTACGATGAAAAGAGTATGTTTTAGTCTGGGTTACTGCGGAAGTCAGAGGCCCCACTGCTTTCCCTGCTTCCAATGGTGGAGTTGGAACAGGCTCCAGATGGGCTTCAGACAGTGGGGGAAAGGGAACTGGACCACACCCTTTTTACAGACCATTTTTGATGGATCTTATTTGATCTCTCTTCTCAGTTGGAGTAGTTTGAGGTACCTTAAATCGTGTCATAGCCACATGCTTGAAATTGACTCAATGAGGTTTTCTCTCCAGATACAAAATTATAAAGTGATCTAACGCATTCCTTTTAAAATAAATACTGATAATCTATAAATCAAATTACTGAACAGTGTTTAGTATGTAGTAATCATTTAATAAATACTTGTTGAATGAATGAATGACTGAATGAAGTTCCCTTCGAGAAGAAAAAAATAAAATTACTTATGCTTACTGCTGGCTTCTTTTTTCTTTCTATCAAGTGGGACGTTTTTGAGCATTTGTAATAAACTTAACAATAGGCCCATGTTGTGGGTTTTGTGCTTGGTTCCCTTAGCAATTTATAGGCATGTAGAGATTCACTTGCTAAATTTAAAGGAAAAAGTGTTATGTTTTGTTTATTAAATATGTAAAAGTAAGCCTGTAATTTTATCATGTATAATTTATAAATCAGTTATTGCCATAAAGCAGAATTTTGATATAATACTTATCACTAAAAAAAGAAATTCACCATGCAGTAGATTTGTCATGGCTTGACTCTAGGGGATTTGATTTTAGTCACTGGTATTTTAAAAGAACCATAGTATCACCAGTAAGCAGGTTCCATGACAGGGAATAATATGTAGTATGTCTGCAGTTTTTGTTTCTGATGTGGAATGAAATTAATTGTGCCCACACAGAGCTCAGACTCGATCAGGTTAACATCCAGCTCATCTTCAGTGTAGCTGGCGTGCTCTCGGTCCTTTTCATTCAGTGTGGTGTACTCTCAAGTGATAAAACTTGAAACTTGATAAAAAGAGGCTACTTTGACAACAGTCTCATAAACTGTGTTCTCTACTTCCTTGACCTTTGAAATCCGGACTGCTGAATACGGTATAAAATCTCCACAGTTGTCAGCCATCGGCATTATGTCACGTGTGTATGTTATGGGGGTTCGTGCCTCAGTTACCATCTTCATCCCGTTTGGGTGGCGTTTTAGAGAGCCCCTCCCCTCTGTGTAGCACTGCTCACTGGGCAGGGAGCCATGGGGGAAGCTTGTTGAGGGTTCTGCCTGGTCACAGAGGGCCTTGGACAAGTGGAGGGTGTTAGAGCCCTGACGTCAGCCATGGGGTACCTGGGGTGTGGAAAGAAGGGCAGAGGCCCCTTGGGCAGGTCAGGGTTTTTTTTTTGGTGAGGAGGATTGTCCCTGAGCTAACATCTGTGCCAGTCTTCCCCCACTTTGTATGTGGGACGCTGCTGCAGCACAGCTTGACAAGTGGTATGTATGTCTACGCCCAGGATCCGAACCTGTGAACCCTGGGCCGCCGAAGTGGAGCTCTCGAACTTAACCATCACGCCACTGGGCTGGCCCCCAGATCAGGTATTTTTGGTTTTGACTTCTTTTTTTTTTTTACCACTGAATAGCCATGTGGCCCTGGGCATGTTATTTAATTTTTCTGAGCCTCAGTTTTCTTTTCTGGAAAAATACCTAGCAGGATTAGGAGCCCTCTTGAGGTAACAGGGCTGTGTCTGTTCAGTTGTGAGGAAAAGAGGGGATCAGTCTGTTCTGCCATTGTCCATGTCCGTTGTAGGTTTACCCATTTTAACTTGCTGTTTTTATAAGTCAGAAAGAGTTGCATTTTGGCAATTTCATGTGGCTCAAACTAATAGATACCCTTTTGGGTCCAAGGCTTTGAGTTGTGCCTGGAGGCTGTACAGATGATGTGGATGTGGATGTGGTTATACACATACATGTGTTATAAATATATGGCCAATAGTATGTTTTAAAAGAACCCCCCCAAAAATAGCAAAATGATCACCTCAGAATTGACACCATGAGGGCCGGCCCCGTGGCTTAGCGGTTAAGTGCGTGCGCTCCGATGCAGGCGGCCCGGGTTCGGATCCTGGGCGTGCACAGACGCACTGCTTCTCCAGCCATGCTGAGGCCGCGTCCCACATACAGCAGCCAGAAGAATGTGCAACTGTGACATACAACTATCTACTGGGGCTTTGGGGGAAAAATAAATAAAATTAAAAAAAAAAAAGAATTGACACCATGAAAAGCCAGCAGTGATGAAAAGCCAGCACTGCTCGGTGCCGTGGAAGGTAGCGTTGGACACCTGCATTGGAGTCACCTGAGGCTCTTGTTAGAAATGTAGATTCCTGGCCCCGCAGACTAACAGAGTCAGAATCTCTGGAGTAGGGCAACAGAAACTGGTAAAGAAACACTTCAGATGATCTTGATGCTCGTTCAAGTTGAAAGACCAGGGCTGGCCCCGTGGCTTAGCGGTTAAGTGCGCGCGCTCTGCTACTGGTGACCCGGTTCGATCCTGGGCACGCAACGACGCACCGCTTCTCCGGCCATGCTTCCTCAGCAAAAAGAGGAGGATTGGCATGGATATTGGCTCAGGGCTGATCTTCCTCACAAAAAATAAATAAATAAATAAAAATAAAAGTTGAAAGACCACTGATAAGAAATCAGCAATGACTCGGAGACCCTGCCTTTTGGAGAATTTATCACATCTTCTCTGGTACTGAGAAGGCATCTGAGGATCATTACGTCAGTTTTTACATATCAAACTATAATTGAGTAGAGAGTATTTCTTTTATGAAGCAGAGGCTTTCTGGTGTCAGAAGAGAAAATGAATTGTGAAACAAGGTATTTTATAGAAAATTATCTGCTTCATACCCGCCTTCTAACTTGGAGGCCTCTAGTACATGTGATATCAGTCTGGAATTTTTAGGATATTAGAGTGAGGAATAAAGACATTTCAGAGTAATCTGAACACAGATGATTTTTAAATCTTTAAATTTGTAGATGTGAGCTGCATTTTTAGGTGACTCATTCAGAGAAGAACATGAGACAAGATGATATTGGGAAGATTATTTTCCAGCCCTGATGCCTGTATCTCATGTTTGCTAAAACATATGGACACTGTAGAATTCCTGGTCCTAGGGGCCCCATAAACATGGGCCAAAGGCTTGGCATTTTGAGTGTCGTAGTTCCTAAAATACGCACGAACCTCGAAATGGGCATACCAGTCTGTTAAGGCACTTGAAATGTTCACTAGCTCATCATTTTGACCAAGAAAGAAAGGTGCTTGTTGAAATGTCATCTCTGGGAGAGGTGGCTCATTAAGTCATCTTAAATATGACATCCCCAACTAGCTGTCATCTCGATAAGTTGACATCCTTAGATGTCAGATTTCTCACTTGTAAAATGAAGACATTTGATTCAGGTATCTATAAGGTCTCTCCAATCACTTAAAGAGTATGAGGATTGTCATCTTAGTTCAAATTAGTTTGTCGATAGCGTGGTGTAAGAGAATGACACCTGGGTCAAGGTCATTTTTGATAGATGAGGATGGGAGAAATGTCTGGAACATTGGGTCCAATCTGCCTGATATAGCCTGAAGTTGCTTGTTAAAAGGAAGTGAGTTTGAAAGGATGTCTGGAGGATTTTAGATGCTTCCCACGTTTGCCATAGGTGCCTCTGCTGAGATAGGCACAAATGAAGCCCACTCTTTTCCTCTGTACTTGAGAATGTAACTACACATTCCTATGTGCCATTCACACGTGCCACCAAAGGCTCTGCAGCAACCAGACTGTTTAGGTGGGATTTTCTACTTGAATATTGACAACATAGTTCAGCCTTATTTCAGGGCCTTAGAATTGATAGTAATAAGCGATAACCATATATTGAGCACTAATTATGTGCTAGGTCTGTGCTGAGAGGATATGATATTCTCAAACCTGTTGTTGCCCAGGAGCTACTTAAAGCTTGGCTGAGAGAATTGATGGAAGCTTTGGGAGGTAAAGCTGCCTCCATTCCTAGCAAAGCCGGGCAATCTGAGCAGAGGGTATGGGCACCGTGTTAGATCGCCCTGCCCCACGCACACAGGTGCAGAGTTGCCTTTTCCTGATTTATCCTTTGATTTGATGCCATCCACCTGTGTGGAGGTGCGCTCTAAGCAAAAGCGTGTCAATGCAGTGTTATATCTGGTAGAAAGATGCTGTGTGATGGCTTATTACGCAATATACGATCTGTATAATGACCCTCTGGGGAGATTTCTTTCCAGGTCTTAGTTCCAGGAAAGTTGTGATTCTTCTGTGCAGTTAGTTTCTTCTTGTGGACATAGAAAATTGTATAACCCGTCAAGTTTTCCTCTTTATGTTGGCTGTTAGAAAGCCAGGTTCAAATGTGTGTTCTGCAGTAGTTAGAACTTTTTCGAACAGAAAACCTCCGTCAAAGCTGGCCTCTATCAAACAGGGAATTTTTTGGCTCTTGTAACAGAGGAGGCCGTGGGTGGGCACAGCTGGTCCCAGGGGCTCAACGCAGTCATGGGGTTCTGAGTCTTCTTCTCTAAGCGTCTTTCCTCTCTATGTGATGTTTCTGAGGGGTTACAGACTGAATCCTCCAGCTCCAAGCCCAGTGGGAAGAGAGATTCTCTCCCCCAGTGGTACAAACCACTCCTGCTGTTGGGCTCATCGAGTGGCTCACGTCACCTGCTTCCTCTTGAACCTCATGCTCTGCTTGACCCAGCCACTGGACCAAGCGTGTGGTCAGCCCACATGAACCACATGGAATAAGAGTGGGGACATGGAGGTTTCTCTGTGGAAAGATGGGTTCCATTACCAGTTGAAGAGAGTGGATGCTGGCTGGGCACAAAGCAGCAAAATGCCCAGAGCGACCGTCTGTGCAGGAGGACCTCGTTCTGGTTCCTTTTCCTGGCCTGATTCTTAGTTTCCTCTTCCCTTTTCTCACCTCATTCTAATTTATCTTGCTGTATTTTATGTATGATTATAAATGCATTAAATCTTTTGGAACTGGGTGATGGTGGCAGAAAATAAGTGAGTTCCAAATCTCAACATCTGAGTCAGCGTTCTGAATACAACTTTTACGTGTGCACACTTCTTTTACTTCCTAGGACACCACGTAACATTCATAATGCACTAAAAGTGAAGAACACAGGTATGGGAAGATGGTAGGGAGGTTATTATGGTCTGCCCCTGTAGTTCTCCACCTTATTTTTTAAAGCATCAAAATCTTTTGGTTAAGCAAAATCTTACATAGGTAGAAAAGCATACAAATCTTCTGGTTAAACAAAATTTTATGTGGGCAGGTTAAAAAAGTGACTCTCCAAATTTGGAAACAAGGTATAATGGTTGCTCTTACTGTGTAACAAACCACCCCAAAACTTGGTGGCTCAGAACAATAACTGTTTACTATTTTTTATGTTCCATGGGGTGTCTGCTGATCTAAACTGAGATTGGTATACTTTATGTACATATCTCTACTCAGCTGATCTTGGCTTGGTTCTCTTGATATTTTGGGGTTGGCGGGCTGTAGGCTGGTCTAAGATGGCCTCGGCCGGGACAGCTGCACTCTCTTCCATGTGGTCCTTCATTCTCCAGCAGGCAGAGTTTCCAGAGAGAGAGCAGAAGTGTGCCAGGGCCTCTTGGCTCATGCATGGCATGGGCACATTGTCACTTTCACCTTATTCTTCTGGTCAAAGCCAGTCACAAGGCCAGCCTAGAATCAAAGGTGGAGAAATAGATCTCACCCCTTGGTGTGTGGGGCTGCAGGACCACATTGTAAAGAGTGTGGCTACAAGGAGAGGTGGAGAATTGAGTGCCACACGGGGGTCTGCCAGGACTCAGTGCCTGTGCTCTAAGATGCCTCTGCTTTGCAGAACACCATTGGGAAGTCACTGGCAGCCGGAAAAAAAGGAATTTAGGATTGAAAGACCTGCATTCAGTGGCCCACCCTGCCACTTACTGTCTTCTGAGAGGGAAACTGTTTAACCTCAGTGAACTCAGTTCCTTATCTGTAAATAAGGTCATTCAATGGCATTCTGATTCGTAGATTTGCTCCAGAGATCAAATACGATAATGGACTGTATAAAAAGAGACTTTTACAAACTGTTGTGTCTCTGGGTAGAATCTGAATATGATTGTAGCCTGATTAAACCTGAGTTCTCATCCTGGCTGTGTCATTTATCAGCTGTGAAAGTCATGTTGCCTCTCTGAGGCCAGTTTCTTCATCTGTGAAGAGGGATGATGTCTGCCTCCTTGGTCATCCTGCGGAAAGCCCAGCGCCCGGTCTGTAAGAGCTGCTGTCATTGTTGGTAGAGCCGTATGACCACGGAGTAACCTTGAGTCATTGTCTGTGTGTTCCCTTTATGTATGCAGACCCCAAAGGGTGTGGTTCCCTCAGCCTCAGGTTTTCTCCCATTTGTAATCTAATAAACTTGCTGCTGTTTCCTCTGGCTTCCCAGCGGCAAGGGAAAAGGAAATATGAATATTGCATGCCCCCTAGGTGTTGGGTCCTTTACGTGTTATTTACTACCAAAGCAACCCTATAAGGTGAAAGTGGTGGCACTGTCATTTTATGGTTTATGGAACTGAGGCCCCAGCACATTTCCGGATGTCACACAGACAGTGGGTACAGCTCTTTGTGGACCCCAAAGGGCTCCATTCCTCCACTGCTTCTTGGGCCCAAAGCCTGTGTTCTTGGCCCTGCTTGTTGGGCCCAAAGCACATGTCATAATTTTTGAATGTGCTTAAGCATTTGGTACAATTTCTCATTTTGATGTTAAAAACGATTATAAAGTTGGCAAGTCCAGCAGTGCACTGTAGCTACTGCTATTTTACTGCCCTCTGCAATCGTAAATTAGAAGTACTTAGCTTCTAGGTAACTTGAATGAAATTAATTGATTAGAGACATTATCCATATTTTTCATGAGCAGAGGAGGGCAGAATGTTGTCTTCTCCATGGTTTCAAATCCTCTAGATAGAATTGTGTTTTTGTAATTTCTTGTGCTTAGCATCTGGATATCTGATTGAGGTGAAAAGTGGAAAATCCTTTGTAAATCTCTTGTCTGTGTGCATTAGTGGTCTCAGGGGCATAGTTATAATTTATTTAAAGACTTATCCCTCCAGGTGGAAGTTGTCAGGCCTTTGGAGTTTGATGTTAATCACCTTCTTTGGAACAAATTGCATTTTCTTTGGGGTTGGACAAAGGCAGAGAAAGCATGTAGATCCATATTTGAAGGACTTAAAACAAACCAGTGAGTCGGGGCTAATTGTAGTCACCATGGGAAGGAACTATTTGGTATAGAATAGTCTACGATAGTTACATACTTTGCTTATTTAAACCACTTTTTTTGCAGTGTTACTGGGGAGAAAAATAAGCAAAATAAACTGTGCATTAGTAAATGTAGAGTAAGTGAATATTAAGAGAATTAGCATCTTTCAGAGTGATTTTTTAAAAATTATGGATTTAGATTTTTTTTTGGTCAAAATCATTTATGAAATGATGATCATTGTCAACAGATGCAAATTTATACATAAGTACTAATTTTGGAAGGACTCTGAGCAGCTGGAGGTCAGATGAGATGGTTTATTCCTTGTTAAGGATGAGGCAGATCCGGGGCTGACCTCAGGGTTCTCATGTTTGGCTGTGCTTCCCTCTGGCATGATTGGGGTCAGGTCTCCTAATGTGACACAAGTCCCAGAATAATAAAATGGATGTTATAATAACTAAAGTGCCTAAAAAGATTATGAAGATCAGATTAAATAATTGTAAATATTGCTCTCTCAGCTATGAAGTCCTCGCCACGTGTGAGCCACTGCCGTCGTGCCCCTTGGTTGGCTGTTTCTCAGGGTGTCAGCTAGAGTCAGGACGTTCTGTGGAGCTAAGATGTGCTCCTCCTTCTGCCCCTGCGACCCTCCTCCTAGGCCTGCTTTTAGTGAAAATAGAACAGCTACAGCCGCCTGGTGGTTGTTCTCTATCTCTTTGTAAATGGGAAATTGCTCTTAAGTGGCATTTTTTTTCCTCTTGGGATGCTTTCTGAAAGCGTATTGTTTGTTCTATTCTAGACCACCCCTCATACCCCAAGATTATTCTTTCCTGCCTCAGTTCTAGAGACTAAAACTGAACACAGGAGTGAGAAATCCTCAGTGATTGGAGAATAGTCAAAAGTTGTTTGCAAGGCATATTCTTTTCCAAAAATAAATAATTATCGAGGACTGAGAGTGCAATGAGGCAGGATGAAGTCCTCCTGCCGTAGGAAGTGGCTGTGCCTTCTGTGGGAGAGGACTGGCCGATGAGCTCTGTGTTGAGCCCCTGGGGCCTGGCAGTGCTGGGTACTGGGGATATAAGAGTGTCGAAGAAGAGGGTTGGCTCACAGGAGCTTGCAGAAAAACTCAAGGGGCACACAGGTAAGCAAGGTTGGCTCAGCAAAGGAGCCTGAAGCTGAGCCTGCAGGGAGGAAGGCCCTTGAGGGAGCGCTTTCCAGTGGTCAGCTCACAGGGCCTCACGGGGCAGGGTGTGGGGGCGCAGTGTGCCAGTGGAAATTAGGAGCTGCCCCCACCCGTGGGGCACATGGTCACTATTCAGAGGGAGGGGAGACAAGAGACCTCTAAATATTGTCTTTAAATGTTTGTTGGTTTTCGTCTTAAAATGGGATGCCTCCTAAGCAAGTGAGTCTTTTTGGTGTGTATGTGAGGAAGATTGGCCCTGAGCTAACATCGTTGCCAGTCTTCCTTTATTTTGTATGTGGGACGCCGCCCCAGCACAGCTTGATGAGCGATGTGTAGGTCCGCACCCAGGATCCAAACCTGTGAACCCTGGGCCGCTGAAGTGGAGCACGTGAACTTAACCACTACACCACTAGGCTGGCTCCACAAGTGAGTTTTTGAAGGTAGTGGTCATCAACTTAGAGTAGATGCAGAAGAAAAGGCCTGGGAAATTGGAGAGAGGAACAAACTTTTCATAGTTTTTTTTTTTTTTTTAAATTAAAAGATTATGTTGTTGGTGACTTGGTACCTTTCCCTTCTGGATCCATGCAGTAGATCATAGTTGCTGCTGTATTTAAGAATGACTTGGTGAGGGATGAGAATTTGGCCAGAAGTTAGAAAAGTGTCGGGTGTTAGGGAAGGTTCGGGAATCAGATACTTGGCTTCTTTTATCCTCATGCCTGATATCACAGTCCAAGGCTTTGTCTTTTTCCTTTTCCTTCTTTCCCCTCCTCCATCTGCATTTCGTGTAAGAGGTGGATTTTAAACGAAAGTGGTGAACTACACAATTATCCGTATCACACTGATCACCCTCTTACTGTGGTGGAATCATCAGTGGACAGGCTACTAGGCATCCTGTTTGTTCTCTGAAGGGTGCGGTCAGGACAGTGAGTGTTGATCCAAATAGAGAGAAGGGGTAGGTGAAAGTGTGACCACCAGCATGTCAGTGTCAGGCACCTGGCTGGTGGGCTGGTGCTCTATTTATCTTGTTTCTAATCAGCACAGCAGGACTTAAGGGTGAAAGTATTTATAACATAACAAAAGCACAGCTAATGCTTATCGGATACTTAAAATGTTGGGCATTATTCTAAGTGCTTTTTGATATGTATTACCTGATTTAATACTGATAACCACCTATATTACCCCCATTTTATAGGCCAGGAAATAAGCTCAGAGTGACCAGCGAAGTGACCAAGCGCGGACAAGTTGCAGGGGCAGAGCTGAGGCTTGAGCTTGATCTGAAGCTCTCAGTATCTGAAGCCGCTAAGCCACAGTACCTGCCACGTCTTTGTGTGGGGACACAGTTAGAATCACTCTGCACACACCGGGAACTTAACCTGCTTCTGTTTCAAGACCTTGGATCTTTTCGTATGTGTCCCTTTTGATGGGTTAGCTCAGAGTCCAGGGAGGGTGGACGGATGCTTCGAGTGTAAAGGGCAGGGACGCCTGCATAACAGGATGAAGGAACGGAGGAGAACGCCAGCTCTCAGGACACTTATCAGGCGGGTCTTTTTATTTTGGAGGATGACTCAAAACAGAGTTCAATGGATGGGTTTATCATTCTGGAGACTGCTTTGTAACATAGCCAGCAAAACTGCCAGGGTCAGGACAGAACAAGGGACAGATAGTGCTTTGTGGCTTCCTGAGCGAGGAGCCAGTGCTGCTCAGTTCCAGCGTCTGTGGGGCCTTGACTCTGGGTGGTCTTCTGACTTTTATGCTTGAGAATCCAGTCAAAGAATTTTTAAAAATTGGATACTTCCTTGCACATTGATAAGTTCACATCTGAAATTTTGCATCATATGTTTATACAGTTGAGAAGGAGGGAATTTATGACCTATGGTCAATATTGACATTTTAAGATAAAACTTAAAAAAAATCTTTTAAAGGCATCCATCGGAAACAGAATCCAAATCCCAAAAGGATTTGATACTCTCCATTGTCCATTTAAAATTACACGAACAAGCTTTTATTTGATTGAGAGAAATTTTACCTGCATAATTTTTCTTCTTGAGCTGGTATTTACATTTTATTTTCCCGTAGAATCTTATCCTATTATAACATGTTTAAGCTTGAAAGTCTTTTAGTGATTACTTATCAAACTTCCCTGCAACAAAAATAGGTATAAAATTGAAAATTTAATTCTCTCTTTAATTTCATGGGACCGTAGAGCTCTAAGTGCTAAATTTTACCTAGTTGTTATCACTAAAATTATTAGTATACAGTTGACTCGTTAAAATTTATTGGAACAGTATTTCAGAAATCAACTGGACTTTAAAAAACTAGCTCATGTATATGTGGATAGATATTACTGCTAACCAGGGTTAAACACCAATTAATTCTATTTCCATTTTTCATTTTTATAAATATGTGTTGGGAAACTTGTTCATATCAATAGGTAGATAGGGTAGAGGAGTTTTGTTATAGCAGTGCCACTTTGAATTCTTTCCAAGTTACATGCCAGATGCACATCGAGATCTAGCATCAGAAATTATTTTTAATGACCTGTAAGTTGACAGTTTGATTAGTTTCATTCTCAAAATTGTTCGAAGCAAAAACTTAGAAACCAGCTAGTCTCTGAAGGATTTGCTGTCCAGTCATGCACCTTCTCATTTGCTGGAAAGTAAACCAAGCAGACCAAGGAAACACAGATTCCTCAATAACTGTTAATTACACCTGTTTTTTTTTTTAGCTTCAAGGCACCATGTTTAACCCAGAAATGCAGAAATATCCAGAAGTGTTTTTGAAAGCAAAAATAATAATTTTAATATACTTTAGCCAATGCTTGCTTTAAATATACATATATATTATATAAATGTATGTATATTGTATATGTATATATTTTTTTGGTCAAACCTTAGAGGTGAAAATTTAGGCTAATCAGTGAATGAAAAATATCTGTCATATTAAGTCCTCATCAAAGCTGTCAGTCAAATCAGCCTTACTTTCTATCAGAAAAGGTCTAACTTACTTTTTAATTTCAAATAAATGTTAATTTGCGTTTGAGGAAAAATTTAAAAAACGGTAAAAAGAGATTATATGACAGATTATTTAAGCAGTTTAGTCAAGTTTAAAATTATGTAAATTTAATAGAATTAATTATATTTTGTAAGAAGTTGTAAAACCCTGGCAAATCTATTCTGTTTCTCATTAATGTAATATAATGGGTACCTAAAATTATGAGATATAGTAAAGAGAGGATTACAATTAAAAAGCATGCTGTTTTTCTGGTAAATGTGTGTGAATGTATGTATTGAACTCTGGTGTTCAACTTCCGGAATAATTAAATAAGAATCATGACATTCTTTCAGAGACAACTGCATCAGTTTCTGAAGATATCAGGATCCAACTTTTCCTATGTATTTAATAAAAGAGAAGTATAGGCTACTCAAAATAAATTGACACAGCAGCAAATTGATATAGCATATTTTTGACAATAAGGTAGCAAATATTAAATATTTTATAAGATGAGGGTTGACTTTCATTGGAAAAATTACTTCATAAATATTTGATAAATTGGATTTTAACTATATTACTATATAATACACACTGAGGGGCTGGCCCGGTGGCGCAAGTGGTTAAGTGCGCGCGCTCCCTTGCGGCGGCCCGGGGTTCGCTGGTTCGGATCCCGGGCGCGCACCGACGCACTGCTTGGCAAGCCATGCTGTGGCGGCATCCCATATAAAGTGGAGGAAGATGGGCACAGATGTTAGCCCAGGGCCGTCTTCCTCAGCAAAAAAAAAGAGGAGGATTGACGGATGTTAGCCCAGGGCTGATCTCCTCACACACACAAAAAAATAATAATACACACTGAATCTAAACTAAATCTTATGTATTTTTATTTTTGAATTTTTCCTGTATAATTTGAAAATTTTGGAAAAGCATTGCAATAAGAATCAGTGTCAGGAACATCCACACTTGCAGTTGTTTGAAGGTTCTTTTGTTTCCAGTTAATGTCATGTTTGAGTGTGAATATATATGCTAAAGAAGAATCATTACATTTAGGTACAGTTAAAAGTCATTTTTTGTAAATTTAACGTTTACCAGTGTCATCTTTTTTTTTTTTTTTCTGCTGAGGAAGATTCGCCCTGAGCTAACAACTGTGCCAGTCTTCCTCTATTTTGTATATGGGTCACCGCCATAGCATGGCTGACGAGTGGTGTAGGTCCACACCCGGGATCTGAACCCACGAACCCAGGCTGCCAAAGTGGAGCACAGGAACCTAACCACTATGCCATGGTGCTGGCCCTTTTTTTTTTTTCAATTTCACCAATTCTTTGGCTGTGAAATGAGTTCTTTACAATCAAGGGAAGGAAGATGTGTGTCATTAAATTGTGTAATATATCTGATTTTATAACATTCCACAAGGGCTAATATAGTCTATTTCTAGTACATTGTTTTACCCTTGAGTGAAATGTGGATATGACAGGGAAAGACGTGAACCCCTACAGGGAGTGTCTGCTGTTTGATTAATCACTAAAGAATGCTTCCTTGAGAGCAATAGCTCACATTGTTTCTTGGATGCCATGGAGGTTCTTACACTTGAGAGGTGTGTCTTCCTTTTGTAAGGTATGAGGTCTGTTGAGAAAGGGCAGACAGGAGAGAAGAACCTACTTGATGCTGGGATGGAAATTGGTGCCCTTCCCACCATCAGCTCTGTGTACCTCTTAATTTTCCTGTAGCTGCAGAGGTCCCCTGCTCTGTGGGGACTTTCACACCAACACCAGAAATGATGAAGCAGGCCCTATGGCTAGGGGTTTGTAGCCTTTATCTTTCTAGATAGAGACCTTAATTTTTTAAAAAACACAATTTTTTAGAGCAGTTTTAGATTCAAAATTAAGAGGAAGGTGCAGACGTTTCCTGCCCCCATATGCATATTCCTCCTGCCCCCATATGCACAGCCTCCCTCGTTATCAACATCCCCCACCAGAATGGTCCATTTGTTACAATCCATGAACATGCATTGGAACGTCATTATCACTCAAAGTCCGTAGTTTACATTAGGGTTCACTCTTTGGTGTGGTACATTCTATGGGTTTGGACAAATGTATAATGACATGTATCTGCCATTTATAGCATCATACAGAGTATTTTCACTGCCCTAAAAATCCTCTGTGCTCCACCTGTTTGTTTCTCCTCCCTCCCCCAACACGAAGAGGCGGAAACCAAGCTGATGAACTCTGGTATTCTGGTCTTGACTTAGTCTGTGACTTTGACAAATATTTTATGTCTCTCTGCTTCAACTACCGTTCTGAATTGAAACAGGTCATTATGACTTAAAAATAATTTAGGTATTAGGACTTAAGCTTATGAGTTATTAATAATTATATGAAAACCAAACGATGGAGTAAACTCCTCATTTGACCTGAACAAACCAATTTGACCTGAAAGACTCTAGCAAAATAATTAGTTTCCTATTATATAACTAAATTTTCCAGACAATTAACAGTTTCCAGTTGAATTCTCACCTCCTTCCGGGCAGCAGAACTTTGAGGGAACAAGAAGCACAGGGAGCTGTAGAGGTGCTTAAAATGGCCTGTGCGTGCAAGGCACTTGATTATTTGAGATTCTTTCTTCACTTTGTGTGGTCTCTTTGATGTTGCTTTAATGGGAGGTGGGTGGGAATTATCTTATTACGTGGATCTTGAAGCGCAGGTTAAATGGTTTGTTCAGGCCCTAGAGAAAGCCGGAGCTCAGTTTTCCCTGCGTTCTAAAGCAAGGCAGCAAATCTTTTGTAATGCACTACTTAGGAAAATGAAGGGATATGAAGCACATATCCCTTTACTAATATTAAGTCAAGTTTCTCCTTTAAATTTCCTTCAGAAAATACAACACTAGCATCTAGTAAGTATTTTAGTAGTTTTCGTATGTAAGGATATTTATAATGTGCTTTGAGTGGGTCTGTAAAAGATGGCAAGGTGATGGGTTATTCAGGGTCAACCCATTGGCCGGTGCTTGTTTCCAGAGTGACGGATCATCTAAAGCACAGGTCTCTAAAGTAGAGTGTACACACCTGGAACATGGAAAGATGATGCATTGGGATGCAAAAAGAGTGGGACTTTATTAAAATATAAAGTCGGGGCCAGCCTGGTGACGTAGTGGTTGGGTTCACGCACTCCGCTTTGGGGGCCTGGGGTTCTCAGGTTGTGATCCTGGGCATGGACCTACGCACTGCTCATCGAGCCATGCTGTGGCAGATGTCCCACATATAAAATAGAGGAAGATAGGCACAGATGTTAGCTCAGGGCCAATCTTCCTCAAGCAAAAAAAAAGATAAATTCATCCTAAGGAAATAAGAGTGGATATGTACATAGAATCCCCTGAAAGTGTGTTCATCAAAGCATTATTTAGAATAGTGAAAAATCAACAATAACCTAAATATCCATCAATAGAGGATGGATTAAGCCGTGGTGTATTCAAATAACAGAATGCCATGCAGCCACTAAGAATTACGACAAAGAAGAGTGTTAAAGGATGTGAGATGATCACATAGTGTTATGGGACAAAAACTAGTGACAAAATCATGTGTATAGGATAAGGCCAGTTTTATTTAATGATTTAAAAGGTTTATTTAAAAAATCTATAGAAATGTATAAAATATAAGCCAAAATATTAATAGTGGTTATTGCTGGATAGTGAATTTATTGATATTTTTGCTTTCTTTTTAACTTTTGCATATTTACCCGATTTCCTTCTATGTGTTTATATATCCATCTTACGATGAAAATTATTTAAAATAGTTATTATGTAAGAGTTGAATCCATGAGTATTTAACTCAATGAAGAACTATGATGATTTTGAGTATGAACTGGCAAAGAGCAATGATCATCTCCTGCCTCTAGGAAACCAAACAGGGAAAGAGGAAAATTCTCAGGTGACACAATTTACCTTCATTTTTTTTTGCTCTGAAATGTGTAAAACACAAAACATATAAATGCAGGTGTGAAAATGAATCGCAATGTGATTTTTTAAACAGATTGTACCCTTAGCCAGTTGTCTTCTAATCCTCGTTTGGCTGGCTTTTCCTCTGGAATTGTTTCTTTGTTAGAGTGTTAATGGATTGGTTAATTTGTGAGCAACACTCTTAATTGTGTTAAATCTCTACAACCTTATTAAGCATTTGTGCAGAATTAGATCAGAGAGCTTGGGGAAGCAGCGTGCCAGTGGTTGGAGGGAGCTGGGGAGAAAGGATAAGTGAGGCTAACAAGCGAGTCTGTGCTGTAATTGAGCCCCCACCCAATACAACACAGATTGAAATCCCCATTGCTAAAAGTTCAGAAATATTCTAAAGCACGTGAAACAGCTTCCTTGCTGCATGTTTAAACACCGTTAATGACAGAGAGAGAGAATGAGAGCCAGCTTGTTCTTTTTATTTAGATCTCCTAGGACTTACTTTTATTTGGAGGAAAAGAAGTGAGCAAGAATTAAAAAAAATTCAAGAGTCTTAGATTTTTAATTCTGGTTGCCTGTGTTTATATTTAGACACCAGACAACAGGCATTCTGTGCTTAAAGAAAGAGAGAAACAATTTCGGAAAATATAATTGGACCATGTTTATTTTGAAAACTAAAGATAATAGCCTGAAATATACTGATTTTTAAAAACCATGATTGGCAGCTGCTTTCTTGTGCAAGTAAGGGAGATGAGTTCAGCACCCGAGAATGCTTATCATGCTTCGAGCAGTGGGGACGGGGAGAACGGATGAGGAACAGATGAGGAAGCATTAACACTGGCCTCACTGTGTGTCCCATTGCTTATACGTACCTATTGGTATTCCTTTCCCGAAAGAGTTTACAGTTTATCACACAGCATTATCGCAACAGTAATGGAACTACAAGTAAAAATTTTTAGCAGCCTGTTGTTTGATTTAAAGTTATTGACTTCTTGTATTATGTATTTTAGTACTTTAGAAGTAAGAAATAGCATTAAGAATGAAAACCATTTTGGGGGCCAGCCGGGTGGCGCAGGCGGTTAAGTGCAGGCGGTTAAGTGCGCGCGCTCCGCTGCAGCAGCCTGCGGTTCGCTGGTTTGGATCCCGGGCGCGCATTGTCGCACCGCTTGGCAAGCCATGCTGTGGCAGCATCCCATATAAAGTGGAGGAAGATGGGCACAGATGTTAGCCCAGGGCCATTCTTCCACAGCAAAAAAAGAAGAGGATTGGCAGATGTTAGCACAGGGCTGATCTTCCTCACAGAAAAAAGGAAAAAAAAAAAAAGAATGAAAACCATTTCAAACCCAGAAGTAGTCAGAATTTTTACTTTCTTAATAGATCCAGTAGACCTCACTGAGTGTTTTTCTTGTGGTCATTCTTGTTTTAAATTGGATGGTCCCACAGATTTTGAGAGTCACCTGGAAAATAGAAAAATAAAGCCCATAATTAATCTTTGAAGTTTTACATAATCATGTTTGTGCAGGCGACATGGGCTTGAAAGGTAAAAATCAGGCAGATAGAACAATAAGGAGAAAGAGGAGGAGGTGACGTTGGCTTCTCAGCTTTCTGGACCTCCAGCTCATCATGTGCTCCACCCACCCGCTCAGGAAATCTGGGCTGTCCCAAGGGTGTTCCCAAAAGCTTTCCTCTCCTTGCCTAGGCAGGGTCTTCTGCCCTGAATGCCATGGGGGCGGCTCTGCTCCTTATCACCACCAGCATGGACTGGTCTCGTGGCCTTGCTCCTTGTGTGCTGCAGTGTCCTACCTGTTCTGGATTTTTCCTGTTCCTGAGCTGGCAGACCACTGCCTGCCTGAGGAAGGGAGCACCACACCCAGTTACTGGATCACAGCTTCCCCCTGCAGCGTGGCATTGCAAGTGGCTCCTTAGTTACTAGCCCTGCCCTGGAGCTGTTAGTGAATTGGCCTGACTTTTACAGTGATGGGGAGCTAAAAGATTGGAATGTGTGTTATTAAAAAAAAGGAGTGATGTTGAAAAAGTGTTCCAGAAAGAGAAACATTGCTAAGGTTTAATTAATAATTACAAAGGGGGTCAGGTGTGTG
This sequence comes from Ceratotherium simum simum, assembly GCF_057802395.1. Taxonomy (NCBI): domain Eukaryota; kingdom Metazoa; phylum Chordata; class Mammalia; order Perissodactyla; family Rhinocerotidae; genus Ceratotherium; species Ceratotherium simum. Next base: position 2,065,715 of record NC_141913.1, read on the forward strand.
TGTGTGTCTGCGCAGGGGTGTGCTGGGGAAAGGGCGTTGAACTGAAAAGATAAAGTTGCCCTTTGCTTTGGAGGCCTTCCGTAGTGGGTTGCAGAAAGACTCTGGATGTGCTTTCCATATTTGTGAGAGGTGGAAAAGGAATATGGCTTCCGTTATAACCTGGATCTGAACACTTTCTAGACATGTACAGCAGGTTGCTACTGTTCCTTTCAGATTTAAAGCCCTTGTAATGATGTAAACACATTTCACATTGTTTTCCAGTCAGTTAAATATATGGGATGCTTCCTGGAATAAAATCTGTGGCAAGGAAAGTGTGCAGACCGACTGCTTAGTTAATAATTGCTGGTGTGGAGCGTTCTGTTACTTTGCTTTCTTCCTCTTAATTGGTTGAGTATTAATAAACTCATGGTTTGTTTCAAGGGCACAGCTAGTTTTTAATGGTTTTACAGAAATTTCAGGAAGAAAGCTAAAGAATTAACATAATAAATAATTATTGCTTCCAGGGTTTTTGTTGTTAAGATAATAAAATGTTAAAAAGCCAGCCACTTGAGCTGAAAGTAATTGCCCTGACAAGCACTGCACAGGCAGCATTCACAATCAAGCAGCCCTTCCCTCAATGTCAGCCAGATTTGCGTCCCACAGAAACGCTTCCTCACATTATGGAAATGTGCTTTTCCTATCAGTAGCGTAGAATGAAACTCCAGGCTTCTAATTAATCTTGGCTGACGTTTGATTTCATATCCAAGTTAAAGGCAAGAGGCGGTGGGTCTTGGACATGACCACCCCCCATGTACATGACCACAGGCAAATCTCTCCATTAATGTCAAATTGCATCTGTGTGTCTCATTGTTGCTGCCACATGTCAGTCATTAATGCATTAGCAATCACTTAAGTCCACTTTCTACCCGCTAGTTCCCTGGTGGAGGAAACAGCATTGCAGGAATTGTACTTGGCAAGCCTTTAACCTTGAACCTCTGTATTAATGACATAAGGAGCTTACTCGGATATAATGCTCTACAGATTATAACTTGCCTGTACCTACTCTGCCAGTTGTGAATCTCAACAGCTTGGTGGGGAAGGCCATACACCCACAGTTCACAAATGTGGAGACCAAGATTCAGAAAACCTATGCGGCTCATCTCAGGTTTCGTGGTAACTAAGTGGTGGAGCTGGGATTTGAACCGAGAACTCCTTCAGTCAGATGTAATACTCTTTTTCCTGAGTGGGTTAGAGAGCTCCTTGAGAATAGAATTAAGTCTCACCCCCTCCCACCTCTTCCCCAGTCTAGTTCCTGTAGATGTGAGGGAAGCAATAGATGTTTTCAATTGGCAAAAGAAAAAAAAAATCAAATTTGTAGAAGAAATAGTAAAGTTAATTCCATTTAATTTATTTGAAGTGGGACATAAAAGGATAAGAAAATTACTAACATAAGAGTGAGAAAGAAAGGTGTGTATATATTCGATATCGGTTTTAAGCTCCCTGGCGGTCACGGAAGAGGGAAGTGCAGGACGTCTTCCTCTGAGAGAGACGATGTTCCTGCCTGCTGCCCCGGTCTCCTGCCGAGGGCGGTGTGTCAGCAGGCTGATGGAGGTGCTGGCTGACGCTCTTCTCGGGGGCAGTGTCGACGTCACTGGGGCAGCAAAACGTATGCAGCTATTTTTTTCTCAACCTGACCACCAAATTGAAGGAATAACTTGAAAACACTTCAGTGAAGGTAACTCTATGGGTGGCAAAGATGATGTGTAACTGAGTTGATTTAGGGACAGAAATCAGCATCCTAGCAGAGTCAAACATTGCTTGTTTCTTAAAGTAACATCCTTGCAGCCCACTTCTCTGCCTTGAGTTTTGACAGCTGAGGCCACAGCAGCACTGTTGCAGTGCCTTGGGATTCTAGAGTCTACACTCTCTGAACGGCTCATTTCAGTGACGTCGAGGGTTCTCTTCAGGCTCAGACAGGGCTTGGTTATGATCCCAGAGCACCCTGCCGTTGATGATGGCAGAGATGGCTTTTGCCTGGAGGGTTTTGGAGCAGGTAGTACCCAGGCAGTCACCATGGCTGGAAGAAAACCTCAGGAAGGTGCCTATGAAGTGTCAAAAACTAAGCAACGTCGGTGCCTCCCCGATGTGCTCTGAGGAGGGATTGGCTGCACCTAGCCCCTCTAGGAATGAAACAGATTGGCCTGAGTGTGCAGTGGCTTTTTTTTTTTTTTATTGCTATTTAAGTATTGGGGAATGTCTATCTCACAGTGATTTTTGTTCTGGCAGACTTGTAGGGGGACAATAATTAGGTGAAGGTTGTTTGGTAACACCAGTTCATGACCCTTGTCATCCGAGGAGATGCAGCATTGCAGGGGAGGCTCGGCATGTCAAATGAACTTTACCGTACAGCGAAGTCTCAAGTGGGTATGTTAATAGAAGAAAGTGGCACAGATACTTCAATAGCAATGTTGCTCTATCTGAAATTTTTTTTTTTTTTTTTTTTTTGGTGAGGGAGAGTAGCCCTGAGCAAACATCTGTTGCCCATCCTCCTCTTTTTGCTGAGGAAGATTGGCCCTGGGCTAACATCCATGCCCATCTTTCTCCACTTTATATGTGGGACGCCTGCCACAGCATGGCTTGATGAATGGTGCACAGGTCTGCCTCCAGGATCCAAACCCGTGAGCCCTGGGCTGCCGAAACAGAGCACACGAACTTAACCACTGTGCCACGGGGCCGGCCCCTATCTCTGTTTTTATTATGTTTACTGTCAGTGTTTGATGAAGATCTTCCTGTTAATTATATAATGAATGCTTCTGGTCTCATTTTCGGGTCTTTGCCCCGCTCTGCTGTTCATCTGTGAATATTTGAATTTGGTGTGCCTCTTCTATCCTGAGGTCACTTGAGGCTGAAGCAGTATAGTCTTCACTTACCAAGATAACAATAAAACCTAACATTTCTATAGTTTTGCAGTTTTTATTTTTTCTTTTCTCAAAAAATAAATTTTGTTCTAAAAAGGTAATCCCCATGAGATTGGGAATAGCTCTCACATTTTAGAGATGGGGAAATACACTCAGGCCTGGCATGGCTGGTAAGTAGCAGAGCCCAGGATGTGAACACCAGCCTTCGAGGTCCACACCCTGTGTTCTTCCCATGGCCTTATGGTGGCCCCCATCTGGAATGAGATATGTGGTTTCTAGTGCCCTTTCCCCAGCTGGCCTGGAGCAGGCGAGCAGTGTGTTTCTTTGAATGAAGCTAATCTAACTCACAGGAAACTTGGGACCTAATTATCCTAAGGTATAATAAGCTCTCTCTGAGCCTTCTCACGCCCAGACCACTATGGCTTTTACTTACCTGGTCTGTCCATGAATGCTAATGGCTGTGCTGGGTATTGGGGATCGAGAGGTTAGCAAACAGGCCTGGTCTCTCTGTCCTCATGGGCTTGCATTTTAGGGGAGGGGGCACACAAATTCATGTTGAATGACACACCGAGATGAGTGCTACAAAGAAAGTCACACCATAAACTGGGAGCTTATATAATGGGGAAGGCTTGAGCTAATCAGGGAAGGCTTCCTTGAAGAAGTGGCTTTTGAGCTGATCATTCTTGTTGCCACAAGGAGACTGTATTAAAGAAAACATCATAGAAAAATTTTCCCCAAATGTCTGTTTGGTGGAGACTAGGAGAATAAATACTCATGTGTGAAAATGTCAGATTCAACTATTTTACTTTGAAAGGATTAAAGATATTAAAATGGAGACCCAGAAGTGAACAAAGCAAATTGAAATGTAATAAATTAGGGCCGGCCCTGTGGCTTGGTGGTTAAGTGCGCGCGCTGCGATGCTGGCAGCCCGGGTTCGGATCCCGGGTGTGCATTGAGGCACCACTTCTCTGTCCATCCTGGGGCCGAGTCCCACATACAGCAACTAGAAGGGTGTGCAGCTATGACATACAACTATCTACTGGGGCTTTGGGGGCAAAAAATAAAATAAATAAGAAATGTAATAAATTATTTTCAGAGTTACTTTCTTTTAATATTGTATTGAATTTTCTTTCTAGATTTCCAATTATTGAAGGCTTTTCCACTAAATATTTAGCTCCAAATTGGGACTAAATATATAAACTTGATACTTAAGGTAGGTGAGTTTGTTAAAAAAAATTACTGATAAAGGTTGCTCAGTTAAAATCCCATTTGCCATTTTTAGAAAAAAGATCTAATTTCTCTCTTATTTTGGAGGTAATCACTAGAGTATTGTGTTATTTCTTTCCATCTGTACAGTTTTTCTAAGGTGTTGTGTGCCCTCCCCAAGTAAGTAGGAGGGTGCTCCTCAACCATCCCAGTGAAGGTTCTCACCGTAAGTGCCTAGTTTATAATTAAATAATTGATTTCAATTAAACTTGATCATTCTGTGTCCCTGATGCCTAGAATGATGTGTGGCACATAGCAGACACTCGTTTTTTCAACGAGCAAATGAGTTTCATAAATTATAGCATTGGGGAGCTTACCTTTTACCCTAAACCGTCTCTATCAGAAATTCCATTTTGTAGATAACCTTTTAAAATGAGATTTTTTGAATTCAAATCTTCTAGGAGTATTTTTCTAGAAAGATTTCTTTATAGTTAATTTATTTCTTTACTTTTTATATATTGTACAGTTTCTTTTCCCTTTACCTATTTTTTGTTAAAAATAATATTTATTTTTTCATAGAGCGAGTTTGGATAATAAACATATAAAGAAGAAAAAAATGTTTATAATGCTGCTATTTGTCATTACTATAATTCAATATATTTCTTTCCAGTTTGTTTGCAATTTGTGTGTATTTTAAAAAATGAGAGTCATACATATATAATTCCATCTTTTTCTTTTTTTAGTTTAACCTTAAATTGTGACCTTAAATTAACTTAACTTTAAATACTCTTAGACTATATTTTCCTATATTCTTAAAATTTAAGAAGACATTTGAGAGCATATTTCCATGGCTGCATAATACTTCTTGATGTAGAAGTACATGTTTTTTATGCAGCTTTCTCTTAGGCTGGATATTGTTTCCAACCTGTGGCTATTATGCTCAATGCTAAATGGTTCTGTGATTAACATCTTTCTACACACATCAACTTTTTGCACATCCCTGGTTATGTACAGAGGACAAATCACCATAAATGTATCTGTGGATTTCTGACAAACTGCTCTCCAGAAAGGTATCCATTTATATTCACCTCCCCAAAACACACCAGAAATAATTCAGTCTTTGCCAAGTTCTTTGACAAAAGATGATTTTCTTTGGAAATATATTGAAAAAATATTGGTAAGTTTTATTGGCTATTTGTGTTTGTTTATTGACTTGTCCTTTGCTTTTTTTCCCACTGGAGTCATCATCTTATTTATTGTTTTGTTAAAATCTTTGTAGGAATGTCACTTACCCTTCTCTTCAAAGTATTTTTCCCCAGTTTCTTCATTTATCTTTTAATTCATAACATTTTCTTAACATAGAGGAACTTAACTGGATGCGTGTACGCGTGTGTGTGGGCATGTGGTCAGGATAAAGAACTGCTTTTGTGATCAGCAGTAGAGGCCTTGAGTCACTGGTGGAGAGGTGCTAAGTGGGCTGGAAGGAAGCTGTCCTTTCCTTTCTGGTCCATTTGCTTTTCGTCAGATGTGGATGCTAATATTTCTTTATCCATCTTATGACTGTTCTAGTTGGAGGTAATTCTTGCCCCAAATGGGCAGATTATTGACTGCCCGTCAATATGACTATTGACTCTAGTCAGTTGTGCTGTTTCGTGGGAAAATGGAGGTAGGATAAAATTAGACAGAGAGAGCTAGCCGTTGTCACAACCCCGAGGACAGCTGAGGTTTTTTTAAAAAGTTGTTTTTTGTACTGAAGTTTCTGCCCCCTTCCCCCTCTCTGTTTTTCTGTGCTACACCACGCTGGTCGGGCAGGAAGGAGAGGAGAATCAGAGTGGATTATGGCATGTCCGGTGGGCCTAGATGATGCATAATTCAAGTATCCATTAATAGCGTGTATTACAGATTTTTTGTAAAATGCTAGTTTAGATGTGCATGAACATTAGATTTTCTGCAAAGATATCAGAAACCACACTATATGAAAGAGAAGGAAAATTTGCAAATAATAAAAATGTGATTGATAGGTGAAAAGATTCTTCCCTAAAACTGTCCGGATGTGGGCAGTTTAGGATCATGTGTCAGAACATTTGTAAATAACACATATTGGCATTAATGAATACTGAAATGTTCAAAACATGGAACGATGCATTTCAAAAAATAGGTTATTTTGCATTTTCAAAATTGCCTTTATAGAAAGAGCCCTTTTGAAATTAATAAGAAGTTTTAGATATAACATTGGATCAGATTCTTGAATAAAAGAAAGGCCTACATTTTTAAAAATTCTACTTATGTAAAACTAAAACAAGATGAAATTCTTTCTATCTTAATCAGAATGTATGTTGGTTGATATTTCTTGTTTCTGAGCTCAGAATTACCAAGAAAATATTTGGTTTCTCTAAACTCGAAATGTTTATTACCAACAGCCAAGTAATATCTTCTAGTAAACTCTGTGGCTGAAAATTATGATCCTCTGTTTATCTAACTGAAATCTGAGTTGAGTGCTTGTGATTGTACTGAAATTATACATACTTTCATAGGAATGAGCACAGCATAATTCTGAGGTTAAGATAAACCTGTCTGGTATTCATTAAACTGTCTCTACTGATCATGGCTACATGTGTTTATTGATCATCTACTGTGTACTCGATTCAGAGCTTAGTTCTTTGAGGGAAGGGAGAGGAAGTTAGGTACTCAGAGAGAATTTTCCAGAATTAAGTAACATTACCTTTCAGGCCGATGTAGAATAGTGCTAATCTGGCGTTCATAACAGCGTTCCCACCCGTAGTTGAGCTCGGCTTATTAATAGTATTGTTGATTCAGCACTTTCTTGGGAGAAGTGTTTTTTGCTTATTCAACTTTTGCCTCATGTTAGATTGTTTCCTGCTAAACATTGCTGTTATCTTAGTGTTTGTTTTTTGTTGACTGGCTCCTTGGCCTGAGAATACAGTTTTGAACCTTTTCTTTTTTTTTAAGGCAACATGGATTAAGCAAGCAACTGTGTGTCTTTTGGTGCAGTAGCCAATTTAAGATGATTTGTACCCACTTACTTAGCAGTAAAGTCTCATTCCTAAAGGATATGAACTCCATATTCCTTGTAGGGACTCTTGAATTGTTGGAACTCTGTACATGTTAAAGCATTATTATCAAGTTTTAGACCAAATAAAAATATTCTGTCTCATTCCAGTTTTTACCATTCCAAAACACAGTGGCCTTCTGTGGCTTGAGTAGTTTAATCAAGTGTTTAGAATTTCTTGGCTGCAACCTGTTTAGAGGAGTTTAATTCAGCTATTGTTGAGAGAGGTCATTCTTCAGTCACTACGAAGCTTTTGTAAGTATGTTGTCGTTAAGAGTTTTTAAAGGAAAAGGAACTTTGAAGTCTTGATTAGAAAATAAGATGTACTCATTGTGCTTTGTGTTTTGAGATATAGCTAAAATACATATTTTTAATTGCTACAAGGCAGTATCCAAACTTGAAATAAAAAATGGCTCTACCCCAAGACAGATTGAATTTGTAATTAGGAGCTGAACTGCTATAGTTAGAACATGGATTGTACTATGAGAATTAATGCAGGTCTAATTAGTCTCAAATGATTCTTCAATTTGTCTATACAATTGCAAGTTTAAGAAGTTCTATATGGGAATTCCACTGTCTAATTGGGACCCTCACATGTTTTGCCTGGACCATTGCCACAATGGTCCCATTTGCTACAGCAGAGTCTCTCCAGCCTTAGGATTCACATCATCATCTGGGGGGCTTGCTAAAGCGCAGAGAGCTGGACCATGCTGAACGGTTTTGATCCAGGAGGCTGGAATGGGACCTAGGAGAATCTGCAGTTTAACAAAGCAACACAGGTGATTGTAAAGCCCTCTTGAAAGAAAGCCCAGGCCTTTTCATGGACAGAAGCTCATCTTGGCCACTTTTTCCGTGTCACTTGGTGAATTTCGTGGGGCACCCCTCACAGATGGCTGAGCTGCTCCTGAGGCACAGCTGGCTTTATGAAACTCTCGCCCTTGTTCTCTTGCCCACGCGCTGGTGTGAGGTCCACGCCCACCTTCCTCCCGGGGATCTCATCTTCACAGTCTAATTTCATGTCACCGCTTCACTGTCCTTTTCTCCTACAACACCCCCTACTTTTGTGTATAGTCAGTGGCTCTCTTATCTGTGTTCTCATCATGCTTTACCCAGATCTCTTATCCCTTTTCACACTTCTTACAGTGGTTAACAGCAGGACCCTGGAGTTCAACTGCCTGGATTTGGAACCTGGCTCCTCCTTTCTAGCTGTTTGAGGAAGAGTAAGTTACTTAACTTCTCTGGGCCTCAGATTCCTCAATGCAAAGTGGAGGAATAGTGACTACCTCACTGTCTGTTGTGAGGACCAAATGACATAATAAATATAGAGAACTTAGGACAGTGACTGTTACATAGTAAACATGCAACAGAGGTCAGCCATTGTCTTTATTATTATCTCTAATATTGTCTTCATCATCAGCGTACAGAACTCCCTCTGACACCTGGAGGGCAGGCATCTTGTCTCCCCTTCCATTTCCAGCACCTGACACACCACTTGCTCCCCAGACTGCCCTGCAAATGTTGATTGAATTGAATTAACTTCACTTGCAAACACATTTCCTGACTTGGATGTCGCCAGACCTCAGCAGTCTGGACTGTAGAACACATCTCTTCCTCGCTCTGCTTGGAGCCTCCCCGAAGGACATGCTTCCCCTGCTCCCAAAGCAGTCTCCGTGCCAGGCCTCACCCTGCCTCTGGGAGCACCTGTGGTGGCTGCTGGCTGTGTGCACTGTGGGCTTTTGGCATCTGCACCCAGGAGGCCCTTCCTGATCCCCCAGAAGGTGCCTGCAGCTTCTGTGAGCCGCACCTGACTCTCTGTGGGCCTCCTGGTGCTGCCTCGGAGGAGACTGCTCCTTCCTCTGCAGTGAATGCTGCTTGCCTAGAACAAGCTCATCTCCTCAGAAACGCAGAGCCCAACATCACATTTGGAAAAGACAGCAGTCGTCCAAGGGAAGCGAGCCTGTAAAGAGCACTGGGCATTGACACAGCCAACTCTCCCGGGTAACGCGGCCCTGCTCTGCAGGGGACAGAGGTCCACATTCCCGCCTCTTAGAAGAGAGGAAACTGGCCAAGGTGTCCAAATGACTGTTTTTCCAGACTGTAACAATTTCTGAACAGTTTCATGAATGTTAAGTCCAAGTTTCAGTTGGGGTTTCCTCCCCCTTAGCAGTTTCTTCAAGAAGTAGAATCCTAGCTGTGGAAATTTCTCTTTCCCCCTTTTCTGTCTTGCTCGACAAATCACTGTGTTTTTCCTGAGCATTAGTTTCCTGCCGTAACAAATTGCCACAAACTTGGTGACTTAAAACAACAGAAATTTATTCTCTCACAGTTCTAGAGGCCATAAGTCCGGAGTCAGGGTGTCAGCAGAGCTGCACTCCCTCCTGAGGCTCCAAGGGACAGTCATTCCAGGCCTCTCCCCTAGTTTCTAGAGGCTGCGGCCAGCCTTGGCGTGTAGCCGCATTGTTCTGGTCTCTGCCTCTGTCTTCACGTGGCCTTCTCTTCTATGTTTCTTCTCCTCTGTGTGTCTCCTTAAGGATCCTTGTCATTGGAGTTGGGCCCACCTGGATAACCCAGGATTATCTCCTTATCTCAGCATCTTTAATTCTATCTGAAAAGACTTTTTTCCAAAGAAGGTAACATTTACAAGTTCCAGGGATTAGGACTTGATGTCTTTGGGTGGCCCTTCTTCAGTGTACCGCACATGTGTAATAATAGTTTATATGATCATATATCATTATATCATACCAATTCCATAAACTAGTCTTGTGTCAGTTCATTTTGGTAATCTGGTTGCTGCCGGGAATTTTTCATATTTGAGGGAGTGAAAATGCTAACTACGGAAACAGTATGGTTTTTTGAGCCCTTACTGTGTGCCAAGTACCGTGATATGTACCAACTTACACTGCCCTAGGAGAAAGGTGCTACTATTATCCCCATCTTCCTGACGAGGTGACTGAGGCATGGAGCGTTTTAGTAACTTGCTCAGGTCTGCTTATCTGGTTGGTGGCAGAGTCAGCAGTGCACTCCTGGTGGTCGAAGACTGTCAGGGCTGCACAGAAGTGGCTACAAGTCAGGGCTGGGCAGGGGTCTTGGTGTTCTAGTTTCCAGCACTGATGTGGTATAAGACCACGGATGAGTTAGTCCACCTCTGTGAACTTGATTTTAGTCTTGCCCAGTGCAAGGACTGTGAAGAGGGAAGTAATGAGGGAAAAATCAAAAGAAAGCCAATGAGAAGCTTTAGACAAAGGTTTCATCGGCTTAGGTTTAATTTAGCGTTAGATGTTGGGTTATCTGGAAAATATGATTGTGACGAAGCTTCTATAAAAGCACTGTATAAACTGATAAGCACTGTACAAATGTTAAATGATACTGTTATTCAGGTAGTCTCATTTACCTTTTGGTACCTTAAAAATAAACTTGTTACAATAAAAAAGAATGCTTGTTAATGTTTCAGTGAGTTTAAGTATGTATGTCAATATTTGACATTAAAAATATTAGATGAAAAAGATAAGGTATTATGAAAATGTCTAAGAATAATTTCTTTGGAATCACTATTGTAATCTTTGTTGATGTTATCCTTTAACTTTATGGTAAAGAAATAATTGGAGTTTTCCTTAACTATAGAATTTGTTTTGTTGAGATCCACTGCAATTTAGGAGAGTCATTTTGCATCTTTCTGGACGTGTCTGATTTGGATGTTAAGGTAACTTTTGCTTAGGGCTCCTGCTGTTAACACTTGCCAGGCCTTGCCTATCTGGCATTGGCTTTTCCTCCTACCTAGGCTGGGGGTCTGCAAGACCAACGTGAGGCCAGATACTCTTCACAAGGAGAGTCTGGTGGCCAGGTCCTGAGCAGGACAGAACCTCCCAGTTCTGTCTCCCTCTCTGCTTTGCTGTAGGACTGTTTGCCTGAGGCCTGCCCCTTCTGTTCGTTCCTCCATCTTCATTTCTTTCTACTGCTGGTTGATAGCTTTGGCTTTAAAGTGGACAAACCTCCTGCTCTCCTGATTCAGAATTAGTGATTTTTATCCTTTCAGGGATCTTGCTGTGAAACACACAGTAGCCTGTTGAGTTTCTGCTAAGCCTGCGGGTTCACAATGGAGCATTGATCCTCAAGGCTGAGTGGCATCCAGACTTCTGCAGCTCAGCGTGAGCTCTGTCAGAAAGTACTTTCAGTGGGCATTTAGACCTGACATGTTGGCTTTTGTTTATAGTTAAATCGGGTGCTTGCTTCCCCTTCATCTCCATCCTTTATAATTTAGTGATCAGCTGTCTTATAGATTTTTGATGCCGACATAATCATTTATGAAGTCACTACGTTGCATCAGATATGCTGATTTTCTTTCCTCATATAAGAAATGATTTTCAGTTGATGTATTGATCAGTATAGTTACTGTGAATTGAGCCTGATCCGTTTATTCTTTTATTTGAGGTTTACTAAAATTGCCTCTCTTTTTGGGAGACCGAAAAATGATCCAGGTTGCGAATGAGTTGTTCTAATTCTTTTCATGCCAAGCAAGTCTCCATGCTAAATCTGGGACCTCAGGAGACAGATTTAGGGTCTGGAGAGTTAAGAGTGAGACACGGTGGCTGCCTGGCCACATGCCAGATGCCAGGAGGTAAGGTTGGAGGTTCGTGTCAGGATTTGGACATAGCTGTTGCTCTGTTAAAACAAAACAAAAACCCAACTTGATTCCAGTGGAATATGTGCTACAATCTAGAAAACCAAGATGCTCTGATGTGGGAAATGCTGTGGAGTTCCCAACACTAGTGGTAGCACCTGGAAATGTTATTTCAATTCAGAGGAGTCTGAAGTAGGCCCTGTTGGGGCTGCATGGGGAAATTTGAAAGTGATGTTTGTTTCAAGAATGTGAAGTGTTGATGGTGATGCTGAACGTATGAATATTGAAGTAATGTGTGTACTCGGGAGGAGGAAATAAAAGACTTTTAAAATTTTATTTGACATTACCATCCTGTGAAATGCATGGTCTAGCAGTAACTGTAAACAATAATAGAGGCAATAGAGGGTATGGTTCCTGAAAGATGCCCAGGAGGTGTCCTGTTCACCTGGTGCCACGTTCATTTCTATGGAAATACGGTAGAGAGCACAGCAGGCAGCCTGGGTTTCCTTGAGCTGTAGTTGGAAGAGAAGTATTTCTTCTCATTTAGTTGTGGATGAAATGATAAAAGAGTTCTAATAGTCTCATATTTCTCAGTGGTATTACACAGTAATTTTCAATTTACATTACAGTAAAGCTGTCATAGTTCCCCCAAAGTAGAGTTTTGGCTTTTCTCTTTTGGTGCTGACACTTTGGTACAATTTGGAATACTGAGAAAAACTGCCAGTGTAACACAGATAAATTTTTAATGTGATCAACTAAGTCAGTTTTACTCACTAGAATATTAATATATAAAATTTCCATGTTACAGTCTTAGAAATTAGCTGTATTTATCACCTAATCTTTGTTTTTTAAGAAATCAGCAAAAATGTCACACATACTACCCCCCCCCCTTTTTGGTAGCATGTTTGGTAGCAAAAAGTTTCGGGAAGAAAAGATATTCTTGTTCATAGCACACCAGCATTCTTTTCTCCAGTCGAAGTATAAGGAGCAGGTGAAAACCAGCTTGTCTTTTCAAGACCTTGCAGTGGATCAAGCCAAATCTCAGTTATTGTAAGGATTAGTTCCTTGGTTACTTTGCAGAGTTGAATTGTGTGCAGTGAGTTGATGTTAGCCATGCACAGCTCATTCTGACGTTACCTCTTCTGGACAGCTTCAATTTCATGTAGGTCGTGATGTTCGGGCCGTCATATATCAGCTCTGAGGCCTGTGGCAGTGATTTGGGGAGGGGTCTGCTGTGTTGCCAGCCCAGCCTGTCCAGTCCAGCTCCTCAAGGCCTACATGGGCACAGACCGAGAGCTGATATGGGGTTAGGTGGTGTGTTGGGGATCTGGTTCTCACCCTGGGAAAAGCCTTTGCAGAACAGAATACACAGGCAGAGGCTGCGGTTTGGAACCAAGGAAGTGTTTCTGGGGATGAGCAGGGCCTGGGAAATAGGGAGGGCAGGAAGCTCTTCTAGAGCCCCTCAGAGCAGCCATTCCCTTTACCTGTTCTCCGGATGGAGCAGAGTAGGGGGACCCTGAGTCCCCCTCCCATGACTGTGGGTGGCTGCCTTGCAACTTGCTACCTGCGGTCTTTCTGGAATGAAGACTGAGACCATCCTTAGAACTCCTGAGGACGTAATGGTCTGCATTGGGTGTTTGGGAGAAGATGCTTCTGGCTAATGGTGTTGAGGCTGGAGAATCAACTGGTTGCCACCCCTGGTCCCTGGGCACAGGTGATCTAGGGGGCCTTTTGGGTCTGCACAGCTCCAGAAAGAAGAAGCACTCTCACCATGGTTGCTTCTGGGGTCCATCACCCTCCTTCCCTGAAGGACACAGATCAACCTCAGGCTCTGCTCTTGGATGGGTTGGGGCCCAATGGGGAGGGGGCAGCAGGAACGTTGCTTCTTATTCTCCACCTCCCAGAGATCAGATGTGCAGGTGAAGAGCGTCTTGTCCTAGGATCCGGTTCTGATGTCAGAGAGGGTGAAAATAATTTTCGATGTTTTTTTTTCCATGGCTGACTTTGAATTGTTGAATTCACCCAAGGGTTACGATTCCTGTGCGTGTCACATGCACACAGTCGTGCATACCACATGCTAGCAGGGTGTCATGGTACTCTACAGTGCCTACTTTGTGGAGGCAAGCAAGGGAGCGCTGTGCTATTTGGCTAGTTTACATTGATTTAAAGCATGAAGAGGTGGTTTGGGTTCTCTTGCCCTTAATTACCTTCCTAGTTCCTAAGCTTTTTATCCAGGCACACACCCTGGCTTTGGTTGAACCGATGGGAGGAGTTTCTTTTACTATCCTCAGTGTGCCCTACTGATGCTGGAGGAACCTCCCTTGCTAGTTTCTGGTCCCTGGATTCCCTGCGAAGCAGGTTTTTCTGACCTCGTTGGCCTTGGTTTCCCTGCACACTCCCCTCACCCCACTTTGATTGAAACTGCTCTGCTGGGGGTCCCTTGACCTGCCAGCTCATCCCGTGGCTCCCTGAATTTTACTTCTACTCTGTCATTGACTTCACTTTCTGCTGTACAGACAGAGATTCAGGTGCCTTACCATGGGGGTTCCTAACCCACACCTGGACTCTTCCATTGGAACTTCACAAATGTCCTCTGAAAGGTGGAGAGGGAGCTGGGTGTGTGCCAGGCCCCAGGTGCAGTGTTGTACAGGCACTGCTTCCTTAGATGTTCACACCAGCTCCTAAGGGGAGATGCTGTTCTTCTCACTATTTTAATGATGCAGAAACTGAGATTTGGAGCTACAAGGAATGGAGATATCTCACACATATTTACTACAGAAATTTTCACTGCAACCAGTTGATGCTTCCTTTCTTTGCCTATTGCATATGGAAAAGCCTGTAGATAAATTGCAGTGAGAATGGTTGATGTGTTCCTTGTGCTGAGTGGTCTCCTCTGCATGCATCTCCCACCTGAGGGAGGCAGCCTAGCCTAGGGTTTAGACTGCAGCTTACACTCTAGAGCCAGATTTCTGGCCCCACAACTTGTTGTGTGACCTCAGGCAAATTACGCAACCTCTCTGTGCCTCACAATTAGAGATATTGGTTAAATAAATTAAGCATTTGAGTATGATTCTAATAGTCTCTTGCCAGAAAATGAGTAAAGATTTCTCTTGCATCTGCCAGCTTAATCTGGTAGAGGCTGGTGTTGTGGGGCCTTCTCTGTGATAGCCTTTAGGCTGGTAAGTTTCAAGTTGCTGACTGCCTGCTGAATGCTAAGATGTCACTTTCCTAAAATAAGAATCCTGGATGCCATAGGTAAGCTGCTCATTCCTCTCTCTGCAGTCCTCAGAGAACTGATCATCCTCTCTACATGTGTCAAAGTCCTGTGGACGCTGCAGCCACCTCCCAC
The DNA here is from genome assembly GCF_057802395.1 of Ceratotherium simum simum. NCBI lineage: Eukaryota > Metazoa > Chordata > Mammalia > Perissodactyla > Rhinocerotidae > Ceratotherium > Ceratotherium simum. Next base: position 2,080,855 of record NC_141913.1, read on the forward strand.
CCCGCCTCGGTGTGGTTTTCTTCTGCCCCACCGTCTGATATTTAATCTCAAATGGCATGGGGGTGGAGGGGTGGGGAGCAGCTCAGTGGCTGGCTTATTGCCGTTCTAGCCTTACCAGCTGCCCATGTGCTGGCCTTTTAGGGACATTGCACCCTCTTGCTCTGCAGGATGTCTCTCCCACCTGTTCTAGTAGTGAATGAAACCGTAAAGCCTTCTATTGGCTAGTTAAAGAAGAGGCTGGAAAGGCCAGGGCTCCTGGGAGAGGCATCACATTGATTGATATTCACATCAAAGGAATGAACATCCCCTTTTCTTCTGAGTAGGCTTTTGTAGAGACAACAGGATAGTAGTACCATGAGAATATTGAGATGAAATGCGCAAGGGAGGCAGGGATAGTCGGGAGAGACAAAGAATCATTTTTCCTGATTCAACTTTTATTTCAGGCTTGCATGCTTCTGCACACTCCTGACATTGCACCAGTTTAAATACAGCTTGTCCAAGATGAGAAAGGTTTCTACTAATTTTTTACATTTCATTTTTATGAAAAAGCTCAGAGTTCCGGGTAAAAGACCTTCCTGTTGATCTGTGAGATTATATTAAGAAACCACTCTCTTGGTATCTGATTTTTTTCCCTTGAAGCTCCACATTGATCTCTGGAATTAATGTCGGTAAGCTTTTGAGGTCTCCAAAATGAGAATGGGAAGGACCTGGCTCTTTTTCAGTCCTGAGAAGGTGACTTAAGTTGGTGTGTGGGTATCTGTAGAGTTCAGATTTCCTTTGGATTTTCCATTTAACCCCTTGAGCCTTTGGATCAAGGCACTAAAATTTTCCATGTCAGGCTCTTTCAATTCTTGGGTCTCATTCTTGAACCATGTGGATTTGGGGATGAACTGGAGCATGAAAAATTGTAGTAGTATTGCTGCTCTGAAACAGCTTAGAGAACTTTTAGAACTCTCTTGGGAACTGGGGTGGGGACATGGGGGTGGGGTCAGTCTGATTAAAGAATAGCCTCTCCCAGTTAGAACAGATGTAAGAAGTAAAGAAAGAGAGCAACTCCAGAAACATCTGGAAAACTCTGGAAGTGCAGACTAGTTCCTTCATGGCCCGGAAGGTCAGCTGATCTGAGGGGATAGAGGCAGATGTCAAGGTTAGCTATCTGGGATGCTCTTCCTAATTCCTGTTTTCTCCCCCAGGGCATGTTTATGCTATTATTAAATGATTACATGTACTTGTTCATTCCATCCTAGTGTATACTTTCTAGCTAATGTTATTTAAAACTAAAAATAATTCTGTAGTCCTAAGAGTTCCTGAGATATTCCTGCCCAGCTCCCTTTCTTTCGTCTTCTGAGATTTTGGTCTTCTAAAATCCTAGTGAATTTTGCCCTCACATTGTTTTTTTTGCATGGCTGTAATGATAGGAGATTCTTGATGATGAGACTGAGCTCCCAGTTCATTAAGAAGCCATGACCTGCACAGGGACAGGGGCACAGGTAGGTCCTGGGGTGAAACACTGGCTTGGGGACAGGCCCAGGTGTTCTGAGGCAGCCGCTGCCATCGGCTGCCTGCTACCTTGGGACATCATCTCCCCTTGCAGAGACTTGGAATTCTCTCACATAGAATGAAATCATGGAATAGTAGGGCATTCCAAAACTGCCCTTCCCCTTTTCAGTAGCAGGGAAGCCCTATCTTCACATGGTTTTATATGGAACCTCAGTTTAGAAAATGTATCTACATGAAGCTGATATCCATTCACTTCACCTCTCCCTCAGTTCCTTTTGTAGCTCCCCAGGCACCACCTCCAGTTGAGGGAAAAAACTCAATTTTTGATCTCTTGGAATTAGAGGATCCCCCAAACCCTATCAGCTCTGTCATTTCTGATTACTACCCAGTTATGGTCATTAGTCTTAAGTTAGGGAAGATATTTCCTCAGAGGTAAAAAGGTGGTTCCAGGGGATTTCTAATGGTTTGAGGGGACTGGCCTCAGAATTTTACTAATAATGACTGCTAACGATGGTTGCTTCCCATGTTGTTGGTGATGGGATTATGACAACTTTGTTTCCCTGGGGAGGCCCTAGACAAATGACTTAAACTATTAGTTTAGTGTTGGGGATTGGGAGACATTTTAATGAAAGTGATAATTATATTACAAACATTAACAGGGAGACCCATTAGAAATGGAGGATACGAAAGACACAAGACAAACTCTAGTGGGCAGCTTGAAAACTTGATAAGAGAAGTGGTCATTTTAGGAAATGTCTCACAAAGACTCCTTGAACTGAAAAATTTCTTATAGTTACCTTGACATTAGGACAAACTGACAAGAGCAGCTTGTTTGATAGAAATTTCTGGGTTTTGCACAGTTCCAAATGGAGTTCTCAAACTTGAGTTCCTGTGATAATTCTCACTTGGTGAAAGTTCTACATGATTTGTAAACTTTGTCTTGATGTCTTAAAAATATATTTTGTCAGTTATAAAGTCTTTTGTTAAAGTTTTTCTAGTTTTAAGTCAGTGTTTCTCAAACCAGAGTCCCCCCAGAACCCTTTAGTCAGATATTCTTTAGGTCCTTGATAACTATTTTGCTTCAGAAAGTTTCTGAACCTTATTCATATTTGAGAAACACTGACTTAGAGGGATACCAGGGTAACTAGGACCACAGATTACATGAATTTTTCTCACATCTTTTTGGAATAACTTATTTCTTTGTCTTTTTCTTCAGAATAGAGAGTGTCTTTTTCTTCAGAAGAGAGAGAAAGGAAAGTGAACTAATGTGCATTGTGTGTACATGTGTCATGGAGTGGGCTACTGTTATCATACTGCGATTTACTTTTGTTCTTTGTTCTGAGTAAATGTCCAAAATGTCTACGGACCCTGGTGTGGAAGTGCTGGTAACATTACAGGTGGCTTTAAGGACAAGTGATCCTTATTCTGCTTGGAAAATCTTCACTACCTCCCTTTTAACTGCATCAGATGATGCACGTCAAGGCTCTGGCCTTTCCTTAGCCTGACTTCATCTTACTAGTCCAAGGCGCTTTCCACTGTTCCCAGCATCTCTTAACCATGCTGTCAAGCCTGTTCCACAAATTCACCTGGATCTATCTGCCTTGGAAACTTGCTTCATATTAAACCTCTTATTTAAAATGTCTCTTCTTCCAACTAAATCCCAACTATACCTTAATGTTTGCATGAAATCGTAGCTCTTCAATGAATGGGAGTGAAGCTATAATGAAATCATACATTCCAGCACGGTCCTCCAAAATTGGATATGTGAGGAGGACATACTGACATGACTTCTCCTTAGGGTACTCACCCGTTTCCATTGCCCCTTCCATTTTGACCTCAGGGACCTTTAGTTCTTTTAGCATGGTATAGACGATGCTGGAACACCTCAACCAGGCTTCATAAAATAACGTGTGACTAGTTAATTGGGTTACAAGTAGAATTTACTCAGCTCCAATAGGAGGGTTCCCTTCAGGTGTGTCTGCTGCTCAAACCTGCCTCCATGTCTTTCCTCAGGAGAACAGGACCTAGAGAGTGACAGACAGTGCCTTCCTGCCTGGCTAAGGAAACCAGTGTCCTGTATATGACTCGACATTTTTTTTTTTTTTTTTTTTGGTGAGGAAGATTCACTCTGAGCTGACATCCATTGGCAATCTTCCTCTTTTTTTGCTTGAGGAAGATTAGTCCTGAGCTAACATCTGTGCCAATTTTCCTCTATTTTGTATGTGGGATGCCTCTACAGCACGGCTGACAAGTGGACTAGGTCTGTACCCACGATCCAAACCCGCGAACCCAGGCTGCCGAAGCGGAGAGCATGGAACTTTAACCACTCGGCCACGGGTCTGGCCCCTGTGACTCGACCTTTTTGCCACTGCAAAATATTTATTCTCTTTAGGGGAGTTATCACCCCTATCTATAAGAAGATAGCTTTGCTTATGGTCTCAAAGGATAATTTTGGGTTTCTCAAACTTAGGTCCCTATGATATTATATAAATTAAAACCCTTAAAAACACAATTTAACTCCTAATTTTATATTCAGTCACTTTTGTTTCATTCAGTAGGCACTCAATAAATAATGCTTATAGCTGATGCTGACCTATCTACCTTGTCTCTTCCAAGAAATTGAAACTCCCCTGAGAGCAGGGACTATGTTACCCATGCAGTTATTGATCAGGACATAAATGCTTGATTGATTTAAGTGCAACAAAAAGGTGACACTGTTTGACTAATCTCCTAGGATCAGCAGATTACTATTATCAGCTCCAGTAGGGCTAACTCATAATTTTTTCCCTTGAACCAGGTAGATAATTGTAATGTTGTTTAGACGGAAATGACCCTGTTGAGTGGAAATCTGAATTTTCCCTGGTAACATTGATAGCTTTATTCGGGCTGCTAGATATTTACTGGAAACAAGAAGATGACACATGGATGTTTTAATGGGAGATTGGATTTGGTTCATTGAGGGCTTAGGGTCTACTGGTGGTGAATGCATCACAGTGGATAAAAACCTGCATCCTCCGCAGAATATTTTAGGGTAAGAAGCAGAACCAGAGAACATGTGTTAGATAGAATCCAAATCAAACCTACTAATTGTACAGATGATTTAAGGGTTATTGTGGACATTTACGTAAACTGCCATCTCAGCATAAAGCAGCACAAACGCCAGGCCAAGCTGGTGTTGCCATAGTAATAAAGTATACACAGGATAATGAGCTTGTGGGATGTGTAAGGCCATAGTTAGAGCACATCTGGAATCCAATTTCAGAGGCAGAAAAAGGTGCTAGAAGTTTGATTTTGTATGATCAAAGATCATTTCGAAGCTAAGGAACTGAAGGAATATTCAAGAACCTGGGAAGGTTCGTGTTTGAGGTGATTAGAGCTTCTTGAAAGCTTAGAAGTTGGGAGCGAATGGTAAGTGATCCTAAAAAGAACAAAACAGCTTGTTGTCACTCTGCAGGGATGTTTTTTTCTTCGGAGAAAGTTGGATCACTTATGGGCAGTTGATCCAGTTAATAATCTGAATTTTATCAGCCCCAACCAAATCATCTCAATGAATTTTTCTTGCCTCCCCTGCCTAATGTGAAATACTAGTTCAGTATACTTCTTGTTTTTCATTAGGAAATTGTCTGCTGCTGTTGACAAACAGTAAGTTTGACACAGGATCAGTATTGCCATCAGTCTTCAGCACAGACCTGTGTTCATCCCGTAGTGTGGCTGCTTAAAGCATGGGCTTAAGAGTTGTTTTCCACTCCAGGGGACATGTAAATAAACTTCCTTCTCACAACTATTTTTAGAAGTTTCATCACATTTTTAAGAGGGACAGTCAGTTTTTAACTGTTTCACACATCAGGATGAGACTGGGGTTGAGAATTTAACTCTAACCTTACTTGTCCCTCCCCTCAACAACAGATAGAATATTCTAATAAGATTCAACAAGTAGCTTCTTTGTCTGTTTTAAAATTTTAGGTTGATATTCCAAGAGGTTAACATTGAGAATTTTAAGGAAGATTACCTTCAAAATCCCTTGTTGTTTAACTCGGATAATTTTTCAATTTGCGGAGCTGGTTTGATTTTGCTTAAAAAAAACTCTCTTCCTTTAAATACACTTAATTTAAATTATAATTGTAATGTAACAATAGAGAAAATTTGGGAACTCTTAAGGGGAAGAAAAAATCACCCATGATCTTACCACTGATGAAATCACTGTAATCATTTGTGTATTTCCTTTCTGGTTTTTTTAGCAGCATGGTTTATTTCGTATACTCTACTCTTCGGGTTTGTTTGTTCTTAGTGTACCTATAAAACATTCAGAGACTGGAAGTCAAGTGCTGAGATGACCCTGGTCCTGTGGATTATCTGTGACTATCCTCACGTATTGCACAGGGGTGACTGGCATGGTTTAGGGTCAGGAGTTGGCACAGGAGGAGAGAGGCCTGAACCTTCCTCTGATGTCAAAGGATGAGAGTGCCAAAAACGCAGGACCACCCAGGACAGTTGGCCCTCACCCAAGAAATCGTCATTCTGTGTGGCAGATGCTCTGAAAGATTATATATCCTGTGGCAATGCTCTTCAGAAATTTCTGTTCATGTAAAATAATCCTCACTTGTAAGATTTTACTCTATGTCTAAAAAGTTACCTGTGTATTGATATTTGCTGTACATATGTTTTCTGTCAAAACCTTGTATCTTCATAACCTAATTGGCCTAGCCAGGCCTCACCATCAAACCAAGTAGCCAAATAAGATTTAATTTTTTTCAGGAAAGGTCTGATTTCTTTTTCAGATCATACTCATGTGTTAATAGGTGTCTCTCTGGCAGCCCTCTCACGTCTGCATTCTAATTCTGAAATAGAAAAGGAGGTGTGGAATCTGTTAGGAGTTTTCCATCTGCCCCCTTCTGTCTCTCTTTGAACTTCTCTTTCCTTTGCACTCCAGTGAGGTCCCACAGAAGGCTCAGGGTGGGGACAATGGGAGACAAGCACCACTGTAAGGGTAGGGTGCGTGAGAGTCTGTTTTGGATAGGGATTGGGGATGCAGTGAGAGAAGGTGTGAACAGCGTGGTGGGAGGCGGGTGGGGAATTGCAGACCGTGGGCAGACGTGCCCTCGGGCAGGCCAGTGTTAGGAAGAGCACAGCTGAAATAGATCCCCTTGTCCATCTCAGAGTACTTTCCAGAAAGGCTTCAACTGATCCCCTCTCCCAAAGTATAGGGACCTCTCTTGGAAAGATCTCTGCACTTCCCTGATAAATAAACTCTCCACATGTGGCTTGTTTGGGAGCAGAAGTAGTTGGAGATGAGCTGATCTTCTTAGAGAGTTTATTCTTAAAGTCTCATCCCTTTATTTCAACTAGCTTTATAAAAATCCAGTTCATTGACAACTTGCCATTAAATGTACCAGAAAAGTTGCTGTCCTCAAGAAGCTTCAATTACATTACCTGTAGCACAAATTAAAATCCAGTATTGCCAATACCACCTCCACAGCCAAAGTTGAGAAGGGAACATAACCATCCCTCAGAGTTTTCAGGGCAGGCATTTTAAAGAGAGAGTCTGTGTTCTATGTGGCTGCAGGAGAGAAAGCTGGGTTTCATGGGGGAAGGTGATAAAGGGAAGGAAGGTCTGGCAGCGCATTCCATCGGTGGAATGGGCCCGTTTCCCTAATATGTTGTGTGAGACATAGGAATAGGTGTTACATGAGAAAAAAGTTGATTGGTGGTGTAAGATGTGTTTGAAACTTGAGGTTAAACAGAGCTAAACAGGTTTCTTCATCGAAGGCTAAGATTGCGATGCTTTGTAGAATATCTCACATGTCTTCACCCATGGGGCCCTTTGAGTGGCTGCTGCCCTTTGGGACACACTTGGAATGTGCTGGAGTGACAAAGAGGCACTTGTCACTGGCAAGGCTGGTGGGCTCTAGTGTTGTGTGTGTGGAGGGATGAGCCCTGGGGCCCTTTCTTAAGTCTGATGTGTGCTGTGATGCAACAGGGAGACAGAGAAAGAAAGGTTGTATGTTACTGAAAGGAGCAAGGTTTTGGACCAGGGCCAAAAGTCATGCCGGTGTTTGCATCTTGTCACTTCAACGAAGGGGAGCCTTGCAGAAGTAAATGCTCCTCTGTGTGACCTGAGGAGCCATCCCACCACGTAGGAGGCAGCAAGGGAGAACGTAGAAGGCCTTTGCCTGCCATCTTGTTCTGCAGCAGCAAGAGGACTAAGGAGTTGTGCCCATTCTTTCTTCCCTTGAGGTGCTCTTGAGGAATCTTTCCCTCCCTTCTCGGAAGGGACTGCAGGAAACTAGGACTCCTGGGTCGAGATGCTGCTGGCATTTCAGACCTGCATAGGAACGCTCTTCTGCAGGTATCAGACTCCCACAGACCTGACCCAAAGCAACAGCGGCGAAGCCCTGCTGATTTCTTTTGGTTGTTGAGACCCTTTGCCTCCTTTAGCCGCCGTTGGTTCCTGTTCTCAGAAAGGCCCTATGCTGCTCTGCAGAGCTTTGGATACCTTCACCGGGTACCCGCCCCGCAGAGGACAGGTGGCCGGCTCCACGTCTCCCTCCCTCCTGGGCCCCCTTCCTCCCTTCTCCCACCCCAGGGCCCGCTTCCTCGAGGACGCCTCCAGAGCCAATAGCCAGTCTGTGCTCAGAGGAAAGCAAGGCTGTCAGAGCGTCTCCTTCTGTTTCCCTTCCTGCCTGCCCTCCCAGGAGAGCAGAGCTGCTGGCGGCTTCCAGGGCGGGTCTTTATGGAGGCCTCAGGAGCCCCACCCGTTCGCACCACTCACAGGGCCAAGTTGCTCCCAGTGTCTCTTATTTGTCTGGCCTGCTTTCCTGGCCGGTGCCCAAGACGAGGGTTTCTTAGTGTTTCCACATGTGAGTGTCTGGGCTATGCTGGGTCATTGGACGTTGTTCTCACCATCAGTACCTCTTTGATCAAAAGGAGTGTGGAGAGGGAGGTTTCATAGTCACAAAAAGCAGAAGGGAATTTAAAATAATGTATTTGAGTAGATGCCTAAGAAATAGAGGTCACAGCTGAATAGGGCCTCTTTCCAGTATAAAATATCTAGGACGCTGTAGCACGTTAGGGTATGGCATGTTTGAAAGGTACGTAGCCCATGTCAGTGGACGTGTGGAGATCGTGATTCTGATAACAGGATCTTCTAAGGGGATTTTATAGTTTTAAGGTGAGTTTGGAAAGGGAAACTTGGAAAACTTGAAGTGATGGGGCAGACATTTTTATTTGTACGTTGGATAATCAAAATTCTTCTCAACTCTCAAGTCCTTGCTTAAATTCACCTCTTCTCTGAAGCCTCCCCAGATTCTTCCTGACAGGACTAATATCTGCTTGATGATTTTCTAGGCCCAGAATATATGGCCATTGTATGTTGCAGAATTTACTGTTATTTGTTTAAATGATTTTCTTCTCTGTTAATCTGTAAGCTCTTTGAAGGCATAACCTCCCCTTTTTCATTCTATTTCCCTGGAGCAAAATTACATACTCAATAAAGATTTATTGAATTGAATCAAAGAATATCACATAGTATTTCTTTTTCTATTTTCCTGAGTAAATTTAGAAGTTATTTGCCTAAATGAAAAAACATAAGCCTTAATTAAAAAGCTTACTTCTGGAGAGGGTTTGCATCGAGCTTGAACACTGGGGATATATATGAATATATACACATATTTCACTATAAGCCTTTCGTGAGAAGACAATAATCGTTAACCACATGAGTTAGTGTGGTGGAATGTCTGGGAAGTGGGAGGTTCAGGAATGCTGCATCGTTGAATAAATTGTGAACGTTTCTGCTTTCAATTTGGTTTACCTACTCTTGGTCTGGAAGATCTGGAACGCGGCCCCAGCCTCTTGGTTCTGTGTGAACTGGCTGGGGGAGGAGGAATGCTAGAAGTAGCTGTTGGGATTGTGAGCTTCGGGGCCTGGGATCGTGGGAAGAGTGGACTGGAATCCATTCTCTAAGATGTTGCCTTGAGTCTGACTTGTTGAGGACTGCCCCATGTTGGAAATATTCTTCCACCATTAATAAAAATGTTTTATTTTCACGTGCAACTTGCTAATAATATAGCAAAAAATCCTGAAACAAAACAAAACCGAAAACGTTTTTTTCTGGAAGTGATTACTTAATAGTACACATTTCATAGACAGTTGAATACAACAGTACAATAAAGAAAATGGTGTCTTTCCTTCCCTGAGGGAAATGAGGTGGGTTAACAATCTTAGATATGTATAAATGTTGCAGTCAGGTAACTTGTGTGTCTCTGTCTTTCCCTTCCTCCTCCTCGTTACTGCCACTTCTCTTTTTCTGATTTATTGATTATTTATTCTACTTGAATAATACATTTTTAAAGTGCATTTTTTACCCTCAGTTTCATTCTGATTTATTACGTTTTGGAACTTCTTTTTAACGTAGTAATAAAATTAGCTTTAGTAGGAGTCCTAAATCTAGGACCTAACACCTAGACTGAGTGAACAGACTGGCTGAGTATTGTGCCTGGAGAGTTGGTGGTGTGTTTGCTTTTGATTCCTCTTCTCAGGGTCTTATACCTGAAAACAAGTCCTCTTCACCGCCACCTGCCCCGTGCACTGTGCCCACACACAGGACTTCACCCTTGCTCTTCTGGGTAGCACATTGGGCACCAAGATTCCCCAGGAGAGGATCGGTTAGCTGCGAGAAGGCGTTTCCCACCCAGCAGAAAGGGCAGTCCTCCGTGACAAGGACAACACAATATAAATGATGATAGTCATACCTCTTTAACTTCAGGAGCTCACTTACCTTCTTAGTTATTTCACTTTGTCCTAATGTTCAAATTAGTTTGCCAAATTGAAATGGATTAAGGAGAGAAGAGTCCTCAAATGTGGTAAATTAGCAGGAAAAAAAATAGGATTAAAAATATATCTTGAAATAATGAGGTGATATTATCTCAAATAGAAATTCATTGTAGTTAGGATATTATTGAGAAAATCTCAAGATTTTTACTAGGGTGCTTCTGAATCTTTCAGTTAGGAATAACAAGAACTCATTTCATATTTTCACTTCCCATAATAACAAAGCTAGTAAGTGCCCTTCTTTAGTAAAATATTATATTGTTAGAAGCAAATCCAATGTAAAATACTGTAAAAGAAAAAGGAAATTATGATGTGTATTTGATTGTTGACCTACAGTATACCTGGAAGTGAAAAAAAGCAAAAGTAATTGTTCTAACTTGATTTGAAAATGCTCTCTTTTCAAGTTGATATATATGGACTTCTGAAGAATGTCCTCCAACTGTTGCTTGGCCTATCGTGTGTGCCCTAATCTGTGCCGTCTTCAAAATACCAGTCAAGAACAGAGCATGTACCTTTGGGGAAAATAATGTTTCAGTGTCTTAGGAAATACAATAGCTCTTTAATTTAGGGAGATTTGCACAGGATTAAGTATTATTAAAATAGACAATGTGTCATTGTTTTTTAGGTCAAGATCCCGGTAGATACCAACTGTTTTTTACTCCACAATGGAAATAACATAGAAGTCTTTCCTCTAAGTAACTGACAACAGAAACTGCTTTTGTGGAGAGTGATACCTAGGTAGCCTCTTCAGTAGTTAGAGAAGAGCTTGGTTAGCAGGTATGTAAAGAGAGGTTATCATAAAATGTAGAAACGTGGCTTAGGATATTTATCATTGCTGGTTCACTTGATAATCTTGCTGCAAGGTTTTGCCATGAGGAAAGTGGTATCTTGATGAGTGTTGGTACATATGTGTGGGTGGTAGGGGATCATGGTCGTGGTGGAGGAAGTATTGGAGATTGTAGAGCTGTTGAAAAAAATGGCTTTAATGCTCTGGTTTTGCAAATAGTCCTTTACTGGAGAAGATGGCCTGCCTAACCCTGGTTGGTTTTCAGAAGTTTTACAAGTATATAAACTACTAAAGGATATAAAAAACAAAACAAATTGAAAAAAAATCCAAAAATAAGTCCTGAACCCTATACTCCATATCTACTCTCTTTCAAAACCAAATAATAAAAACTTCAGTTCTGCAACATCTTTCTTCATTTTTCTTTCCGTAGTTAGGTGTAACCTTTGATTTGAGTTCAAAACTAAATATTTGTTGCCAGCTAAAAGAGACCTGGAACTGTTATTTTGAATCACCTTAAAAAAAACTTGTAAAAAGCATCACTACGATCAGACTTCACCCCTGTGACATTTAAGATGTATGCTTCACAAAATACAGTTGCTGGCTAACCAGCTCTATAGCGCTTGTTAAGCTCTTTGCATTCTGCATAGGCAATAACTCTGAAATACAGAAGTGATTGCATTAAATCCTTGGCTGGCAATTTTGTGTGGGATTGGGTATTGAAATGCAGCAAAGCAAATAATGAAGGCATATGTTTACCTATAATTCTTTTTACCTTGGGAGAAGGATTAAATAGGAACAGTTTGGTTGTTGTCAAATACTTACCGGTTGCTTTCAGGCATGAAACAGTCCCTGGGCTCTCAGAGGATTTACTTAGCAGTTTGAGTCGAGAGGTCTTTACTGCTAATGGAACTGAGATGACAGGCTCAAGCAATGGGGTGCTTTATAGCCTCTTTAGCACTTGAGAAGATGTAACATCAAATAGCTGAAACTGTCCCGGTCTCCATTGGTGTTTAGAAAGTTGTGCAAAGATTGGCGAATAAATAATTCAGGGTTGTACGAGTGTCTGGATGCCAAGAGTGTTGAGAATATCTAAAAGCTTGATTCACGGAAGGTTCAGTTCTGGGAGAAGCTCTGCATCACCTACTTGAGCTTGGCCCCAGGGAACATTTATAGACGGTGACATTTTCTAAGAAAGAATTTTCACTTGGGATTGACTGAGCTTTGTAAAGAAACATTTCACTGGGGACTCCAATCCTGGAAAAGTGTTATTCATAAAAAAAAGAATATTTTATTTTCAGTACAGATGGTTGGCAGTTTCTGCTTGTGTATGTATGCACGCGTATGTGTTTGAAATGCAGGATAGTGACGATCAGTTAGTCTTAAGGAACCGTTTAAGCTCTGGACTATTTAACGCGTAGGCTTTAAGAGAACACGTGTGGAAGAGGTGGGAGAGCAGCAGTCGCAGTTTGTCTAATGGTAGCCGGGCGAAGCTTCTGCGTCACACTCTCCAGTCAGTCATTCGGGATCATGGTGGGGACGTTTCCCGAATGTGTTCTCTAAGGAGCGGGGGGGCGGGGGGGGGAAGCAGGTCTTGGATATTCACAATCATTCTGACTCTCTTTCTTGGCTAGAGTAGGACTGTACTTCCCTGTCCATTTGAACATACGTGGCCATATAACTTGTTTTGGCCAATTAAATGTCACTTGGGCAGCAGCATTAAGAGCCAGCATGTGTTTCTCTACATCCTGTGCCCCCTGCCATGGCAACTTGCTGTATTTTGGCCCCAGGGTGAGGATGACTTGGAAAAGAGCCCCAGCTGACCTGCGGTGGCTTGGAGTATGGAGGAGAAGTGATCTATTCCCTGATATTTTGTGATTGTTACTGCAGCATAGCTTGGCCCACCCTGACTGATATAACCCATAGGTGCTGGCTTCTTCTCGAGGAGAACAAGTGTGCTCAGGTGGCCCATTGGCGTTTTATTACCTCACATTGAGCAGAGCAGCTCCTGTGCTGACGTGTGAGTGTTAAGTCGGACTAGACACACCTGTGGCTCCTAAACAAGAACAGCTTTATGTGGAATTGGCCTTTCTCTTCAGTTTCTTTTCTCTCTCTCCCATAGGTCGCCTCGAACATTCTTTCTCTTCTTCCCTCCACCAACTAACTCCGTTTTTATCCTTTGGATGGTTTCTTGGTAGGAATTCACATTTTCATCTTAACCCCAAAGTGGAAAGCAACTCCTCTCCTTTAGATATACTGCCGTGAGTGATGGGACCGCAGGCACCCTCTTATCTGCCACAGATGAGGAAAAACTCTGTGTCCTAAAGTTGATGAAAGTGGTCACTGTAATTGCCAAGCAGGTCAGATTTATCTATTTCACAGAGCCAGAGCTGTTGGGAAATCACATTCGAGACCTATTTTCCTTAGGTACATCTCAATGCTTTATAAAATCTGCCTTTCACAAATGTTCTTCACTCTTCACAAACTGTGGGAGGCTGGTGGTATAATATGCATTTTTTAGATGGGGAATTGAGACTCAGAGAAGGTAATGATATACTCAGCTTATCCACAAGGCCATTGCATAGCTGACCCAGCTTCAAAAGATCCTCTGATTCCAAAACAGACCCTTTTGTACTGCATTATCACATGGCTTTTGAGTAAAATTAAATAGACATAGTTGAAAGAGTCAGAAATATTTGAAGCTGTAGAAGGCCAGTTCAAATAGATAATAACAACAATAATAAAACAACAATGATAAAATAATAACGGCAGCTAAAACTTATATAGTGCTTACTATATGCTGCACTGTTCTAAGTGCTTTAAACAGAGAGGTTAAGAAACTTTCCCAAGGCCACACAGCTAATAATTGGTGAACTGAGATTTGAACCCAGGCTCTAGAATCCTTCTCTAAAGAACAGCAATTTGACTGTTAAATGAAGAAAAATATTCTTGAATGGAATTCTTATGAATAATCCATGGTCTGCATTTTCTGAAATATGTAGTTTATGGTTCGTTTTTTGGTTTAAGAATCAAGAAAAATATGTACTGTGTGTATACATTATTGTTTCATCTTTTAAGCTTCTAGCCACCACTTTCACCCCCCACACCTCCCTCACCATTGCAGCCCATGGTAGGGGTCAGGCCTCTCACGTGAGAGGAATTGATACTGGGCTCCCTATGGTCTATACTGGGCTCCCTAGTTTATAGGTCTTGTCCTTTCAGAAAGAGCTGTTAATGTGACTGCCTTCTGTAGGATGAAAACAATTAGAATAAAAGACCCTATAGTGAACTATCTTGGGACCACGCCTGAGATTTGTGAGTCTTCAAGAGTTGCTGTCAGGGAAACCTTAAGAGGCACAATGCAGCCGAGGGCCTGGATGACACCTGCTGTGGGCTGTGTTGTGGCAAAGCCCCAGATAAATAGGGTGGGTACCGAGAGGCAAGCCCCAAGATGGGCGGCAGCCCTCCTGCTGGTCTGGGAGGTGGTCAGCGAGGCGGGGCCCAGAGCAAGGAGCAGGCTACCGGCTCAGGCAGCCTCAGCGTGCAGTCAGACAGAACGCTCCCCGGTGCGTGAGGCTCTCGGGAAGCTGGAGTCTTGTTAGTCTTCGAGTCGAGAGTCAAATACTTGACTGGGCCTGGCTTTGTGTGTATGTGTGCCTGTGTTGAGGGAGGGAGAAGGAACAAAAGATGGGGTTGTTGAAACAAGCCCAAGTTCGGCCAAGTTTTCCTCTGAACCCGTAATCCCTCCAAGATATTTTTTCCAGGCATAAGAGGAAAAATCAATTTTTTAAAACTTTCCATTCCTGATTTTTCTGTGATTCTGGCCAGTCATTTGTGTAAAATTTTTATTATACCCTTTTTATTTTTAAATTCTCAGTATGTTAAACTTGCTTATTTTAATGCTATTTGAATTTTTGAAAGTAATCATTTTTCTATTTTCCTTTTTTGGTGTAAGCTGATTTCTTTGGGGCAATATTTTACAATTTAGTTACTTAAAAAATGGCTTTGCTTTTAGTGTAAATCTTACCTCTATTTGAAAATGTGTATTTTGTTCTTTGTCAAAAATTGCTTTATGTTTTTAACTCTTTTTCTGACTATATGAGTCACTGTAGGAAAAACTAGAAAATACCGGAAAGTATCAAAACTAAAATAAAACTTAATCCAGTTACTCCAAGAGGCACTATTAACAATTTGAGTATTTTTCCCAGATTTCCGTCTGTGTATATATGCGTTCAACATGTGTACTTCTGTCCGTAATAGTGAATATGCTATACATGCAGTTTTTACAGCTTGCATTTTTAGTGATCAAGATCATCATTGTTTTTCCACGCTGAAAAATAATCTTGCAAATATGAGTTTTGATAGCCACGTGTGACTTTAATACTATTCCATAATTTGTATGTTCTTACTGTTTGCAATGTTGGACATTTAGGTTGTTAGCAGTTTTTCACTATTAATGCTACATTGAGTGCCTTTGTTTTCAGGTTTTTATGAGGCTTAATAGTTTAGATGAGAGATGATTAAGGCCTAGAGTAATAAAAATGACTCCTATTCATAAGCTTCTCCCACGTGACAGGCACTGTACCCCAAGAACAACCCTGTGAGGTGAGCGGCGTTGTTCCCCCTCAGGAAACGGACAGACCAATCTGGTGCCTGCAGCTGTTTGGCCGCGGAGCTGGGATGTGAACCCAGGACCTCCTGGGTCCAGCTCCAGCTCTTCACTGCTCCTCTCTTCCAGGTTGAGCGCACACAGAGAGTTATGAGAGGAGGACTACTGAAAACTGTATGGGAAAACGCCATTATAATTAAATAAAACCTGCCAATACTGGTGGGTCTGAAACCAGATCAGATATGAATATGCTGAAAACTATCACACAAACTCTCCTTCCCCAGCTTCTGGCATTTTAAATTTAAAAAATAAGGCCTCCAGTGATTTGCCTAAGGCCACACGACTAATTATTTATAGCTTGAGTGGGACCACACCCTCCACAGTTGGTCTTCCATGTTCTTGCCATACAGGCTTCCTAAAGAATGAGGAGCCGGAGGTCCAGGTCCGGTCATGTCTTTAAAGGGGTTTCTCTCCACGCTACCTCGTTTGAAATTGGCTCTCCCTTCTTTAGCTCTGGGGCCTGGGCAAGCTGTCTCACTTCTCTGTGCCTCAGTTTCCTCTCTGTAAAATGGAGACAACAATAGTATCTGCCAATGCCAGGCGCCTGACCCAGTGCTTGGCGTGTGCCGAGCACCGTGTGCGGGTAGCCGCCGCCGTCTGAGGAACCAGGCACGAGGCTTTGCCGGTTCCCCGTCAGCTGAGATTTTCAAGGACCTTGAAGGAATCATTTTTTACCTCCAACAAAATTCATAGAAACTCTGTAGGAGCTTGAAGTACACCTATAGCTGTCATTGAAGAGTGTATATTTAAGGAGAGTAATAAAAGTTTTTGTGAAAAAAGCTTTTAGAAGGCTAGGAATACTCCAAGTTCAGCTCTTGTTAAGCAGGCACTAGAATGTCATCTCAGATGTTTCCTTTTCTTCATGATATGAAAGTTGTTGAAAAACAAAACAACCTAACAGCATATCAAGAAGGCAGAGATTTCCAGATTTGGTTTCACCTACTGGTAATTTTCTAGCTCTTTTTTTTTTTTTTTTAAGATTTTATTTATTTATTTTTCCCCCAAAGCCCCAGTAGATAGTTGTATGTCGTAGTTGCACATCCTTCTAGTTGCTGTATGTGGGACGCGGCCTCAGCATGGCCGGACAAGCGGTGCGTCGGTGCTCGCCTGGGATCCGAACCCAGGCCACCAGCAGCGGAGCACGAGCACTTAACCGCTAAGCCACGGGGCCGGCCCTTTTCTAGCTCTTATAGTGAATGCAAATAGACGTTTTTAAAAGTCTAGTTACCTATACTATTTGAATCAGTTAGCTATTTTTGGCTTAAAGGTGAAGAGGGAATATGGCCTAATCCTTGCTCTGTGGTGAAATTACCGTGCTAGGTACGAGAATAGAAAACAAAGCTGTCTTAGAGCTCCTCTGGGCCCTACTGGGAGAAGACACCGTGACACAGCCGGGGCCTTGCGGACCATCCAGATGCACTTCATTGGTCTTGGTCAGTCACCAGCAAGGTTGCAGGAGGACCGGTAATAGTGGTCAGTGTGTGACACTGGCAGTTACAGGCCTGGGTTTGAAACCCAGGTCCGCAGTGTGCAGCAGAGTGACCTGGAACAGGTCACACCCACGCCTCCTCCCAGCTCCATTTTCCGAAAAATAGAGATACCACTTTCTCCTGTGAGCACTGAATGAGTTAACGTTTGTGAACGAGTCTCATGCAAGGCTCCCGTGATTTCGCATCTTTTTCCCAGATGATGTTGTTCACAGGGGAAAGGATGCGTAGACCTATCATCAGAACTGAATCCTTCAAGGCAGCACTGTGTTCTAGGTCTGTTTTTTTTTTTTTTTTGTGAGGAACATCGGCCCTGAGCTAACATCTGCCAATCCTCCTCTTTTTTGCTGAGGAAGACTGGCCCTGCGCTAACAACCGTGCCCATCTTCCTCTACTTTATATGGGACGCCTCCACAGCATGGCTTGACAAGTGGTGTGTTGGTGCGCACCCGGCATCCAAACCGGCGAACCCCGGGCCGCCGCAGCGGAGCGCGCACACTTAACCGCTTGCACCACTGGGCTGGCCCCTGTAGGTCTGTTTTTAAACTGGATTATTTTCTTACACTGACCAATCAGGCGATATGGCGTAGGAAATGGCATGCCCTCTGTGAGATAACCTCTCGACTCTGGCAAAGATTGTTTTCCTCACCCCCACTTAAAAGGGCTTCACAGTCTTTAGACTCTAGCAGGGTTCCTATAGTGTACACCTGATACACACAGTTTAGTCAGAGAGAAAATATCCTGTTTCACAATCTCATAATAGGGACCTAAACACTGCTGTCAGAGACTTCAGCTGTCGACCTGGAGGTGGATGGCCTGAAGAACGTGTGCGCTGGAAAATAAAATGTGTGAGGAGAGTGGGAGGGAGCACACAGATGACTTCTGCTAGTGTAGCCCTCACCCCTGCTGTCATAACGCTGGTGGCTTCGGGAACATCAGAGGCCTGCTGGTCCTGAGGTTGTCATGTGTACGACCCAGCGCCCTGGCTCAGGGTGTAAGCCTGGCCTGTGTTACTCCAACTTCCACACTAGGATTGCTTGGGGTATGGTTGTGAGGTTTTGACGTACTATCCAATCATCTCCCCCATGGGGAATGAATTATACTTGGCTGCCCCTCACTTGGACGCCAGACTGCGGGCCTCACACACTGTGCAGGTGGCTTAGTGTCCTTCCTCTCTGCAGAGGGAATTCTCTGGTCTCCTCTTCTCAAGGCTCTGGGATGATGCACTAAAATGGTGGTGGAATTAGGATTCCTTCTAGAAGCTGTTGCCTCTATCCCATGTTGTTTCTACTCACTCCTTGACCACTGACTTGCACAACTAGCCACTCTGTCCTCATTTTGGCAGGACATTTTCCTTTTTCAATTTTTGGCCACCAAACGTCACAGTTCTTTTGGGCCTCAGATGCTGGCCTTTCCCTTGTCAGGGTCTCAGCCCCCTCCCTGAGGGCCTGGTTAAGCCCAGAAGCAAGGCAGGGAAATAGTTTACTCTTCGCTAATGTGGATCATGTGCCCTGTCCTTGGCCAGGCCCCTGGGAGTGAGAGCCTGTCTGCCCAGAGTGTGGGCCCCTCCCAGTGCACACCCATCTGTGGGTAAAGTCTTTGTCCTAGGATTTCCAGGCTGGACTCCAGGCCTTGGGGGACTGTGGAAGGGAGCCTTTGTGATATAGAATGCCCAGGGACCTGTGGAGATGCTCAGTTCATTCCAGCAAGTGTTTAGGAAGCACCTGCTCCCTGCCGGGCCCTGTGCTAGATCCCAAGGAGTATGAAGATGAGGCCTCCGGGTGCTCCGCCATGCTTGCCCTAAATGTCATTTGAAGCGCTTCAGATGGGGAGTTTTTGTGGTAGGGAGTAGACTGAACTTTAACCCAGTTATTTTCCCTCTAAAAGGAGCAGCATGGAAAACAGCAGTACAGATGAGTTACACAACAGGTTTCTTGTGGGACGCTCAAGTGAGCAGAGTTCCATTCCTTCCAAATAAGAGGCCCTGTGCAAATGGAAATCCTGGTTTGTCTAGCTCCCCATACTCCTATGTGAAAACAAAAAAGCCATCTTATCTTCTCTAAAAGAACTTGAAGAATTTTCAAATGGCCATATGATGAATATACTAATACTTAGAATATATTGCAATAGTAATATAAAAAATACATGTTAGGATACATATCCTGTGAGCCACTATTAGGTTTCTGTCTACCAGATTAGATTTTTTTGAGTATCTGAAGCATTCACTGTTTTTCACTTTAACATCAAAACATTAAAATCATTCAGAAACAAAAAATGTTAAGTAGTTTAATGATTCTACTTAAAATTAGTGCAACTGATTTAACATATTTCTATTATTCCCTGGTATACTATTGTTGCACAGTAGTTATTATCTTTTAAATGAGACTTGAAAAAGATAATATAGCTTTCTGAACATTGCAAATATGGCAAAAAAACTTGATTCTAAATCAGACATTCCTGGGGCCGGCCTGGTTGCGTAGTGGTTAAGTTTGCATGCTCTGCTTCGGCGGCCCAGGATTCTCAGGTTTGGATCCCAGGCAGGGACCTACCCACGGATCATCAAGCCATGCTCTGGAGGCATCCCACATATAAAATAGAGGAAGATTGGTAAAGATGTTAGCTCAGGGCCAATCTTCAAAAAAAAAAAGAAAAGAAATCAGACATTCCTTATTCCATTTTATTTAAAAGAATAAAATATTTAAATCACTGTGTGATATGTCAAAATCATTATTTGGATTTTAAGAGCCACTTAAAGAATGTACTTTAATTTAAATGAAAAGGAAAACTGAATTATAATTCATTTCCATCTTGCGTTGTTTTTTTTTTTGTTTACTATATTTAAAATTAAAATTTTTCTTATTTTAAATTCTGGTTTTTTCTATGACTGTTAATAATTCAATCATTCAACAAATAATTGAATGCCCAATGTGTGTCAGGTGCTATTTGAAGTGCCAGCAGTGCTCAACAAAACTGACGTAAAGCTCTGTCTTCAGGGAGCTTGCATTCTATTTATGTACACCTCTACGAGACAGGCACCCGGCTGTGTGCTTTGCATGCATGAGCTATTTTAATCCTTATATTGGCTCAAAGAGGAAGGCACTACTATTGTCCCAATTTAATAAATGAGGAAGCTGAGACTTGGTGCCGTTTGCAATCTCAAGCCTCCTAAGTGACCAGTGAGGTTTCTAGCCCATCTCCGTTTGCCCCAGTGCTGGTTTCATTACCACTATGCAGTGAGAGAGTCCTTTTGAACCGTTTAGTGAGCTTCAATGAAGAATTGGCCTGGAACCATTTAGATTTGGCGTTAGGAACTACACTTAAAAATGGTGGTAGACTATGGACTCTGGGTGATAATGGTGTGTCAACGTAGGTTCATCACTTCTAACAAATGTCCCCCTCAGGTGGGGGATGTCAATATTGGGGAGGCTAACCATCTGTGAAGGCAGGGGGTACATGGGAAATCTCTGTACCTTCCCCTCAAGTTTGCTATGAACCTAAAACTCCTCTAAAAAATGAAAGTCTTCTTAAAAAAAATGATGGTAGATGCATGGAAGCAGCCTCAGAGGAAAGCCATTAATACGGTAGGGGTGCTAACCATGTCCTACAAGGGAGATTTTAAGGAATTATTGAATTAGGATCAATGGGTAGAAGTTTCCAGGAGGCAGGCTCCAGGTCAATATAAAGAAGAGCTGCCTAACCTCTCCACGAGAGGAATGGATTGCCTCATTAATGGTGAGTGATGACTGGAGATCTTGGGCCTATAAATGTGGTCGGGATGTTTCAAGTGTTTAGATGGATGATCGTTTATATTAGGTCCCTAAGCCTGCTGATCGGAATTATCTGGCCACTTGTTGAAAGGATATACTCTGGCTACTCGGAGATGTTTTGATTCATTAGGTTTAGGGTGGGGTCTGATCATCTGAATTTTTAATCAACAATCAATGATCCATTTGTGGGGTAGGAGTGGTGGTGGGTGGTGGTGGTGTAGCAGAGGTCACAGATGTACAAAAGCCCTTTTTGTGTGTGTGTGTGTGAGGAAGACTAGCCCTGAGCTAACATGCATTGCCAGTCCTCCTCTTACTTGCTGCGGAAGATTGGCCCTGGTTAACATCCGTGCCCATCTTCTTCCACTCCATATGGGATACCACCACAGCACGGCTTGATAAGCAGTGTGCCGGTCCACGCCGGGATCCGAACCCTTGAACCCTGGGCTGCTGAAGCCGAGCGTGCGAACCCAACCGGCAAAAGCCCTTTTTTGAGGAGAGTATATGGAATATTTTAGAAACTGAAAGGCCAACATGGCTGTAACACAGAGGGTAAAGGGAGAATTGTATTGAAAAATGTGGAGATACAGATGGTGACCAGAAATGAGAGTCTGCTGAACCATGTGAAGGATCTTAAGTGCAATTAGAAACCTTTTTCACCTGCAACAACACAATGTAGCAAGATGATATGAGTGTGTGTGAATGTGCACACACACACAAATACACATAATATTTTTAAAGATCACTCAGGCTCTGAAGAGAGTGGATTTAGAAGTGTGGAGGGAGAGGGGCAAGGTGGATGGCAGGAGATCGGTTCATAGACCATGGAAGTATTCCAGGTGAACAACACTGGGAAATAAGGAGGTACGTGGGAACTGAAATCAGCAGGATGGTGATAGATTGGACAACGTGGATGAGGGAAAGGGACTATTAAGAGTGGAGGGTGATGCCATTTACTCATCGAGGGAACACTGGTGGAGAACCAGGGTTGTGAGAATGTTTTGAATGTACAGAATTTCAGGTGCAGAGACAGCCACTCTGAGATCGCTAATGGGAGGTCAGAAGGAGAGGTCAGGGCTGGAGCCAAAGGGGCAGATGAAACTGTCTAGGAGCAGGAAGAGTGAGAAGAGAACCAGGGCCGGGGGCAGATGCTCCTGATAGAGACTGCCTGATGCAGGAGGAAACCAGGAGGGCTGTCGTGGAAGCCCAGGGAAGAGAGAGTGTTTCAAGATGGTGCAGTGGTGAGGATGGGAGGAAAGATGGCGCCTGGGAAGAACAGCCTTGATTCCCTGTTGTAGAGATCACTGGGCCTTTAGCCAGAGCCCTTTGTGTGTGGTGGGGGAGGCGGCAGTGAGCTCGAGGGGCGAGCAACAGAGACAGCGATTCTAGATAACCCTCCTGAGAAACTGGGTTATGAGGAGGAGCAGACAAGTAGGACAGAGAAAGTGGAGGGGGGATTTTAAAACAGGTTAAAAAATGGAATAGACTTTTGGCCTATTTGCTGATTCATTTTAGAATTGCATGTGGGGGAATTGAAAAAACTTTGGAGTAATGCTTTTAAAGTTTCATCTTTGCTATCTTAAAATGTTTTCTGTCTTGACCTCTGAAGAAACCTTCGAAGGGACAGTGGATTTCTATTGCCAGTCTCTTACACCAGTGAGCCCTTGTGAAGCAACTTTTTTGAGACCCAGGCTTTGTTTTTCCCTTCTTGAGATAAGATAACACACTGTTAGTACCACATTTCACCTTATTACCTAAGGAGGGGAGGATGGTGTTAATATGAGCAGGTGGTTCTGTACTCGGGGGCCTTAGGTCAGCTCACCGTAGGAGTAAAAGCCTTCCTCCAGGCTCTGACTTCCCTCTTTAATTGAGTATCATGTTACATTTGGGAGCCTTGGGGACTACTATCAGCACCATTTTCCCTCGTACTGATTTGCTTTTCTGGTCTACAGATCTATGTCCTGTTTCATTTAAAACAAATGTAAGTCTTTAATTAAGAAGGTTTTAAAGTCATGAGATTACAAAGTCATCTTGAATCCAATCCTCGGGAATTTTAACCAAATCACCCAATATCTTTAAGCTCAAAGAGTCCTTTCAGCTTTAAATTGAAACTGAATCCCACTGAGAAAATATTACCCGGTCTTATCAAAACCTGTGTTAATTTCTTTCTTTGTCTTTACCCTTCCTTTCCTAAATAATCAGCTTGATTTTCTACAGCACTGATTCTCAACTTTAGTAGCTGTGATAAGATATATCTCTTCCCATTAACTTGGCCGTAATAACACATTTATATTCAAAGTGAGAGGGAGTTACCTAACGTGGGGCTGACGTTTTAATTTCATGATACACCAGGGATTCATTGGGGTGCTTCTGGGGATTCCAGAGTCCAGTTAGGGAGTTAGACACAGAACTGTTCCCTCCATAGATGGGTGGTTCCCTCATACCGCCCTTTCTCCTGAGGCTGGGCTTCTCTTCACGGTTCTTCTAGTGCCACACATCCGTCGAGGACAGGCAATAACACTAGTTATGGGTCTTGATGAGTTTTTTTCCAGCTTTATTGAGGTATAATTGACAAGTAAAAATTGTATATATTTAAAGTATACACATACCTGTGCATTTGATATACGTATACTTTGTGGAATGATCACTACAATCAAACTAATTAACACATCGATCACCTCACATAGTTACCTTTTCTTTTTTTGATGGTGAGAACATTTAAGATTTACTCTCGGCAGATTTCAAGTATACAATACAGTATTATTAACCATGGTCATCATGCTGCACGTTAGATCTCCAGAACTTATTCATCCTGCATAACTGAAACTTTGTGCCCTTTGACCAACATCTCCCATTTCTCCATCACTCAGCCCCTAGTATCCACCATTCTACTCTCTCCTTCTATGAGTTTGACTTTTTTAGATTCCAGATATGAGTGAGATCATGCAGTATTCGTCTTTCTGTGCCTGGCTTACTTCACTTAGCATCATGTTTTCTAGGTCCTGGAGGTTAATGAAATTTGATTGTCAATATAGCCTGTGCTGATTCTACTCACTCAAGTTACTGATTGTACTCACTCAAGTTAAACAAAATCACAAGGCGCAGATGTATAAAGACCCAAATGTCAAATGCTAGTTTATCAGTTTACGGTGATGATGTGATATAACATTCTCTGATGGGCATATCGTACCCGGATCTAAACAACCTAAGGGCAAGCCGAGTTAGAAGGTTGGTTGTCTATGGAATCAGCACAGGGAATGATGTCAGTGGCCATTTGTCATCAAGCTGTTTGACTGGTGTATCCATTTCTCATATAGTGACACACCTAGGGCAAGAACTGGACCATGGTGTTTTCTGAATCATTGGCTGGGCCATTTTTTAGCAGTGTTCTACTAGACATTTTATATGCAAAGACGTGAAGTGATATCCTCATTCTGTAGTTGAGGAAAGTGAGGCTCAGAGAGGTTGTGTGATTGGCCTAAAAGTTGCACAGATAATAAGGGTCAGAATTAGAATTGGAGCTCACGCTTAATTCTAAAGGCTGTGTTTCTACTCACTGTGCTCTACTGTTAAGATTTGGGTGGCCCATAGGTCCTCAGTGGCACAGATCATCTCCAAGAAACCTCGTGCCTCAGCACTTGACGGCCTTTCCATGAGCAGAGGGCTGGTTCACTTTGCTGAGGCATATTCTAAGCCAGGGGGGCTGAGAAAGCCTCCCTGGCTGCCGTGGGGGGCCACGTCTGTTCTAATTAGGGATCTGTAAACTTCTAGCTATCAGTTGTGCCTGGAGTCTGTATAGAGTGAACTTTACAGCTGGTAAATTGTCGAAGGCAAATTTTCTGGATTTAGGGTTGGTATTTGGGAAGGAGTTGTAGAGATGAAATGAAGAAGGAGAGTTTTAATGGTCTCTCACCAAAGCTATGTGCTGTTTACTGTTGGAATTAGCGTGACTGATTAGTACAGTGCTCTGAAAAGCTGTGAAAACATCTGAAAAAATTCAGTGATTGCCTCAGTCTTATGTCAGCAATTAGCATTAACAGTCTTTCATTAATCCATCAGATTTCTGCTGCTGCACATCCTAAAGCAGGAGATGATAGAGAATCCTCAGGATTAGCCACTGATGCATCACACTACTGTATGTCATTACAGCAGTGGTGTTGAGACAGCACATGGAAGCAGAGAAACGCTAGAGCAATAATTCTCTAAAAGCAGCCGTGCCGTCCTTTCCTTCATTCAATTCAGGGCGCTACGTAACATGGCACGTTACTAAGCAATAGTCTGTATCACGAACTCTTACACTCTTTAGAGGTAAGTGGGCTATTTAGTTGTTCTGTTAATAAGACATTGTTGTAAAAGGAAGACATTCCAAGTGCCTCCTGGAAAGAGGAATATTGCTGCTAAATTCAAAGGGGTTCAGATTGTGCAACCATTCCTTGCTGAAATGGGCTCTCCCTCATATATTCCGTGAACATGTTATCTAATCTTAGCAGCAGTCTCCATGTTCTTGCTCTTCAAAGATAATTCATCTTTGGTTGATTCTGTATCAGAATCACTCGGCAAATATCCCACGTCTTGTCTGGTTTCTTCCCCTCTCCTTCTTCCTGGCACCCTGCCTCACCTTCTGTTTGACTTCCCCTTTCTTGTCAACTGTCCTGCCTTCCCTTCACTCTGCTCAGAATCCCTCATGTTGTCACCCGCTTGTTACTGCATCTCAGCCTTTATCAAGCTGAACAGAGAGTGTGGGCATTGGAGTTTGACAGATCTAGTTTCAATCTGGCCTGCTCTATATCCTCCTGACAGAGTGACCAGGCATCACTTACCTGGAACTCTTGATTCTCCCATCTTTCATTCCAAGTGCTCCTGCATCTTTCCTGTCTCGGTAAATGACATGCCTTTTGTCTTCTTCTCAGACCAAAAAACTTGGAGTCATCCTTGCTTTCTCTGTTTCTCTCACACTCACCTTCGACCTGTTAGCTAATCCTGTTGATTCTACCTTCAGAATATTTCCAGCCACCTTCCCTGCCACCAGGCAAGGTCTCTGTTGGTGTGATTCTTCTCCAGATTATTATATTACTAACTGGCCCTCCTGCTTTCCACATTGCTCCACGATAGTCTATTCAGATACTTGCAAAGAATGAACAGATTATGGAACCTTCAGTGGCTTACCATTTCACTTGGCAAAATACAGATTCCTTGTTAGGGCCCCCTAGGCACTGTAAATCTGCTCCCAACACTTCCCTGATTTTATCCCCTTCTGCTCTCCCCTCAATCCCTTCTCTCGTCACATGGCCCTGCTGTACTTCGCACACGCTTGTACACTTTCTCCTTGGAGCTCTTCTTGCTGCTTCTCCTGCCTGGACTACACGTCCCCAATATCCCTCATGGCTTCCCTCAATTCCCTCAGGTCAAATGTCACCCCATATTAAAATACCTACCTTTGTATTGTACATCAAAATACTGTGGTTTTATTTTTTACTATTTTTTACTTTTTAGTTGTCTGTATCCTCCTCAAGAATGTTCTCTCCATAGATAACAGGATTTTTTTCCATTTTATTCACTGCTCTATCCATCCCCTCTGTCCCTCTCTCTCTATCTCCCCTCTCCAATTTGAGGAATGCAGACCTGTAAAATAAAGTTCAAACTCCCTACCATGGCATTTGGTCTTCTCCACAATGCCCAGATCTCTATTTAATTTAGGCCGTCATACTTGGTACCCTAGCTACACCTGAGTGTTTACCTGACCCCATGTTGGCTTTGGTTGTGTCTTTGTTGTGATGGCTGTGAAAGTGGCACAAGCAGAAAAGCTCTCTCATTTTCACTTGTTAAAGGCCTAGTCCTTATCTTTAATGCCCAGCTCAATTGCCACCCACAGGAAAATGTCTTAGATTCCTCCCAACAAAAATGTATTCCTCTCTCCTCTGAATTTTGCTACTACTTATGGAGATCGATCGCATTTGGCCTCATATAAGTTATTTGTGAACACCTTTCTCCTTGTTATCCTCGAAAACTCCTTGATGATAGATTTATTTTCATTTAATTTTTGATTGTTGTTCCCTAAGTTATCACTTGTACGCTGTTTACCCAACTTACTTACTGATAGAGACAGCTCTAAATTCATATTTCAAATGATCTCAGTGTGGAAATTGTATGAATTATTTACATGAACAAGAAATAACATGCATATAATAAATTAAAATGTGTTATTTTCATATTAAATGTCCCAAAGATAATAAAAAATGAATTATTAATGTACTATACTGGTATATATCTTATTTCATTTTTTGTTTTTAAAATATAAAAATAAAACTAAATTGATCTTAATATAATCTTAATAGGGTGTGTGTAGGATTTCAGAGGAAATGAGTATTTTTACTTAAGAAGAAATCACTAGTTAAAAAGAAAAAAAACTTTCAAATTTGCATTGAGTCTTCTAAAATTTTCTCATATATTTGGAATATATGCTTCAAGTATACTGGAATGAATACGCTATGTATGTTAGAGTTTTAAATATTTTTAAAAAGTATAGAAACATAGTAAAAATTGCCTTCTGTTCATTTTTAAATCAACGTTTATTTTATATTCTCATATTTAAATTTCTTCTGAATTTAAGGGCTAAGCAATTTTATAATGCAGGGCCCTAATCTCATTTTCTTGCTGTTTATCCTCCCAGCAGATAAGTAGTACTTCATGATTTTTTTTCTTTTTTTTTTTGTTTTCTGTTTTTTGTTTTTTTTTTTGTGAGGAGGACTAGCCCTGAGCTAACATCTGATGCCAATCCTCCCCTTTTTTCTTGAGGAAGATTGGCCCTGGGCTAACATCTGTGCTCATCTTCCTCTACTTTATATGGGACACTGCCACAGCATGGCTTAACAAGCAGTGCATCAGTGCGCGCCTGGGATCCGAACCTGTGAACCCTGGGCTGCCGCAGCGGAGCACGCACACTTAACTGCTGCGCCACCGGGCCGGCCCTGGTACTTCATGATTTAATGCACTAATATTTCGTATGAAATGCTTAGTGCAGTACTCTGTGCTTAGTACATAGTAAGTGCTCAATAAATGTTAGATTTTGTTATTCATAAAGAAGTGACCTCTTTTCAGACTCCGTCTTGACTTACCATTCATCATATGTTGCCTTGTTATAGTTATTTTTAAAGATTTTATTTATTTATTTTTCCCCCAAAGCCCCAGTAGATAGTTGTCTGTCACAGCTGCACATCCTTCTAGTTGCTGTATGTGGGACGCGGCCTCAGCATGGCCGGAGAAGCGGTGCATCGGTGCGATCCCGGGATCCGAACCCGGGCTGCCAGCAGCGGAGTGTGCGCACTTAACCGCTAAGCCACAGGGCCGGCCCAATATAGTTATTTTTATATGTCTTTTCTAGCTAACTATACTTTGAGATTGTAGAGAATTTTATACGTTGTAAGGGACTAATAAATATTTATCCACTGAATAAATAATGAACTTGTGAACATTCTTTTAAAATTTAAGTAGCTTTGATTATTTGATGTTTCATAACACTGAGCCCAAACATGGTGGAAACCCCTGAGCACAGACAAGTTAATGCCTAAATGATCCCAGAAAAGCCACTGGAGACAGAAGGAGCCCCTGGGGACTAAGCAGAAGCCACAATTGCCTGTCTATGGCTTCCTTGCTGAGGCAGCTCGACTACATTAACAGGGGATATATTACAGTGTTCAGAGACCTCTAAGGCACTGTAAAACGCATAGAATGCCCACTTCAACTAAATTTGGTAGAGTTACCCATTTGGTTAAGATTTGTTACTCAGTTTATTTATGGTTAATGACTCATTTGGCTTCCGTTTGTTAGAGAAAGGTAGGAAAAGCAGTGGAGGAAATGTCAGAGCCTGTGCCAGCAGACAACAGCTTCTGTTTTCTGACTCTAGTCACATGCAAGAAGGCCTTTCTAAAAGCACTTGTTTGGGTGTGTCACATTTAAGATGAGAGTGGATCCTTAAGGGCTAGGGCCTTATCTGTAACACATTCTTTTTTGTATACCCATTAACCATTGCAGGACTTGGAATATCGTAGGCATTCAGGGAATACTGGGGTCAAGATGACAAACTGGGGGAGATGGTATTCCAGGTAGAGGAGATAGCTCACTTCTTGGAGATGGCTCAATTCTAATTCTCCTTTGGTTCTCCCAAGGCCCTGTGTTTTGCCTGAAGGTTAAGTCATTTTCAGATGAATGAGTGGAATTGATCATTAGGTCATTAATTGTATTATACCACTTACATTCAAGTAAAAACAGTCTTCCTTGTCATGATAATATTAATTTTATTTATTCTCTTAATGATTCAAAAGTACGGTGTATCTCAGAGTTGTAAGTCACTGTACTGGGCGGTGGTGGGGCTAACATAGGCAGGATGCCTGCCTCCTCTGGAGGTGCATCAGCCTGGCAGGAGATGAGACCTGCTCACAGCACTCTCAGTTCAGGACAGAAGGCCTGTCACCTGCTGAGAGACTTGAGGGAGGGACCTTATATGTACAGCTGGAGAAGTCCAAAGGACTTCAGACAGGAAGCTGCATTTTGAACAAGGCTCTGAAGGAAACTTTGGATTTACAGAAGTGGCTTAGGTGGGAGATTGAGAGAGGGCATTACAGTTAGAGAAGACAGCTGGCGTGGTAATTAGTAATTGTACGGTCATATCAGTGAAGTTATGATAATTAAAAGTTTAATTTATATGTATCTAAGTAAAATGATGTCTCTTTGTCAAATTTAAGATAAATTTGATTTCCCCCTTTTATCTCCTTTTGGTACAGGACATTTCAGAGTGAAGTTTTGTTATTTTCAGGTTTTTTTTTCTTTTATTGTTTTATTTCTTTTAAGTATTGGGATTCTTCATATAAAAAAGGCAATATAATCGCATGTTGAGCTATCCTTTGAAATTATGTTGAACGGCGTCCCTGGTCAAGGTAAGGAAGTGAAAGTTTACTCAGTAATGAGTACACACTGCCTGTTTCCCACTGGCCTCGGAGCCACCTCATTCATTTGTTCACTCACTCAACGAATACTTATTAGGCACCTACTATGCACCAGGTACTGTCTACTGCTTGCATGACTTGGATGTTTCATATTCATTTTTTTCTCCTACTCTATTCAAATTTCCTTGGGGGACAGTGGGTTCTTAATAATCATCAAATGAGTGCATACTGAAAAATCTCAGAGTGGAATTAGGGCATTGATGAGCAGGATAGACTTGTTGGAAATGCCATTATGGTTTGGACTTGCGTACAGATATTAAGCACTGTGTTTCCTAGAGCTTCATTAGAACAGAATGTGTTTACTACTTTTGAAACTTTTCTGGTGCTTTGCATTAATTTAACAGATAATTCCACAGAGGAATCAGATCAGTGTTCAGAAATCTAATTTTGCAGTTTGACTAACCTTACCATCTAGTGGGGTTTTGGTAGTAATTTAAACATGAAGGACTTTTCTTGGCTTTTGTCAGGAGAACAGATATTTAAAGTTCTGTATACATTTATTAATGCTAAAATTTATTTAGCCCATTTCAGATCTTCTCTGATTTGAAGGTGAGCAAAAAACCATTCAATCAACCAACAGAAAACTAAGGATTGGTTATTAGTTAAAGCCTCATAGGGTATGTGCTCCCTCTACCCAACCCCTAAACACCCAGTTACTCACATTTCCTGGAGAGACCCAGCAAAGCCAGGTTAGTAGAAAGAGATCCAGAATACAGTGTCTGATGAAGAGCATTATATTTATAAGAGGAAACTCTTTTGGAAGACAGAAATTGAAAGTTAATAATTTTGACTTTATGAGATTAACCTAGTTTTTCATTTTAGAATTTATGCTTCTTAATATATGGTCTATGGCTCAAGTTTTTGGAAATGGACAAAGATAATGTAAGAGTACAATTAAAGTTTCAAATTCTATTATAAAGAGAACTATCAGTGTTTCTCCTTTCCCTTGCTGTATAAACTTCTCAGTGGCTTATAATCTCCTAAACATTGGTTTAAGGACATATGCTTGCAAGCATCCACCTTTTGTGTCTACTCTAGTCTTTTAATGATTTTAAGTTCATTTTTATTGGTTGAGAATGCTATGTCAGCTGTCTTCTGAGGCAAAATCAGGAAGTACTACATGACAGTATTAAGTTATTGAAATTAGAATTGCAGTTTTAATGCATTTGTTATTTGAGTATTATTAGGTCGATTCTTATGTTAATTTTTGATTTATTAACAAATATGCTTGAGTCTGCCAATTATCATTTTTTTCTCTTGATTCAGCAATACTTTGTATAGTCCAAAATGCAGATGCATTTTTTATGATGTTTTAGAAAATGATTTTCTTTTGATTTATTTGCTTGGTACAAGACATAGTTCATTAATCACACTTCTAAATTTAATTAAATATTAAATTATTCCACAGGCAATAATCATTATAAACTTTTTTCTCACAGTGGAAAAGTTGATTTTCTTAAATACATTTAACTATGTTTGTTTCTCTAAAACTGTAGTATTTTACCTTTTCTAAGTAAGTTTTCTTGGTTTCCAGGTGATACATTTAAATTAGGTATCACATTTCCACTTTTTAGGAATTTTTTCTAATTATATATGTTGAGCAAGCAGATACTATCCTTATGTTGTACGAAATTTCTTGCTGTTTCCATTGACTCATTTCCTGTGAACAAATAGAATGTCTTTACGTTAGTTTTCTTTTCCAGTTAGTATGTTATCTGTGCATTAAAACTTACCCAGAGAATACTGCCACATCTTAACAAATAGATTAGAAACACAGGAAACAGCCTTGTTATCATGCTTTATTTTACTTGTAACCTGACACAAGTTCCTAAGTCATTCAAAGGATGTAAATAGCTAATCTTTTCCAGATAATTTATTTTGTGGGAATAGTGGGGGTAAAGGTGGTCTATAGTTCAAGATGAATGGCAGAATGGAAGAATAACTGGCAGTGACAGATATTGACCTAGGAAAAGACAATGATACTTAAAATGAGTTTCCTGTACCTTAGAAGGTCAAGAAAAATGTTATATACTTTATTATATTGACAATTAGCATTTGGGGTCTCTCTTCTGCCCCAGTACACATAGGCAGTTTGAAAACCAGAACTCACTGCAGAAAGAAAGCAACTTTTTTCCAATGTCCAATTGAAGGAATTAATTAATTACAAATATCTATGCCATCCAAATTATCTGATAGTTACATAATTTGAAACAAATAATTATACGGAAGAAGTTTTAGAGGTTATCTTATTGGGAAGAATTTTGTGATAATGAGGAAAACTGAGGATCCAGGACTTTTCACAGGTCGTTGCATATCAGTCGGGATGCTTTCAGTTGCAAGTGACAGAATCCCCAGTTGAAACTAGTTTAAGCAAATGGAAAAAAAAAGTACTGACTGGGAAGGCTAGGAGTGGATTTGGAGCCTCAACAGTATTGCCAGGCCCGTCCCTCCATCTCTCGGCACAGCTCTCCTCTCAGTTTTTGCTCACTTCTATCCTGCATTGATAAAAGAAAATTACAAGATAGTAAGTAATTGTGCATCTTCTTTGTGTTTCCTACACCAGGCCCCTGCAACAACCATGAATTTGATTAATAGTGGCGATTGAGCCTATTCCAGGTTAGCCGTCCCAATAAGAAAGGAGTGCAGCTTCCAATCCTCCTGTATATTGTAGCTGCATTTAAAATATCAGGAAATAACCTGACTTTCCTGCCTTGGCTCATGTGCAGATGTCCCAGCCAATTGCTGTGGCTAGGGGTTGGGTATCATAATTTTAGGTCGTGTCCTCAATCTTGAGGATATGATGGGGGAAGGTCACGTGATGGCAGATCCACTAGAACCACCTGGAAAGGGAGAAGCAGGTCTCTGAAAAAGGAAGCAAACCCACCTAGTCTAGTGGTAGAATTGCTGGTGGACTCTGGCCTTTAGACTTCCCAGCTAATGTCATTTCCATCAAAACTCGAATACACTGTAGGATGATGGGTTGAGTAGAAGGATGCCTAACTCTTAGTTGAGATGATTATTTAGTCATCACTTTAGGGCACGCAGGAGTTTGGGTTCCAAAGCTTTGACTTGAAGCCAATAAAAGCTTGTAACTACAGTCTTTTGGAGATTAGGGCTTTTATAAAACATTCAGTGACAATGATGCGACAAACATAGACCAGAATAAAGCATGAATCTGCTAAAAGGTTAGAAGTTTTTTTCATGTGAGTGGAAATACGTCCTGAGAGCAAACAGTGATCTGTTCAACACGCAGGTCCCTCCAGCCTTTCCTCTGCCCCTGAGCAGACCCAGCCCTGGCCCTGTGCCTCCTCCTCTGGGCTGCTGGTCCTGCCCTTTCATGGAACACATCCCCACCTGCGCCAGCCGACCATGTGTTTCTTCTCCGGGAACCTTTTGTTATCTTCTCAGCCACTTTCTGTTCAGTTCAGTAGATGATCCCATTTCCCTCGCCAGACCTGAAGTTCCTCGAGAGCAGGGCCCATCTTGAGTTTTTCTGTATTCCTCATTTTTCTAAGTACAGTGCTGAGTATGAAGTAGGAGTTTCAAAATACTTGTGTTTTTGCTTTGATTTGCTATGGGAAGCATCTTTTATGGTCAGAGGCCTATGCTAGGCTCAATCATATTTAACTAGTTCTTTGTTTCTTAGTCATATGTATGAATTACGAAGGTGAGAGGTTGCCCAAAGTTTAATTCACAGATAAGTTTCACCTCAGCCAATAGATGTAATCTGTCTTTGTGGGGGATCAGAATTGGCCACCTCAAAATGTATCTCTTTGCCTTGCCTTGATTATTTTTAAAAACAAAAGACTCCGAAAGAAACTTTGCCCTTCCCCCTAAATGCCTAAAAACATTTAAGATAAATTGCTAAGCCCATTCTTATCCAAGTTCTATTTACCAAACATTTGCTTTTCCATCTCCATGTGATTTGCCTTCCTCCCCTTTGAAGTCCCAAACCACTACCCCCAACATCCTCCTTTGTCTTTAGCTGAAGATGATATTTAAGCTGGCAGCTCGGCCATTTTGGCGAGTTGCTCAGTTTTCCTGAGTCTCTCCCATGTATACATGTTATAAAGCTTTGTTTGATTTTCTCCTGTTACTCTGTCTCATGTCAATTTAATTCGTAGCCCAGCCAGAAGGACCTAGAATGGGTAGAGGATTTGTCTTCCTCCCCTACATCCTTTTATATATTAAATACTGAATAAGTGTGTGTTTATGTATGTGTGTATTTAAATTTTACCTTTGATTTTTCCTAATTATCCTTGGTGAGTTGTTATAAATGTAATCAGAAATATTCCATAACATCAGGAAGGGAAGGAAGAAACAAGAAAAGGCTTGGTTAATCCAAAAGTGCAAAATATATCAAGATATGATTGCTATCACGTAACAACAGAATGTTTACATTCTCTCACTCAATAAAATGTACATATCTTCCAGATACTAATGTATACATATCTTACAGATATTAATGTATACTTTCAGCATACCCCATATATATATAAAACCAGAGGGATAGCATGGATCCTAAGAAGAGGGTAATTACCCAAAGCTGTATTTCTATATCAGATGGTAACTATAATCACTAAACTTTCTTAAAGGATTTGATATAATACTGAGAACATAGTGGTTAATCACAGGTAATTTTAAAATGGAAGACTTTTATTTACAGGCATTAATTTGTTAGGATCAGAGAATAGGGCAGTAAAAAAAAGGTGAAAATGTGATTGAGTACTTACTTTGTGTCCAGTGCTGTGCTTTACATGCATTCTAATTAATCTTCCCTTCATCCACGACGTGGGGCCTATTGCAAATAAAGCTCCACTTTACAGATGAGGAAACTGAGGCCTTGAGAGATCAGTCAGCAATCTAAGGCAGATCCGAGTCTGAGCCCAGGCCCTTGGGTACTGGGAGGGATATGGAGGACACGTGCGGGAGCACTGTCTACAAAAGATGCATACAGAAGGGCAGACTTCTGACCCTCCAACCACCCGTTCTTCTGCCTGCATCCACAGCACACACTGCCTCAAACATCTTAGGATCTAAAAGCAAGTAGCTCTGGTAGGTTTATTGACTCATGGTTCTGTGAAGAAAAGAAAATTGGACATTTGTTTCTGAGAAAAATTGTACCAAAGTAGAGAGTACCCTTAAATTGTATCAACTTTCAAGAAGTGTTTTAGGCAATAAGAGTTTCCACTTTTTTCTCAGGAAATGCTCACAACATTGTACCCTGGGAGGAATGGAATATACATTAACCTCCTTCCAGAGAACTATTTGTTCTCTTTTAGAGACAAGATCTGGTCTTAAAAGTTGAGCAGACTTCACATCTAATTATTCTGCTGTCATTACAATTTCCTACCCTAATCCTAAACCCGGTGGAGGTTTTATTACGTTGGTTGGTAGCATTAGCCTGTCAACAGCTGGATGAGACAGAAGTTAGAAAATGGACTTTTCGAGGTCAGGAAGCTAAGCGACCAGAAGAACCGATTTGTCAACTTAAATCATCTTGGGAATGGAAAAAAATTATTCCACAGTGTAGGGAATAACAGACTGCCACAAGCCTGTGTTTTCTTTTTTTCTTTTTCCAGTTTGTACTTCTTTCATAGCAGCAGCATGTCTGGATAACAGAGAGTTTAAGTGTTGACTTTATTTGTGAGAAGCTGTGGTACATGGTCGTTTGGTGTGCTTATTTGAACATTTATCATGAGAACTGTGGGTAGTTTTTACACTTCTGGCCTAATTACCTGCGGCATATCAACCTGCAAATATTTGCATGGTAAAGGGGCCTGAGACTTCAATAATAGCCTCTTGTTCCATATTTTATGACTTTTAAAAAAAAATTTCATCTTTGTATTATTTATCTTTTAATAATGAGATATTAATAAATTTTCCTTATGTGGGGTGATAGCATATGGGGAATGAACTTCACTTGCTGGTTTGATAAAACTTATTCTTTCACAATATTTAGGAATAGATTTAGCATAGTATTTTAGAAAATTTAAATATATTCTCCTCTTAAAATAGATATTCTTTATGCTCTGTTACAAGAACAAAGACACAGGTTCCTGTATGAATCCATGAGATGGGAGTGTTCACGACAGCAAAAACATGTCCCCGCATCCCTGCGTGGGTTATTGGCTGTTGCTTCCTTTTAATTACTTGTGCTTTGTTTTTCCTTTCTATAATACTTTATAAAATAAAACTTTATATATTGACACAGTATGAAATAAAAGCCATTATTGGAAAACCTCTGTTTCTTAACAAGGCTCCGAGCTACGTTTCTTTATTTTTAGTGTGAATCTGTGTTTTACAGGTTATTTCAATGTACTGTGAAATCCAAATTACTCTTTCTTTAACTAGTAAAGCATATACGCAATTTAAAATAATCTGGCCTTTTTTTTAGCAGCCTAAAGAAAAGTTGTTAATTTTTAATCAGATTATCTCTTTCTTTTTTCCATTGCAGTTGTACATATAAGCACAATTCATAATGGAGACTCTGTTGATTAACTTCAAAATATCATTCTATTCTTAAAACAATTTAATATCAATGAAATCAAGTTTTAAAAAAAGTTAAAAGGCAAGAAAACTTGTAATTACCAGGCAGCCCATATTTAAACATCATAATTCTGTAGGAATTTGTTTTTAAACAAATTTCTTGTACATTAGTATTACTTATTATAATAAGAGTGTTTTTCTCTTAAAAGTTTCATATTAAGTGAAATGCCATAAATAGAATATTTTATAATAATTTGGAAGTTTCCACTTACTAAAGATGATCTGAGATTAATTCTTTTGCAAAATCAGGAATGAGTTTTAAAAATAAACACTCTGTTATTTGTGTTTATAAATTTAGATTGTTATATACTGTATTATCCTTTTTAGAGTGAAGAACATTTCTATTTATTTTATTTTCAAATTAGAAAATCTTTATTTACTGTGGAAACATTTTTTTACTAACCCAATTGACCAACTAACATTCTCCGTTACTTCTGTAAAATATGCTAATTAATGTCCACCCCACGATAAACACAGTGGAATTGTACATCTAGGAGAGCCAGTTGTATATGTTCTCAGCCTTGTTTATGACGATTGTATTTGTAATTTAATTAATTTACAAAATTACCCTATCAAGAAAATTGATGAAAATGGGTAGGGGCTAGAAAGAGAGTTGTCCTATAAAAATTTAGATGAATCCTTCGGAAAGACCAAAGATGAGCTGCTTTAGGGGAAAAAAAATGCTGTTTTGCTAAGGTAAGCAAGGCAGCTGAAAAAAATTAGAAAAGAATTAGAGGAAACCTAGACTGGAAACATAAGAAGAAGCATAAATGGTGAGGTTTATGCAAGATGGGTGAGTGGGAACGCTAATCAGACCTGTGCTCCGTGAAAAGACCTTGGCCATACATGAGAAGATTGGAGAATGATATACACTGAGATCATTTAAGTTCAAAATAAATCATTTGATTAATTTATTACTTTTTAGTTCTCATTTTTGAAACTTCTTTCCAATTAACTAAAAAACTAATCATTTCTCAGGATTGAACAAGAGGCCTTCTCCTCTAATGGTCATTGTTAAATAATATATGTTTGCTTCATAGATTTCATTTCAGTTAATATGTCTACATAAAACCTTTTTCAGCTATTTCAAACAGGTGTGTGTCTTCTGTCATGTTAAAGTAGTTTAATAGAAAAAGAATTTGTTTCTCCCTAAAGCTCTCCAAATACTTGTATGATTAAACTTTGGGGAAGTTTTGCAGAAATGTTATGTTTTTAAGTGAAACCCAGCAAGGATTTAATTAAATGTTTATCTAACTAAAATAAAAGCAAGTTTTAAATTTATAAAATCTAATTTTATATAACCTACCTCATTTGACACTATTTATTAGGGGAGTAGTTCAGTATCAGGTGTATTTGCATGCCTATGATTTAATCATGTTTCAATTCTACATATGTAACCATTTCACTAATTCCAGGAAAATCCTTAGTGTTTAGAAATTGACTCTGACCTCCCTATCTTATCAAAATAGTAAGCTTTGATTTTCTTTTGTTTAGGTCACTTCTAGTCATTAAAATATAAAAGACATTTTGAGAAGACATGTCGAATAAAATTTAAAGCCATTTTAGTGGTAGAATGCTGAAATGCATCTTGGTTGTTGCAAAGTGTTAAAAGCACAAATGCTCATACCAGCCGTATAGTCTCAGAGGCAATAAATGCGTGAGCTGTCTTATCTGCCACTATGGAATGCAGCTCATCTTGGCTGTCAGACCAATAATAATTCAATATACGACATAGATAAAGACCAGCCTATGGTGCTGTTCGCTCCTGGATTTGTAACACCTGTGGAAATTAAAAGTCCATCTAGTGAGTGACATTGTAGAGGAATAGACTATTTGGCTGCTCAGATAATCCTAAGAGGGCGGTGTCTCCTTTATGAATTAGCTAAGATCCAGAGTCTCGTCTTTCGGTCTTTGAAGAAGCAGAAGCCAGCATTTGTCAGTTCACCAGGACTAGGTCTCTCCCAAACTAGAGTCAGATTGGAATTTTATTATTTATAATGAGAAAATAAGACAGACTTAAAAGAACTGGGCACCCACAACCTTAGGCAGGCCAACCTTTCTTTTTTGGCAAGCTATGTGGGGAACCCATTATAATCACAGTGTTCTTGGTGGGCCTGGAAGGAGGGAATGGAATGTGCTGGAAGATTTAGGTTTCTTTTGTAAACATATGCCCAGGTTTGAAACTGGGCCCCTGTTAACATTAACAGTGAAGCGTTCTTGTCCCCTGCCTGTACCCTGCACATACTGATAAGCTGTGCAGGCAGGAGTCCTGTCCTTATAGGGCTAGCTATCTAGAAGGGAGGCATCTTGATCACATCCTGAGACACATATGAGAGCATGGGATGGGGGGATCAAACCAAGTCTGGGGTCCTTGAGGACTTGACACCCATCTGAGATCAGAAGGAAGAGAGGGGTTACTCACGTGGAATGAGGAGCAACAAGTATGGCAGGGAGAGAAACCCTGCGTGCAGAGAGCCTGAGATGCAGAGGAACGGATATCCAAGGAAAGGGGAGAAGGCCAGTGCTGAGAGTGAGGTGAGGTGAGGAAGGGGAGAGCTGGTGGGGCTGGAGAGAGGCAGGCCAGTGTCCAGTGTCCCCCTGGACGTGCCTGGGCCCAGCCTTACTGCCTGCTTGGTACCCCACGTCCTCCGTAGCTGCCTCCTGTGCCCAAGGGAGGGCTGCCATCCTCCTCCTGCTGTTGCTTTTCACTAGAGAGGATCCAAACTGGAGATGTTGGTGGCCAGAGTTGTCAGTGACATGGTCTTTGTTTTCACTTTAGAACTTTCCCGGCACAGAACTTGGCTGTGAGTTAGTGGGAGATCGAACAGGGAGGCAGGCTCAGCAGCTATATCATGGTACCGAGAAGTGTCTCTCTGCCCTGACGAGGGAGGTGGCATTGCCAGTTCTTCATCCTTCACCCTTCTTTCAGGATCCTCATTTTTTTATGCAGCTGGATTTCTGATGGGCTGCTCCACCGAGCCACCATAAAATCTTATTGGTAGTGGGAAGCCTGGCTTTGGTCTCAACTGGGGTCCTTGTTAGGATGGCCTCATGCATCCACTGCCAGAGTAGGACACAACTGTGTTCTCCAGCTGGCCAGGTGCAGCCGGGGGCTGGGGCAGCCTCCCTCTCCTCTGGCCTGAATGGGCATTGCTGGTGTTTGCCTTAAGGATCTCCATGGATGACAAGGTGACAGCAGTGGATCAACATGGCCTTTCCTTTGATGTGTTTCTTTTAAAGGTTACTTTGCATATCTTTTTGGTCTCTTGTGTTGAATTGTGAAGTTTTTGACTTTCAGATGGCAGCCTCATTTGCCACACCTCCCAGTTCTCAGGCTTCACTCCTCTTTGCAGGGTATGCCTTGCTCAGGCCTTCGTCCTCCCATTGCTGGCTACTTGTGGTACCTTCCTGATCTTCCAGTCCTGTCTTGAAAGACAGATCTGACCATGTATTACTTTCTTTCTAGACTTCAGTGGCTTCTTACTGCCCACAAAATAAAGGCTCATTTTCTTTGGCTGGAAGCCTTCCAAAAGCAGCATTTAACATTGACCTGGAATTAGACATGCTTGGAGTTATATACTTGCACTTTTGTTTATTAGCTATGTGGGGGTCAGTTTCCTAACTTCTTTAGTATCAGTTTCCTAATCTGTAAAATGGGAAGTTCACAATTTTTTTAGTTGTTGTAAAGCTCATAGGACATAATGTGTAAAAAACAAGTCCACTGCAGTGTTTAGGGTAAATGTAAACTTCCTTCTCTTCTTCTCCATTCAAGGCTCTTCCGGTCTTGCCGTCTTGCTGTGTTTCTGACTTCATCTCACAGGCAGGCCCTCGTTCCTCACACCCTAGATGACTTGCCCTTCCCAGCGGAGGCTGGGAACCCTCGCAGGTGTTTGCTTTTCATTACCTGGCTTTGCGTTTCGTTATGCCCCCTCTCTGCTGAGTGCCTTCTTCTGCCCTTCCCTGCCGGCATCTTGCTTTCCCTTCCAGGACAGCCCTAAGTCATCTTTGCTGTCTCTCCTGTGGTGTGCCCAGAGCACTTCGTTTGCAATTCCAGGCTGCCGCTGCCCGCTTCGTTACGCAGGGATGGTTATTTATGTATCCTTGGGTAGATGGAGGGCCGCCCAAGTGGACTTGTGTTGACTCCATCCTTGCTTCCTCCAAGTGGGAATGTTTTGGGGGGGTGTCTGTATATTTTTAGGAGGAATGGGGGAATCCTGGAAGGGGAGAAAGCACAGATGGGGGAGAAATGGGTTTCTGTTCACCCTGTACGATATTATCTCTAGCATTTTGGCCTTTGCCATCATTTGTCGTGTATCATGAGCACTGTCTGAGGCCACTACAAGTCCTTTTAGTCCTAAGCAACTTGGTCAGGAGACAAGTTATGGTGAATGCAGGGTTGGTTGAAATAAATTTAGGATGTCATTTTCTTATATATTAAGAGAAATAATTTTAAATGAGAAATGATTTAAATGAGAAATGCATTTAAGATGCACATTGAGGGTAAAGATTTATGCATAAATCAGCCAGGCAAAACTCTGATGAAATGTGAACCAATAGTTTCCTGTCACGTGCAAGAATTCTGTTGAAAAACTCAATCTCATAAGGGTAAATTCAGATTATTTCTGTGATGTATCAAAATAAAATCTGGTCTAAAAATCTTGAGTTAGATTTTAGAGTGTTGTCTCTCACTAATATACTCATAGTTCTGGGCTTCCCCCTTACTTCTTGTAAAAGTTAGAATGAGAAAATTATTAGATAAATGATCAGTACCCATGGACAACATTCCAGATAGAGGTTCATTCTAGATAAGGGATGTATTTTGTGGATAGTGAGAGGAAATATCCCCTGAAGATATTGTTTTCTATAGGATATTGAAATCTTGGTTCTTTTAATTTTAGCTTAATAAGAAATATGGTATAATCAGAAGTGCTCTAGATTTGTAAGGCTACCTGAGTGTCCCAGCCATGCCCCTAACCAGCTCTCTTTGAGCCTGTCTCTTAACACATTGGAATCTGGCAAATGGTGATTGAGGACACTTGCTTCATTGACTTCAAAGGGTGGTTAAGGTGGTCATATAGAATACAGCAGGGGTTCTCAAACTTTAGAGTGCAGCAGAATTACCAGGAGGACTTGTTGAAACACACATTGCTGGGCCTCATCCCTAAAGTTTGCACGGGGCCTGATAATTTGCGTTTCTAACAGGTTCTCAGGTGAGGCTGGTGCTGCTGGTCTGTGGGCCACACTGGGAGAACCATTGGTATAGATAGATATGATGAAGTGCTTTGAAAGCTAAGTTTCTGTGATATTCTTGGTGGATTTTAATGTGTTTAAATTAGCCCTATACTTATTTATGAACAAAAGGATAAAAAGTGTTTAAAACAAATCATTCATTATGTCTGAAGCCAATGATTGTTTTACTTGATGACATTCTTAATGAAAAAACCATATTGTTTGTGTATTCTGTCCGTTATTGAAATAGCCTACAAGTTTCAAATTCCCCTAAACCATAATTTATTGTGGTTTTTGGCAAAAAGACTTTAGAAGCTCAGATATCTTAGTTAAAAAATATTTAATTCTTGGATTAAAGATCCTCTAAAGTTTACCTGAAATGAGTGACAGTATTTTTCTTTACCCTTATCTGTAACCATCCCATAAACTCTTATTATAGAAAGAAGACTCTTTGTGTATGGTACCATAGGGATATGGAGATTCATGATCCAGACTGGACTGATATACGCTACAGCATCCCATATATTCATTCAGCATTTGTCAGCAGGGAAGATTGAAGGAATATGATAAAAAACACATGGTCTTTTCAGCAAATGGTGCTGGAACAACTGGACATCTGTGTGCCAAAAAATGAATACAGACACTGACTTTAGCTTTCACAAAATTTAACTCAAAATGGATCATAGACCTAAATGTAAAATGCAAAACTATAAAACTCCTAGAAGATACCATAGGAGAAAATTTAGGTGACCTTGAGTTTGGCAATACCTTTTTATATAGAACACCAAAAGCATTATCCATGAAACAAAAAAATGATAGGTTGAATTTCATTAAAATTAAAAACTTCTGCTCTGCAAAAAACATTCTTAAGAGATTGAAAAGACAAGCCACAGACTAGGGGAAAATATTTTCAAAACACATATCTGATAATGGGCTAATATCCAAAATATACAAAGAACTCTTGAAACTCAACAATAAGAAAACAAACAATTGAACTAAAAAGTGAGCAAAAGATCTGAATAGACACTTCCCCATGGAAGATATGCAGATGGAAAATAAGCATATGAAAAGATGCTTGAGCAATGTAATATGCAACTAGAGAACTGCAACAAAACAGCAGAGGTACCATCACAGACTTATTAGAATGGGTAAAATCCAAAGTGTTCACAACACCAAAGGCTGACAAGGACATGGCGCAACAGGAACCTCTTGTACATTGCTGGTGGGAGTGCACAGTGGTATAGCCACTGTTGAAGACAGTCTGGCAGTTGCTTGCAAAGCTAAAACATAGTCTTATGATTTAGCAATTGTGCTCCTAGGTATGAGTTGAAAACTTATGTTCATACAAAAACTTACACATAACTGTTTATAGCAGCTTTATTCCTAATTGCCAAAAATTGGAAGCAACCAAGACATCCTTCAATAGGTGAATGAACAAACTATTATACATCCATGCAATGGAATGGAATTCAGCACTAAAAAGAAATAAGCTATCAAGCCACAGAAGACATGGAGGAACCTTAATGCATCTTACTAAGTGAAAGAAACCAGTCTGGAAAGTCTACATACTATATGATTCCAACTATATGACATTCAGGAAAAGGCAAACCTGTAGAGACAGTAAACTACCTCACACCCATTAGACAACTACTATCCAAGAACAATTAAAAATAAAATAAAAGTTTTGGTGAGAATGTGAAGAAATTGGAACCCATGTGCGCTGTTGGTGGGAATGTAAAATGTGTAGCCATTGTGGGAAATAGTATAGCAGCAATTCCGCTTCTGGATATATACCCAAAACAATTGAAATCAGAGTCTTTAAGAGATATTTGTGGGCCGGCCCTGTGGCTTGGTG
This sequence comes from Ceratotherium simum simum, assembly GCF_057802395.1. Taxonomy (NCBI): domain Eukaryota; kingdom Metazoa; phylum Chordata; class Mammalia; order Perissodactyla; family Rhinocerotidae; genus Ceratotherium; species Ceratotherium simum. The sequence continues at coordinate 2,124,520 of NC_141913.1, forward strand.
GTTAAGTGTGCGCGCTGCTATGCTGGCGACCCGGGTTCGGATCCCGGGTGCGCATCGAGGCACCACTTCTCCGTCCATCCTGAGGCCGAGTCCCACATACAGCAACTAGAAGGATGTGCAGCTACGACACACAACTATCCACTGGGGCTTTGGGGGGAAAAAATAAAATAAATAAAATCTTTAAAAAAAAAAAAAAAAGAGATATTTGTACACCAGTGTTCATCTCAGCATTATTCAGAACAGCTAAAAGGTAGAGGCAACCTGAGTGTCCATCGACAGATGAATGGATAAACAAAATGTGGTATATACATACAGTAGAATATTATTCAGCCTTAAAAAAGAAGGAAATCATGCTACAACTTAGATGAACCTTGAGGACATTATACTAAATGAAATAAGCCAGACACAAAAGGACAAATACTATAAGATTCCATTTACATGAGGTACCTGGAGTAGTCAAATTCATAGAGACAGAAAGGAGAATGATGGTTGCCAGGGCCTGGGGGAGGAGAGAGGGAAATGGGAAGTTATTGTTTAATGGGTGCAGAGTTTCAGTTTTGCAAGATGACAAGTTCTGGAGATTGGTTGCACAACAACGTGAAGGTACTTAACACTACTGAACTGCACACTTAAAATGGCTAAGATTGTAAGTTTTATGTTAGGTATATTTTACTACAATTTAAGAAAGAAAGAAAGAAAAAGATCAGTGGTTGCCAGGGGTTGGGGATGGGGGTGGGGGCATGACTAGGTGGAGTGCAGTGGATTTTCCGGCAGTTCTTAACATATGTTAACATAACAAGGAGCCAGTAAGAAGCTCCTTGGAGGTGCGCTGTGTTCCTTTGCAGGGCCCCTGGTGACCTGCCTTTCTTTTCAGGGATGATTGGCGGCACTTCATATTCCTTTTCTCTGAGAGAACTAGGAAAAGTTTTGCTGTTTCCTTATTTGAGGAGGGGATTCATTTGTGCAAATAGTTTTCTCTTCTCTCAAACCCTAAAACATGTCCTCCTCCTGGGAGGCGGTAGGCTTGTGGTAGCAACAGCACTGTCTGGTGGAGTGTGCTGCCGTCCTGTTCCGCCTTTGCTTCTCCAGGGCGAGCATGGGCTGTGGGAAGCAGAGAGAGCTCCATTTGCCCTTGGAGTCTCTCTGCTGTGTACCAGCCCCTCATTTGCAGGCATAGGGTGACCCTTGTTGCTAAAATTTGGATTCTTAATTGAACAGAAGAGAGGAGAGAGTTGTGTCCCTGTCCATCTACTGTCCCTTTAAAAGATGCTTAAAATCACCATACTTACCCTCTGAATTTCATGTTTGCCAACTCGTGGGCAGGGTTTGGGCAGGAGTCCCTGTGCGCTGCTGTTTCTGGCTCTCCCACTGACAGCAGCCAGACTGCAGCGACGCCTGTAAACTGACAGTTAGGGCAGGCCTGTGTTGCCGGGGGCAGTTGGGATGGCGGCCTCTCCAGCCTCCTGACTTAGGACGTTGATCCCTCCTGAGGTGGCTTGTCCTTTCTGGTGATGGATTGAGGGAGACAGGCATCACACGGGCAGCCCGCCCCCCCACCCAGGCATTCGGTGCCATTTAGCAGCTTCCTCCCGCTCCTGGCATTTTCATGTCCCTCCTTCACCTCGCTCATCACTATGCGTTTGCATCTTTTATTCTTGACGCAGCAGTAATACAGAATGACAGAAGACACACACAAGCTCCCTCGCTCGTTTCATATGCTGTATTCTAGTCAGATTACACGGTGGGTGTACACAAGCTGAGCCACGAAAGGGGCATTATGATTTTAATGGTACGCTGCCCTGTGCAGCCCATCATTCAGGACGGGCTGAAATCTTCCTGAAGCATCGCTGCTCAGAAAGCAGTGGGGTGTTGCATTTGTGGTTTGCTCACGCCAGCGTGGGCTTGCCTTGTTTTCAGAAGCCTCTTCCCCGGGAAAGAATGATGAGGATTTTTAGTCATGTTCCTTTGGGAAGAGTCCCCGGATGTCTGCTGTTCATCTTGAGTGCTGTTCCGGGCTGTGGGGTGGCTCAAATGTAGTGACGCAGAATTTGCTTCTTTATCTCCAGAACAATTCCTAGGAGGCCTGAGAATCTATTTAAAACTTTGAGACCTCCTAAAAGAAGGTAGCTTTCTCTCACGAGTATATGTGCTTAAACAGTGAGTGTGTTCGGTGTGGGGATAGAATGCTCGGTGAGTGATCAGACATCCCCAGGGTTTCAGCTGCAGACTTCAGTGGCATCGCCTGGCCTCTGCTTCCGTATCCCAGCGTGTCCAGTCACAGTCGTGGTAGGGATTGTGCACTTATACCTTCTAATCTGTCCTCAGTATGCTTTCTCCTCCTGGAAAGACTTTGTTGGTAGGATGGGAGGTTGGCCGAAAGCGTGACGTGACTTACAGAGAAAGTGCAGCACACAGTGTGTTACTCATAGTAGGTCCTCAGTTTAATATTTGGTTGCCTTAGTGAACAGCCAAAGGCATGAGGTTTTCCTGGTGAATAGATTGGCGACTATCAGCAGAAGCTGTACCTTCTTTCTCTTGCGGCCGCCTTACTTTGATTCCAGGAGTGCTTTTGTGCTGGTCACCTGCCTGGCCTCCTCTCCTTGCCTTCTTCTGCTCATTCTCTGTGCTTCAGTCCTGCTGACGACTTCTTCAGTATAACTCTCTAGCCTGGTTTCTGCCTCAGGGGCTTTGCACTTCCTGCCGCTCTGCTTGGAGCTCTGCCCACAGTTCTTCAGATGGCCAGCGTTTCCATATCCAGATCTCCATCTGAATGCACCTGGTTGCTAATGAGGTCTTATTTGATGACCTTATTTAAAATTGCAAGCACACAGACACATACACACCCTCCCATATTTCCCTCCCCTCCTTTATTTTTTCCACAGACTCTTCTCCATCTTACATACTAAACATTTTCATTATTTTGTGTGTTGTCTCCTACTGGAATGTGAGTGCATGAATTCAGGAATCTCTTTGCTCTGTATTCCCTTCTCTGATTTCACTTCTGTGTTCTCAGTGTCTAAAACAGTGCTTGACACTTAGGAAATTAATAAATATTTACTGGATAAGTGAATGCGTGGTGGCCGTCCCTGATCACCCTATCTGCATCATCACCCCCCAACCCTGATTCCTTTTCTACGTAGCCGTTACCTACAATCTCAAGTTACCTTGTTCATTTATTTGTTTCCTTAATTGTCACCTGTCTCTCCTTTCTCCAAGTGAGGAAGGGCCTTGCTTACCTTCCTTAACTGACATTCCAGAACCTACAACAGTGCTTGGCACATAGTAGATGCTCAGTAAATAGCAGTTGGCTCCGTGAGTGGTCTGTTCTTCCTGCTCTCCATCTCTCTTGTACAGCAGCCTCACGTCTTGCTCCCCGTAGCAGCAGCCTCACTGAATAGATCTTTTTCACATTTGTGACGCATGTATTTTTTTTTGACCTTGGGGTACCCTCTGGACAATGAAAACTCAAAAGTGTGTAGGTTAGTGGAGAAGCCTGGCACCAAAGAAAACAGCCCAGTCTTTGTAGTAGAGAAGCCTTAGATTGTCCCAGAAAGTCAATGATTTTGACTCTTCTCCCTCATTTTTTTTTTTTTTTTGTGAGGAAGACTGGCCCTGGGCTAATATCTATGCCCATCCCCTTTCTGCTTTATATGGGACGCCGCCACAGCATGGCGGTGCATTGCTCTACCCCGGGGATCTGGGCCTGCGAACCCCGGCCGCTGAAGCAGAGTGCATGCACTTAACCGCTGCTCCACTGGCTGGCCCCTCTTTTGCCTCCTTTTCAAGCTGTCTGTCATGTTGCCTCATTTGGTGGGGTTCAGAGAGGTCTGTGGACAGCATGCCTTGAAGAGTTCTTCTCCACCCAGCCCCTAGAGGGCGCAGGTGGACCCTGGAAGGCGCTGCACTTCCGCACAAGCCGGCAGATGACAGAGGGAGCGCCACAGAAGGGACACTTAGAAAGAGAAGCTGTGGAGCCTTCGCAGGGACGGGCAGAATTCCGAATCGCAGCGCTTAGATCCTCTTCCACGAACACCTGGAGACGACCTAACCGCACCAGATACGGGACTTGAGGAGAGCTCGGTCCTCTCCTCCAGGGAGCCCGCTAGCCTTCCTGAGACCACGATAGACGCGCTCTCTAACATGGCCAAGTCAGCTGAAGGGCGGGATGCGTCCCGGGGGCAACAGGAGAGAGAGGTACTGGAGAACAGGACTGTCTGAGCACAGGGCAGAGGGCGGGGAGGCAAAGTGAAAGATCTGTTCAAGAAACCTTTGATGTCTTGGTAACAAAATTTTATTTTTAAAAAGCTGTTTTTCGTTTCATGAGAAGTGACATTTAGCATCCATCTTCATTTAGTTTTCTGACACTCAGAATGTTCATAATAACAGCTAATGTGGCACCAATGTGGCTTTTAGAAGCTTCCATTACAGATGTGGTTCAGTGTCTGAATTCCACTAAGAGAAAAGAAGACCCGAGATTAGCAGTTGGTTCTGTCTCTTGCATGAGCTGCATCTCTGGACCACTTATGCTGCTCGTGGGGGATCCTGCCAGTGAGTTTGCTGCACTAAAGATCTCAGCCCTGACTGAGTTCTCAGTAGGGAAATGTTGGGAGGAGTCCTTGGGAAGGCAGTGACAAGGAATGTGCCAAGAAGAGAGAGAAATCTGTCTCCTGCCAATTTCCAGGCAAGTAAATGGAAACATAATCCATACTTGTTGGGAAGAGTATCCTTCCCCCAACCATTCATAAAGATGAAGTCGTGGATAAAAACGATCTGGATGGTTCAGAAATATCCACAATCCTGCAGAAAGGTGAGCATGTTCCTACTGCAGACTTGTAGTTCCTGCTACATGGAAAACCACTTACACTGCCAGCATATGGTACTCCTATAGACTCCTGGTGGATACCCTCTTTGTCCTGGTTGAGCAAGTACTGAGTAACATCTGAGGGTGAGGGGCAACGTGGTATCATGGAAAGAGCCTGAATAATCATTGTTACTACCATTAATGGTTTTATTTTCAAGTGACAATATAGTTTGCCAAGCATGTTCACATATATAATCTTAATAAAAGATTAACGCTAAGGACCATGTTTTGTTCACATTTGTACCTTCTTTAATGGCTCAGAATACTTCTTGGCATCTAGTAGATGTTTTGTCCATGTTTGCAAAATACATGCATCATGCCATCAGCTCCTCCCAGCAGGCCTGTGGCAGGCATGGTGGTCACGCGCCAGGACATTGTATTCTGAGGGGTAAGGGACGGGTCAGGGTGGGGGAGGCAGTCCTGTCTGCATGATGCTAACTCGGTGCCCTCTTCCTAGAACCACCAGATCACTAATGGCTGTGGGGAAAGACCACTGCGTCCTGAGCACACTGGCCATCAGCAGGCATGCACTGCACACTTTCCAACTATTTACCTCTCAGTATTTGAACCTCATCAAGTTTTCCTGTACTGGTGACTCACTTATCTGTATCCCCATCTAAAGATAAAGTTTCATCAGAATGGGACTTCAGTTCATTGAACAAATATTTACTGGGTGACCACTATGTGTGAGGCAGTGTTTTAGGTACTGGGGATCCAGCAGTGAACAACACACCCTCAAAATCACTGCCTTCACAGAGCGTGTGCATGTTTGTGGAGGGAGGAATTGGGAGATCAAGAGCTAAGTACGCGGTCTAGTTATCTTCTGCTGCACAACCAGCCACCCCCAAACTGAGTGACTTAAAAGCATCACAACCGTTTCTTCTGCTCAGGAATCTGCACAGTTAGGGCAGGGCTCAGCGGGGAAGGTTCTTCTTGGCTTCATGTGGCGTCAGCTGGGGCAGTTCACGTGAAGGCTGGAGCAGGCCTATGCACAATGAAAATAGGAGGCCTCTTGTTTGAAAAGAGGAAAAAAGTGCTGTTAATGGTATTAAAATATAGAACGTATTTCCTTCCTTCCACTATCTCTTTCTCAACATGTCATGGTGTTTTTTATTTGCTTTGTACTGATGGGTTCCCTCGGACTTGGGGATACTTGCGGGGCAGTGCAAACCATCACTGGCACCTGGGGGCCTGCCTTGCCACTCAGCACATGCAGCCTGCCAGCTGCCAGCTCTAGGACAGATGGCTTGTGCCCCGGCCAAGGGTGGGGAAGTCAAGCCAGGCTTCTCTCCTTCCTTTGGGCCCACCAACCCAACCTGCAGTGGACTGGCGACCCTCAAGGAGAGCAACCTCCATGCCGGATGTGCTTGATACCTGGACTGGGGGTGAATGAGGGCTCATGCACATTGAATCACTTGTCACATGTGCCATGGCTGCCAGCTCAAGGTGGGGACAGCCCCTGCCAAGCAGTACCCTGACACATCACAGGATACTCTCCCTGTGTTTGCACTCAGGCCTCCACCTGGAGCAAAGGAGGTGGCAGTCACTGGGTGACGGTGGGCAGGAGAGCCAACTGTGGAGGAAGTGGGCAGCTGAGAACCTGTCAGGGATGAGGGACCACACAGGAGCCAAGGCTCCAAGTCCCCAGCTTCTGTTCCATTGTCTCCTCAGGCTTCACGTACAGAATACAAGTTCAAAGGCAAAATTATTAGGAATTTCAAGACTGTGACCACAGAGCATTAAACCCCAAATACAAGCCCTTGTGAGCACAGGGCCCTGTGTGACTGTGCTGGCCCCACATCCACAGCCTGTGCTGGAGGAGGTACCTTCAGGTGACTTACTCTGGGGCGAGCAGGTTGGTGCCGGCTCTTAGCTGGGAGCTCAGTCCAGGCTAAGATGGGCAAGGAAAGAATTGGTTTTTCTCTCCATATGGGCCTCTTCATGTGGCTTGGCTTTCCTTGTAGCATGGTGGCTGGATTCCAAGAACAAGTATTCCAAGAGAGGCAGGCAGAAGCTGCCTTGCGTTTTATGGTCTAGCTGTGGAAATCACATAGAGTCACTTCCACCAGAGTCTATTAGCAGAGGCAGTCACAAAGGCCCACCCAGGTTCAAGGGGAGAGCATATGGACTCCACCTCTTGACAGGCGAGTGGCAGAGTTCTAGAGGAACACGTGGGTCTGGACATATTATTGGAGCTATATTTTACAAAAACATAAGCTGCCACAGTAGGATGGTATAGGAGATGGGGATAAGTGCTGTGGAAAAAAGTAAAGCAGAGAAGGGTAGAAAAGGAGTGTTGGTGGGGGGCGGTGGTTTGCAACATTAAATAGTATGGTCAGGTAATGCCTCCCTGATATTTGAAGAAAGTTAGAGATGGAGCCATATAGATATCTGGGGAAAGAGGGTTCTAGGCAGAAGAGGGAGCCTGTCTGCAGAGAATGAGGAAAGCAGAGACGCAGAAGCAAAGTGAGAGTAGTAGGAGAGGGGTTCAGAAAGGGAAGAGGGGTCAATGGTTTCAGGTCTTGTAGGACAGTATACGGCTTTTACTCACATATGGGTCTTTGAGCCATAGTGTCATATGATCTGACTCTTTAAAAAGATCAGTCTGGCTGCTTTTTATGGAAAAGATTGTATAGGGACAAAAGTGGAAGCAGGATGACCCATTAGGAAGCTATTGAAATATTCAATGCAAGAATTAATGGTTGCTTGGACCAGGTGGTAACAGTGGAGGTGATGAGGAATGCTCAGTCTCTGGATATATATATATTTTTTTGTGTATGAGGAAGATCGGCCCTGAGCTAACATCTGCCAATCCTCCTCTTTTTGCTGAGGAAGACTGGCCCTGGGCTAACATCCGTGCCCATCTTCCTCCACTTTATATGGGACGCCGCCACAGCATGGCTTGCTAAGCGGTGCGTCGGTGCATACCCGGGATCCGAACTGGCGAATCCCGCGCCGCCGTGGCAGAGCACGTGCACTTAACTGCTTGTGCCACCGGGCTGGCCCCTCTGGATGTATTTTTAAAGGTAGAATCAGTAGGATTTGTGACAGATTGGATTTGAGTTAGCAGGGGACAGGTCGAGGGTAACTACAAGGTTTTTGGTCTGAGCAAGTGGGTTGAGGATGTTGCCATTAACCAAGATGTGGAAGACCATAGGAGGAACAGGTTTGGGAGATGGGATGTGGTGGGGAAAATCAGGTTTGGCTTGGACATTTTAAGTTTGAGATGTCAAAAGATATCTAAGTGAAGACCAAGATATCTCAGTTGAGTATGCAGTTGGACATATCGGCTGGTGCCTGTCGAAGAGGTCTTGGTTAGGGACAAAAATTTTGTAGTTGTCACCGAGACATCAATAAGAAAGTGAATATATTTCTTGGTAGGAGTCCTCTCATGAATACAGTTAATTTACCATTGCGGGTGAATATTCCTTTTACATTTAGATGCTTATTAAGTGTTATTATCACATTTCCTCAACCTATATGTTTGGATAGAAATGGCATTCACTCAGCCAACCAATTTTCCTTTTAAGGGCTGTGTGTATGCCCATGCGTGTACATGTAGGTATTGCATTCTAGAAATCTCAGCAATAATCTTTCCTTTGAGATGCTGTACAGTTTATGATTTTGTTTTAGCTTATCTGGATTTTTAAGATGTTCAGATTTTCATTTAAATGGATGCTTTATATGTATTTATTTATTGTACGTTTGGTCAGGCACACTATATAGAAGTCAGCTCCAGCTTCAGTAGTGTTTCTGAGATTGGGAGACCACATTATTCCTCTTGCTGTCTTCCAGTGATCTGCTTCTTTTTGAAGGTATTATAATTTAAAAGAACATTTAAATTAGGATATTTGGAAGTATTCCTTGGGCAGTATGCTTACCCTACCTATCCTTGAATCAGAGTTTTATAGAGTAGGTCTATTTAACTTTTGTTAATATTCTATGAATCATAGGTGGCAAATATTCTAGTATATTCAAACAATGAGATAGACTGATTGTTGGCAAAATGACAGGATGTGTTTTGATCCTAGGAGAAAGACATGCCATAAAATATTTTAAAGATATATCATTAAAATATGTTTCATTAAATAAAGAATCTTGCCATTTCTAATAACATGAATGGACCTTGAGGGTATTACGCTTAGTGAGATAAGTCAGATGGAGAAAGTCAAATACTGTATAATTTCACTCATGTGGAAGATACAACAACAAGGACAACAAACAAACACGTAGACACAGAGAGTAGATTTACCAGAGGGGCAGGAGGGAGGGAGGAGGCAGAAGGATGCACATGTGTATGGTGATGGATGGTAATTAGTCTTTGGGTGGTGAACATGATGTAGTCTACACAGAAGTCTACATATAATGATGTACACCTGAAATTTATATAGTTATAAACCAATGTGACCTCAATAAAAAATTAATTTAAAAAAGGAAGTTTTAACTAACAGAAACTTAAGAGGTAAAGCTATTAATGAAAGTTTTGGTTAAAAAGCATTTATTCTTGGATTCCATGTTCCTTCCCTCCCCTCCACCCTTTGCCCTAATCTACCCTATATATAGTCCCTCCCTCCCCTCTATTTCTTTCTTCTCTCCCTTTTTCCTTTTCTTCCTTTACCTTCTTTTCCCTTCCTTTCTGAGAACAAAGACCTGGGTTCTTGCTTGCAAGGGGAAATTGATAAGTAGATAGAAAGGAAAACCCAGGTTAGATCAATAATAGCACTCACAGCTGTGTTACTTCCGCCTTCTCCATAACTGGACCTGAAGAGAGCAGAGTTACCGGGGGCTTTGGCCGGAATAGACACTGGGCAGCCTAATGCTCTGATTAACAGTTCTAGTTTAGTTTAACTAAGGGAAAGGCTCCAATGCCTGAAGAATCTTCACAACACTTTGTCCTGGCACCCAGGGCTATCCTATAGATTTACTTCCATCCCCTGTAGTTCTAGGCTGAGTCTTCTGGAAACCAACAGGTTGTTCTGGCCTGGTCCCTCCACTCCTCAGTCCTGTATCTCAGGATCACTGTCTTCAGAAGAGGGTCCTGGTGTTTTTGGCTAAGTGTCCTTGTTTTTGTTTATTCCCCCTCAACCAACCTTCTCCCCACTATTTCTTTTTTTGTGTGTGTGTGAGGAAGATCAGCCCTGAGCTAACATCCATTGCCAATCCTCCTCTTTTTGCTGAGGAAGATTGGCCCTGGGCTAACATCCGTGCCCATCCTTCCTTTATTTTATATGGGACGCCGCCACAGCATGGCTTGACAAGCAGTGCATCGGTCCACGCCCGGGATCTGAACCTGCAAACCCCGGGCTGCCGCAGCGGAGCGCGTGCACTTAACCACTATGCCACCAGGCCAGGCCCCCACTATTTCTGATATAAACAATTTGCATAGCAGTTTACAAAAGGATTGTATTCCTTATTATATTTGGAGGTTCCAAGGCAATCAGCAGACTTTTTGAGGGGACTGCACATTGGGCAGAATGGGTGGGAAGGTATTAAGGGCAAGTCAAAAGCAAGGACTAATGATTTTATTTTAGGGTTGGCCTGGGAGCCTGATAGGGGAAGGGAGTCTGCAGTTCCAAGCCATATTTCAGGTGCACACTAATTGTTTTGTGTTGAAGCACATTTTTAGTAAATACTACTAGGGACCAACTCTATTAATATGCCCAGCTGAGAGGAAATTAAGCACAGTTACTTGACGGATAATGAGGCCAAACAGTTTCAGGAGTTAGAATTTCAGTAAGACTTGTTTCTCACCATACCATTTACATTTTGTGTCAGGTATTTCAAATTAATCACGAGCATAATTAATAGTTATAGTAATTAGATTACCATTTTATGATGATCTGCAATGTAACAGAGAACGTGAAGAAGCAAGAAAAATGAGGAGCACTCAGGTCAGTATAATCAGTGTTCTTTGCTGTGTGAGACTTATCAAAACAGGTCACCTCTAAGGATTAATACATTGGTGCTTCATTACATATTGGCTTATTATAACAGCTAGAAGTGGAGACCATTTTAATGTGAAGTGCAACTCTGCTAGGGCCTTTAGCTCCCAGACCACCAGAACTGAATTGTTTTGTGAGGATAGCATTGTAAACAATGGTCCTAGTTGAAGTATAGGTTACTTTTGATAACTGGAGAAACTGGGAAGCAAATATATGGTTTTATATTCCTTAAAGGCTTACTCCAGTTAAGAATCAGCATGCATAATCTAGTAAAAAAAAGAAGTTTGGCATTTTAGGACTTTAATGAATTATTGGATATATTTCAGACAGAAGATTTTTAAATAGCTTTTTGAATAGCTCTTGTTAACCTAGAAAGATACTTAGTAAACTATCTGTAGGTTGATAGGAAAAGGACATTTGCATGGAAGTCACTTTTCAGGCATGGTTTGCTCTGGAATGATTTCAAATGATTATTGCATAATGAGGGCTGAAAGTTGCAGGGCTACATATAAACTGCATGCTACTTAATAAATTATTCATGTTAGCCCTAAGGTATAATTATTCAGTGAAATGAGAACTAAGAAAATTAGTTCTGTATTATTGTTTATTTATACTGGTAATTTTTTTTTCTTTACATGCTCACATTTTCCTGCTAGAGGAAACCAGAAGACAATCCACAGAAAATGTTGAATCAGGTTCGAATTCTCAGGGTCAGTGTGTTCATCCTTTTCTTTTCTGTTGTTCTTGTCATTTGTTTGCCTTTCGAGAAGGAGTTTCTTTCACAGGAGAGGGAAGGTGGAGCTCTGGTTACAGCAGTCCTTTTCAAAGGACAGGAGCAGTAAGGGGCTTCGCCGTGAGCGCGCAGCAGCCCGGGCAAAGGGCAAACGTCTGCCACGCCTGCTCCTGAGAGACGGGTCAGAAGGGCACCGTTTTGTGTCCTGGCAACCGTGGGTTTTCTCCACTTCTCCCACTTTACCACCTGCAGCCTCTCCTCCCTCAGCCCAGATCAGAAACCATGATTCTTATCCTTCTTTGTCTTCGTCGTTATTATTTAGCTTTCGATTGCAATAGTATTTAACGCATTTTAATTAAATAGTCCCTGCTTCTGTCCTTGACCTCTAGAGTATGCAGAACAATAGACCGGATGACTCTTTCAAAGCAGACGGCAGAGCAAATCATGCCTTTGCTTAAAACCTTCCAGCAGATTCTCATCTCAGAGTGAAAACTGAAGTCCTTATAATGGCCTCCGAGTCCTGTCTGGTCTGGCCCTGTTACCCCTGTGTTCTTCTGTCCTTCAGCCCCTCACCCTGCTGACTGCTGCCACACTGGCCTCCTTCCTGCACGTGGACCATGCTGCTGTCAGTCCCCCTCCCCGGATGCCCACTCCGCTCACCCTCGGAGGTCTTTGTGTGGACCCCGGCCTCTCAGTGAAGGCTCACGCTGACCACTCCGTATAGCCACTGCCTCCTCAGTCCCAGGCCTTCCTAACCGTTGCCCTGTGCTGCTTGTTTTCTGGTTAGCATTCACCGCGTTTGAGAACACTCACCTTTCTATTATGTTTCTTATTTATTGTCTGTCTACCTGCTCAAACGGGATCTTTGTCTCTTTTGTTCAGTGATGTGTGCCAAATGCCTTAGAACAACGCCTGGCACATCGTAGGGGCTCTATAAATATGTGTTGAATGAATGAGTGAATGCATGTATATCCTGAAAGTCTTCCATGAAAATGCTAAATCTGCTGCCCCCAAGGTGTGTGAAAGAGCGCCCAGGCGCCATGTTGTAAACACTCATTGACCAACGGGACTTCCAGTTACTGTAGAAATCTAGGGAGTCAAGGGCTGGAAGATGGGAAGCAATGGAAGCAGTAGAGAGCTTTAGCAGGCTAGGACTAGAATTCAGCACAATGACCATAACCCATTCACCCACCCCTTTGTGGTGACCAGTCTCATGGAAAGAATGCCTCTGCAGGAGTGGTGATAGAATGAGAACCACAAGTGTGGCTTGGGTGTTGAGTGGGTGGCCTGATTTGTGTTGAAGTCCTGCTTATGTTTAACCTGAGAGAATTTCATGAACTCCTACGGGTGTCTGTCCATTCGCATACCTGTTTGGATCCTAGAGTTTCTAGAGCAGTAGTGATTGCCATAGCTCAACTGATCTATAAAGTGTGTGCCTGCCTCCTGGGAGATGGGTCACCATTTGCCTGGAAACTTTTCACAGCAGGAAGCAGTGAAGCAGAGGAAATTTTTGGAAGAGTTAAATGTCAGAGATAAGGCTAAAGGCAACGAGCTGAATCTTTTGTTTCTGTAACCTTCCTGATGGACAGCTTTGCTGTTCCCCTCCCCTGCCACACACACATCAGAGAGTTAGGGAGAGAATGCATGTTGTCTTACACGTTCATTTAATCTAATGGATGGTTGAATTGTCTTATAGACTATTTCAACATTAGTCTATAAAACCACACTGTTCAATAGAAATATAATGTGAGCCATAATTATAACATTTCTAGTAGCCACATTTAAAATGGTAAAAAGTTTTAATATGTTTTATTTAACTTGTTTTCCAAATATTATCATTTCAACCTGTTATCAATATGGAATTTATTAATGAGATATTTTACATTTTTTTAACTAAGCTTTCAAAATTTGGTGTGTATTTTATACTCACATCTCAATTTGGACTAGCCACCTTTTAAGTGCTCAATAGCTGTATGTGGCCGATGGCTACCATATTGGACAGTGCAGCTGTAAAGAGTTTGTGTTAAGATAAAAAGCTTACTGTGTATAGATTCTTTCTCTCTCTTTGTTAAAAAAGTTTGCTTTGATTCAAAGTATATTTTCAGTCTATAAACTATGTGGTAGCATGCTTGATATTATGAAGTCAGACTATTTAACACAGAAAGAAACATATGTATTTCCCTATAGATGATCATGAACATAGTTATTAGTTATGAGAATTATATTTCACCTTAATATTTGATGAATCAAGTAGCAAAGATATATCCAATAGAAGCAGAGAAGATAAGAACTGGGATCTATATAGACATTCATGGAGCAGTCTGATAGATGTTTCTGTTTTGGTACATGAGACTTTATAGAGGTCTGGCTTAAGAATTCGTGTACAATTGCTATTTTGTATATGGCAATATTATTATCATTTCAAAACTGAGCTGAAGATTATATAAAGTAGTAGGACCTCTTCCAAGGAATTTCAGCTACTAAACACTTCAAATGAATTCTGAAGATGGTATTCTAAGGATGCTCGTGGTATGGCAAGTAACTTGATTGACTGTGAAAGATGAGTGTAAGTTGTAACATACACTAAGAATCCTACAGCGGTCTCAGATACCTGTGATAAATAAGACGAAGAAGGTAGATCTTCCGTCAGGAATAAGGAGCATTACATATTTGTTCTTAGCCTTCTGAGCAAAACAAAGGTGACAACCTTTAGATTTAAAAAAAAAATTGTTGCTTAAAGTTGTTAAAATATAATAAAAAATTTTCAATGTTGGAAGGAATCTCTAAGTCTGAGCTCTTTTTCACATCGGTTTTTGGTTCATTCCTTTCTGTAAACACTTTGCCCCTCCTGTGCTGTTTTCCACTCCCCACCCCCAATTCAGAGAGACAAGTAATTATATGCACACCAGCTAAATGTCTGGTAAAATCTCGGAGCAAAACTGAGTTGGCTTGCGTGGAACTGAATTTAAAAATACTTGATAGAAGATTGCTGCAGTCTCTGAACCCTTGTCAGGTTGCATTTCCTGCCTCCTCCGTTAGCAGGACATGTGCCTTGCTCCTGAGAGACGCTCTGCCCTGCCTCTCTTCTCTTTGCTTCCTCCTGACCACAGAACTCTAGCGTCCGAGGGGTCTCAATCTAGCAGTTCTTCATTTTGTCACTCTCAGTTAGGAAAAAATACAATAATAGGCCACCTGAATTTTTTATTTGTTTTATACCTAGACAACTGTCTTTTTATGAAGGAAATATTTACATTATAAAATAATGTTTTGTTATTGTGTAAATGGAATATATAATAATATGGAATACATAACAATTATTATTTCTAAAATATTCTCCCAAAAGAAAGTAAATGGATTTAGAGAAAATTAGTGATCACTTGTAAGTCAAAGATATAATTGGTTGTTGCAGTTGATCATGATTTTGCACTTGAGGTTATGATAGCTCAGTGGCAGGGGGATGGGAGGGGTGGGAGCTGGGAGTGGAAGAGAAAGCTGGACTTTTTAAAGCCCGTACAATTGCTATAGTTTTAATTTTTTTATATTGATTTGAAAAAGAAACAAATAAAAAACTTAAAACATAAATGGAGACGAGATTAGAATTTTGTACTGAAGTACACAAATGGAGGCGTTTATGAAGGCTTCATTTATACTTGGCAAGGTTAAGAGAGGAAGGTGGTCATCTATAATCATCATTGTTAACTTTTCAGTGTAATTTCTCAGGGAAAAACCGCCTTAAAGCACTCAGCCTGAATTTATTCAGGATTAAGTTAAATGAAAGTTAATCCACGGCATTGGAAGGAATCATAATTTTCTAAGCATGTCTTTCAAGAACCTACTTTTTAAAATGAGTTCACAAGCTCAGCGAGTGTTGGAATCCATGGTTACTGAAGCCCATGGTGGAGCACTTCCTCATGGGGATTGTTAATAGGCAGAAAGCAAAATATATATTTATGATTTGCACATGAGGTAACATAGTGAAATATAACAAAAATAATAATTTGTCTTTTAGAAATGAGTCCAGTCTTTGGAAATATTCAGAATAGTAAATTCAAGGGTAAGTAATTTTTCCTAATTTAATCAACTTAATCTTTTGGGATAGTTAGTATTTGGTCAGCTTTACTGAAAAAAAAAAATGTTTATTGGCCTTAGTTTAAACTGTTTAAAAATTAAACAAAGACCTAGTTAAAAATGGTGGAGCAAAGGCATTTTTATTCCATTTTTCTGTCTTGAAGCCCCCAAAAGGAACAAAAAGAAGAAAAACAAAGAAGAGAATGCTGTTCTCTGTTAAATAGCAAACTCTAAGGAAGACTTGCCAAATGTAGTGAAATGGGGACCAAAGGAGAGAAGATGCTATGAGCTTACACCATCCTCAAGTTTTCGGGAGGATAGAGGTTTCTCAAGTAGTCAGTCCTATAGAAATTAAATGGCTTCACTAAAATGATAAGATAGCAGAGGTGGGCTTCCACTGTAGCAGGTTGGTCGTGCACCATAGAAAGCTGGGGGACATGGAGCTGACAGAAAAGAGTCATTGTGTACAGTTGGGCAGGTTGTAAACTAAACAACTCTAGGGACCAATTAACATCAAAGTCTATGTGAATGGAGTCCCCTGGAGTGAGTGCCCAACCTCCCTTGGCCACTATGGTGACCCCATGCCATCTTAATGTCTAATATAGGATCCTAAAATTAGGGGACTGCTCAAAGTGAGGCTGGAAGAAAGGTAGCGGTGGTCATGAGATCTCTAACCTACATTTGACTCTCTGCTTAAACTGAAGAGTCACACCAAAAACTAGAGTATGAAATACTCCCTGGTACAGGGACTCAAGAGAGCTGGAGAAAATGTTGGAGTTCACTCCTGAACTTGAAGCTAGGCAATTCTTCCTGCACTCCATTCCAGCATGAATGCCTTCTGGTTAGTAGCACACCTTGGCATAGATGGCGCAAATTAACAGAAGAAAGGAACGTAGACAAAGACAGGAAGAATATATATCAGAGGGCAAGTTATCTTACAAACAGAAAAAAATTTAGACTCGTAGTTCTCAATGGCCTCCAAGGAATAATGATAACTGGGTTTTCTGCAAAAAATGTTTAAGGAAAAGACACATATAATGAAAGAAAAGAGAAAGGAGGTGGAAAAAGTGAGGTGACCAATCTCAGTAAAGAAATAAAAGAGAAAAATCAAACTATTAGAAAGATGAAAATCACATTAGAAGCCACAAAAAATAATAAATCCAAGAGAAAACACGAGGATATACAAGTCAGACTTGAGAAATTCCTACAAGTAAAAAAGATGAAATAAAAATGATTTCTCTGGGGGCCGGCCCCGTTGCGTAGCGGTTAAGTACGCATGCTCCGCTGCTGGCGGCCCGGGTTCGGATCCCAGGTGTGCACTGATGCACTGCTTGTCAGGCCATGCTGTGGCGGCGTCCAATATAAAGTGGAGGAAGATGGGCTTATGTTAGCCCAAGGCCTGTCTTCCTCAGCGAAAAAAGAGGAGGATTGGCATGGATGTTAGCTCAGGGCTCATCTTCTTCACCAAAAAAAAAAAAAAAAAAAGATTTCTCTGAAGATGATACACTGAAAGACAGAGGATTACCTGTCACATATTCGCTTTTTTTCCAAAGGAAGAGAATGAAAATGAGAACAAAAAATATTCAAAGACATAGTAGGAGAAAACCTTACTGATAAAAAAAGAAAGATTCTATGTGTAAGTCAGAGGGGCACACTCTTTACTGGGAGAAAACAGATAAGAAGAAACATGCTGCTGAGCAGTCAAGGACGTTGAGAACAATAGCACTGGGAAGACTACTGGCCTTAGCAACAGGG
This sequence comes from Ceratotherium simum simum, assembly GCF_057802395.1. Taxonomy (NCBI): domain Eukaryota; kingdom Metazoa; phylum Chordata; class Mammalia; order Perissodactyla; family Rhinocerotidae; genus Ceratotherium; species Ceratotherium simum. Next base: position 2,141,879 of record NC_141913.1, read on the forward strand.
TTAGTGATGGCTGTGGTGAAAACAGTAGGGCAGAAGTTGGAATGAACTGGGTGGAGAAGTGAGTCAAGGTGAGGAAGTAGAGAAGAGTGTAGACAAGTCTTCTAAGAAGTTTCATCATGAAGGAAATGAGAAAGATATGGAAGTACTTACAGAGTTACCCGGGATCGGGGGGGAGCTGTTTTTAAGATGGAAGAGACTTGCAAATACTTCAACACCCTTCAAGAGACGGAAGATAGAGGGGAGCAGTTCTCAGCTTTGTCTGCACATTGGAAGCAACTGGAATCTTTAAAAAATACTGATACTGGGTCCCACCCACAGAGGTTCTGATGTAGATGGCGTTGGACATGGCTGGGGTCGGGATTTTTAAAAGCTGCCCAGGTGATTCCAAAGGATAGTTAAATTTGAAAACCATTCTCCTATAAGTTGAAAAACCTCTCAAGAAGATGGGAGGGAATTTGATCCTAAGCATAGGTAGAAGGATTGTCCCAAAATAAGAGTAAAATTTCCTCTTCCACTGTAGCTGGAGGAAGTGGGGGAAGCATGTTCAGATAGAGGTGTCTGTTTGTTAGATGGGAGCTCAAGGGATTCCCTGCTGTGGCTTCTGTTTTCTCTGTGAAGGGGCAGGAGGTGGGGAAGCACACAGGGAGGAAGATGGGATGGCACCAGAGGAGAGGAGCAAATCTGTGGCAGTCTTTGGAGAAGGAGAGGGAACTCTGGGGAGGAAACCAAAGACTGGGCAGGCAGTGGGGAGAGGGCTGACTTTTGAGATCATAATTGTAGAGAGGTAGTTCCTTTTCCTTCCTAGGGATAGATAAGGCAGAGATAGATGAGGGGAGTAGTAAGATTTCCAGCAAAAAGTAAAGAAATTAGTTACTTGTGAGGTTCTCTGATTTTGTACACAACCTAGAGAATTAGACACTGGTAGAAGTAAAATAAATAAAGATGATGCATTAAATTCTGCCTAGATCGACTTTGATAAGCTCTTCATTCTGTTTCTGTGGATACATAGAAATGAAGCCAAACACTCTTGTTTTGCTCAGTTAAATGCAAAAGAAATGACTTTTAGTCCTAGTGGTTCAAAAATACAAGTAGGAAGTGCTAAAAGCCCCAACTGTCCCCTAAAGTGACACATTTGTTCTAGACCTAGTGGATGATGGGCAGTAAAGAGTGCTGTGTGGTGGCATGGTAAGAGTTAAGTGTTGAAACAATGTGCATACTCAAGCTGTATCTAGAAATACAATTGTAATCAACTTGGAGGAAAACGTAAACTAAATCAGTTTTAATAAAATAATCCCGCTTCGTAAATATTGCAAATAGAAATTTATTCTTCTTTTTTGGGTGTTATTTATGGAGTCCTTGGATTAGAGATTTTTGTTCTAGTTTAGGGCCTTCATTCTTTTAGTGTTTTAAAAATGCTCTTTCACTTGTACAGATAGTTTGCGTTTTAAATCATCTCACATAACTAGCTGGAAACTGTAATCGATAGTGAGGACATTGTGACATTAAGGGAAAACTGAGCAGCATTCCATGAGTGAGGGCCCTCATCCACAGGGCACACTTGAAGAACACCGGGGCTTAAACTCATGAGGGGCCCATTGAGAGCCCACACATTTTTTGGGTAAGAAAAGTGTACATAAAAGTTAAACCCAAAGCGTATAGTCTAAAAACATCTCTGGAAGTTAACTAATATCACAACTTCTTTTCATTCCAGTGGTGAGGACAGAATAAACATCGGCTGCTTGGACATGGTTTCAGAACAGGTTCTCGATCCTCCTTCACTTGGTGAAGAACCATTGACACTTCACCCTGCATCTGAACCTTTTCCACACAGTAACCTTTGCAGATAATCTGCATTACACGAAACTTGGCAGTTGATAGGAGAAATTTATTTTACTCATTCAACACAATTTTTTGTTGTGAAATTGCTGTATGTGTGGCACTGTGTCAGGCATCAAGGGATGATCACATAATTCATACTTGGCTCTTTTTCTCGAGAAGTGTGTTCAAAGCTTTTAGAAGCTCAGGGAAGCAAAGACATTTCTCTTGGCTTACTTTCTTACTGTTTCCATAGCATTCTTGGCTATTAGAAAGCAGCAATTATTTATTGTTGCAGTTGTTGGAAAAATTCTTGTGTCTCCTGATTAGCTTCTTTAGTGACAGGTCAGTAGATAGATAACCTCTTGGTCACCTCAGAGCCCTGGCATGGAGGAAAGAAAAATTTGGTGACCACTGATCAGTTCTAGCTGTGGGAGTGTTGCCATCTCTGTTTCTAGTGCTTTGGTGACCTTGAACTTCCTATCTCATCCTTGCCCTTTAGCCTGACTTACACTGTATCTTGCTTGCAAAGGTTAGCTGTAAAGGATCAATGTGTAGCCAAAATCAGTGTTACCGATTTTCATAACTAAACTCTCATCCCCACACCCCTCTCCAAAATTTCATGTCTCAGAATGGTTGGTTGATGTCCCGTTTGGGCAAGTTTTCCATCAGCTGAAAGATGATTCTAGCCTAGTGTATGTGAAGGATTAGGGTATTAAGAGACCACCCAAATTTAAGGATTTAACTGCACAAATCATACTGACAAGTGTTGTACTGATTTGAATGTGCCAGATTATTTAAAAAACAAGAACAATATAAAAGAGGTGATTTTTGTTAAGTCCTGAGAATATGAAAATATTTTTTAAAAAGTACTTTTTTAATTCTTTGAGAAGCCCTTATAAGTCTCTGGACAAATATTAATTTTCTGTGCTTTGCACAGTTTTGCCAATGAAGTCACTGATATGCAAAGTCTAGGGCCAACCATGGAAATTATTTGGGAATTTAAGGAGTGGCGTTTTCTCTTAATTTTGTTATAGCTGACACTTTCTAGACAGGCTACACGTAATATCCTACTCATTCTAAATACCCTTTTCTTCCCCTCTCAAGATCTTTCTCTTTAAAATCTGATAAAGCAGTTGTGTAAAATCTACATGTTATTTCTGGAATTGCTGCCAGGCAGCTGATGATTACACATTCCTACAGTTTATAAAACCCTACTAGATTCTTCTCTGAACATGAGCTTTTGGAATTGTTTGGAGATTAATAAGTATATTGTGTAAGGGAACTACTTTACTTTTTCAGTGGTAATAGTAAACGTTTGCAACTAAAAATAGCAGACGATCACTGGTTTAACAGCTGTATGTTTCAGCAGATAGAGCATACGATGTTTCAATATCTACCTGTTGGCATGGCAGTGAACCAGAACTTAGGTTTTTTCCCCTTCTTATCTTTAGCAAGAGAAGCAGATGGACCACAGTTTAAAGATTTTATTTATTCATTTTTTTCCCCCCAAAGCCCCAGTAGACAGTTGTGTGTCATAGGTTCACATCCTTCTAGTTGCTGTACGTGGGACTCGGCCTCGCGTTGGACGGAGAAGTGGTGCCTTGGGGCGCGCCCGGGATCCGAACCCGGGCCGCCAGCATCAGAGCGCGCGCACTTAACCGCTAAGCCACGGAGCCAGCCCAGATGGACCACAGTTTAAAAGGGAGTTGATGAGAGTTGCCTTCCTTAGAAGGCCTTTATTTCTCTGGTTGATTAATATCTTACTGCCCCCCTTGACACTGATTCCATTCAGACAGAGGCTGCTCTGTTTCTGCTCACCACGTGGCAGAGTTCTTGGCACATGTTACTTGGCTCATTTCTCGGAGTAAAACCCAAAGTCCTCTTCTGCATGATCAGGCCCACTGCTTCCCTCGTGCTCACTCCTTGAGCATCATGCTCTCCTTTTGGAGCCCTTTCCTGCCATTTCTCCTGCCTGAAATGCCCTGCCCCCTTCCCTTAGATCTCTGCTTAAATGCCTCCTTTTTAGAGAGAACAGCCCCGCACCCTATAGAAAGAGCAGCTCCCACTCTCTTCACCCCCCATCCCTATGCCCCGTGCCCTGTCTTATTTTTCTGTGTGAGACTTATCACTTAACCTATTACGTGTCTGCTTATTTTTTTGTTGTTTGTCTACCCCCAGCAGAATGTGACGTCCACAAAGACAGGCTCTCTGTGCTCCTCACTGTTGTGTCCCTGGTGCCTGAGTGTCTGGCAGGCACTTGGTCATCAGCTGAAGGAGTGAATGAAGGAGTAGTAGGTGCTCAGTATGTATTTGTGGAATGAATGAGGGAGGGAGGGGGGAGGATATGGCACTTATGGCACCTAATGTGGAAGGACTTGAGACACTGTCCGCTGGAAAGTAGGTGATGATTGTACTGGATGAAGGAAGATACCCATTCCTAAGGAGGGGTCACCATGAGAAAAGGGGGTGGTACCCAGTAATGGCTCAGTGCTCTTGGGTAGGGTGACTATATGTCTCTTTTGCCTTGGGATAGCCCTGGCATACACCTATTTTTCCTGCCTAATATTTAATAGCACCCTCTTTGTTTCCCAAAAGTTTCCCTGGTTGGATGATAAAATATGTGGTCATCCTACTTAAGACATATGATTGCATCCAAGGATGCAGTTCTTTGGGTGAGGACTGAAAGTGGAAAGTACTAAGAGAGGGAACTTTCGGGCACAAGCATGTTGCACCCTTGCCTGGACAGGGCCCTAGGGGAGTGGGAAGGTCTTCCGTCAAAGAACCACTGAGCGTGTGCAGTTCTGGACCAGCAAACACTATCATGTCATCTGTCAGGTCCTGTAGAAGTAGACACTACAGTGATCAAGAACCATAGTGATCCGAGGAGATGCTAGTCTGTCTGCATGGCCCACGCGAGCCAATTCCCCCACCACAAGCCGCTAGCCTGGCTAGCTTCAGCCCTAGGGGTCTGGGGCAGTCTGATGGTGGTGGTAGACCTGCTAATAGAAAGCTTGTGCCATTAAATGATGAAACAAACAGGATATGACTAGGAGTATGTCCTGACTTTGGGGAGCAGTTGATATCAGGCAGATAATTTAAGAAGAGTATCATATGGGCTATATTTTTACAGGGAACAGTTAATGGTATTTAACTAAAAAATTATATCTGTGCATGCTCACTTATAATAAATGTAGTATGCCAGTCTAAACTTTATCCTTTACCTTTCAACTCTTCTTATTTTTATTACAAAAATCATTTAAGCCTGCTATTAGAAGAGTTAAGTTTCTTTCTCTTTTAAACCCAGCCCTCTTGAGATTTTCAATGTTAACACTTTGGTTTGTGTCTTTCTATATAATTTCCAGGCTTATACAAAGGTATATAAATATGTACCTATATATGAAGTCCACCTCTCTGTTTTATGTTAGAGACATGGCATTATATCATGCCCAGGACCTACCAAAGTCTTTTTCACTTAGCATGTCAAAACATCTTTGCTGGTCAATACATATTGATTTACTTCATTCTTTTTAATTGCAGCATAATATTCTATAGGTGGATTATCATCATTTATTCAACCATGTGCCCTGTTTATGTACTTTCAGGCTATTTTCATTTTTTACTATTACAAATACTTTTTTAACAAAATATATGTGTATGTATCTATCCTTAAATGCTGATGCTTTTATTTCTATGGAAGAGACTCCTCAGCAGGATTGCTGAGTCAAAGGATATGTGCATTTAAAATTTTAACTCTCATTGCCAGATACTTTCCCCAAAAGATGTACAGTCCATCCTCCCAGTAGCAATGTAGGGCATGCCTGCTCCCTCACACCTTTGCCAACAGTGGATGCCCAAATCCTTTTATTTTTTCTAATCCTTCAGGTAAAAAATGAGATTATCTTTTACTTTTGCCCTTTATTTTTGAGTATGTATTTTATCATATAGTCCAGTGATTTTTTGCATTCTGCACCTCCAAGATGTGTAGCATTTACTAACTGCTGGTATTCATTAAGTAAAATTTAGACAATTAGGAAGCTATACTGTTTAAATTTTTAAAAAATTGGTTTTATCTTCCTATCCCATATTGTGTCACTTATTTCACATGTAAGATATTTTTTACGTATTTCGAGGTTTGATTTCTAAGTATTGTTAATGAGGAACTTTCAGATCAGGGTTTATAATTGGGAATATTTTTATTTTCTCAGAGATATATATGTAAAATTTTAGCATTCAAAGTTTTATGGTGAATAATGACTGTCCTTAAAAGATTTTGAGTGCCTTAAACAATGTGGAAGGATCAAAGACCTTAACAGACACCTTACCAAAGAAGATTTACAGATGGCAAATAGGCATATGACAAGATACTCAACATCATATGTGATCAGGGAAATGCAAATTAAAACAAACGTGAGATACTACTACACACCTATTAGAGTATAGAGTATTTTTGGCCACTATTAGAGTGACCAAAATCCAGAACCCTGACAACATGGAATGCTGGTGAGGATGTGGAGCAACAGGTACTCTCATTCATTGCTGGTAGGAATGCAAAATGGTACAGCCAGTTTGGGTGATAGTTTGGCAGTTTCTTACAAAACTAAACATACTACCATGTGATCCAGCATTTGTGCTCCTTGGTGTTTATTCAAAGGAGTTGAAAACTTATGTCCACACAAAAACCTGTACATTGACGTTTGTATCAGCTTTATTCATAATTGCCCCAACTTGGAAGCAACAAAGATGTCCTTCAGTAAGTGAATGGATAAACTGTGGTGCATCCAGACAATGGAATATTATCCAGAGCTAAAAAAGAAACGAGCTATCAAGCCATGAAGAGACATGGAGGGGACTTAAATGCATATTACTAAGTGAAAGAAGCCAATATGAAAGGCTACATAACTGTGTGATCCCGACTATATGACATTCTGGAAAAGGCAAAACTATGGAGACAGTGAAAAAATCACAGTGGGTTCCAGCAGTGGGAGTGGAGGGAGAGATGGATAAGCAGAGCACAGAGGGTTTTTAGGGCAGTGAAAGTATTCTGTATGATATTATAATGATGGATACATGTTATTATACTTTTGTTCAAACCCATAGAATGTACGACACCAACAGTGAACTGTAATGTATACTATGGAGCGTGATTGTGATGAGTCAGTGTAGATTCATCCACCTCATCAGTGGTAAAATATGTACCACTCTGGTGAGGAGTGTCTGGTGAGGAATGGGGGAGGCTGTGCATGTGTGGGGCAGGGAGTATATGAGAAATCTCTGTGCCTTGCTCTCAGTTTTGTTGTAAACCTAAAACTGCTCTAAAAAAATAAAATATTTGATAAGAAAAAATATAGGGGACTGTGGATCATTAATTTGTCACTATTTTTAAGTTAATAGTTAACTTTGACAATAGACTTTACCCATTATTGAAGTATAATTTAGTGGAAGCTATAAATTCTAAATATTTCAAATCTGAGGGGATCACATGTGATGGAGAGAGGCAGATTAATGAGAGGTGGTGCACGTTGGCCATATGTGATTCTGTGCCGTGTGATAATGGCATTTCTCTCCCTAAAACCAAAGGCAACCATGTGAACAGCAACTTGCTTACAAAAACGTGCTATATTCAAGGTGGCAAGTTTCTGTCTTCAGGGGCCTTAGTGTATTGTGAAATCTTCATTGATTGATGCTTGAAATGTTGTAGCATAAAATAAAAATATATTGTTGTCTGGTAGTGATGAAAGGAATTGTGTTACTGGACCTCATGCTTGTGAGGGATGACATTTTCAAGTAGACATAGGAAAGATGTTCCCATGTGTTAGCACTTTTGTTCTATACTTCCTGTGTCCAAATGCACATAGACCAGAGACTAATAATGCGGGTGGGGAATATTTCTTTACTGCTTTACCTGGGAAACTGTGCATTTTTTGCTTGCATAGGGAAAACTAAACAGATACCTATTGTCTTACAGTTTTGTGGTGTAAGTACTCCTTGAAAATAATGAAATGTATCATTCTCTTTGGTCCTCACACCCTACACTGGCCGTGACTTCATCTAATTGTGTGCCATGCAGGGTATCACTCTTCCTTCCTCCTTCCCTTAAGAAAAGCCACCCTTGATTCCACGTCTTTCCTGGGTGGCTGGCTCAGTGTGTGGCTCAGTCCATAGTGAACTGCCCAGGCCCTGGGAGGTAACCGTTTCCCCTGTTCTCTAATGGTTGCAGACATATTTGGATCTTGGAATCCAGCATGGAATGTTTGATGGGGTCAAGGGGAAGTGTGTGTGGACTGAATGCAGGGGATCCTTGAGCTCAGAGGAAAGGCTGCACACTGCTTTAGAAACTCGTAACTTTCTTAAGGTCGACGTGTATAGAAAAGAAGTAATTTGTCTTGAGGGGTTTTCCCCCTTTTAGTGATGTAGTTCTTTTTTTTTAGTGTAGATCTCAGAATTGCCTGAATAATAACAATGATAGTAATAATAATGGATAAACTCAAGGAACCCTTCTTATCAACTGTTATGCATGATCGCATTTAATACTCAGATAACTATGAGAAGTGCTCATATCTTTCTTGTTGAAGAAATTGAGATTTAGTGGTGTTGAAGTAGCTTGCCAAGGTTAAGCATAGCTAGAAAGTAGAGGGTATGTCTGCCTATAAAACCCACATTTTATAGGACTTTGCTAAAAGCAGTTTTTCTTTTTTTTTTTTAGTTTGTATTTATTTATTTTTTTGTGAGGAAGATCAGCCCTGAGCTAACATCCATGCTAATCCTCCTCTTTTTGCTGAGGAAGACCGGCTCTGAGCTAACATCTATTGCCAATCCTCCTCCTTTTCTTTTTCTTCCCCAAAGCCCCAGTAGATAGTTGTATGTCATAGTTGCAAAAGCAGTTTTTCTTAATGAGCAAATTTGTAATTGTTGGTTTCTGGGCAAGTAGAGCCTATTGGCATATGCCATCAAGTTCTCTCCTTATGATTTTGTTTTTAGCATCAGTTTGATAATGCATATCTCTGCTCAGTACTCTCTCACTTCCTGTGTTTTGGAGTTAAAACAGTGTTACATTCCTAAAAAGAATCCTTTTTCGTGTTCAGAAATAGTTCCTAAATGCGTTGCTGGTTTAACTACTAAATGTTGCAGATTCACACCGCCTTGCAGACAGCTGCAGCCACTTCACTAGCCACATTACCTGCTTGATTCTTGGCTACTTTTCGTTTAATAACGACTCTGAAGTTTCTACATTCATTTTAAGTTTTCATTTATGCACTAAAAATGTGGTCCTCTCATACCTATGGCTAGAGATGAGTATATTGGTAGCTCAATTGGGCAGATGTAGGGATGGGGGACCCTGAAAGAATTCCCCAGAAGTCTGTCCTGGTTGTCCTCATGCACTGACAATGGCTGTAGGGAGTTGGTGCATACAATAGAGCCAAACATTCCTTAGAGCTGTTACTTACAACCATGCCTGGTGCCTAGTGAGCACTATATAAGTGCTTTGTGTGTGTTAATTCATTTCACCTCTGCCACGCTATGGGCTGAGTACTATTATGATCTCCATTTTCCAGAAGAGGAAGCTAAGATTATGTATCATTCTCAAGGCCGCACAGCTAGTAAGTGGCAGAGTTGGTATTCCAATTCAGTTGGTCAGATTCTTGAGTCCCAGTTTGTAACCCATAGGCTAGATTTTACCCTTATCCTGGTTCACGTGTATTTAAATATTCTGGCTGGAGAATATCTCAGAGCTATTTTGAGGGAATGTCTAAGAAGGTATATGAAACATCTTGAGTGAGAAACTAGTATTAGAAAGCATACTCACTGGCAATTTTATTTAGAATTATTTAGCTGTGGGTTCCATGTTATCAAGATTATAAATTTTCTTGGAAAAAAAAAGGAATAAAGTAGAAAAGCCTGTAGCATCTTAAATTTCACTAAGTTCTGCTCCCTGACTATTAGGCTATACTTGATTTATCCTAGCTTACTCAGGATATGAGACAATTGTTATATGATTGGTACAGTGTCTACTTGTTTTACAATTTATAGTAGAAAGTATTTAAATAGCTTATTTGTTAGAGATGCCAAAAAACAACAAAAAAGACCCACTGTGGTGTAATTGTAGGGTTGATAAAATACGTGACCTCTTCAAGTTAGTTTTAAAATGTAGCTTAAAAATTAAACATTATTAAAGAAAAAATAAACAAGTGGGACTTTATCAGATTAAAGAGCTTCTATAAGACAAACGAAACCAGAATCAAGATGAACAGACAACCCACCAGCTGGGAGAGAATATTTGTAAACATACATCTGACAAGGGGTTGATCTCCATAATATATGAAGAACTCACACAACTGAACAACAAATAAACAAACAACCTGATCAAAAAATGGGCAGAGGAAATGAACAGATACTTCTCCAAAGAAGATATACAGATGGCCAATAGGCATATGAAAAGATGTTCAACATCATTAATCATCAGGGAAATGCAAATCAAAACAACACTAAGATACCACTTCACACCCGTTAGAATGGCTATAATCACCAAGACAAAAAACAACAAGTGTTGGAGAGGATGTGGAGAAACAGGAACCCTCATACACAGATGGTGGGAATGCAAACTGGTGCAGCCTCTATGGAAAAGGGTATGGAGATTCCTCAAAGACTTAAAAATAGACATGCCCTATGACCCAGCCATCCCATTACTGGGAATCTATCCAACGAACCTGAAATCAACAATCCAAAGAGGCTTATGCACCCCTATGTTCATTGCAGCATTATTCACTATAGCCAAGAAGTGGAAGCAACCTAAGTGTCCCTCGACTGACGATTGGATTAAGAAAATGTGGTATATATATACAATGGAGTACCATTCAGCCATAAAAAAAGACAAAATCGTCCCATTTGCAACAACATGGATGGACCTGGAGCGTATTATGTTAAGTGAAATAAGCCAGAAAGGGAAAGACAAACACTGTATGATCTCACTCATATGTGGAATATAAACCAACACATGGACAGAGAAAACTGTACTGTGGTTACCAGGGGCAGTGGGGGTGGGGGATGGGGGGTGGGCACAAGGGGTGAAGGGAGTCATATGTATGCTGATGGACAAACAAAAATGCACAACCCAAAATTTCACAATGTTAAAAACCATTAAAACGTCAATAAAAAAATTAAACATTATTTATAAGATGTCACAAATTTTTTGCGTTCACAAATAATTGCTTAAGGGTCTTGAGGGAAGTGTTTTAGGATTTTTCATTTTAAATGGCGCTGCGAAGCTATCTTTTTCTTCTGTCTCAGGCATTGTGAGGTGTGAGTCACGTTGGCCAGAGGGCCCCAGGACTGAAGCCTACTCTTTAGGTTTCCTTCGCCCTTGTGGTTAAGTGTCCTGCAGTAGTTTTTGGGTGAGTGTAATTTGGGATAAATTTAACAGTAAAAACCCAGTTTAGAGAACAGCTTGTTCCTCATTTGCTTTCACCTGCTGCTGTGTAACTTTGATCTTCTATGTAACCCGACATCTGTGGGACTTAGTTCCTCCTTCTGTGAAATAAGGATGCACTCTCTGCCACCAGGATTGTTGTGTACGTTAAGTGAAGACCCCTCATGATATCACTACCACTGAATCGTCACTCATTAAGTGTTGCTGTCCTTTCCTTTCATCTTTCTTCCCCTTCAGTGACAACTAGAGGGTCGTATTGGGCATGGGAGGTTGGCAGCAGAACTTGGAGAATAATTTCCCAAAGACACCCTCTTTTCCATGGGAAGAGACCTAGAAACCCTGGTGTGAGAAGTAAGTTTAGCTGACCAAGACTTTCTCCATCGAGGGATGTATTTGCTCTCTACTGTTGTCTAACAAGGTGCACAGGTTTAGCAGATTAAGACAGCATGCACTGATTAGCTCACAGTTCTCTAAGTCAGAAGGCTGGGCTGGCTTGCTATGCTCAGGGCATCACAAGGCTGAAATCAAGGTGTCCCCTGGCTGAGTGCTTATCTGGAAGCTCTGGGGAAGAGTTCACTTCCAGGCTTATTCAGGTTGCTGGTGGAATCCAGTTGCTTGTGGCTATCATCTGAGGTCCCCAATTCCTTGGTGATGTGCCACAGTGGTGGTTCTCGACTTCTCTAAGGTTATCTGCATTCCTTCTTCTGGAATCCTTCATTTTCAGGGCCAGCAATGGCTCATCCAGTCAAATCTCTCTCACTTCCCCTCCACCAGCCTGAGACAGCTTTCCACTTTTGAGAGCTCAAGAGATTAGATCAGACCCAGAGATCAGAATGTCCTACTCTTTTTTTTTTTTTTTTAAAGATTTTATTTATTTATTTTTCCCCCAAAGCCCCAGTACATAGCTGCATGTCATAGCTGCACATCCCTCCAGCTGCTGCACGTGGGACGCGGCCCCAGCATGGCTGGAGGAGCGGTGCCTCAGTGCGCACCCGGGATCCGAACCCGGGCCGCCGGCAGCGAAGCGCACGCACCCAACCGCTAAGCCACGGGGCCGGCCCAGAATGTCCTACTCTTAAGGTCAACTTTGCCATATAAAAACATGGCATAATCATGTTCTCATAATCATAATTATGCATATGATAAGCCTAATAATATAATCACAGGAATGATATGTCATCATATTCACAAGTTCTACAGTAGGGTCTGGAATCTGCGTGTGGGGTGAGTGCATTTTTAGAATTCCACTCACCATAAGGGACATCTCAGAATGCCTCCAAGTGCCACTAGCTCCAACTGAACCCTGCTGGAACAAGCACAACCTGTACCGTTATTCAGTGGCCCAGCAAACATCTTATTTCAGTAGAGAAGGCTAATTTTTTCATTTGATTTTAAGAAATTTGTGGGCAGAAATTTCAGCTAAAGTATGATCATTATATCTTGATGCCTCAAAGGGCATTCGAGATTCCTAAAGATGATAGTAAACATATTAGAAAAGGAGAAGGTATTGTTCACTCCTTCTAGAACTATCTATATCAGACTCAATGTGTCTTTTTTTTTTTTTTTTAAAGATTTTATTTATTTATTTTTCCCCCAAAGCCCCAGTACATAGTTGTCTGTCATAGCTGCACATCCTTCTAGTTGCTGTATGTGGGACGCGGCCTCAGCATGGCTGGAGGAGTGGTGCCTCGGTGCGCACCCGGGATCCGAACCCGGGCCGCCGGCAGCAGAGCGCACGCACTTAACCGCTAAGCCACGGGGCCGGCCCTCTTAATGTGTCTTATAGGTGACACAAAGGCATATTATGTGGCAGTTCACTGCTCATTTTATTGTGGGAATGAGTCTGTGGAAGTGGGTCACTTGGGGTTTCTACAAATATAATTGATATTATAGGTCATAAATTAGAAGGTCCATTATGTGAATGGGCAAATGTAGCATTACCGTGTTGATCAGTTACCAAGTCCTAGGGCAACATACTAGCAACAAAACGCTTAGAAGCAGTTCTCCTAAGGCTATTGATTTTTTCAAGTTTACCTCCTGAGGACTCCTGAGGGCCACTTGGCAAGGTCAGGCAATAATTCATCTCTGGGAAGAGCTCCTGATGGCTAAAATGGAGTTAATGTCCATTACTTTATCACGGAGTTAATCTCACAAAAGGGCTCCTGTATCAGTTAGAGTTCTTTGGTTGCAAGCAATAAAATTGGACCACAGTTAATTTAAAGCAGAAGAGGAATTTATTGTAAGGGCATAAGGAAGCTCACAGAATCCAGTGGCAGGCCAGAAAGCTGGGCTCAGGATAAAGGTTAGGAGAAATGCAGAGTTTTAGAGAGAAAGATTTATTACCTAACTACTGCCCTGTCTTTTCAGAGCATGCTGCAGGGAACAAGACAGCATCCTTTTCTCTCTCTGGGCACCACGCTAATCAAGACTCAAAGCCCTGAAGAGATGCTCCCATGGACCTTTCTCCAGAAGGGCACGGCCAGTCTGCACCTACTGATGGAGGGATAGATACATATTTCAAAGGGACTCGGGGTGCAGTTACCAAGCAAGGAGGGAGTAGATGCTAGGGAAAAACCCTAAAACAAAAAACCAACCTTCACTCTAGAATCTTTTTGCTTAAAATGCTTTCTCAAAAAGTATTAAAAAAAATGTATTAATGGTGATTTAAAAAACACACTTCTGCCTTAAACAAGGTAGCCTTTTACTGCTACACGATTGCTGTCTTAAATCATAGAAACCCAGAAGCCCCCCAAAATCTAATGTTAAATTAGAATATTTCAGGCATATCCCCTTGTTTGCATAATATCAATGAAATCCTTTGACTAGGTAGATAAGAAGAGACCAGTTGGCATATCACAGTGAAAACCTGTGGCAAAAAAAAAAAAAAAAACCTGCAAGCAAATAACACAGGAGCAAAAAGCATTGTTTGTTGTCCTGGAGTTGTGCTAACTGATTATTTATTTGTAAAGTGAATACAAGCTGCAAAAATAATCCTCATTCTATTTGTTGCATGATAATAGCTTTTAAAATGAACAACATTTATGTCTAACGTAAAAAACCCTCTGTATCTGACAATTTATGGGTAAATGATCATGCTGTAATAGCATTGTATCAAAAGCTGCTTTTCTTTATAAGCCCTTATATTTAATCCCTCCAACCAGCCAACAAGCTACATGCTTCCCAGGGAATTAATTTAAGATTGAAGATAAAAAAAGAGGCCAAAGTTAATGACATAAAAGAGAAGGCTCCTGAAAGAAATATTAGTTTCAAAAAGATTTTGACTGTTTTGTAAAACAAATATAACCTGCTATAGAAAGAATTGGTATAAAATAAGGTTATTGCTTCTGACTTATTCAAAATTATTTTTTCCAGTTTCTAACCTCAACTAATCTTGTAAATGTTTCAAAGTAAAAATTTAATGTGTGCATTGGGAATGACACAGACCAGTTTTACTGTTAGATTGCAAAAAATGTTTTAAATTTTGATAATGTAATTTTGACAAGAACAAATCATTACTTTTGATAGCATAGACTTTTTTATACTTAAAATATGAGATTTCTAAATGGATAAATAGACAAAAAGAGGTTTGTTGGTGAGTCAGATAAAATCTAAGATTTAATTGTGTTCTGGTAAGGAAATAAAATAATGGCATAAAACCACCAGTGAAAACAAAAAATGATACTTTTGGTGAATGTTCTTCATTTTAAATAAAAACCATTCCATGTGACAACTTACACCTATAGTGGAATTGAAGCAACACATTCTTTACACATTTAATCTTATTTTGATTTACTCTAATTTATCTGATAGCAACAGCCTGTTAGATGATAATTTAAAAATCTGCTGCTACTGTAGTTGCTTTAGGAAACGTTCCTAATGATAATTTTATTCCCTAGAATAATTTAACTTTCCATTTAAAATGCACATCTAAACACGATAAAGTATGTATTGACAACAGAAGATGTTTATGTTCATGTCGGATGATAATTTTCTTAATGGACAGCAATAGTATGCTTCATATTTTATGGTAATGGAGATGGACTAAAATTACTTTTTACTACATGTACCTTCTGTGTTTGTATGTAGCATAAACAAGGAGCTATAGGAGTTTAAAACATTAAAAAAGTTCCCCAGAAGTGCCTTCGTAGGGGCAAACTAAGATTATGTTGTTATATTTTGTCAGCTCTCCCATATACTCCAGCTCAAGCTACTTCCCCAGCATGGTAGCACTTTGAAGACCTACGTCTGCCTTTGTCCTGGGAAGATGGGCCAGACTGGTTCTTTCTCAGAAGCCATGGTGCCATGTTTATGAACCTGTGCCCTACACCTGACAGACAGAGTCCTCTCCTGCCCTTGACACTGGCTCCCCTGCAGGGAGCTTTATTCCACAAAGAGGAACTGCTAGATAAATCTTCTAGCTTACCCTCACTAGAAGAAAGGAGAGGGAATGATGGAAAATCTTCAAAGGAAAGATGGTGGTGGAAATACAGAGATAGTCCTTTCAGAAAAGCTCTGGGGATGAAGAAAAAAAGGTCAGAAAGTACTCCAGGCTTCCGAGGGTACTTTCTGGGTATCCTCTGCCAATCATTGGAGGACGGAGGCTTCTGGCTCTGTTCCTGCAAATGTCGAGGATAGGGTATACGTATTGGGGAAAAATAAATCCCAGATGATGGCATTCAGGAGAATCCCAAGGTTAGCGTGTGATGAAGCTATACAAGGTATGGAGGAAGGCTCAGAAGACTTGATGCCTAAGGTATCAATAGCAGGTGCTTCATGATGTCAGGGAGAGAGGAGCCCAGCACTTCCAAGCCGTGGGGACTTGCTGTAGGGTGATAACAGCTGCCCCTCAGGTATCTCTCCCTGTGCTTTTTCCTTTTGTTGGTGCACTCAGCGCAGTTGGTTATGGCCAAGTTGGTAGGATATGTTTATTCTGGGAATTTGACTTTGTAGACCAGAGCAAATTTATGCAGATGGAGCTACTGTGGCAGGAAGTCCCTCAGAAGGGGACAGTGCTCCTGGCGGGGCCCATGGGGCTTCATGCCTGTCCAGTACAGGAAGAAACCCTCAGTATGGTGACTGTGAAGGAGGTCTCAGTGACTAGATGCAAATTAGCATACTACTCTGTCCCACACTTCTAGTGTAAAGTAACTTCAGGAGTTATTTATTAAGTATTCCTTTTGTACCCACAGTCTGAATAAGATCTGGTGCAAACAACCACGAGTATGACATGTTCCTGTCTTCAAGCATGTCATAATTATATGGAAAAGCCTGAGACAGATATTTAGGTAATTCCAGTGTACATGTTATATAAATGGAATATAAAGTAAGTAGAATTCATATGAGAAAGAGCTCACCTTGGTGAGGTGAATTGAAAAAATTTGGAGACAGAAAGTACCTTTAAAATGGGTAATTGAAGAGGATTTAATAGAGGAACTTTTTAGAAAGGTGGAACCGGGGTTAAGATACACCAAGAGGGGATGGCAAAGCTCCTGTCAGGGCTGGCAGCAGCCATTGGAGGGGATCACTCAGAGGAACTGTGACTTTTGTAGATGAATTCAGCTGGTGCCAAACCAAAGGCTTCAGAGATGGAGGCTGTGGATTAAAATGGCAGACCTCTCCCTCCTGGAGCCTTCTGACCTCCTCCTGGAGCCCTCTGCTGATGGAACCCAACCAGAGGCAGAGCCCAAGTAGGTTGGCCTCCAGGGCATGGAGAAGGGTAGAGAAGGGTGGAAGGTGGATTTGGAGTAGCCAGTGGAGAATATCTGCATAGACTTTATATAAAAGTTTGAAGTGCACAAATTTACATACCATTCCATGTTGTAGTGAATAGTTTAAAGCACCATGAATTATACATGAGGTTTATGGATAATATTTAGTTTATAAAACCTTAATCTTGTCTCTCATTCTTCTGCATGTGACTAAGTAATCAGAGGAATTCATCACCCCGATGCTTTTCCGGACCCTCCAAAGCACTTCCAGAGGTGTAAGGATACTGAACACACACAGAATCCAAACACGAGGGTGGAAGTCTGTTGATATCCCTCTCTGTAGGGAAGAGGAATGGTTACTTACCTAGTCAGGCAGACACTGAGCTGTGATAACTTTTCTTCATCCTTTTTTGGCTTTATACTTTTTAAAGGTGTGAAGTTAGTAGAAGCTGGTAAACTTTTGTGCCATGGTAAACTTTAAAACTCCAAAGGAATCTTGTAAAGAAGCTAGGACCGTAACATAGAGCATTTGAATGGAGAATTGAAGCCCTTGAGATGGGGACAGAGATACAGATCCCAGAGCTCAAGATGATTCTAGCTTTCTTCTTTGTGTGTGGTGACCCAGTCTGTCCACCTCATATATTGTCCATATATAGAGATGTTTTTCCTCTTCGCCTCTAGTATTCATAGGCACACTGTTACCTCAGAGTTTTAGTATATTACTCAGCAGAATAATGTGGATTACTTCAAATTTCAGAGGTACTGCAGAGAACCATTTTTAATTTGAGAAACAGGATATGAAGTGTACTCAATACAACACGAGGGAGAAATGTTCTTAGGAAAATTATTTAAGTATTATAAAAAAACAACTCAGGACATGATAGAACGGTATTAAGGTTCTAGAAGAACATTTTTATCGTTTAGAATAACTCCTGAATAATATAATTTTATGTGTAGCTTTTAAATATGGAATAATAATAATAATAATAAATATGCAATAAAGCTTAAAATATGTTACAAAGGAAAGGAAGCTAGTAAGGAATCAAGCAGGAAAGCCGTGTCCTTTCATGTGGAGTGAATCCAACAAATATGATACCAAGTGGATATGATAAATATAATTATTTGGTTTTAGTGATAGGAAGACTGTTACAGAGGAATGCAATCGTGTCACCTTTATCCTAAAAAGATGTTATAAAATATGCTTTTAATTCGACTGGAATATAATGTGTGTGCTAAATCAGACATTTGAGCTAAGTAGAAAAATTTTAAAGCAGAGAGTATATACTGTTTAGCTTTTTGAATCTTGGTAATCTGAAGATGAAATAAGTGTTGCATTGTGTTGTTAGTAAATTCTAGGTAAAAGTAGAGTGTGTAAGCATCTGAGATCTATTAATCTTCTCTTCTTTGGCTGAAAAGAAATGTAAAATATGTTAAAGGACGCAACTTGTGCCATACATGTTAGATAAGTTGGGAAACAATTACCTTTTAAAAAATTCTGTGTGTGTGTTTTATCAAAGTGAGCCAAGTATGGTTTCCTTGGAGCATTTTTTGACCTTCATCTTAAGTCAAAGCAGGTTCATAACAGTGTTTGTGCTTTCACTACTTTCTTTACCATCTACTTCTATCAGAATTTTCTCGATAAATCTAAACACACAGAGATAGAAGAGGTCGTGTATTTTCTTGGTCTCGTTGTATGCCCCTTGAGAGGTCCAGGTGAGTGGAGAGCACATTTTAAGTGCACTGAGGGTCATGATCATCTAATTTGTACAGTGCAGCTGGTGAAGTGGGGGGAGGAGTTTCCAGGGGAAAATATAAAACAGCAAAACTCTCTTTTTTAATTGTTCATGCTGTCACCTTCTTGAAGCATAAAATACTACTTTGTAAGATAGCATGAATAAAGTATAACGATCAGAGTAACTTTCCTGATTTTGGGTAAGTAATTGATGTGGTATAGATTTTCACCTAACTAGGTTTTCTGGAATCAGGCTTATAAATGAGCCAGTGTGTTATTAAATTAACCTCTATGTGCATCATTCTATTTAAATTTTGCTATGTATGGTGAGCTTCTGGGAGAACTATTCATTGAGAAATAATAGATTCTAAAAAGAGAATGGCAAACTGAAAGAAAACTGATGTAGTTTTTAGAGGGAGAAAAGTTGTTTCTCCTTGTCATCCCACTGATGGACCCAGCATGACCGAATTCAGTTGAACTCCCAGTGGGATAAAGAAGCTGCTTACGTCGGGCTCTCTGCTGCCCACAGACAGTGACCAGCTTCCATCTTTATTCCTACTCGACTCTTCCTTGAATAATTCATAAGCACAAATTGTGAAATGATACAACCCCAAATGACACATTTGAAACCACAGGTTAATAATATCCTGAGATATTTTCAAGTTTACTTGCCCATGAGTGAATGCATCTTTAATGTTGATTTTTATTCTGTTCTATTTTAGGTTTAAAATACTAGGTTTCCAAAATTATAAATGCTATATAATTTAAACTAATTTTAAATACTTGAATATACTTTTGTTTTTCTGTGTTATACTTAGAAATAAACTTAATAAACATGTAATATTCAATATGTTAAGAATACAAGAGGCTTGATCTAAAATGCTAGACTTAGGGCACGAAGATGGAAATTAGTTTCTCAGTTTAGTCCACATTTAACACTGACTAAACAGATATTTCCTGACTGCTTATAATAGGCAGAGCATTTTGTAGATACTATGAAGAATAAAGCATGAATTCGACTGATATTCTGTCCTTATGTACCTTACAACCTAGTATGTGAGATAGATTAGGTGTTAAGCTTTTATAACTTAAAGTAATAAATTCTAGAAAAGAGTTAAAAATGCATTCACTCACTGATCACACCTAAAGAGAATTTATTATGTGCAAGCACTCTGATAGACATATGGTAATCGTATAAAAGGCTTTGGCAGTTGAGAAAATGAGAGACGATGAGGGAAGAGTTGCTGGAGATGATGGTAGTTGACCAGAGGTGAGTTTGTCCCATGGTAACTGTGGGAGAGTGTGTGGGAAAGTTGCTGAATTCCAGGGCGCATGGACTATGATAGCCAACTGCAGGGGCAAGCTGGGATGAGAGGACCACACAGGAAAAGGAAATTGCTAAATATGCTTGGGGTATGGAGTGCCTAATGAGGCCTGGAGAGCTATTTAGAAAGGTTGCTTAGGGTCATGTTTTGGACAAAAGAGAAGGGAAATAGTGTAGTAAAGACTTTAGACTTTAAAGGCAATGGAAAGCCACTGGAAGCTTGTGAGCAGGACAGTGACTTGATCTGAGTAAGATTAATCTGAAAACAGACTGGACCAGGGAATTAAGGCAGTGAAGGGGGAAGTTAAACAAGAAGGAGCTGTATGGCATCTGTCCCTGAGTTCTGGGCAGTATGACCTCAGCCTGTGAAAGACTGGACTCCAGGCCCTGGAAAGAGGACTCATGCCCAGCCACACTGAGTGCGTATGCCCACACAGTGCTGCAGGATATCAGATCCACATGGCCCTTGGACTTGCGGTGACAACCTCCTCCCACCCCGCTTATCCCTGTCTTTGAGGCAGCTCTTGGCTTTTCTCCCCACTGGGAAAGCTGCTGGTCTCCTCATCCGTAGGAAATACTCCACAAGACTTTTAAAATCCTAATCCCGTCTGCTCTGGGTGATTACATGTATACCTCCCACCCCCTTTTTCATTTACTAGATCTTAGATCTGAAATTAACCAGAAAGATCTCATCATTTTGTGGATTATTTCTCCATGCAGGTCTTCTGGAATTATTTGTTCACCCATTTGAGCTTTGTGGTTTCCTGATTTGTAACCATGTCTCACCCATCTGGATGGCATAGAGAAAATTTATATTAACTTATGTTCAGGCTGCCTGACAGCACAAGAATGCCACCATCAGCAGTATGACCATCCTTTGCAGGCTGTAAAGCCCTTTCACATAAATTATCCCGTATGATCTTCCAACAGCCTATCCCTGGGGCAGTGACACTACTGAACTTGGTTGAGAGTTGGTACAACTGCCACCGAGAGACAGTGACACACCTGAGGTTTCACAGTAAGTGCTGGAGCAGTGGTTGTTGCACAAAGTGCAAGAACCTGAGAGGTCATGACAGAGCTTATGGAGAAGGAACGATGAAATACAAGCAGAATTTTATTACATTTGTAAGCACCAGGCTTTGTGCTAAGCAAATGGCCTATGTGCTCACCTAATCTTCATAACAGTCCATATTTTATAGATAAGGAAACAATTTGCCCAGGTTAAAGAGTATCAGAAATCTGAACTTGACCCAGGCCATCCCGCTCTACAGCCCATGCTTACAGCCCACAGTGTGATGCTCTGCCCCACGCTCTGGGACTGCACATGGTTGTGTGGTGTTTTCTTGTGGTGGCGAGGAGCAGAGGAGACTGGCACAGACCAGCAACACTGATGTGTACTGTTCTTACGTGAGCGAGTGGAGTGAGCGGTACAAATATGAACTTAAAATTTAACAGTGATCTACTGAAAACTTTACAGACCAATGTCAGAAAATAAGCAACTAGGGATGCCTGCTACATGAATTTACTTTCCTTGTCAGTTGACATCCCTGGCTTTATTCTTATTTATTACATTCATTAAAGTTGTGATTAGTAGTAAATACCTTCTAATTTTTAAAAATAATTTTCTTAGTTCGTATTGGTGGTTTATACTTAGTCAGTGTTTTTACTGAATAATGTGCTTTCTGAAAAAGGGTTTATTTATCTTGAAGGTGATACATCATTATCCTTAATCAGTGCGCCACAAAGAGCCCAATTAAAGAATTGTCAAATAGTTCTCTTTACATTATCTTTCACATTCAGGTACCTTAGGTGTATATACCTTAGGTATGAAGAGACGATTGTATTGACACTGTCTGTCAGGTATCAGCAGAAATCAAAGAGAGGGAGCCATGTGGAAAATGGTTACAATCAAGATCTTTTACTAATGGCTCTAGAAATTAATGTTACTCAGTAGCAAACCCTGAATTGTGATAGATGAACGCTATGTGACAGGAGCTACAGGAGGCTGGACATCTCTGCTCCTGTTCCTATCTGGAAAAGTACAGGTAGGTAGACACAGAGTCACAATGGCCTTCTGGTCACAGGCGGCCCCCAGTGTGGAGCAGAAGGCTGCATTTCTATAAGTATTTTGTTAGTTGTTTGGAATGGCATTTTTAAAACCCTGGTTAGGCTCTGAGGCCAGCTCCCAAAGTGCATATTTAACAACTGTATATTCTTGCATTGCTCTACCTTATATGTTATTTATATTATTACATTTAGTGCATTATATTACACCTGCTTTTGTTTGTCAGTATTGCTTTTAGGGCTGAGAGTTCCCTATGAGCAGGGGACAATGTGTCTTAGAAAGTGCTCAGGGCTATTCCAGGTACATATGATTCATTATGAATTTTTTTTTTTTTTTTTAGTGAATGAAAGTATAACATTTAATAGGTTCTAGGAAACCACATGTATAAGTGTTTTCAAGAGAGAAATCTATTCAGAATCCCAAGTCGGGAAGCCAGGAAATACTCCTAGCATAGGTAAATTGAAGAATGTCTGCAAGCAATACAATTTAGTATTTTAAAATTAAGCTTGTTACCTAAACTTCATTAATTTTGACCCCCTTGATAAAAACCTTCGGGAAAAGCCTCACGATTCTTCAGCTACACAGTCATCACAAATAAGGGGTTAGTACTGGGCTTCAGGACAGGCCTTCTCCAAGGCTGTAATTCTTTTCTAATCCAAAGGGAAATTAAATTATGATTATATGTTGAGTTTTTTGTTTCCTGGAATTTTCATGGAATGTGAATAATGCTATTACAATAGATCTCAAAAGCCTAGTCCTATGACCCAGAAAAATGTTTACCTTTTTTCATTTTGGGGATGAATATTTCTTAGATGCCACATCTCCATTGATTAAGTAATTTTAAAAAGAGAATTGTTCAGTGATGTTTTGACTGTACATTTTTGTATTTTTAAGACCTCTAATTACTTCAACCAATTTCCTTACAGGGGAAAATCTGAAAATCAGAGTGGTTTATGTTTGGAAATATTGGAAGCAAACATTTAAAATGTTTGTGTTGAACATATGGGAAAAACATGGAAATTTTTGAGCGGTGCTTTAAATGAGAACTTGAATAGGGTTATATGTTTATATTTTGAGATTTAAATCTCTGTCAGACTGAACCTCTTCTGACTGTAAGCCCCCTGAGGAGAGACCGTGTCTTAATTTTCTTTTTATCCAAAGTGACTTTCACAGAACCTGGCGTGTAATTGGTGCCATTGATGTTTATGGAATGAATGAATTATGAAAAGTTGACTCAGACATGTT
This sequence comes from Ceratotherium simum simum, assembly GCF_057802395.1. Taxonomy (NCBI): domain Eukaryota; kingdom Metazoa; phylum Chordata; class Mammalia; order Perissodactyla; family Rhinocerotidae; genus Ceratotherium; species Ceratotherium simum. Next base: position 2,165,195 of record NC_141913.1, read on the forward strand.
AAACACCACATCAAGTATTTTTTTGCCTTCTCTTTCTGGAACACTATACCTCATGTAGTCCTGACTATATCTCAGAATCCAGGACAGTACCTTTGATCAAGCCTGAAGATTATTAAATGACTTTAAAAAGTCAGAGTGTGGATGGCAGAACATTTTAATGGGAGCAGAAAATGTATTGCTATACTGGCATTATTAAGGACCACAAATGTTTTCTTTTTGAATGATTATGTGGAAACAATTGGGTAATCAGAAACTTTTAAGTGATTTTTGAGGCCAGCCATACTTGTTCTTGGGTTTCCAAATGCTGCTACAGTCCTAAAGCTCTATCTTCGTCTATTTTCACTGGTTAAAACCAAATTATCGTTGGTTTTCTAATGAGACCAGGAGCATGCTATCCTTATGACCACCAAAATACGTGGATTACCTGATGACTGGAGAGAAATGCAGCGAGTCTCTAGGAATGACACATTGTGTAGTGCACATGCGTGAGAGAGTTGGGTGGAGGACGTATGTCCGTCCTTCTTTAGTTAACTTGTCAACAAGCAAGAGGGAGTTGGAGAACAAGACCTTGAAAGTTACAGAGGAATCTGGAGAAATAAATTTCCTGGAATTGTTGATATTTTGGGAGTAGTTTTCTGGGGCATTGAGTTCACACTGATGTTTCATCAAATACTCGCGCATTACCTAGAACTAATGCAAGTACCGTCAGTGCTCACTCTGGAGATGACTGTGGCAGGCTGAGATGGGCTGCAGACTCGCTTGCCTTGATGTTGCTGATTTTATTCTTATGTGAGGGAAACTAGTGACTGCGTGAATGTATTTTTGTAAAAATTTTAGTAGCTAAAATTGGAGGGTTACTCCTTGCTGAGCACTCCACATTTGTGGTCTTATTCCACCTCCTACCCACCTTGTGATGGTGGACGCTGTCGTCATCCACTTTTACATACGCCTGTTTGTTGGGAGTAACTTGTGCACGGTTCCACAGCTAATATGAGGCAGAACTAGGACGGGATACCAGGCAGTCTGATCCCAAAGACTAACCTTCCTGCTCTTTTGTAGTGCCCTTCTGTTCTAGAAATATTAAAAGGCCAACGAACAGAAATAAACAGAAACACATGGGGCATTGGTAACCAGTGATATATGCCTAACATTTGAAAACATTTAACTTAATTCACTCCTTCTGCCAAAAAGATGTATTGACTGTCTACCATGTGAAATGATGTGAGGAAAATGTGAAGACGAGTCCCACGCAAGGCTCTTTGCTCAAGGAGTGAGTGGGGTAATAGAGGCAATCTAGAATATCAGTAAAGAACTCTAAATCAAAGTGGAAAATAGGTGCTTTTTAAAAGTTATAAGAAGAGAGTAATTGCACCTAAGGAAAATCTAGGAAGGCCTCGTGAAGGCAGTGGCATTTGTGCTGGGCTCTGGAAGGCCAGATGGCTATCAGAGGAGCAGACTCGGGCTGTGGGGGATGGGGCAAGTATGAATATAGGGAAAGGAAGAGATGGAACTGGTGTTTCAAAAAACGAGAGGCGTAATTTGAATTGTAATGTGTTATAGAGAGCAATTTGGTGGTGCCAGGTGTTAGAAAGTCTTAGGACCTGACCACTGTTCAGTAGGCAGTAGGGTACCATAGAAAGCCTTGGGGTTCCGTTGTTTTAGTCATGGCTGGTGTCTGTTGTGCAATCCAGTGATGAGGCTCAGCACAAGTGCTCACAGAAGCCTGGTAGTTTGTGTTCTGGGCTGTGGTCTTCCCGAGGCTCGTAAAGACTCCTCTGTCTGTGTTGTGTTTCCTTTGTGTTGTCAGCTCCCTTAAATTTGAGGACTCAACAGCCCCAGAACATAGGAGGGTGTGCATTCTAGTCTTGATAAGTTCCATGTGCCTCGTGTTTCTGAAACCATTTTCCATTGTGTGAAGTGTCATGAGAAATTACTGAGGGTGTGTAATGATGATTCTTCCTCATAAAGAATGCTTTGGAAAACATTTACTTTGAATTTGATCAGGTGTGGACAGTTAATAGTAGCAAGCATAGGAAACTCCTTTCCACCACAGTATTAACTATAAAGAGAAGGAACAGGCTGTAAGAATGTATTCATGCAAGGTAATAGCTCTTTTATAGAATGTGATGTTTATAAAGGTCAGGATAAATATGTATAAACCAGTATTTTAAAAATTGAGGCTAGGGGCCAGCCCGGTGGTGTAGTGGTTAAGTTCGTGCGCTCCACTTCGGCAACCTGGGGTTGGCCGGTTCGGATCCCAGGCACGGACCTACGCACTGCTTATCAAGCCATGCTGGGGCCACGTCCCACATACAGCAACTAGAAGGATGTGCAACTATGACATACAACTATCTACTGGGGCTTGGGGAGAAAAAAGGAGGAAGATTGGCAACAGATGTTAGCTCAGGGCCAATCTTCCTCGAAAAAAAAAAACACATAAAAACTCACTTGAAAAAAAAATTGAGGCTAAAAAAAAACTCAAAACAAAGGAAAGAGAAACGAAGCTTTACTGAAGGCTTACTGAGGGCAGCCCTTGCATTAAGTTTTTCCTGAGCAGCATCTCCTTTAATCCTGACAGTAGCCCTGAGCGGGAGCAGTTGATGTGATCCGCATTTTGAAGATGAGAAAACAGAGGCTTAGAGAGTTTGGTCAACCTGACCACTGTGATGGAACAGCTAACAAGTGGATGAGTGGGGTTTGAACCCAGGGCGGCCCCACTTCAGAGGCTGCTGCTCTCTAACCTCCCACATAAATGGGGACTCAGAGCTCATCGTGTCACTCAGATTTGTTAGCAAGACATATGAACCAAAAAGTAGTCCCAGGGCCTTTGAGTTATATGTGACACAAAAGGGGACATTTTAAATGTCGGACTGGTTTTGATAATACCTTGTCCCTTCCGGTTGTTGGTTGTGTGTACAGGAGCGCAGTGAAGCGTGTGCCATGGGTGTCCTTCAACTGTAGAGATGAGCTGCCACGCAGTCATCTGTGCTGCTGCCGCGTGTGCCGCTCAGTGGCCATTACTGCTTACATGGGACGTGCCAGAACTGTTGGGGTGGGTACATTCCCTTGCAGTCATTTCTGAAGGTTTTGAGTGCATTCAGCGACATGCTGTTCAGTAAGTTTACAACAATTTTCTTGATCTTTCTGTAAGATCTGCCTCATCATGTAATTTTAAGCTTTAAAATGCCGTTGTCTGTCTTTGACATACAGTTGTTTATTTTCAGTTTACTTGGTATTTCTTGTTTAGATTTCATCTACCTCAGAGGGCTTTTATATAGAATTAGCTCCTCTGACTCTTGACTTCTGAACGTTAATAGGAACAGTGGTGTTTGGTGCCATGCTGCTTGTTAACATGGTTCAAGTGGTAAGGCCTACAGTTTGTGGCCAACCTCCCATCAAAGTGCAGTTTTCGCTTTATACCTTCAGGGAAGCAAATGGGTTTTGACGGGAATATTGATGTGGTTCTCATGATGGTTTGAAGATAAATGGGTGAAAATGTTGCTTAAACCCCTTGATGTAAAATTAGTTCGTATAAAAATTCCTTTCTCAGTGCCTCGATGACACTGACACCATTATTAATACTTTCAGTATTCTAATGTCAGCAATCATTTGATATCAGTTTAATTAATTAAATCGTTAATGTTGGCTTTTTAGCACGATCATGTAAATATCCCAAAAGATTTCGTTGATTATTCTTCACCAAGTAGATTCATTTTAAAGTCAAGAAAATTGCATCACTTGTGTAGAGATTTTTCTTTAAATCATTATAACTTATTGATCTGACACTTACTTATAGATCTATTTTGATTTATTTTATTTCTTAATAGTATTTCAAAAGGCTTTTTGCAAATTTTGTTTGTCATTAGTGCCGTTGAGTCGACCTAACTCCTAGCGACCGTGTGTATAGCAGGGCAGAACCCTGTCCAGTCTTTTTGTGCCATCCTCTCACCTTCTGGCACTGTATCAGACAATGCTCTGCTGCTGTTCATAGGGTTTTACTGGCCAGTTTTTTCAAAAGTGGGTGGCCAGGTCCTTCTTCCTAGTCTGTCTTAGTCTGGAAGCTGCGCTGACACCTCTCCACCATGAGTGACCCTGCTCGCATTTGAAATCTCAGTGGCATAGCTTTCAGCATCATAGCAACATGCAGCCACCACAGTATGACAGCTGATAGATGGATGGTGTGGTTCCCTGACCAGGAAAGGAACTCAGGCTGCAGTGGTGAGAGCACCGAATCTTAGCCACTGGACCACCAAGCCTGGCTTTTTGCAAATTAGGCCTTTGAAAAATTAAGACAATCTCATTCTGATTCTAACAACACTGTTAAAAGTTTAACACAAATCTCAATTTTAATTTTCCTAGGAACAAGTTTTTAGAGTAGATATTTTCTTCATGTACGACCCATGTACCACAGATAATTGTTTGAATCAAATTTGTCATTTTTCTGGCATATTTTGAAACAATAATGCATAGGAATGTGTAAATGTTTCACTAGCTATAGAGGTGCAAATGCACTATATAAGAATCATTTGAAAACTTCTGATAGCATCTGTGTTTTCACAGTTACCAGTTCACACTGGTCTTCCTATTGCTGGGTCTGTGTTTATGCACGTTTCTATGCAGAGCCCATTCATGGGCTGTCTTTACTTTGCAGGCTTTATGTTTGTAGATGATCCATAGAAACACAAACAAGGAATTGTGGCAGCAGTATTTCATTCCTAAAGCTGAATGATGGCAGGCGTAATCACTGAGACTAACATCTGGAGTGGTTTATTAAAGGGAAACCTGCCAAGATTGTTAGCATATACCAAACAGCGTTATCCATATGTGCTGTTTGATCACTATTGAATGTTGGGGTGTGTTAGCATGAAAGGAAATGAATAAAACCCAGCAAAGGGTCACTATTAACACATTCTCTTCCCAGGGCTGATTTTAGTTTACCTTGATGAAGCAGTTTGCTAGAGATTTTCAAGATCGTGAACGTCACCCGTGTGGAGGGCTTCTGGATATACAGATACCTGGTTACTTGGTCATGCCAGAATTAAAGTGTACCCCTTCATTAAAGTCCTACTGAGTTCTTTTTTTTTAATGTTCTCCAAATCCTAGAAAGAATTAAAGACTATCATTAACAAATAAACAAGATTAACAGATACTGAGGGCTTACTCTGGGTTCAATCTTACTGAAAGCTTGGTACACACACTTGAGGGGTTTAATAGGGATCTTGTCCGGTAGAGTGATACAAGGGCCGACGGTGTGATGTCAAATTTCTTGGAGTAGTACTGAATTACTGTTCACTCTTGTCCTTAGTGGACAGCTCTGTAGTTGAATAGAGGGTATCAAGTCAGCAGGTTGGTCCTTATCAAACTATAAGAGGTTCAACTCTTATGAATACTGTGGTTCTAATAATTTTGCAATTCAGTTTATTTAAATAGTAATCTAGAGAGCTACCCCAACCTGGCATGGTAAGTGTTCTCATTAGGCACTAGTAGAGGGTATCATGCCTGTCTACATTCCGTACACGGGGATGGAGGGAGAAGACACAGATCTTCAAAAATCATATTCAAATAGTTTTTGATAGAATGGAGAAAAAAGTGGTCCCCAGAAAATGCTGCCAGTTCCTCCCCCGTGCCAGTCACTGCCAGATGCTGAAGACCGAAAAGTGAGTCAGACCATCACCATCCTTTGGTTCTGTTGCAATCAGGGTGACTGATTGTGTTAAAAATAATACCTGCAAATAGTTCCTGAGTTGTAAGCTGGAGGTATATGCAAGTACAGAGGGAACACCATGGAAGAGAGAAGTGGCTTAATGTGTTTGTTGGCCAAACTTAAGTTGTCTACCACAAAAACCTCATCACCTCCTCTTGAAACAACAGCAGCAAACTCCCTCCCAAACCCCACACGTGGTCTGTTGTTCCCTCACCCTGTGCGGATACTCCTTGCATGGAAAAAAAAGTCCCTCTTCCCACCTGAGTCCTGCTGCCACTCTCGCTTCCTCACTGTGTCTCTTCTCCAGCATCCCATGGCTGCACTTCAGGGCAGCCGCCTTCCTCCCTGGGCCTTTGAGGTCAGCTCTAACTGGTTTTTTGCTTCCAGTCTGTCTTAGCTTCAAGCCATCTCTCATATTGCTGTCACTCGTGTAGTGCACACATCCACCCTTACATACAGCCCAAGCTTCTGGGGAAGACCCCAGCGGCCTTCTGCCATTCCTCCCACCTTCCCACAGCAGGCCGCTGATGTTCACCCTTCTGTGACTCTCTCTCTGCCTTTCCTTCCACCTGGAGGGCTCTTCCCACTTTGTCTGCTGAATTCCTTGTTACCCTTCAAAAGGAAAGTCAGGGCTTCACATTGTAGCTTCTAGGGGATGGAACTTCCTCCTTCAGAGTCTAGTGCCTCTTCCATACCCCAGGGATGCGCACATCCCGTAGCATTTCACCTTTCTGTCCCCCGCGGTAGTCTGTGGGCTCCTCGAGGGTAGGGATTTTGTCTTCCTCAGCTGTGCGTTCCCAGGGCCCCACATGTTGTAGTGTTTTTAGAGTAAATGCATGATTGCTTCCTGGTAAGATGATTGCTGAGAAGACCCTGGGTAAGCAGTCATGGCAGCCCAGAAGCAATGCTACTACAAGCCTGGCATGCAGGAGGACTTAAGGAGGCTCACTCTTTGGTTGTGTATGGACATTTAGATCAATAGTTGTGGAATGTAGGAATGTGTCCAGAGAAACCAGAGCACTCAGTTGGACTGTGACTACCACTGAATTTTTGTTCTTGGACTAGGTTGGTGGAAGGGGATTTATTTGCATTTCTTGATTAATAGTGAATTTGAACATCATTTAAACTTTTATTGTTCATTGTATTCCTTCTTTTTAATGTCTTTTGCTCATTTTTCTGTGTGGCTGCTTTGATTTTAGTAACAGGAAAAGCATTAAGATTTCCTACAAAGGAACTACTTACTTGGTATATCTCTTGTAGCTACAAGTAGGTAGTTACATGGGATGACTGGAGTGGAATGTTCCCGGGATGGTTGAGAGTAAAACAGGGTTCTTTGAATTTTCTGAATGTCCTGCTTTGTTGTTGTTTAGAAGTCAACCAGAGAGCTTGAAGTAGAAGATATGTTCATACTCTGTCTTTCCTGCTTATACTGAATATCAATAGTGCCAGTCCATCTTACTCTTACATGGCCCTGGAGGTGAAGCTTCATATACTTGGTGGCTTTGTTGTTTTGTTTTCTTTTACTTTTTTCTGTAAGAGCTTTCCAAAAGAATAACTTCTGGATCAAATTCCTCATTATCCTAATCCCAGCATTTCCTTGTTTTACCTAGTTCAATGCAGTAAACATCTCATAATTTATATAATTATCTTATCTATCCAGCATCATGATAAGAGGAAGGATATCTAGCACACAAGTAAAATTTTCTTGGATGGGCCGGCTCCGTGGCTTAGCGGTTAAGTGCACGCGCTCTGATGCTGGCGGCCCGGGTTCGGATCCCGGGAGCGCCCCGAGGCACCACTTCTCCGTCCAACGTGAGGCCGAGTCCCACGTACAGCCACTAGAAGGATGTGAACCTATGACATACAACTATCTACTGGGGCTTTGGGGGGAAAAAACTGAATAAATAAAATCTTTAAAATTTTCTTGGATGATTGAAACTTAATAAGTACAAAATTTTGCATTTTAACCATTGTATGGGAAAGTTGCCTAAAATATATTACTTTGTATCAGACTTCTAAGATCTTAGTACTGTCATTATTTTCTGATGGGTGTATATCTAGGAGTGGAATTAATGGGTCTTAGGGTCTGCATATACTTCGCTTCAGTAGACACAATCAAACAGTTTTCCAGTGTGATTGTACCAGTTTACACTCCTTCAACAGTGTAAGAATGTTTAGGTTTTTCCACATGCTCACCAGCACTTGGTCTGTCATTTTTATTTCGATCATTCTGATGGCTGTGTGATATTTTCACATTGCAGTGCTGGTTTGCAAATCTCCAATGACTAAGGAAGTTCAGCACCTTTTCATGTGTTATTGGCCACTTCGATATCTTTGTGTGAATGGTCTTGAAGTCATTTACCCATATTTCCTTTGGATTTCCTATTTTTTTAAATATTCATTTGTGGTTATTTTTCTAAATCCTGTATTTTAGTTTTTGTCTGATATATTTATTGCAAATATATTTTCCACTTACTTGGTGGCATTCTTAGTCTCTTAATGCTGTATTTTGATAAACAGAAGTTCTTAATTTTAATAGGGTCTAATTTATAAGTTGTTCCTTTAATAGTTAACATTTTCTGTGGCCTGTTTAAGAATTTTTGCCTATTCCAACATTGCTAAGATATTCTCCTGTTTTTGTATAAACACTTAGTGTTTTTGCTTTCACATTTATATTTTCAGTTCTTCTGAAATTGATTTTTGTGAATTGTGTGAGATAAGGTCTAGCTACCTTTCTTCCCTATGGCTGTCCAATTGACCCAGCACCATTTATTGAAAAGAGCATCCTTTCCCCCATTGTACTGAAGTATCATTGTTGTAATAAGTCACTCTATTATGCTACTTTCATTGTAGGATACTATAATGAGGACTTACAGAATTTTGTACATGTCACAAGATTGTTTCTGAAAAATGTGTGGGTTGGAATATGCCATTAGAGGGGCCGGCCTGGTGGGGTAGTGCTTAAGTTCATGTGCCCCTCTGCCTCAGCGGCCCGGGGTTCGCAGGTTCGGATCCTGGGTGTGGACCTGTGCACCACTCATCCAGCCACGCTGTGGCAGGTGTCCCAGATAAAGTAGAGGAAGATACGTATGGATGTTAGTGAAAAAGAGGAGGATTGGCAACAGATGTTAGTTCAGGACTAATCTTCCTCACACACAAAAAAGAATATGCCATTACAGTGAGTTGATGTGGAAGGTCCCTTATATTTCAATTCTAACATGAAAATAATAGTTAAAAATATTTTATAAAGAAAAATATGTAGGGCCAGCCCCATGGCTTAGCGGGTAAGTGAGCGCGCTCCGCTGCTGGCGACCCGGGTTCGGATCCCGGGTGCGCACCGACGCACCGCTTCTCTGGCCATGCTGGGGCCGCATCCCACATGCAGCGGCTACAGGGATGTGCAGCTATGGCATACAACTATCTACTGGGGCTTTGGGGGGAGAAATAAATAAATAAATAAATAAAATCTTTAAAAAAAAAAATATGTAGCTGATATTGAAAATAAGGAAATAAAATCTGTAGGTGCCAAAAGTGAAGTGAGAACTCTCAGTGGTGAGAGGAAGTGAATCCACATGGCTAGTAAGGGTAACTGGACCAGATAATCCCTTTATATGCTGGGGGTTTAATGCCTTACAGAACCACGTGAGTATGAACAGGAATTAGGCTCCCAGCATAAATCCAGTAGCCAGGAAAGAGTGGTTTAGTTGGAAAAAATTCTGCCTGCTGGCTAAAGGATGAGACATAGAAGCTGGAGTCTAGGCAGCTGATGTAAACAAGATAAATTATGAGGCACTGGATCTCCTAGACTCTGCAGTGCATGCATTTGGAACTGCATGCTTCCTCTGGGGAAGCCCTGGACTAAGAAACCAACATAACATCTGACCAAGTACTTCATAATCACATTGGGCTTAGGTTGAGGCAGCCATAAAATCCTTTCAGAGGAATGCTTCTCAGGACCCCAGAAGAAGATAATTTGTAGTAAAGATGAGCTCATGGTGAAAATTTACAAAGCACATCAAGGAGAGAGAGAAAATATTAAGAGCTTTCAAAGAGAGTAGGCAGATTATTTACCAAAAAAAAAAAAAAAGATAAACTGACTGGAGATCTTTCATCAGTAATAACAGGTGACAGAAGTCATTGGAATTTAAAGTGCTAAGAGAAAATAAGTGTTATCCTAGAATTTTATACCTAGCTAAATTATCACTTGGGATTAGGGATGAAATTAATAAATTTTTGACATGAACAAAAATACATGATAATTTTCAAAAGAAAAATACAAATAGGCAATACACACAGATAATCAACCCTACTAATACTTGCAGAGATAAAAATTAAAATAACAGTCATTTGTTTACTTATTTCAATCCACAAAACTGAGATAATAGACAATCATGTTGACAAGGATCTTGGGACATATAACAGTCTCCACTTAGCTGATAAGTTTACATTGCTACATTTCAGGGAACAAAGTAACAAAGCCTTAAAATTGTGCAAGGTGTTTGAACCTGCAATTTCACCTAAGGAATGTATCCTAAGGAAGTAATTGAAATTATATGTGAGGATTTAGTTACCAAGTTGTTCACCCCAGTGTTTTTAAGAGTTCAAAGTTGAAAATAAGTAAATGTTCAACAAGTAAATGTCCAACATGGAATGTCCAATATGAAATAAATCATTAAATCTGTATAATAGAATACTATATTGTCACTAGAAACAACATTTCAGTAATGTCAGTTGAAAAGAACAAATAGGTTAAATGAAATAAATATATTAAATGAAAAAATATTATAAAATGTGAATATCATGATCTATTATAAAGGCAAATAATCATTTCTACCTAAAAATTTTTGCAAAATATATCAATATCTACATCTATGTTTATTTCTATATACAGCTCAAAGTTTTAACAGTGGTTGTATTTGAGTTGTTAGTATTATCCGGTTTTAAAATATTCTTCTTTATTGTCTCTATTTTATTTTTTCCCAAAGTTAGATCATAATTTTTTAGAACGGAAAGAAAAAAGGAAATCTCATGTTGGAGAAGACACAAAAAAACCATTGTAAGCATTGTAGTGTGGTATTTAACATATGCACTGCTTCACGGTCCAGAGTCTAATCAGCTGTGTCTGGTTTGTAGTTTTTCATTGATTATAAGATTTAAGATGAAGTTATTTCTGCATATTAAATTCCAGTAAACAATTTTCACTTTTTTAATTGAAGTTTCCTTAGAAACTCAAAGGATAAAGGGAGCACTATATTGATTATTCAATACATAGAATGTATGAATCTTATTTATTAATTATCTTATGTAATAGTTCTCTTTTTGGTTCTCTACTCCTGTAATCTTTTTCATATGTTTTTCTTTCTAGACAACCAAGGGACATTGCTTGGGTCCAGATCCTCTGAGAATGACATAATAGTGATCATCTGTTATAGGCACGAAGGTGCGAGACATCAAGACAGAGGCAATAACTAGGGTTTTTTTGTGGGGGCCAGTTTTTTTCTCATTGAGATTTTACAATAGCTCAAGAGAGGTGCTTCTTTAAAATAGAAGACAAGGGCCGGCCCCGTGGCTTGGTGGTTAAGTGAGCGCGCTCCACTGCTGGCGACCCGGGTTCGGATCCCGGGCTCGCACCGACGCGCTGCTTCTCTGGCCATGCTGAGGCCGCGTCCCACATACAGCAACTAGAAGGATGTGCAGCTATGACACACAACTATCTACTGGGGCTTTGGGGGAAAAAAAAATAAATAAATAAAATCTTTAAAATAGAAGACAACATAAAAAGGATAGGAAGCCAAGATTCTGATATGGAGGAACAGACTGTCCCAGTGGAACACAACACAAACTACACCTTTGTTCTTGTTAACACAAAAGGACAGTTGCGGGGCCGGCCCAGTGGCCTAGTGGTTAGGTTCGCACGTTCTGCTTCGGCGACCCAGGGTTCACCGGTTCGGATCCTGGGCACGGACCTATTCACTGCTCATCAAGCCATGCTGAGGTGGCCTCCCACATAGAAAAACTAGAAGGACCTGCAACTATGATATACAACTATGTACTGGGGCTTTGGGGAGAAAAAAGAACAAAAAAAAAAAAGAGGAAGATTGGCAACAAATGTTAACTAAGGGCCAATCTTCCTCAAAAAAAAAAAAAAGTGAAACTAATAATAGGAGTAGTTGGAAAAAGAAAAAAAGGACAGTTGCTTCTACCTTTGTAAAAGAGGTTATCCTGAAAATAGATACTGCACATATTGAAAATGTTGAGAGTATTAGGGATGAGTTATGATTTAAAACAGAAAAAAGTTATGGAAAGAAACTATAAATTATTATCCATCCTGCCTTTAAACTTTCCTGGGAAATAATTTTTTGAGGCTAGTCATGTAAAAACGCTTCAGGATTTGGGGGTGGGGGATGAAGGCAGTGGGAGTGGAACAAATACAAAAAGTGACTTTTAAGGCAGGAATTTTTAGATCATTGATGTTTGGTGGCTCTTGATGCCTGAATTCCTGTTGGAGATCGTTGTGGAATCAGTTTTAAAAACCTACCTCATGTCTGAGAGAGCATTTTTAAATCTCTATATAGGCAAATATAAGCATTATTAATTACTTGAGGCCCTACCGTTTAACTTTGTATTTTACTATTTAAAATAATGAAGGAGAGAAAAATATTTTATTAATCACCTGCAGGCTCTTTTTAAATGTCTTCAGGGAACTTTACCTCTAGGTCTTTAAGCAAAATATAAATTGACATCCGGTGCCAGTTGCCTAAAAATGTATTGTGTAATTCTTTACAAGCTGTGTCCCATATTCTCTGTGTTAACTGTGGTTTAGAGACAGAAACAGAAGAAGTGGAGTTCATACTTGATTGGGAAACACAAAAATAGTTCTGGCTCTATCAATAACTGGATGTGTGGCTTGGAAAATCACTTAACCTCCTGGACTTCAAGTTTTTTCTCTATTCTGTGAGAGGATTGAATTTATTAGTAGGTGATCCTCAAAGTCCTTGCTACTACAGTATTCTATTTGTGTGTTCAGACAAAATGATCCCAAAAGTTGATTCCCTGTCTGTTGACTTTTCCCAGTATTCTATCAGGAGTTTAGCAGTAGAATATTGCAGAATATGCTGTTTAAAAGTGTTTTTGATTATTTATGCACAATTGCTTTATTCAACTCTTGAGCTGGCTTTCAGTAAACATAAGGTTTTTAAATAAAGTGAATATCTGGACTATAGAAATAGAAATTAAACAGGAGATCAAGTATATATATTTTTGGTAGTATTTCCGACTTTTACAGTATCGTATTGAGAGCCTTAATTGTAACCAAATAATGTTTCCCAGTCTGTGTTTAACTCTACATCAACTCAGTGGACAATTCATGAAGAGTATAATTGACAGCTAGTAAAACTCTTGCAAAAATGAATCAGCTTTTAACTTCATACGAAATTATCCTTTTCTAAAAGACTGAAAACTATAATCAAGTTGTTCTGTGTAATTTGCTATAGATTACTACTTTAAGAGAATAACATCCTTTGTTAAAAAGGCTTTTCTATTATTGGCTTATGGTGTCCCCTCCTCCCACTGAATTAAGGCTTTCAACTTGCTGTTAGATGCCCTGAGCTTTTCACCTGAACGTTTTTACAATGAGAGCATAATGAATGTTGATGCTGGTATAGATTGTTTAAAATAGGCTTAGATTAGCTTTCTGTTGCTGCTCTTGACTTCCAGAGAGAGCAAAGAAACAAGTTCCTTAGTATAGAGATGGGATTTTTATCAAATGCTTTAAAGCTTAGATTGTACAGGTGAAGTCTGTAGCCTCCCACTGCTAGTTTTTCTTTATTTCTCGAGTCCACTTATTACATGAGCAAGTGTGAACACTCTGACAGTTATAATGTGCTCATGGTGTATTATAAACACTAGAAAACAATATAACAATCAATGTGTTATATGGAAGACTTAGGAACTTAAAATTGCTCATTCATGCATTTATCAAAAATAATGCTCAGCTTTATGTGTTAACATTCTGTATACACAGTGTTAAAAAAGGCAGCCAAGGTCTCTGCCTTCATGGAGTTTATGGGATTATGGTCAAGGCCTTTAATATGATTCTCTTTATAGATGCTGAGAGGGCCTTTAACAACATTCAGCATCCATTGATGACTTAACAAAAAGTAAAACATTCAATAAAATAGGAATTGGGGAACAATTCTTTAACGTTAGCTGAAATATTTAGACCGCAAAGATAAGGTCAATATCTTAGTTGAAATATGAGAAACATCCCTACTCGCCCCCAAACAAAGCAAGGATGACACCATCTTCACTTGCGTTTAACTTTATGTTGGAGGTATTAGCCACAGAAATCAGACAAGGAAAGATAATTAGAAGAATAAAAATTGTACAAGAGGAGGTGACAGTATCTCTTTGAAGGTGATACTTGGAAAATCCAAAAGAATCAATGAGAAAACTAACACAAACAATAAAAGGACTCAGAAGGTACCAGTATATAAAATTAACATACAAAAATCAAACATTAACTGATCAAAAGATAAAATGGAAAGGAAAATCCTGTTTTGTAGCAACAACAACAACAAGAAAATAAAATACTTGGGAGTAAAATTAAGTGTATATGTACAGAATCTTTATAAAGAAAACTCAAAACCTTTCCTGGAAGATTCAGAAGTAGACGGAAACAAATGGATGGTCATAACCTGTTCTTGGATAGGAGGACTCAACATCATAAAGATGTCATTTCTCATCAAGTTAAAAAATTTAATGCAACTAGTAAAAGTGATGTTTTACTTTGAGCTTGATAATTTGATTCTTATGTTCATTTAGAAAATAAATATACACGAATATCTAGGAAAACCTGAAAGGAGAAGAGTCATGAGGGATTTGCTTTATCCAGTAGTCACACTCTCGAGCCTCAGTAGTGAAGTAGTGTGGTGCTTACACGCCAGTTGGCCACTGGAGAAAAAAGTCCAGAAATAGACCCAAGAACACATGGAAATAGTATAATGAAAGCAGATTCTCAAATCAGTGGGAAAAGATAGACTTTTTAAAAAATTAGTAGACTTTGTTTATTTTCTTTTATTTTGAATAGTGATAAAACATAAGATTTACCATCTTAACCATTTTTTAGGTATATAGCAGTGATAAGTATATTCACATTATTATGCAACCATCACTACCATCCATTCCCATAACTCTTTTTATCTTGTAAAACTGAAAATCTATACCCATTAAAAAGAAACTCCCCGTTTCCCCTCTCCCCTGGCAACCACCATTCTACTTTCTGTCTCTATGGATTTGACTACTCTAGGGACCTCATATAGACAGAATTATACAGTGTCTTTTTGTGACTGACATATTCACTTAGCATAATGTCTTCAGGGTTCATCCATGTTATAGCATGTATCAGAATTTTCATCCTTTTTGAGCCTAAATAATGTTCTATTGTATATATATACACCACATTTTGTTTATCTGTTTATCCATTTATGCACACTTGGGTTGCTTCCACCCTTTGGCTATTGTGAATAATGCTACAATGAACGTACATGAAAAAATATCTCTGAGACCTTGATTTTAATTTTTTGAGAGGGTATATACCTAGAAGCAGAATTGCTGGATCATATGGTAATTTTTATTGTTTTGAGGACCCGCTATACTGTTTTCCGCATTTTATATTCCCACCAACAGTAGATAAATGTTCCGATTTCTCTATCTTGTTGCGATTACTCGTTACTTTCTGGGTTTTTTTTTTTTTTTATACTGGCCATCCTAATGGGCATGAGATGGTATCTCATTGTGGATTTGATTTGCATTTCCCTAATGATGAAAGATGTTGAGCATCTTTTCCTGTGCTTACTGGCCATTTGTATATTTTCTTTGGAGAAATGTCTATTCAAGTCATTTAATCAGGTTGTTTGTTTTTTTGTTGTTGAATTACAGATGTTCTTCATATATTCTCTATATTACACTTAATGGATCTATCATTTGCAAATATTTTCTCCCATTCTGTGGGTTGCCTTTTCATTCTCTTGATTGTGACTTGATGCACAGAAGTTTTAAATTTTGAAGTAGTCCAGTTTATATTTTCTTTTGTTGCCTGTGCTTTTAGTGTCATATCTGAGAAATCATTGCCAAATCCAGGACCATGAAACTTTTCCCCTATATTTTCTTTTAGGAGTTTTATAGTTTAGCTCTTATGTTTAGGTCTTTGATCCATTTCGTGTTAATTTTTGTACAGGCATACCTTGGAGATAGATATTGCAAGTTTGTTTCCAGACCACTGCAATAAAACAAATGTCAGAATAAAGTGGGTCACATAAATTCTTTGGTTTCCCGGTGCGTATAAAAGTTATGTTTAGACTATACTGTAGTCTATTAAGTGTGCAATAGCATTATGTCTAAAAACACAATGTGCATACCTTTATTAAAAATACTTATTGCTAAAAAATGCGAACTATCATCTCTGCCTTCAGCGAGTTGTAATCTTTTCGCTGGTGGAGAGTCTTGCCTCGATGTTGATGGCTGCTGACACATCAGGGTGGTGGTTGCTGAAGGTTGTGGTGGCTGTGGCATTTCCTTAAAATAAGACAACAATGAAGTTTGCCACATTGATTCTTTCTTTCAAAAACAATTTCTCTGTAGCATGCAATGCTGTTTGATAGAATTTTACTCACAGTAGAACTTCTTTCAAAACTAGAGTCAATCCTCTCAAACCCTGCTACTGCTTTATCAACTAAGTTTATGCAATATTCTAAATCCTTTGTTGTCGTTTCAATAGTCTTCACAGCATCTTCACCAGGAGCAGATTCCATCTCAAGAAATCACTTTCTTTGCTCATCCAGAAGAAGCAACTCCTCATCCATTCAAGTTTGATCATGAGATTGCAGCAATTCAGTCACATCTTTAGGCTCCACTTTTAATTCCAGTTCTCTTGCTGTTTCCACCACATCTGCAGTTACTTCCTCCACTGATGTCTTGAACTCCTCAAAGTCAACCATGAGAGTTGGAATCAACTTCTTGCAAACTCCTGTTAATGTTGATATTTTGATCTCTTCCCATGAATCACGAATGTTCTTAATGGCATCTAGAATGGTGAATCCTTTACAGAAGGTTTTCTGTTTACTTTGTTCATATCCATCAGAGGAATCACTATCTGTGGTAATTGTAGTCTTGCAAAATGTATTGCTTAAATAATAAGACTTGAGGGGCCGGCCCCGTGGCTTAGCGGTTAAGTGCGTGCTCTCCGCTGCCGGCGGCCCGGGTTCGGATCCCGGGTGCGCACCGAGGCACCACTCCTCCAGCCATGCTGAGGCCGCATCCCACATACAGCAACTAGAAGGATGTGCAGCTATGACAGACAACTATGTACTGGGGCTTTGGGGGAAAAATAAAATAAATAAAAAAAAAAAAAATAAAAAAAAAAAAAATAAGACTTGAAAGTTGAAATTATTCCTTGATTCATGGGCTACAGAATGGATGTAGTGTTAGTAGATAGGAAAACAACATTAATCTCGTTATACATCTGCATCAGAGCTCTGGGGTGACCTGGTGCATCGTCAATGAACAGTAATATTTTGAAAGGAATCTTTTTTTCTAAGCAGTAGTTGTTAACAGTGGGCTTAAAATATTCCATAAACTATGTTGTAAACAGATGAGCTGTCATCCAGGCTTTATTGTTCCATTTATAGAGCACAGGCAGAGTGGATTTAGCATAATTCTTAAGGGCCCTAAGATTTTTGGAATGGTGAATGAGCATTGGCTTCAACTTAACGTTACTAGCTGCATTAGCGCCTAACAAGAGAGTCAGCCTGTCATTTGAAGCTTTGAAGCCAGGCATTGACTTCTCCTCTCTGGCTATGAAGGTCCTGGATGGCATCTTTTTCCAATAGAAGGCTGTTTCGTCTACCTTGGAAGTCTGTTGTTTAGAGTAGCCACCTTTATTAATGATCTTAGCTAGATCTTTGGGATAACTTGCTGCAGCTTCTGCAGCAGCACTTACTGCTTCACATTACTCTTTTTTTTTTTTTTTTGTGAGGAAGATCAGCCCTGAGCTAACATCCATGCTAATCCTCCTCTTTTTGCTGAGGAAGACTGGCTCTGAGCTAATCTCTATTGCCAATCCTCCTCCTCACCCCTCCCCCAAAGCCCCAGTAGATAGTTGTATGTCATACTTGCACATCCTTCTAGTTGCTGTATGTGGGACGCGGCTTCAGCATGGCCGGAGAAGCGGTGCGTCGGTGCGTGCCCAGGATCTGAACCCGGGCCGCCAGTAGTGGAGCGCGCGCACTTAACCGCTAAGCCATGGGGCCGGCCCTACATTACTCTTTTATGTTATGGAGACGGCTTCTTTCCTTAAACCTCATACTCTAACCTCTGCTAGCTTCAGACTTTTCTTAAGCAGCTTCCCCACCTCTCTCAGCCTTCATAGAATTGAAGTGAGTTAAGACTTGGCTCTGGATTAGCCTTTGGCTTAAAGGAATGTGTGGCTGGTCTTCTATCCAGACCATTAAAATTTTCTCCATGTAGCTGTTTCACTTTCTTTTCATTCGTGTGTAAACTGGAGTAGCACTTTTAACTTCCTTCAAGAACTTTCCTTTGCATTCACAACTTGGCTGACTGGCACAAGAAGCCTAGTTTTCAGCCTGTCTTGGCTTTCAACCTGTCTTCCTCGCTAGGCTTAATCATTTGTAGCTATTGATTTAAAGTGAGAGACCTGCGACTCTTCCTTTCACTTGAACACTTAGAAGCCATTGTAAGGTTATTAACTGGCCTAATTGCAATATTGTCGTGTCTTAGCGAATAGGGAGGCCTGAGGAGAGGGAGAGAGATGGGGGACCGGCTGGTCAGTGGAGCAGTCAGAAAACACACAACATTTATCAATTAAGTTAACCGTCTTATATGGGCGCAGTTTGTGGTGCCCCAAAACAATTACAATAGTGACATCAAGGATCACTGATCACAGATCACCATAGTGAATTCAATAATAATGGAAAAGTTGAAATGTTAGGAGAATTACCAGAATGTGACACAGACACAAAGTGAGCAAATGCTGTTGGAAAAGTGCGCTGATAGACTTGCTTAATGCAGGGTTGCCACAAACCTTCAATTCGTAACAAACGCACTTTATCTGGGAAGCGCAATAAAATGCAGCACAATAAAACTAGGTATGCCTATATGTGGTGCATGGTGAGGGTCCAGTTTTATGCTCTTTTTCATATCGATGTATCGTTTTCCCAATACTGCTCTTTCCCCATTGAATGGTCTTGGCACCCTCGTCAAAAATCGTTTGGCCATATATGTGAAAGTTTGTTTCTGGGCTACCTATTCTGTTCTATTGTTCTATATATCTGTCTTTATGCCAGTACTACATTGTTTTAATTTAACTTTGTTTTTCGAGTAGTTTTAGGTTTATAGAAAAAAATGAGCAAAAAGTACAGAGTTCCCATATACCCTCTCTTCCCCCAGTTTCCCTTATTTTTAGCATCTTGCATGAGTGTGCTGCATTTGTTACAATTGATGAGTCAATACCGGTAGATTATTAAATGCATAGTTTACATTTGGACTCACTCTTTGTGTTGTATATTCTGTGGGTTTTGACAAATGTATAATGACATGTGTCCACCATTCAGTATCACATAGAAAAATAGTTTCTTTACCTCGAAAATCTCCTGTGCTCCATCTCTTTATCCGTCCCTTCCCTCCCTCACCCCACACTCCTGGCAACCACTGATTTTTTTGCCATCTCCATAGTTTTGCCTTTTCCAGAATGTCATATAGTTGGAATCATGCAGTATGTAGCTTTTTCAAATTGGCTTGTTTCATTTAGCAGTATGCATTTCAGGTTCCTTTGTGTCTCTTGGTGGTTTGATAGTTCATTTCTTCTTATTGGAAAAGATAGACTTTTAATAAGTGGTATTGTGACAACTTGATAATCATTTGGAAAATATAAAATAGGATTCATAGCTCACACCATACACCAGAATAAACTTCAAATGGGTCAGAGATCTAGTTGTAGAAAAAAAGAGAAAAATCAAGGGAAAAAATGAAGCCATACAAATACTGGAATAAAACTTGGGTGAATTCACTTATAAACTGCATATAAGGAAAGCCTTCCTATGACTTAAAATCCAGATGGAATAGAAGAAAGATTGATAAATTTGTAACAACATAAAAAATTAAAGACAAAGATTTGCATGACAAAAACCCACCATAAGCGAAATCAAAAGAGAAATGACACACTGGGAAAAAATACGTGCAACATGTCAGAAATAAAGACATAGGCTCCCAAATATTAAAGGATTCTTAAAAGTCAAAGAAAAGACCAAAAACTCAGGAGAAAAATGGATAAAAGACATGAACAGACAGTCCATGTAAACAGTTATGGAAATGGTTCTTAGACATATGTGGAGATGTTAAAGTACTCTAATAATAAAAGAAATGCAAATTAAAACAGCACTTACACTAAGATACCGTTTTTCACCCAATAGATTGGCAAAAATTCAAAATCTTGACAAATTCTATTGGCAAAGCTGAGGCGAAACACGCCGTCACTTACATTCCTGGTGTGAGTGCAAGATGACCCCTGGCCGGTGGAAGGAGATTTAGCAAAGACTAAGAAAATCACAGTGGCTGGCCCTGTCCATGCCCCCACTTCCCCCTAATCTTTCAGTGTGCTCTGGGATTCCCCCGCCCCCAGAACCTTGGAAGTTTCCTCTGCCCACCAGCATGGCAGGCTGGAAATGTCTGGGAATTAACCTTCTCTGGGAGAAGCTCTCACTCACTGACTCTTGAGCATTGATATGATTGCTCAGGTGGGATAATTTTAAGGCCTGTTCTTTGACCATTTCCCTTCAGGATTCCCTGTCTCTACTAGGCAGGAGGCTCGATAGAGCACCCTTTCTTGGCTGTGTTTTCTTCCTGTGTCAACAGTACCCCCTGCATTTCTCAAATAGACATTTGCAAGTGTTTCCTGGTCACAAGGTCTGCTTCTGAAGAACCCAAACTAAGACCATGCCACATGCGGTTACCCTGGGACCCAGCGATCCCAGGTCTAGGAATTTACCCTGAAAATGCATCTCTCCAAAAAAGAAACAACATTTACTCAAGGTTACTCATTGTGGCATTGTTTGTAACAGCAAAATGGGATCAAATTAAATACCCAACCCTAGAAGACTGGCTGAGTAAACCATGGTGCATCTACAAAGCAGAATATTCTGTAGCCGTTAGAAATAAAGCTGAAGGTCTCTCTGGATTGCTATAGAGTGGTTTCCAGGATGTATTGATGAGAGAAAAGAGAAAGTTACTAAAGAGAGTAGGTAGATTATGCTACCTTGTATGCAGGAAAGACCAGGGAATAGGAAAATATACATATATCTGCTTATTTTTGTGTAAACACTGGAAGGGTAAACCGTTAGCTATCAAACAAGATTACTTTGGGAGGTAGATGGAAAGGATCAGATGGGGGTGAGATTTCTCTTAGTACATCTTCTGCTCCTGGCCAAGGTGGAATAACAGGGACTGAATTTACCCTTCTACTTGAAACAACCCAAAAAGAAAGACAAAAGTCCTAAGAAGAAAAGACAAAATGACAGAGGGGTTTTCAAGACATGGACATCTGGCAACAAAGGACGGTGGTCTCTGAGAGGGCCAATAAAGGCAGCGAGCCCTGTGTTGCCTCTGCTTACTCCTGGGGAGGATTTCCAGACCACAGTGCAGGGAAGGACAGCCCAGGTGGAACGCAGCAGACTCTGAGCTGAGGAGACAGAGTCTGGGGAGACCACGGCAGCTAGAGTTCCTAGCACAGAGTACGGGAGAGGAGAGAGCTGCCCAAAGGGCAGACCCTAGATATGCACAGTGTGCCCCTCGAGTACACAGCAGCTCAGCACATGCAGGTGAGGAAAGTAGTCCAGCCTGGGAAAGGAACCATCAGGAAGGATTGGAGGGAACAGTGCCTGGCATGCACACAAAGGGCGGTTCCCACCAACCAGACTGACATAGAAGTGAGGAATCATTAAACCTCGATTTTAGACCCACCTAACAAATCATTAACACAAGATCTGAAAGGAGCAGACTGTCCAATTAACTTAACTGCCTCCCAGAACACAGCACAGAAGCTTTATGGGAATGTTTTTGATTTTTGAACAATGTAATGTTTTAAGTATTCAAATTTAAAGTTAAGTTAAAAGGAATGAGAAAAGCAAACCAGAAAATTGAAATCAAACAAACAAACCTCATGATGACATAACCACACAGAAGAAAAGGCTAATTCAGGTAAATTTTGGGCTCTGTACGCTATATATTCTCTACAGGAAAAAACACACAACCACAAAGAAATCCTGAACTCTCCTTAGTGGTATTGTAGACCTTCTGAATTATATTTGTGTACTGTTGGATAGAGTAAATGGGTATACATATTGATGTTGAGAACCAAGGTTCTCATTGTAGGTTAGGGGGGATAAAATATGGGATAAGTAGATCCTGATATTTTATCTTTTTTGTGTGTGTGTGTGAGGAAGATCAGCCCAGAGCTAACATCTGATGACAATCCTCCTCCTCTTTCTTCTTTTTTTTCTCCTCAGGAAGACTAACCCTGAGCTAACATCCGTGCCCATCTTCCTCTACTTTATATGGGACGCCACCAGAGCATGGCTCAACAAGCAGTGCGTTGGTGCACGCCCAGGATCCGAACCGGGGAACCCCGGGCTGCCACAGCCAAGCGTGCGCACTTAACCACTTGCACCACCAGGCCAGCCCCAGATCCTGATAATTTAGAAAGCTATTCTGAGGCTATATTGAATCAACGCATATTATAAAAATGTTGAGAAATTTTGGATTGTTTAATGCAGTGTACGTTAAAGCTTCCTTACACATATACCTCCTAGTGATTGAAATTGAAGTTAGTGTTCTGTGCCTCAAGGCTTTGCTCATACCACCCTCCAAAAGTGACCTATTTCTGAATTCCTGTTGATTTACCTATTTATTTTCAATAAAATCAATAAAAAATATTTTTATTGATTTCCTATTTATTTTCATGAAACTTTATCTTCTATGTGCTCTAGTAATTTCCTTTTTTTTTTTTTTTAAATGTATGGTATAAACTCCTGGAGAACAAAAAGGGTGACCTTCCAGGATCAGGTATTGGGCCTGTCACATAGCTGTCACTCAGTACATGTCTGTTGATGGAAAGTAGTAACACTTCTCTGCTTTTTCATCATATCATTCTCATGTACGCTAGTGTGATATTTATAAAGCTTCCTTCTCTTTATATATTTTCTGTTTTAATCAATCATGGTGTTAGGAATTGCCGATAAAAGGACAATCATAATGGTTTCTGTTATTGGAAAAGTGTGGCTTTAACTATTTTTTCCCACTTGTAATTTTAAAATAAAAAATTGAAAGCAACATCGACCTGGTAAAACCTGATTTAAATTAGACCAAGCCTATAAGAAACCCGGCCCCTGACAAGAGTGACTGTCATAGAGAGAAGACTCTTTCCTTTATGCCATCATCACACCTGTAGTCTGGTGCATTGCGTTATCCCTGGAACATAGCTTTCCACAAAGATCAATTACTTCACCTTGACTGCAAAAATTTTTCGGAATCTAGTGGTGAACTTTTATTATTTTTTAAACTCCGTTGTGGGTACACAGGATGTATACAATTCCCAATGGTCAGAGCACATACACTCAGATAAATTTAACAGTAAGGCTGAAGGCAGCTTACTGTTCAATGCAAGAAGAGAGATTAGTAAAGATTAAGAAAGCAATATTAAAGATTTGTTCGCTGCTCCTAGTATATACATATATTTGAAATAAACTTTAAAATTTGTAGGGTGATAGGGCTCTGGCTTCTATTTTACTTTTTATTTTAAACTATTTATTGTTATAGTAGTCTTATTGAAGAATAAGTATTGAATTAAAATGTTCAGGTTCCCTTTTTTTTTTTTAATGAGGAAGATCAGCCCTGAGCTAACATCCATGCCAATCCTCCTGTTTCTTTTTTTTGGTGAGGAAGACGGCCCTGGGCTAACATCCGTGCCCATCTTCCTCCACTTTATATGGGATGCCGCCACAGCATGGCTTAACAAGCGGTGCGTCGGTGCAGGCGCGGGATCTGAACCCCGGCCGCTGCAGTGGAGCCACGAACTTAACTGCTACGCCACCAGGCTGGCCCCAAAATGTTCAGGTTCTTCTTCTTCATACACTTATCAGTTACATAGACTGGTAGTATTTTAGGGTTGCGTTTACACCTAGATTTCAACGGATCCAAATGATTTATCTCAACTGTAGGTATCTACCTATGGCAGCTAGTTCAGACGCTTATTCAGCTTCTCCCTGAGCTTGCAGTCTTCCTCAGTGAGATAGCTTATTCTGGTTGTTGCCCACACCTAAAGGATGGACTGTCATACTTTATTCTGCCCCCACATTTAACTTTCTCATTCTTCTAAGCATTGATGTTTAGGTCTCCCTTCTGAAATGACAGAGTGTCTTTTATTGTTATTTTTTTAAAACAGCTTTATTAACATATAATCCAGGGCCGGCCCCGTGGCTTAGCGGTTAAGTGCACGCGCTCTGCTACTGGCGGCCCCGGTTCGGATCCCGGGTGCGCACCGACACACCGTTTCTCCGGCCATGCTGAGGCCACGTCCCACATACAGCAACTAGAAGGATGTGCAACTATGATGTACAACTATCTACTGGGGCTTTGGGGGAAAAAAATAAATAAAATTAAAAAAAAAACCTTAAAAAAAATAACATAATCCACACACCATACAATTCACTGATTTAAAGTGTATAATTCAATGGTTTTTGTATATCCAAAGACTTCTACAAACATTAGCACAATCTAATTTTAGATTGTTTTCATTACCGCCAAAATCGTATGCCCATTAGCAATCAATCTCCATTTCCACCCCCAAGCTTAGCCCCAGGCAACTGTTAATCTACTTTCTATCTCTACAGATTTGCTCATTCTGGGCATTTCATGTAAGTGGAATCATATAATACATGGTGTTTTGTGACTGACTTCTTTCACTTACCGTAATGTTTTCAAAGTTCATCCATGTTGTAGCATGTATCAATACTTCAGTCCTTTTTATGGCTTAATATTCCATTGTGTAGGTATACCACATTTTACATATCCGTTCATCAGTTAATTGACATCTGGGTTGTTCCCACTTTTTGGCCATTGATGGAGAATATTGCTATGAACATTTGTATACAAGATTTTGTGTGGATATATGTTTTCATGTCTCTTAGTTGGAGCTGGACTCCTGGTTCATATGGTAACTCTATGTTTATGTTTTTGAAGAACTGCCAGACTTTTCCAAAGAAGCTGCACCATTTTCATTCCCACCAGCATTGTATAAGGGTTCCAATTTCTCCACATCCTTGCCAATTCTTGTTATTGTCCTCTTTTTGATTCTGCCAATCCTAATGGGTGTGAAGTGGTACTCACTATGGATTTGAGTTGCATTTCCCTAATGACTAATGATGTTGAATATCTTTTCCTACGCATTTTGGCCATTTGACTCTTCTTTCAGGAATTGTTTCTTCAGATCTTTTGCCCATTTTTAATTGGGTTATTAATTTCTTATTGAGTTTTAAGAGTACTTTATATAGTCTAGTTATAAATCTATCAGATATATGATTTGAAAATATGTTCTCCCTTTCTGTGGGTTGTTGAGAGTATCATTTTATTTTTAATTTTTTAGCCTCATACCCCTTGAAATGTTTAAAGATCAATAATCTGTGACTTGCACAGTGCCTGGAAGGTACTGGTACTTGCCTAGTACCTGGAAGGTCTTAGGTGGAGCTTTATGAGTAAACAAATTGTGTACCTTCACCTCCCTTCTCAGCCTACCAACCACATTAATATGCTTCATTCCTCACTTGAGTCTCATATTTTACTATCTTTCAATCTCTCACTAAGAGGGGGCATGGCCGTTGTTTACAAGTCTGCTGATTTGCCATTGTGCCTTACTGAAGAGTGATGCTCCCATCTGGATTTCCTCTGCAGCATCAGGGTCATCACCTCCTTTGAACTCAACACTATTTTTCTATTTGCTCAGCCTGAGTTTTCCTGACTTTTTAATGCAACTCGTTTTTTGTAAATGAATGAACTGTTGGAATAACAGATATACGCGACACAAAGCCATGCCTTTAGTTTAAGAAATCAGTACGTAAGTGAAGAATAGAGGATATCAGCCTTGCCAGTAGTTCATATGAAAAGACTGGGCTTTTCAGTTAACTCATTATATATAATTCAACATTAGGACGGAAGTTGTTGGGTTTTTTTGTTGTGTTGTTGTTGTCATTTGGAGTTTCTTGGTGGTTTTAGTTAATGAGAGCGTCCTATCAATTAGAGCTGTGAAACTATGGAATCGGTTATTTGAAAAGTACTGACTTCCCTGTCATTGACAATATGTAAGTAGAGGCTGAATAAACACTGGTCAGGGATATGGTAGAATGGACTTTTGACCAGAAGGGACCGTGGACTGAGTAACTCTTAAGACCAGCCTCTTTCTCCTCTAGTTCTATTATGCCAAGGTAATTATGAGAAAGGCCAGTTTTATTGTGTTTGTGTGCATGCTGAGGTTATATTTTCAATATAGCGCCCTCCCACCGCTAACAGCCCGTCACCCGATAGTCCTGTGCATGCAAAATACAGGGCTAGCAATGTAGAAGAGTCGTCTCTTTGAAGCTTTGATTTCTTATAAGGCATACCCTCAGGCTTCTTTTCTTCCCTACCAGACCCTTGGTTCCTCTTCTCTGTATCTGTGCACCGCCTTCCAAGTACCTCTTCTGGCCTCCCGCATAGCCTTAATATGACTGCATCCTTGAGGGAGGTGGGTCAACGCAGCTCAAAGCAGCAGGGAGGATTGCTTCTTTAATCCACCTAATCTTCATAAACTCCTGGGGAATTTATCCACAGTGTGGACTCTTGGGTCCCATACCTGAATCACTGAAGCAGAATCTCTGAGTATAAAGCTTGTGGGTTGGTTTCCAAAGCTTTTCCAGGGCTCCTAGGCAGCCAGCTTCCTGATGTGTTTAGGAACCTTTGCACTACAATACAGGCATTAGATATGACTCCTTCCTTCCCCCCAAAAAAGAAAAATGCTCTCCACCCTAAAGATTTCACACTTATGAAGGGCTTGAAGCTCCCAGTCCTATGTTCCACATCTACATCGAAAGCCACATGAGGCCCAGTCTAGCTTTGCGTTAAACGTACAGAAGCCTGTTTTGAGCCAGCTGTGCCAATTGGCTGAGGACAATGATTAGGATTAATATCAAGCACCATGAAGAAGGATAGAGACCAGGTGCCCTAAATATGTGTGAGTCAGGGCAGCTTGGTTTCTGGGAGGGGATTAGGGGAGGGGTTGGTAGGAAAAGAAGGAACAAGATGGTACATTGTTTCTGTTCAAAGCGAATGAGGCTGCAGTGTAATGCATTTGCCCATGCTCTGTCGTATTTCAGCTTTAAATTAGGTTTTAGCTTATCTAATAAATCTGGAATATGTTCATATAATTGTGATTTTATGTATACTTAAGCGATACTAATGTTCTAAGTACTAAATCAAGAGTATCATATAATTTTGTGAACAGGTAAAAATTTGGGGGAGAGGGCAGGCAAATCTGGATTGTAGTAGAGTTGATGTTTAAAATTGATCTGAGTTGTAGTTTCTTGCTTAAGAAGTGAAGCAGATGTATTGTATACGTTAATTAGAAAAGGGGAGAAAGTGGTATGGAATTGTACTACTGCTTGAAAAAGCCTTACTGGCATTAATGTTCTGGGAAGTATTGTAACATTACTCAAGTTCAATTAAAAATAGTCTGTGGTAGCCCCATTGGCATTCTGGGGGAAAAAATAATTCTCTATAGAGTGATAGTTCCAAATTCATTGGGAGAAAAATTGCCTGTCTTCCTCTGGGTGTTTATTTTTGCTTCAGCTTGAGCTCCTGTTCACTGCAGTGCTGCTTTATAGCACAGACACCTCACCTTCCGTGGCAAGGGCCACAGACCCAGATGATTTCTTGGTTGAGTGACAGGTGACATTAGTGAGTGAAGCAGGCCTGATATAAGAGGGGCTGCTATTGCTCAGCTCTAGGTGGGAATATGGGCCCAGTTTTGCCAGATCTTCTGAGTTTTCATAAAAGCTCCAAGTCTAGAATTTTTAAACTGAAATTTCCTGGTCTCTCTCTGCTGTTAACTAATTCAAGTGCAATGAAATAAAGACCATTGGTGTTCAACACTATATAAGCAAATGAAACCTGAATGTAGTCTTCAGGCCACCTGTTGGCTTTTTCTCTGCCCTGTGGTGTAGGTTTCGTTTGACGTCATGGATTAGATGAAACTCCAGACCTCATACTCAAGCAGTATGCATCTGGTTATTACAATGGTAACACCCCCGTGGATTGGTTGGTACGTAGCCGCAGCCTGGTGCTGGTGCTCCTGGGAACGTTGTATGTGATCCATGCCTGGGGTTGGGGGGAGGGGGCCTGTGCCAGCCCCTTGTCTGCCAGCCTGTCCGTGGCAGTTCCTCTGCCCTAGCCCGAGTACCCTTTGGGCCAAGGTGGGCCCAGACCCTGAAGGGGACTTGTGATTCCCAGTAGGGTGGCGATGAAACACACTGAAAGGCAAATATTTGCTCCCCTAACCCAAGGCGATGGCTGTTGGCTACCCATTGGCACACCCCAGTGTTGCCCTTGTGTGGCCAGTGCTGGGCACTAGCTTCCCTAGTGACCATGCTCATAAATGTTTTGGGTTCCACTCTGCTGTCTTCAACGCATGCTTCTAAAAAATGCCTTCTCAACATATTGCCTTTACTTACCATGATCTATCTCCATGGACACGTAGTCCTGTTTCATTTCTTTGTATTAATGATGCCTTTCTCTTGATTAGTAGACTATTTTCCTTTTGCTTTCTCACTCTTTAACCTTACTGTTTAGTGGAGCATGCACACAATAAACATCTCAACAGCTAACTAGATTTGCTGTGTTGATCTCTCATGTTATTTTGCCAGTTTCTCCCGTGTTTTACAGTCTGGTCATGTGGTACTTGTAATAACACTCTAGTGCTTGCTCGCAGTCTCCTTGCTTTTGCTTAGGATGCTACTCTGCCTAGAGAGTTCTTGCTTCTACCACCTGTGGTGGTGTGGCCAAATCAACCTTGATTTTCTACAACTATAGGTAATGTCTTCTTCCTTGAATTTTTAAAAGAAGAGACTTTATCTGAATGTCTCTTAGAGAATTTACCACTTTGTATTTCCTGTCCTGTGTTGACATGAAAAAACGTCTTGTCTCTCCTAAACTCTAAGACTGCTGTCCAATACGGTAGCTGTTAGGCACATTGGCTATTCAAATTTAAACAACTAAAAATTAAGTAAAATTAAAAATTTAGCTCTTTATTCACACTAGCCACATTTCAGTTGCTCACTAGCTGCATGTGGCTGGTGGGTACAGTATTGGGCAGTTCTGAATATTTCCATCATCAGAGAAAGTTCTATAAAATATGGCTGCTCTCAGGTCTCTGAGGGCCTTGATTGGTTTTCTCCACTGCACCCTCAGCTCCAAGCATGAAGCATCATGTCTGTGACCTTCCCAATTTTTAGGGATTGCAGAGGACAGTGTAGGGCAGTGGTAAGTGTGTAGACTGGAGTTTAACTGCCTGGCTTTGTGAACTGGAGCAAGGTGCCAACCTCTCTTCGTCTCAGTTTCTTCATGGGTAAATGGGAATAATCATAGTATATATAATGCCTTATGTTGTTCTGAGTACAAGATGAGAGGCTTCATGAAAAGTTCTTAGCACAGTAGTGGTCATGAATCAGGTATTCAGTGAATGTTCCTTGCATATACATATGGTAGGTGTTCACTGGGCATCATGCCTGAGAGCTGTTGATGCAAATAATCCATAATCAATCTATAAATCAAAATTGGGGTGAGTTTATTATATGAGCCAGTTTGAGGACTATAGCCCAGCTCTCCAAAGAAGCCGGGTTTACAGGGTGGTTATATACTGTCTTGGAACAAAGCACGTACATCACACATGACAGGAATATCTCTTTTACTACCGTCACGAGATGCCTTGCTGGCAGAGCAGGTCAGCGGTCACAAAGTGAACACAGCAGGTCAGTGGTCATGAGAGGAGTCACAGCAGGTCAGTAATTAATCCTTAGTTTCTGGGAAGACATGCTTATCCTTAAAGAAATGCTGATATCGGGAGGCAACATCCCTGTCTTTAAGGGCATCCTTCTCGGCTTTGGGACATTGTAAATGTTTAAAGCAGATGTACAAAGCATGCTCAACAGGCCTCGTCAGGCCTTTCTGGAAAAACAAGGTCAGGTCGAACTAGTTTTAAACCAGATGGCTTCCTCCTGTATTCTAGTATGTCTGTTGCTCTTCATTGTTTCATCAGAGTGCACCTGCCCCTGGCTGTGCTCAGGCTGCAGCCAGGTGAGCAGCCAGCTGGGTCTCTAAGGCCGAGGGTGGCGGTCTCTAGGCCGAGGGTGGCGGTCTCTAGGCCGAGGGTGGAGGTCTCTAGGCCGAGGGTGGTGGTCTCTAGGCCGAGGGTGGAGGTCTCTAGGCCGAGGGTGGTGGTCTCTAGGCCGAGAGTGGCGCTCAGTTTTGCTGAGGAGGGGAGAATTCATTCCACCTGCTGCCCTGCCTGCCTTACTCCGAGAGCATAGAGCAAAGGTTGTCATTGCCACAGAGCAAGGGCTCCTACAGCAGAGCATTTTAAAACATTGACAGGAAGAAATTTATTTTCTCGTGCCTGATTTCCTTGGTGACTTTTAATAAAACGTTATTTTTGTCAGTCACTTATTTTTTTAGTTCATACACAGGAATGGTTCCATATTTTCCTCTATGGCTTCTTGAAGCACTTAAAGTGGTAATTTTTGATGAAACTGTTAAAACTCTTAATAAGGGGCTTGACCTTTAAGGGATTTACATCTCAGTAAGGTGCCTGTGCCTCTAATGAGATGGGTTTCATCTTTCAGGGTTCTATTTTGAAAGAAACCCTGAGTTCTTTTAGTATAAGTGAAACCTTATCCCTGGCTTCCCCTCCACAGAGGCGGGAAATCAACCTTTTTGTCCAGTAATTGCTTTGCATCAGTTCTCTAAGGCAACAGCCAAATTACAGATCCCAAGGGAGGAGGGTTTCCTGCAGGGAAGTTCCTGTTTACTGGAATGGCTGTGCACCCATTTGTCAAGAGCTATTGTTATTCTGATGTGCCACCTTCTATTCTTCCCAGTTCTATAAAAAACATGACAGCTTTTAGAACCTAATTACTTATGGCATTAACACATTGTTCCCCACTGAAGTTTCCCAGAGTTTGAAGAAAGACAAGATATAGGTGTGTGGAAGCGATTGATAAATATCTTCAAATACCTAAAACTAAAGATGATAAACGTGGAATTACCTGGAAAAAGGTGATATAGGATAAGATAGTGTAAAGGAATCCTACATACAATTTTCATCTTCCCTTTTTTTTGTGTGAGGAAGATTGTCCCTGAGCTAACATCTGTGCCAGTCTTCCTCTATTTTGTATGTGTGACGCCTCCACAGCATAGCTTGGTAAATGGTGTGTAGGTCTGCACCCACGATCCAAACTTGCAACCCCTGGGCCTCTGAAGTGGAGCACGCGAACTCAACCACTACTGGGCTGGCCCCCATCTTCCCATTTTTAAGGCATTATACACATTTAGAGCAGAATTTGTTTTGAATTGCGGTGAGTAAAAAATGTGTTGGTTATTTCCAACAACTTAAAAAAAATATCCAACACAGAATTTTGGATAAGTGGATGCAAAAATGCGCTTTTAATTCTTTTTCTTATACAGTGCATGGGCTTCTAGGATTTTCTCAGTCTGATTATGCAAAATAGTTAAGTCACTGGATTTTTCCTAACCAGTAACATGTCTTTCCATTCATCCTTTCATCCATTTACCCAACTGTCTATTCATCATTTATGTTTAAAGTATTGTACTAGGAAATTAGATGGATAAAAAGATGTATATTTGAGAAATGTAGTTCTGTCTTTTTAAAGAACTCGGTTGGTTGGAGGGAGACCCTGGGATTCTGTGTAACAGATCAGATTTCAGACACAGAACAAGACTTTGAAGCATATATGAGCCCTACAAGACAGAAGTATGAGAAACAGCCAGAGATAGATTGTGATAAGGCTGTTTATAAAATTGTTAATAATTTCTACTGAAAGTAAAAATGTAACTTTAAAATTGGAAATGAAATTGCACTGATTTCTGTAGGAGAGTATCTGCCGGTTACATGGACAGCAGGCACAGTGCTCCATGCACTTTTCCTGGTTGATTTCTCATAAGAGGGCTGTAAAACCAGGGATCACATCCCATCTGATTAATGAGAAAAGAAAGGCACAAAATGTTAAGTAAATGTCCAGTTGTCACCTAACCATAAGCATTCAAATCTAGGTTGGAATGATTATTGTTCAGTGCTTAAACCTTACGTTGTTCTGAGTAGAAAGGAAAAGGTTCAAATATCCAGTTTTGTACTCACCACCTGTGTGGCCATTGAGCGTCACTTCACTTTTCTTTGCCTGATTTTTATCACCTACAACAATGGGAATTGTAATACCCATCTTATCAAATTTAATACACTATTGTGAGGCTGTCCTGGAATAATGCATGTTTAGTGCAGTGTTTCATGTTATATAAATGAAAGTTAATATTCTTACACTTATTCCACCATATTTTTAAGTGGCATCTTTCACACAGTCTGAGAAATTCTTCCGTCCTAGCTAGTGTCAGTGGGTTGTCAGTTTGTTCCTAAGTGTTTACTGTGTGATTACTGTGAAATACCAGAGTGGTAGAAATAGAAACAATTACTTGACAAATTTTGAATAATATTTTCTTAAAATAAAAAGGAAAATGCTGGCTAAAACCTGGTATTTGAGCAAGCTGGACAAATGGAACCCTGCCTTAGTTAGGAGGAAGATGTAGAAGCCCCACAGGGCTGCCACCACAGGGTGAAGCATGTGGCTGGCTGATGCCAGTGCATTTTCCCTTGAATATTTTGGACATGAAACAAAAAAGGGGAATTTATATGTAGTATAATTATTTCTTACATATGTTTTGGTCTATAAACCGGTTTATATAGAAACCTATGTTCTTCTTTTAAATTGTAGATTAAGAATATCAATAGAAACTATCAAGATTAATAATACCTTTGTTTACATAAAAGCAGGAACACATCATTCAGTAGCTCTTATTCTGGGCTTAGTGTATTCTTATCTGAGAGGCTTCATGAGTATTCTGAAATAACTGCCAAGTTCATCAAACAAATGGCAATGATTACCATGAAATCAGGCTTCTGACTTAGATTTTTCTGCAATTAGTGGGAAAGCATCACACTTGGATTTATGTTATTTAGATTAACTGAGGAAATCCTTTTTAAAGCCTAAACCAGACTATATAGTATTTTTAAGAATTACTCAGTAGAGCTTCTTTAAAAGGTGTTGTGAAAAAATAAGTGAAATCAGGTTTGAAAAAATTGGACCACATTTGTCTGCAGATTTTTGGGCTTAAAAAGACCACAGTGTGGAGAATAGCAGATTCTGTTACAAAAGAGTGATAGTGTGTTTGTTTTCCGGCCAGTCCTAAAGGCATGCAGTTACTCAGAGTGAATACAGACTGCTAAAGTTGTTGTCCCAGGGCATTTAAACGTGGTAGGAAACTGAACGGGCAGGTGAGAAAAGGCTCAGTTATTCTGTAAAGAAGCATGTCTTTATGAAGAACAGAGTGGGAGGGGAGTGGAGTAATTATCAACTATATTAGAACATCTTATGTAAAAGTAGAATCCTGCAACCTGCCCTTTATCCCCTGCCCTCCTGATCCTTTTACACAGCTCTCCTTTCCCCTGGGAACTCAGGGTCTGAATAATTGGTGTATTTATGTTTATTGTTTACGTTCTCTCTTGCCTGTTAAAATATGTCTCAGGTGCTGAGAACAGTGCCTGGCATGTAGTAGGTACTAGATAAATATTTTTTGAATGAATAAACAAACCAGAGGCCAAGGTCTTGATCTTTGCAGTCTTCAGTTTATTCATATAAAAAATGAGAAGGACATCGGACACCACCCTCCCAGAACAGCAAGAGGACAATTTTGATCATAGACATTATCTTAACTTTCAGTGGAGATGGGGCCATGTCTCAAAATGTCGTTTATTTAAAGTTCAAATGTATTTTCGCATAGGAAAAAACAAAAGCTAAATGTATTTAGATTCCAAACTCTAGTAGAAAGACCATCAGGAGGATGGGATTTTGAAGTGAGAATACTAGCTCTGAATCCCAGCATGCCATTTTCTGAGTCTTTCTATCACTTAGCTGGTATTAAGGATCAAGCCAGAGAAAGTATTAATATATAGTGGTGAAGAGATTCAGCTCTGAAGTTCTATTGGACTGGGCTCAAATCCTGACTTAGTCTTTTGGGAACTGATTAACCTGGATAAATTTTCAAAATTCTCTGAAATCCATCTTCTCTTCTATAAAATGTCAAATATAAGTAGTACTTCCTAGGGTTGTAAGCATGGAAGTAAAAGTTTATCAGCTCATCATCAGTCAATGGCAATAGGACTAAGTTGTTTTAGGCCTACCCTTTTGCTGAGAACAATTAGAAAACTGGACTATATATACAGCTGTCTCTTGGAAGTCACCAGAGGCTTGCTAAATAGTTGCATCATCCAGGAAGCACAGAGCTGTGAGCCCTGCATTTGGGGCCACTTTTCTCCCTAAGACTGAGTGTCTCAGCCTGTCAGCCTGTGCTTTGGTAACTGGTAATAAATGTCAAAGAGCAGAGCTTTCAAGAGACTCACAGTGCTGGGGATAGGGCAACTAAATTGGAGTTCAGGGCTGGCCACAAAGAAGGTAAACACCCTAGGCTTGGGGACCCCAAAGGCCACATCTAGGTGTTAGGGTAAATAGGAAGTAGACCAGCTCAAATCATCTCAATGACTGATTAGATTAAGGCGTTCTGGACTTGCTGCCACCCCAAGCCTATCTGCCTGTCAGAAGCCTGTCAGAAATAACTAGGCATATGAAGAGATGGCAAACCTGTGACCAAAAACCAAGAGAAGAAATGGACACGACAAACAGATCTATAGGGCATCTAGAAAAAGGAGTGGAGCAACATGTGCTTTGAAATAACTATGATTAATATGTTAAAGTCATTAAAAGACAAGGTTGAAAATTTTGGTATCAGTTACCAGAAATACTAAAATTGAAAAGTAGAATAGCTAAAATTACAAAATCAAGAGATGATTTAAATATATGAAGAGAAAAATAGTGAAAAGACTATTCCAAATCGATGCAAAGAGAGACAAAAGATGAAAAACAGAGAAAAGAGCCTAAGAGACATATGGACATGGTGGACACATATAACTTAACAAGGAAGTAGAGGCCTAGAAAAAGAGGACAGAAGAATGAGAGAGAAGCAATGTCTGAAGAGATGGCACCTGAGAATTTCCAAAATTGGTGAGACGTAGGGCAGAGATTTGGGAAGATTACAAACCTCAACAAGATAAACCCAAAGAACACCATACCTAGGTGCATCATGGTCAGATTGCTGAAAATCAAAGACAGAGAAAATGCTGGAAGCAGCCAGAGAAAAAAGACATATCATCTTCAAAAGAGCAGCAAGATTTTGACTTGATTTTTCAACAGAAACAGTGGCATCCAGAGGACAGTGACATGACATTTTTGAAGTCCTGGAAGAATTTTGCCAATCTAGAATTCTATATCCAATGATGGTAGCTTTCAAAAGTGAGGACATAATTTAGATATTTTCAGACATGTAAAATTTTATCAGCCCACTAAATTCTTTAGAGCCCCAAATAGACCCCCAAATCATATTTTAAATCAGTAGAACTTGACCACCGTATACAGTGATCGTTCTGTAAAATCACGTGCTCAGAGTTTAATTTGAGATACCTAGAACATTTCTTCCCTCTGCCTTTTCACCCCGTTACAGCCTTGACAGTAGTAGCCTCTGACATCATAGCCTTGACAGTAGGACGAGGCCTTCCTCCCACATTTCTTCTACCAGCTGGATGGTGAGTGCATGGTGATTGTTTCTTCTGGTAAGGGGTGATGGAGGGAGGTAGAAAGGCATCAGGGGCTATCTGTGTATATTCAAGGGAGCGAGGGAAGACGATGAAGGCTCTGTGACTCCAGGGGCCCAGTGACAGCCATGAGCCCTCAGGGCTATTTCTCACTGAGTGAAATCTTTTACCTCCTTTCCCTTCACAGGACTCCCAGGATGTTTCCTTTCTTCTTTCTGTGGTTTGTGGCCATGATTTTTGCTGTTAGTTACCTTAGCAAAGAATCCCAGTCTCATAGCTTTTCTCTTTTTTTGATCCTAGAACAAGCACATAATTCTTTTAAAGTTTTGTTTTTGTTTGTTAAATCTAGCAATGAACTATTTTAATGTAATCACATGAAACATGTAAGGGGTCAAAACACCCTTCCCAAATATACACATTAATGGAACATGTGGGGTTATTCAGGATACAGAAGTAAGGTTCAGCTGCATTCTGGAGATACACTGAGAGCTGGCCTATTCATGTCAGTACCAAAACAGGTATAGTGCCTTTGAGAGCCCATGGAAAGGAGAAGGGGAGGGCGCCTAAGTGAGCTCCTCTAGAGAAAAATGGATTACCTACACCAGCCATCTGAGGCAGTGTATTAGTTTGCTGCAACACAGAACCACAGAGTGGCTTACACAATAGAAATTTATTGTCTCACAGTCCTGTAGGCTAGAAGTCCAAGATCAAGGTGTTGGCAAAGTTGATTCCTTCTGAGGACCTTCAGGGAGAATCTGTTCCAGGCCCCTCTCCTGACTTCCAGTGGTTTTTCTGGCAATTTTTAGTGTTCCATGGCTTGTAGACGCATTGCTCTGATCTTTCCCTTCATGTTCACATGGTGTTCTGTTCTTTCTGTGTGTGTGTCTGTGAACAAATTTCTGCTTTATATAAGGAAACCAGTCATATTGGATCAGGGGCCCACTCTACTCCAGTAGGACCTCATATTAACTACTCACATCTGCAATGACCCTGTTTCCAAGTGAGGTCACGTTCTGAGGTCTTGGGGTTTAGGACTTCAACATGTGAATTTTCAGTTCAGACCATAGCATTTGGCATTTCCAGGAGGGCTGTTTTTATGTGAGGAATGCATGAAAGTTTTAGAAGTCTGTATTCAAGGCGTGTCTCTGAATATGTGACACCTTAGACTATTCAGGAGAGTGTTTTAGAGACTGCAAGTTGCCTCTACCCTAATATATTCTTCCCTTCTTATGTAGGAAGAGATTTTCTGCTTTTATTTGGGTGCATGGCCCCCCAACCACGAAGACTACATTTCCCAGCCTCTCCTGCAGCAGCTCTGGCCATGTGATTGCTTAGACTCTAAACCAGAACTGTCCAATAGAACTTTCTATGATGATGAAATTATCCAAACAGCAGCCACTAGGCACATGAGGCTGCTGAGCACTTGAAATGTGGCTAGTGTCTTTGAGGAATGAATGTTAAATTTCATTTAATTTTGGTTATTTTAAGCTTAAGTTGAAATAGTCCATGTGGCTAGTAGACCTGAATTGAACAGCCCAGCTCTGGACAGTGGGCTCTGCGTGGAAATGCTGTGCACAAGTTTCACCAAGCATCTTTAGAGGAGGGATGCCCCCTTCTCCTGCCTCCTCCATCCTTCTGCGTGGAATGTGACTGTGCTGGTTGGAACCCCGTCTGGACAGTGAGGATCAAGACTACACCTTCAGGCTGTGAAACCATGGGCTGGGGGTATTCGGGGCCTCTAGGGACATGGTGGAGCAGAGCTACTGTATCAGCCCCAGGCTGCTTATACAGACTTCATGTATTTGGGAGAGAAATACTCTTGTTTAACCCATTGACATTTGGGTTTTCCTGGACTTTTTGACTAATCTAATCCTAATTAATACAGGAGGCAAAAACCAAGTATAGTTTCCCAGCATCATTAAGTGATGGTGATAGATGGATATTTTATAGCACCCCAAATCCTTGCTGTCACCATTAAAACCTCTTTGCAAACAGGAGGCAGAGTTCTTGACCTAGGGACTCCCGGCCTTCTATTCCCATGATTTTGAGAGGATGTCATTAAGGAAGCCCCTTCCTTCTCTCCCCCGTTGGAAGTAACCTCCAACATTGATGAGATGTCCTGGAAATTTCTCTTCAGTTAAAAGCTTAAAGCAATTTGCCAGTGTTTCACTCTGGGATAATTTTAGCATTCCTCGGTTGATGTTTCCTGATTACAACTTCAGTGGTCTAAGTTTGCTTAGAATGAGAACACTCGCATTGGTGTGACATGCTTTGAAGATCCTCTGGCTGCTCCAACATTCGCCTTTGGGGTTCTTTGCCCGAATATACCCTCCAGATGGCCTTGGTAAGAACCAGGGACCTCTGAAGGAATGGGACTGGGATGTGGCCAAGTGAATTGCTGCAGGAAAGGGAGTCTGTGGGAGGGCAGAACGGTTCTCCTTGCCCCTGCCCCATTACAGCACCATTTTAGCTGGCAGAAGTACCAACCACTGTTTTTGTTGGCAGCACTACTGCAAGCTGTGTGTTAAAAACCACCATTTTTTGTCAAGCTGTTTTGACAGGGATTTGGTCTTTAAATAGTAATTGCTCATTAATTGCATTTCTCCCTGCAATCCAGAACCTGCCTGGTGTCCTTGTATACTTTGGAATATGCAGAGATGTGAGCCAGTAATGTTTGTATTTTACCTGAGATTATGGGTGTGTTAAAAAAAAAAAAATGGGCCGGCCCCGTGGCTGAGCGGTTAAGTGCGCGCGCTCCGCTACTGGCGGCCCGGGTTCGGATCCCGGGGCGCGCACTGACACACCGCTTCTCCGGCCATGCTGAGGCCGCGTCTCACATACAGCAACTAGAAGGATGTGCAACTATGACACACAACTATCTACTGGGGCTTTGGGGGGGAAAAAAAAGGAGGAGGATTGGCAATAGATGTTAGCTCAGAGCCGGTCTTCCTCAGCAAAAAGAAGAGGATTAGCATGGATGGTAGCCCAGGGCTGATCTTCCTCAAAAGAATTAATTAATTAATTAATTAATTAATCCTAGTAACCTGAGCTGTATTAATGGGATAGCACACAGTTTATGCTTACAGGGTCACAGGCAGAAGGATGGGGCTTGCTGGGAGAGTCACTCACTTGAAAGATGATTTACCTGAATCTGGTGCTTTGTGGTTCATAAAGCACAGATACATAGTCTCAATCCCTGTGTTAGGGATATTTAAAACAATCTTTGCAGAAATCCCTAGGGTCAAACAATTCTGTTTTTAAGTAAAGTTGTTTGCCTTGTGAGGCGAGATCTGTCTCTGCTTTGTCAAGCACTTAAAAAATTCATTTAAAGCAAGTTGGATAAAAGCCTGTGTTTGCAAAAGGCTTAAGGAGCCTGGTGTCTAGTGTTATAATGACAGTTAATGTCAGTTAACTGTTGCTTTTTTGACTTCTTAAGTATTCACTTTAGGTTTTAAGACCTAGTATCCTACTTGATAAAAGTTTCCATATAAATCTCCAAATATATAATATCTCTCTAGGTTTTGCTAAGAAAATTGGAATTACCAGGATAGTTTTGTGACTAAAGGATATTTTTCTATGTTATCATTTTAATAACTGTAAAAGGAAATACCATGGGGATAAGTTTAGTTCTGATAAGCTAAATTTAAATTTATGTCCTTGTTCACTTTTAAATTCTGTTGTTTTATAAAAAAAAAAAAGAACATTCAAATTATTTCTAAACCTTTTAGTGAAACAAGCTTGTTACAGGCTATTTTTTAACGCTCCATCTTTTATGCTGTCAAATCTTCCTCCAGAATCCTTTGTGGATTTAACCCTTTCTTCCAGTTTTGAAGCCACCTATGTGCTTATTGGCGTTGGCTAGTCTCTTTTTTCTTCTGGTTCATACTGCCCAGCTGCAAATTGAAAACTACTCCTCCTGTCAGTCTTTACTCGGGTGTCAAGAATGGCTCTTTATTGGCCATTATAGCAAATAAAACTTTTCTATTTGACATTTAAGACCCTCCTGACATTCTTACCTCAACTATGCCACACCCCCATTTTATCCTCCCCACCTGTTGGTCACTTCCAGAATAGTTCTTGTCCCCACAAATCTGGATAAAATGTGTGCCATCTCATGACCAGTTTATTTTATCTGATTTCTTCATTTTTGGACCAGTGTGTATCCACCTAGAATTGCCTCCTTCACAGCCTCTGTCCTCAGCAAAACTGAACTCTCAGCATAACTGAGCCTTTCAGTGTCTGGGGTTGAGCATCCAAGGCCAGAAATGATAAGATGGAAGCAAGTCCCCTTGGGTTGGGAACAAAGATAGTTTCTTCTTGGTTCCCATGCAGAGCAGAACTCTCTGGCCTGTGTGCCCCAAATGGGCTTCAGGTGTAGCTTTCCCCCCAGAAGGACAGGGACTGGGCTTGTCACCCCTGACTCCAGTGAGAGGTCCAGAAATGTGCAGTGACGTGAAGAAGGCTGGAGGCACGACATTCAAGGCCAGTGTCAGTTTGTTCCCAGCTTACCTTTCTGACCTGCTCTACTGACCACATGAATGTCTGTGCCCCTCGGCTCCCTCCTGTCCTCACACACCTTTGAGGAGGATCTGACCTTGCTAATTGTCTGCTGTATACACACATAGATATTTATTATAAGGAATTGGTTCACTTGATTACGAAAGCTGACAAGTCCCATGGTCTGTCGTCTGCAAACTGGAGACCCAGGAAAGCTAGTGGTATAGTTCTGAGACCCAGAGGGCTGATGGTGTAAGTCTCAGTGTGAGGACAGAAGAAGGCTGATGTTCCAGCTCATTCAATCAGGCAGAGAGAGCAAATTCTCTGTTCCTCCACCTTTTTGTTCTATTCAGCACTCAGTGGATTGGATGGGCTCAACCAAACCGGAGGGCCCTCTGCTTTACTCAGTCTACTTATTCAAATGCTAGTCTCTTCTGGAAACACTCTCACGGATGCACCCAGAGATAGGGTTTAGCCAAACATCTGGGCACCTTGTGATCCAGTCAAGTCGATACATAAAATTAACCATCACAGCCAGCACGGCTGCCTCCAGAGGGAAAGAATCAGAAGGAGGATGGTGGTGTTCTCTTCCTTCTTTGAACTTTTTTTGACTTGATTGTCTTTTGGCCAGACCACCACCCCTTTGTTTTATCTTGCTTCTTCCCAAGCTCATCAACCTCTCAAACAAAGACTAAGTGTGCTTCATTTCCAACCTTTAGAGAGAAGACCAGTCTTGTCCACTAGGCAGTAGATTCTTGATAGTAACCAGTGAGCTCCATGAGGGCAGATGCTGCTTCCACCATATGGTGTTTCCCACCATATCCCGACACTCAGTGTCGGGAGACTCGCTCTCGTGAGTGATACCCGACACTCACTCAGTGCTTGTGCATATTTGTTGAGTGAATGGCTTTTCCATCTGGCAGTTACCAAGCCTAATAGCACGTTTTTTGATTATTTTCCTTCCTCCTTTTCCCCTTTCCTTCCTCCTGTTCCCCTCACACATACACATATTGATAATCAAATGAATTAAATGCTTTTGTTTTCAGTTCTTATTGAAAATCTCATCTCGTAAGGATTAGCCAAGTTTCCTGCCTAAGTTATTAAACCATGTTGAATTTTGCTGAATGCATTTTTATGTTTTCTGGATCTTGTAATATTTGTGGTGTGATTCTGAACGTCTTTTGTGCTTGGGCTATATCACATGCTAGGAACGTATGTATGATAGGCCTTGAGTACTTTCTTGTGTCTTTAATATATCTGTGAGTTCTACTAGTAAGGAAACATGACAGTAATGGTTAATTTTAGGTCTTATTAATGTTGGACATGGACTTGTGAGCCATGGAAACAATACTCAAGAGAAAACTACCCAGTCAGCTCAGATGTCCTTTGGCTTCTTGGTTGTGGCCACTTGGCAAAGAATGTACTTTCTAAGTTTATTAGTTACTTTCATGGATGCTCTTGGCTTAAAATTTATTTTGTTTATTTTTTGTAAGTATTCTTTACTTTCTAACCTCTCCTTAAAGGAAAAAGTTATTTAGGAGTTGAATAATTGAGAGGGATAGATTCTGGAAATATTATGATGAATAAGACACTGAAGAGCAGTCGTATGATTCTTTGGTTTAGTAGAGTATTGAAGCTAGTTTGGAAGCGGATACAGATCTTTTTCTAGTCATATAAATTTGATTAAACCTGTTTGGAAAAATTAGTACTTTTGTAAAACATCCATTGAGAGGTAGCCAGTGACCTCTATATCCCATCCAATATTTGTGAAAGGAAAACAAATTGAGGTGGAAAAGTTTTGAAAGCAGGCACATCTTGATTTGAGTGCTAGTTACTGTTATTAACTTGCTTATATAATCTTGAGAAACTTATCTCTGCAAGCTTTAGTTTGCTTATCAGTTAGCTGAGCACAATGCTTCCTATATGATTGGGTTTGGGTGTGAGTATATATTAAGTGAGGTGTGTTAAGTAACTGCGACATAGTAGGTGATCGACAAGTATGACATTCCCTATATGTAATATATCCAGGTTTAAATCAACAAAGTGAGTTAATTCATATACAACTGCAGACTAGCTTTGCCATACTATCTTTAAGAAGTTTCAAATCGTTATGTTTCGCTGTAAAAACATTATCAAAAACATGATAATGTTTTTGGTGGAAGGATACCATTTTCTGTTGGCTTAATTTATAATTCTATTGTGTTTTTGGCTGTCGGCATACTGTCTCATTTTGGGACCCATTACACTGTTGGATTTTTGGCTTCACTCACCTTTTTTTCCTTCTCCTCTTTGGCCTATCTCCTGTTTCATTTTGGTGCTGCTGACATAACTGTTCACACGTGTGCTGTAAGTCTACCCAATACATCTTTAATGGGGCAGTATTCCTTTTTATTCTTTTTATTTTTCAAAATGACAAGCTTATATTTCAAGTATGTGAAAATGCCTTAGAACTTCATGTTGCATATAAATTAGTGGGCATTTAAAATCTTAACCAGTGCTGTGTAGTTGTGTTTCGGTTTTCTATTTCTTCTTTACCTTTTCCTCATACACCTCATAGTTTTTGTCATCAGTGAATGATGATTAAGGATCCTCCTGTGCCTAGCACTGTGCTGGGTCTGGCATGGAGCAGT
This sequence comes from Ceratotherium simum simum, assembly GCF_057802395.1. Lineage (NCBI taxonomy): Eukaryota > Metazoa > Chordata > Mammalia > Perissodactyla > Rhinocerotidae > Ceratotherium > Ceratotherium simum. Next base: position 2,208,108 of record NC_141913.1, read on the forward strand.
TCTAAGAGACCCTTGCAGTGACTCCCCACTTCCTGTGCTTATTGTAGGCAGAATTTCATAGAATACAAATTGACATCTTCTAGGTTCTTCAATCTAAAACAAATATGGACACATAGTCCAAGCAAATATTTGAAAGAGAGAGTGTGTAAATAGTAAAGAAATAGACATGTGCATCATTGCCATAGACTAGACTTCTGGCTCCCAAGATGTTACCTCCCTTCACTGTCTTCATTTTCTCCAAGTATTGAGATGTCAGGCTCTTTTCCATAGTGCCGGGAATAATTGCTAGGCGGTTGTGCCACTTGAAAATGAGGTAACAGGTCATTTGATTGGACTTGCACTACCTGTGACAGCATCTTCACAGCTGTGTTGCTTTATTCTTTTCACAGTTTGTTCTTTCGAGAAATAAGCAGCAGGAGTGGACGGCAATGGGTCGGGGGATCTCGGGACAAGAGGGAGGCAGGACGCACCTCCCTCTGAGGAGGCCAGAGGGGGATGGAGAGGCCCTCTGTCTTCTCCCTGGTAGCTGGAATGTGGTTCACTGCCTACATGCAGCCAACAAGGAGCTTAATGCAGGAAATGTGAACCTTGAGGGAATGACCAGCGGGATTAGTTAGAGATGATTCACTGTGTGGCTTGTGCAGAGTGATGTGAGAGTCCCGTGTTCCTAAGCGGACTGCTCCTGAGGCCTGATCCTGTCTGTGTCTCGCCTCTCTGGGTCCCTGCCAGAGCATGGTTCTCCAAGCTGCCATTTATTCATTCCCCTTCTGGTGAATTGCTCTTCTCTTTAAATTTACCAGCGTACACCCTGTGATATTTGGAGCCAAGAATCTTAAGATAATAATCAGACAAATCAAACAACTAGTAGTAGAGGAAGGACATGTATCCTACAGGAAGGGGTAGAATTGTCAGTGAAAACACAGACAAACCAGAGATTGGTCTAGGAAAAAAAAAAGACCAGCCAGAAGGAGCCGAGGTTTCATAGGTCCATTGAGGAGTGGGATATTGTGATCTGTTCAATCAGTGTGGTATTTTTAATAATGAGAAGGAGGACCAGAAATGAGAAGAGAAATAAGAAAATGGCAAGAGATTCTTTTAGGGCATGGATGAGGATAGTCCTCCTGCTACAGCAAAGAAAAGAACATGTATGGTCCACATGGAGGAGTAACTGAAATGCTTAGCAGCTGATTGAATTTGTGTCCAAAGCAAAATAGGATTTGAAGACAGTGCAAGAATTTTGTGCAGGGTATGTCATTTGGCTTTTAAACTGACTTGAAACAAAATGAGATGAAAACAATCTTCCCCCATCTCTTTGTTTCTTTTCTTAAATATTATTGGCCCAATGTGTGACCAAACCTTTTGTATAGAAAATCCTGCCTCCAAAAAAAATGATAGGATGCCATTAGTTATGTTTGTGCTTTTCTACAAATTTTTTGTTTTATAGTGCCGTTCCAATTATCTGCCACTCTCTATGTGGGAGGCTAAGGTAAGAGTATAAAGAATATAGAATTTTAAGCTGAGAGGCTGCTGTGGTCACATCCTTTTCCACACAAACCTTACTCTCCCTCTCGAGTTTCACTTGTACAACTTTGTTCCTTTTTGAATTCTCTGTAAGATCCATCTTCATTTTCTGTCTTCCTATCAGACTCGTATATTTCCTTGTACTTTTTGGTCAAACATCATTGTTTTCATCTTACTGGATGGAACGGTAGATGCTATTCCAGCTTCGATATTAATTTCCTTTCTAGTACAGCGATTCTGAGCTGGAGAGCATTAACATTTCTTTTCAATTTTGAAGGGAGATTTGATCTCTCAGCACCCTGCCACAGTGTCTGAGTTTTCTTAATGGTTCTTTGTGGCTGCTTTCAGTGTAAGGTCAGGTTTCTGATGCAAATGGAAAAGCAAAAAAGCAGTTAATTCTGCATGTCCCTGTATTTTGCTGTAAACATACCTACCTCAGTTTATTGGCTCTCAGAGCACCCTTGCTTAACGTGCTTCAGTTGTAAAGGATTGATTTGTTCGGCAGAATTATTAGTAGTTGATTCTAGGAGTGAATTTTCTCTGGTATCTATTTGACGAAATAAATCTCACTTATCCATGCCTTTCTTTAATTAACTTGTTTCTGTTGTCGTCAGATCTTTATTTAATAAGTCCATAAAGGGTCTTCAGTGGTGTTAAGATGTCAGTGTTGTTTGGGAATAAAATTCAAGGATGACGTCTAACGTGTCCATTTTAGAAAAGATAGACTTTACTTAAGTAGTAGAAATGGAAGGAGCAAACACGCAACAGTCATCCCACTGTAGTTATTAACAGTGATTATACTGTAAGGAAAACGTGCCTCTTAGAGGTTAGAAAACGAAGGGTCAAGTTCCACCTCTGCTGTTGTCTACCTCTCTGCTGTAGGCAAGTCAGAGCATGTTCTGACCTCTTCCCTTGTCTGTAAGATGGGATCACATTTTTGCCCGCTTTTGTCACCAGACTGTTGTGGATGACCATATGGAATCATGAATGTGGCAGAGTGGTAATCCCATTCCTGCCTGGGGTGGACCCCCACCTGGCGTTATAGTGCTCCAATCTGTCTTTGCAGCCTCGTCTTCAGCCCTCCTTTATGTTGTTCGTGCTGCAGTGAACTTTGATTCCATGCACACACAGTAGCCTTCGCTCCTATGTGTTTATGCTCGCAGCAGTCTCTCTATCTGCCCCTTAAAACTTGACCCATCTTCCCAGCCACGCCTTAAATGTCTTCTCCCCTATGAATTCTCCCTTGTTCTTCCTAATCTGAGGTAGCTTCTCTGGTACTACGTCACCTTTTCAACACAATGCTGAATTATAGTTGGTCATATATGTGTCTTGTATCAATAACTAGATTAAAGTTGAGGTCAGGATCCTGTGTTTTGGCATCTGTTACCACACTGCACAGTGCCCTTGTATGGATCAGGAGTTATTGGTTGCTGACTGATAAATCAGGCAAATCCCCCAGCCTCAGTTTCCTTACTTGCATAATACTTGGGGTGATCTGTGTTCCTGTGTAGAAATGTAAGTTGGACATGCTTCAGTCTTAATACAAACAGTTAAGGAGTGACCACCCTGGGCAGCCAGGCGCCAGGCGCTGCTTCTGCAGTAGGATCAGGGCGGTCACTGTGTAGTCGGGGAGACCAGTGCACGAACGCACGCTGTCCAGAGTGAGACGAGGGACAGTTTCATCCATGTGAGAATTATGGGCATTCAGGGAAGAGCTAATAACCCAGGAAGAAAGAGGGGAGCTGATACATTCTGTGGCAATGGGTCTTAATAGATGAGTGAGCAAGAGTTTGCTTGGGAGGTGGGTGGGAAACGCCTCAAGTAAATGTACAGAAGAGTCTGAGAGCCTGCTGTGCGTGGGAACTAGGAGTGGTTGTTTGCGGAAGTACGGAACCTGGCGTGTAGAGCCCGTGAAGATGCAGGTAGAAGTGCCCTTTGGTCATGTGGAAGTGACCTTGGAGAGCTTGGGCTCCCCAGGAGAGAGGTGAGTGGGTGCCAGAGGAGCATCTGTTTCAGAACGAGTTGATGCTGTGAGAGAATAGGAAAATGGCCACAGCAGAGGATCTTACTTGCCCTTCAACTGGTGGAAGAATCACCAGGAAGCGAACTAAAATTTAGAGACCCAACTCCACTTCCAACAATTCTGATTCCATAGGTCTGGAGTGGGGCTCAGGATCTGTGTTTTAAGAAATTATCTGAGTGATTCTGACAGAGGTGGCCAGTGAACTGCCCTTTGAGTAAATGCTGAATTGTCCCTAAGTGCTTTGTAAACCCAAGGAATTATAAAACTTGCACATTATCCATTTGTCCTGGGGAGACAGATCGTGGATAGGTCTATTCAGATTCTCAGAAGGATCCATAAATTCCCAAAAGTTTAAGAATCACTGAGCTTGCGCCGGCCCCGTGGCTTAGCGGTTAAGTGTGTGCACTCCGCTACTGGCGGCCCGGGTTCGGATCCCGGGCGCGCACCGACACACTGCTTCTCCGGCCATGCTGAGGCCGCGTCCCACATACAGCAACTAGAAGGATGTGCAACTATGACATACAACTATCTACTGGGGCTTTGGGGGAAAAAAAAAGGAGGAGGATTGGCAATGGATGTTAGCTCAGAGCCTTTTGCTGAGGTCTTCCTCAGCAAAAAGAGGAGGATTAGCATGGATGTTAGCTCAGGGCTGATCTTCCTCACAAAAGGAAAAAAAAAAAAAAGAATCACTGAGCTAGAAGAAAAGCAAGTAAAACAGAATGAGAACAGTGCTACGGCAGGAATCCTGGAGAATAGTAACCTTTAGAGGAATGTTTTGTGACATAGGGAATGTTGGTGTTTTCAGGAGCTCTACTGTAAACACATTGGACAAGTAGGCTTGCCACCCAGTTTGTAAATCGGGATTTATATTTAATATAAATATTATATAAACATAAATTTCATACAAACATTAATATCTCAATGTTTAAAGGAGATAACAATGTTTGGTGGATCTAGAGATTCAACAATTTACCTATAATAGGTTTTTCTTAAAAAAACAATTTTTTGGCCTGACCTAATTAAATCTTCTAGTTTCCCTTGGGTTTTATCTTTTAGTTTTGAAGCTAGAAAGATATAAAAGTTTAGTGTAATGAAGGTCTTTATTGAGAATTATTAGTAACCAGACTACATGTTGCTCTCCTGTGGCTAAGGTCAGGTCAGAATTTCTATGATAAACATCTTTTGGAAATTTATGGAGGAAGAAATTGATATTGATGCAACTTGGTTTTTACTTCCAGTCCAAGAACTGTCATGTCAGTTAAGTGTACTGCTGAAAAGTGGTGCCTGCTCCCTCTCTTTTTCCTAAACCCAAGGAAAAGGGGGCACATTGTTTATACTGGAAAAATCAGATGGGATGCTGTAAATGTAGGGGGAGGGCTCTGATCGGAGATGTGTTTTCCAGCAATGGCTGAGGCTGAGCCCTCTGGTGGTAACAGAACCTTGTTCTTAGCAGGAGGCTTTGGCTCCCAAAGTCCTGCATCTGATCCTTGGCTTAAACATTACAGAAATTAAGCCAGTCTGTGAAGTTTCCTCTAGGCAAATTTCTGGCCCCATGAAGGGTCACTATTTCTTAAGCCCAGTCAACATTAGATTGATCCACAAGCATTTATTCTTTTTTTTTTTTTAATTTTTTTTCCCCCCAAAGCCCCAGTAGATAGTTGTATGTCATAGCTGCACATCCTTCTAGTTGCTGTATATGGGATGCGGCCTCAGCATGGCCAGAGAAGCGGTGCGTCGATGCGTGCCCGGGATCCAAACCCGGGCCGCCAGCAGCGGAGCACGCCCGTACTTAACTGCTAAGCCACGGGGCTGGCCCTCAAGCATTTATTCTTGATTCATAAGGTACCTAGTGATAGGTTAGATATTGGCCAAGGTAAGTGTCCATTATGGCCAAGGGCCAACAAGTAAGCTTACAAGAGCATCTCATAAGAAAGAGAGATCCAGGCCACATATAATCAAGTGTAAAATTACACACTCAGATGATTAAAACCAACTATATGGTGACACTTTGATTAACTAATCCCAGGGGCCACAGTTTCTTATAATAACTCAGTCATATGAAAACAAAAAGTTTCATGAGAAGCAGAACTCTCCACTCTCCTGGCTTTATGTTAAAAATATCCCAGTGAATAGTTTCTGAAGCAAATAGGGCTCGTCCCAGGCATATTATGAAGTCACTGACCTTGATATTATCTTCTTTTTCGAACCTGTTCCCCATCAACTTTTCCTATGTCTAATGTCCCTAAGTTATCTTTATCAAAATGAGAAATACTTCATATCTGGTTATTTGTACTTGGAGATTGTTTGTGTGGGCCTGCACGTGATAGGTCTAAATAAATTTTTTTGGAGTGAATGTGGTTAGAGGACTGGCTGTATGGATCCATTTTCATATAGTGTTTGTTTGGGTTTTAGATTTTGAGCTTCTTTGTTGTAGATTGAAAAATGTAAACTGATTCAGATAATTTGGTCATGAGTGAGCAGATGCCGAGGAGCAGGTGGGTTGAGAAGAGTCCTGCTGTATGTTCTCAAATGATCCTTTCAGCAGATATATTTTTCAGGGTAATCTTTTGGGGGTTGACTTGGGTAGGAATGATCACCCCAAATCTGTCCCAGTCCACCTAGGATTGAACATAGAGGGTGCTTGATCTTGTAATTTACTGTTCTCTGCTCTTCCCAGGCCAGGAGCCTGGCCAGCCCTCACACAGATGTTCATATCAGGAGAGTTTCTTCTACCTCCAATCACTACCTCTTCCTAAACCTTCTCTTCTCTCTTCAACATTGAGCTCGGCTATCGTTTTATTTGTATTATTTAACATTATTTTATTTGAGAGTTTTATATTATTATCAGTCCCACCTCAACCATACCCCTGGATACATACCAACACATTTTAACCTCCATTATGTTCCTGATAAAGAAGCATTGTATTTAAGAGAAGAAAGAGAAAAATAATAGAATGTATAATCTTAGAATGGAAATGTTGCGTTAGAGGTCATCTAGATCTGAAGTTGTCAAATATTGTTAAATATTGACTTTTTATGGTACAATTCTTTTATTGCCCATGGAACCCCAACATTTAAAGTAAATGAACATTGAATATATGAGGTTGAAACAGGGTTTTAGTAAGGCCTGCAATGGGTTCACTTTGGATCTGAGGGTTCTCTGGATCACAGTTTGAAAAACCGATGATCTAGTTCATCCGTGCTATTTTATATAGATCAGAACACTGGGACCAGAAAGGAAAGGGAGCCAACGTTTACCTATTTACTAGGTCAACGGATAGGTAAGTGGATAGGTAGGTGGATGGATAGATAGATCGATCGATAGTATAATATATATGTGTATATATAAACATAAACAGTATATAAAACATTCTAGAAGATAGATGGCTTTACAGATGAATAGATGAGGAAGGCTTTTAAGTTGATAGGGTTGGGACTCACTTCAGGTCTTTGTGGTGGCAAATCTCTACTCTTTGCATTGTATCTCCACACTGCTGGCTGGCTGCCTTGCCCAAAGCCACACGTAGGCAGGGGCAGGACTGGGACCCAGACCGTCTGCTTCCTGGTCCAGAGTTGTTCCCTCAGACCACCTGTTCCCTTTAGTCAGTGGCAAAATAATACCTGCCAAAAAAGTAAACAGAATGTTGAGTAAACACTCAATTAAAAAAAGAAAAACACCCTAGCTGCATTGACCTTGAGAAGGGTTAATATTCTTAGTTCCCTATATTTTAGCAACTAGTTGGTCATGTAAAATGACTGGAGGGAAAGCTGATTCACAATTTTTGTGCTATGTCAGTATTGCTCTTAGATTGGAGATCTTTGCATGGAATCCAGCTTCCTAATTTAAAAATTTATATAACGAATCATTTTTCTTCAAAGTGTACTTTCTTTATGCCTGAGAATTGAAGTTTGATATTGAATAAGTATTCACTACTTGAACGTTTCACAAATTTGAAAGATATATAATATGTAATCATTAACATTCTTTTTATGTTCAGAGCATAAAATCAAACACAGCCGACTGAGGCCTTAAAGCAGAGTTCCAGTATAATATATAGATACACAGAAAATCTGTATGCTTTCTGTTGACTTATGCTGAGGTTTGCCAAATAACTGCCTTATTATGCAGATTCTTAGGATAATAGACCATGGATATCTTAGATTCTCGCATCCCATTGCTGACTGTCTGGTTTTCTTTTTATCTGGACCCTTTAGGGACAAGAGATGTTCAAGGTGAGTTTTTGTTCTTTCTCTTGGATCCCACAGCATTTTTCATATTTCTCCTTTTTTAATTACTTCCTGTCCCCCAAGTTGTCTTCCTGGAGGACAAGGGCTTCTTTTTCATCCTCTGTATATTCCCTCTAACCCACTCCCCCTTCCTCCCCAGTGCCCAACGTAATACCTGGCACATAAGTGAGAAGGAGGGAGGAAAAGAGATGCCATGAGTCGTATCAAAAAGGCAGGAACTCTAGAATCAGGAGTTCATCTTCCCTTGGTGTGGCCAGAGTGTTTAGTGAATAGAGTCCATTAGTATTTTTTTCTTCAGTGTTCGTTTCTAATAAAGATAGAACAGTAAAGGGGTTTTCTGCTTACCTTTGTTACAAAAAACTTCACCAAATTTTGTTAAACCCAGCAGATATGTAATGAGTAGCAGGCACCTTTCCAGGACTGGGGACACAGAGGTGAAGAGAACATTGTTCAGACCCCAGGAGCTCATGGTGCAGTAGAACAGACAAACGTGCTGCCCCATAACCATATTGCTGTGTGGGGTGATGAGGACATCTAGAAGACCTATATATTTTGCAGTGATGGTACACAGGAAGGAGTGATTGATTTTATCTGAAAAGGAATCAGTAACAGGTACCCAAGAGAGGCGGCATGGGATTTAAACAGTGGACAGGAGTCTGCCGGGCGGACTCGGGGGTAGGGGTGCAGGGACAGCGTGAGCAGATGTGTGCTGTGTGGGCAGCATGATCATTGGGGTAAATCTACAGATAGTCAGGGATTACCAGAGTATACTTGGAAAGGGAAGTGGTAGCAAGAAATGAAGATAAAGAAGTAGATAAGTATCAAATCTGGAAAACCTCATATCTCACATGATAGTATTTGAATATTATCCCATGGGCAATGAAGAGCTGATGAATATTTTTAAGTAGGGAGAGACCGTTTTCAGCTGTGTGTTTTATAAAAGGTCAGCTTGCTGGTAGTGTGTGAGATATACTGGAGAGGGCAGAGTCTAGATGTGAGAGGATGAGTCAAGTTCAGTGGGCACATGAGCTGAAACTCAAATTGTGGCGTGGTTGGAATAGGAGACTGATAGGAGAAACATTCAGGAAGTCGTTTGGGGAATAGACTGTTGGGTAGAGAGGTGGTTGACTCAGGGTTTTGGTTTGAGCCTTTGGTTTGTGGTGCCATCAACCAAAATAGAGAGTATCTGTGAAGAGATGCCTATCACTTTAATTTCCTGTTTCAGACAGCATACACCAAACATAGTTGTGGCTTTCTTTCATGTTCGTCGTCTTGTAACAGTGAATACACTTTCACATTCACCACCAAGTTCAACCTTCAACATTTCCCTGGGAGTTAGGTAATAAATATTACAAAAGAGTCATATCTTCTATAGGGCATAAATCCTCAGGGATTTGCTATGGCCAAAATTGCCCCTGAAAATCCTTTAGGGAGATTCTGGGTTGAAAACCAGCATACTGTTTCTCTATAAGTCCAAAAGAGCCACTTCCCCCACTGACCAGCCCCCTGATTGGAATAGATTGCTTTTTCCTCATTTAAGCACCAAATTAGGTAGGAGACTTGGGTTTTGGATCCATGTTTTATAAAAAAAGCAGATTCTTAAACATGAGAATATGCTGAACCCAATGAGATGTGCACACTAAGAAAGGTGTGAAGGATGAAGTGACTGATGGGTGGGAGTGGGGGGCAACAGTTCGTATTGCTCAGTTCTAGCTCATTGGGGCATATGATTGTTAGGCTCCTGGAGTAGAGGAAAGACTGCTCTTTTATAACCCCCTCCCGATTTTCATTGCTGTAATCAGGTATGTTAATTGCACCCATGATGTGAGCACTGTGTATCCCCTTTTCATACAGTGAACAAGACACAGTCTGTGACTTGTCCAAAGATAGAATAGGTAGCTGTTCAGATCCAGGACTTAATGTATCCCGAGTCTCGGATTCCAATTAAGTTGAGTCAATCTTATAAATTAGCAATTTTTGTTTTAGAATAAATACTCCTAATGATTGGAAATTGGAATGAATGTTTTTGTCAAGAGGCTATAGGAAATCATATTTACTTTTTCCTTATAATTGGGTTCTACCCAATGAATGTAGTGTGTATAAAAAATGTTCATTGAGGGAAATGCATTGATTGGGTTAGGTTAATCAGCATTCAGTGAAAATAAGCAATTGGCTGGCTGTTTCAAGCTGAATAACACGGCTTGGCTGTACTGCATATTGGTGAATTCAGGAGCTTGTTTTATCAGCTGTCCCAGATAACGACTTTACGTTAATAAAATCATCAAGAGATGGATTTGTAAATCACACTAAACTGGCAGGGGCGCTACTGTGCATAAAATGAAATTCTGTTTTTTTATTAATTTCCTGGGTATCTCTGACCAACAACCAGGATTGTTTTCTACCTAGGATATCTCTTCTTGTTGAGTAGTTCCACTTGGAAAAATTACAGATCTGGGGTTTCTTAGCAGGAAGTTAGAGCATGGAATTCAACACTTTGATCAAGCAGTGTTCTTCTGTTGCTCTTATTCACCTGAGCGATATTTATGATAAAAAGAGTTATTTAGCATGCTGATCTCCAAAAGGCTTTTTCTACCCTCTTTGAGGTATGTAATACTATCCATCAATGTATGGAAGAAAATATTTGAAATTAGGTTTATATTTATTTTCAAGTTTGTACTTTAAAAGGTCAATTAAATGTGGGTCTGTAAAAATCTGCATATATAGAGTACTACATTATATAATGTATAAATAAGTAAGCATAGAATGGTTGTGCCTTTTTTAAAAAACTGGTAAGATACCTTCTTAAAAATGTTTGAAACTACTCATCTAGAGCACTGTTCTAAAATGAGTCAATAATTAGATTTTTTCTGCGAACTTTTTTAAAACCACAGCTTCCTGTGGCTGCTCGCAGAAGATTCTGGTTAAATAGGTCGGTCTAGAACAGTAGTTACCCAACATTAATGTGCATCAGAATCACCTGGAGGTCTGGCTTGTTACAACACAGATGGCTGGACCCCACCCAGAGTTTCTGACTCAGTAGGTCGGTGATGAGGCCTGAGAGTTTGCATTTCTAGCAAGTTCTCAGGTGCTGCTGCTGGTCTAGGGACCCATGCTGAGAACCACTGCTCCAATGTGGGACTCCGGACACAGGCGACTCTGGAGATGAGGTGATAGGTGCTGATCTAGATTTGCTCATCTCCTCCGCTGGACGGTTCTTAACAGATGTTCCATCATTCTGTTTTCCTTTCTCACTCCTGTTGCTGTGTTAGAGGGAAACAACTATTTTTCACACTCTAGTTTTTAACATTGGTGTTGAGGATAAAAGTAGAGTTATATTCAGGTAGATTCCAATTTACAGGGAATTCGTATGAGTGGTTTAATTAAATCCTGTAGCAACTCGATGAGGTACTTGTTTGTATATGGAAAACTGAGACGGTCAAGTCCGAATGATTTGGCTGCATCTATGTAATATTTGGGAATAGAAATAACACCATTACTCATTTAAAAAAAACAGATTTTAAGATCAGTAAGAAAAATACATAGTTGTTGCACTCAGGCCTTTTTAAAAATTAGGAATCAATAGATTGATATGAAATGAAATATGCAGTTAAATATGATAAGCCATAGAAACTTTAAGAACAAGACAACTCATTTCCTTTGAATCATATAAAATATATCCATCAGCAAATAGCACTTTTTACAATAGATCGTAGCGTTAGCCGTTTACATGCCTGTGCCATGTGTAAACCTGCTCGCCAGATTAAACTGTGTGGAAGGGCATTTCTGTAGCGCTTGGCGTCTGGTTCACTAACCGTCAGTGGGCACTCCAAGGTGAAGACGCGTTATGTGCGCTCATTGTTTGGCAGGCAGTTCAGTGGGGACGTCCCTGGGATTGATTTACAAGGAGAAAGCAGTGGTTGTGCTGTGTTGGTGAAGGCTTGTTTTATTAATTCAAAACAATTATGTATATTATAGCTCACTTTCTGTTTATCCTTTGAAATATGTAGTTTATAGTCATTGATCTCACATTTTTAAATTTGAAATAAGTGGATAGCACCACCTGAGATTATACCTATTTTAGGAAAATAGAACATATAACATTAGTTCTTTTGAGGGATACTTGAGCACTAGTTTTTGATCTTCCCTCTCCATCGAGAGACCCATTTAATACTTTATGCATTTAAAAGGCTGCCTTAAATGGGGTCATTCTGTATTTAGAACAAATGAGAAAAGTGTTCCAGAAATCTCCTCAAGGAGTATTACTGTCTTTTTACAAAATAACTTTAAATGGACTGTAATTATAACAAGAAGAACGATTCCTACAATATATGTCAATTTAACCTGTTAAAGGCAGAACAATTCAAAGTATGTATGTATCTTACAAATAAGTTTATGAAATTAACATTTGATTGTCCTCCCCTGGCTTCCCAGAAACAGCACTTTCAGGAGCTCATTTGCAATGCAATTCATGTAACAATCAGCATAAAAATATTATACCTTGTTGTTTACTTACTTCATAGAGGTGCGTTAAGGGCGAAAATGTGCAGACTGGAAAGAGTATGAACGTTGGCTTCAGACCTCGGTTGAACTGCTAGTCCTACACGGAACTCGGTGTGACTTTGGGCGAGATGTTTGACCACTCCAAACTGCCCTTTGTAAAAATAGGGATGTGTCGTTCCAGATCTGACCAGGAGACAGAAACCACACAGTAATTTGAATAGGGAGAGTTTAATATAAAGAAAAATTAACTGTAACAGTAGATTGTAATATAAGATATTGGCTAGTACAAAGTAAAGAGAGCTCTAAGAATAAAGGAAAAGCAGAACTCTAAGAATAAATGAGGAGCAGTCACTGCTCCAGGGCAGAAATAGTGCTCCAAGGATCCTTCTAGAGCTGAGATCCAGGGCTCAGTGGATGATAGGGAAGTCGCTGTGAGGCCACATGGATAGAATGTGGAGGAAATGTGTCCGTGAGTAGCAGGGAAAGCTGCTCATGGGGAGGCGTCCCTCTGGGGGCGCTCTGCTACAGAACCACAGAGAGAGCGCTGGGGCAAGCTGCTGTCTGCTGGGCCCTGCTGGCCACCTTGCACCAGAGGAGCTGCGCACTGGAAAGGCCCCTGCTGCGGGCCTGGTGCTGGAAAAGCCCCGTGTGCTGACGAGCCTTCAAGGAAGCCCTGCAAGCCTCCCCCTTCCTCCCACAGTGCCTCCCCCGAACCCTCTACTGACAAAGCTTAACATCTTGCCTACTGGGACAGGAAACGTAGGGAAAGGGCCTGGATACATTTTTGCAGAGTAAGCTATGAAAGGTGAATTTAGAGCTGAGAAGTAGTATGTTGATAATTGGCGCAAAGGACATCGATGCTTGCCTTTGGGGTTTTCAAGATTAAATAATACATGTAAACATGTGCATGGTTTTGTTATGTAACGAGTTCTTTGAATCAGACATATTGAGACAAAAGTCTTATACTGGTTGTGAGGAGTAAATGAAATAAAACTATATGTATTGCGTTTAGCAGAATCTGGCTGGCGCATGGCGGATGTTCAGGAAGTGGTAGCTGTTAATGCCAGAGAACTTTGTAGATCACACTTTGCACTCTGACTGCTTTAGTAGGGCTCTCACATAGTAGTGTTGATTAATAACGTCAAGATCAATAAACAGTCGCAAGTAATGATTCTCATTCCCAAACCTTAAAGACTACAGGTAGCAACCCTGGAAGGATCCTGAAGTCAGTTTAGTGGATCTAGACTTGCCTTTACAAAATCAAATAGAACAGAAATGAAAAATAGCAGAGTATCTCAGTACAGATAAATTTTGTTTGTAAAATGTACATATATGTGTGTTGGGTCAAGGTGTCATAACTGTGGATCATAATAAAAAAAATTGTTTTTAAATACTGCTCTAAATGGTGGGCTCTAATCCTTGTCAGTTTGTTTTCCTTTGCTCTTCAGACCTGAAGCTTCAGTAGGATATAGATTGGTTATGTAAAAGATCTTATAATGTTTCCTTTGGGGAAACAGTGGACCATCCTCTCCTTTATAGCTTCTATCTTAATGATGTCAAACTATTCTTGGATCTACTGAATAATTTTCTGCTACTCCAAAGAAAGAAGAAAGATAAATTCCCTCCAATATGAAAATGACAATATTTTATTTTCATAAATCAAGAATGACCTTTATAGACAACTAGCCTTGCTATCTAGTTATTGGCAGAAAAAAAAAAATTCAACTTTTCTGAAGCAAAAACCATAATTTGTGGAGACTTCATTAGCATTTAAGCAGCTTATCGTTTTCAACCATAATAAAAAATGAACTTGTTCAGTGGTTTAGTCACATTTGTAGCTGGTTCATCTTGGAATACACCAGGACAGGGCTGGGTGTTTTGTGGGGCTATATTGAGATTGTTTTCATTGTTTAGGTGGATATTACATTACACTTCTTTTAAAAATTTCCAGGCAAAATTATTGCAGCCAAATTCTGCATAGAATTTTGGGGAATTCGTTATCCATTTTTCTAAAAAGCATTTATTGGGTGCCTACCATGTACCAGCTCTAGGGAATACCAAGATGACTAAGATAGAGTTATAATCAGAATTACTTTAGAGTAGAATTCCTACCCTGCCTGTAGGCTTTCAGACACCTGTTCTTTTTAAACTCGGCAGTTCTCATGAAAACATATCAGGCCTAACGCCTTTTTATCTGATTTCTAAAGCATGTGGCTCTACACTTCAGTAATAGCACAGACTAGTTGCAATTTCTAGTTGGGGAGTAAATACACAAACTTATGGCAGCCCAGTAAGACTTTGTTGAGAGAAAAAATATTCATAAAGATCATTTTAAGGGCTATTACAGCTTTAATCCTAGAATGCACCAAGCTCCCACAAAATCAAGTTTATTGAATTGAAGTTTGAGGACATGCTGTCATGACGTTACTGAATAGACTCTAAAACCCATTGCTCTGTGCTGGTGGGTGCTGTTGAGAACTCTTTTCATTAACTTAAATTGATTGCTTCTTACCAGGGCCCTGGGAAGATAGTTCTGTCTGGATTTAGGATTAGGAGTAGTCGTATTTCTTTTGGGTTTTCGGCTTGGAGATACTATCACGTGCTATTAAGAATGTGGGCTCTCAAGACAGGATGCCTGGATTCAAATCTCTGCTTCATGACCTTCCAGCTTTGAGACCCGGTGCACGCTGTGTAACCTTCTGTGCCTCAGGTTCTGTATCTACCACCTAGGGTAGGCATGAGGATTAAACGTGTTCAGTAAATGTTAGCCCCTATTATTAGTTTTAGTATTGATATTATTATCTCATAGATATTGTGAATTATGTAATCAATCATATTTTCCTCTTTGCACTGGCTACCCCAAAGCTCAAAGTGAAGTTTGTGGCTTACTTCCAGTAAATGAACCTAGTGACATTTTTTGTTACTTGGTGGTGATGGTGGTGTCCCAGCCATGTTCCTGGTGTCATTCTTAATTTTTTCTTTGCTCTACTTTCCTTGCCTTTTAACTTTTACTATTCTTTGATTTTGTTAGTTTAATTTTTATGTTCTGGTTTTGCATTGCATGTCCTGGAGTAGGCCATGCAGACGTCATTGTTATAGAGAAATCATCATCGTTGTTATTGATGACCTGAGTATTGGACGTCTATTGACACTTCTTTTGCATAATAACTCATTATTCATCCAACACATCTGTGTTGTATTTGGAGTTGCTAAGGAAAAGCCCTTTCTTAAGGTATGATGGAGGCATGTGGGCACGCACGCATGTATGAGTGTGCTTGTGAGAGAAAGAGAATATGAATCATGCAGACTACTACCCCACCCAGCTTGTATCGCCTTTCCTCCACCTTGTATATGACTTTTGGTTTAGTCCTGATTCCCCTCCACAAAAGAGAAGTAGTTTACTTTGATTTTGATGGAAGAATATAGTCCAACCATGAGCCATTGGGTGTTGGTCCATGTACGACAATTCTGGAGGACCCTTGGCAAGTCTGTTACTGACCACATTCCTGTATATGATGGCAAACTGTTATTCTGAAAATCCAGGAGACTTATTTTTGGAAATGCTTCATTTCACTGTTTTAGGGAACTTTGCTTCCTTATCATATTTTTCATTGGCCCCAAAGCATTCACTTGAAAAACCTAGCCAGGCCTCTGTTCTTTGCTCCTACATGCGCCGCAGAGGAGCCAGCAGGAGTGTGTCTGCGTGAATGTTCACAACTCTTCACCTTCCTATGAAGTACACTTTTTAGTTTCCAATTATATATTCCAACTATTTGCAATGAAATGAACTCCTGAGAGTAATTGTTGTATGAGGTATATATGGTAAGAAGGGTTTAAGAACTAATAATAGTAACTGATAACTGGTTGATATGCCTAACACATGTTACACTAACTTTATATTTGCTACCTAATTGAATGGTCAGAAATACCATGTGAGGTACATGTTATCTCCATTTTATAGGTAAATAAACTGGGTTCAGAAAGGCTAAGTGATTTGTCTACAGTCACAAAGCTAGCAGGGCAGGAATGGGGATGTGCCAGACATTTGCCTCCGGCACTTGTTCTCTTCACCTCTACACAAAGCTGCCTTGAAACCTAAACGCTTAATTGTTCTCTGTTTAATTGGTTATATCAATTCCAATGTCATTTACCTTAATCTCATCTCATTTTAGCTCAGTAAACCACCTTTGCTATTCTTAGGGCCTCGCATCTGTTGGATGAAAGCCAGTAGTGGATCTGAAAATTGGTATGCAGGGGAATATGTCTTTGTGCAATAGGAAATTCATAGTCGATCCCATTTTCCAGAGGTTTGATAATCATACATTGGTCTAGAAAGAACCATATCATACTTTTTATGTTTCTTTTCAAGTGATAAAAACAGCTTTATGTAATGGGGAAATTATATCCTTGCGCCTGCGTTGTATTAGTCTTCGGATTTTGCTGTCAGCTGGGCATGCTATTGCCTTTATATTTGCCTGTATCTTCAGTGCCAACAGTTGTTCCCAACGTAAACCAGATCTTTAACCAGCCTTGAGTTGTTTGTGGATGCCTG
The DNA here is from genome assembly GCF_057802395.1 of Ceratotherium simum simum. Classification (NCBI taxonomy): domain Eukaryota; kingdom Metazoa; phylum Chordata; class Mammalia; order Perissodactyla; family Rhinocerotidae; genus Ceratotherium; species Ceratotherium simum. Next base: position 2,224,952 of record NC_141913.1, read on the forward strand.
TAGCTGTTTCTCACTGTTGAAGATTGCACTGCAGGCCTTTCATCAAAATGCTATTTGTGTTTCCATTGGAGGTCTCTTTTCTGTCAAAATTCATGGTTATTTCTTTCTTTTTGAATATTATTAGTGATGCTGCTCTTTGGGCTTATTCCTACAATACTGAAGCTATTTTCTACGTCAAAATTAGGATTGGCAACCAAGGGAAAATATTTCTCATAAATGTTTGCATGGTTTTCTAACATTTCTTACCCTACTTTGGAAAGTTGTTAGTATTATATGACTTAAACAAATCCACTTTGTATCTGAACTTGTTAAAGCTGAGTAAGAAGGAAGTATATATTACCAGTTATTGTCAAGGTGAAATATTGAGTTCATGTTGTGTCTTTGTAATGAGTTTTCTGTTCCCAGTAGAATGTTTAATTGACCAGTTCTGTTAAAATTGTTACAGAAGACAATGTCCAGGGCCACTAATTTCATCATCCTGTCTGGAGCAAATGACTAAGACAAAGCTAGAAAGCTGAGAGAGATGTTTTAAAATGGTCTGAGGTCCCTCGTCTCTGCTCTGTTTAACATTTTATCAGCAATTTGGAGGCAGACATAGAAAGCATCCTTATCAAATTTGCAGATAACCCAGATCTGGGTGGGATAACTAATACCCAAATGACAAAATCAGGACTCCAACAGCTCCCAACAGGCTGGGGTGATGCCCTGAAAACGATGAGATGGGCTTTAGTAAGGATAAATGTACAGTCCTGTGTTTAAATTCAGAAAGTCACTCACCTTATTACAAGACAGGAGAAATGGCTCAACGGCAGTGGTATGAAAAAGACATATGGGCTTTCAGGCTCGCAGAAGCTCAGAATGGACCAGCACTCTGCCCAGACTGTTGAAAGAGCACGAGGTCAAGGGAAGTAGCCAGTTGAATTCTGGCTACCGGCCTGGGAGTCATTCTTTTGGAGAGTGCTGATAAACCTGAGAGTGTTCAGAGGACACCTGCCAGTATGGTGAAAGTCTGAAACCTTCTGGTAGGAGGAAGTAAGAGGAGCAAAGCATGTTTTGCCTCGAGAAGTGAAGACTTAGAACATGACAGCTCTTTTCAGATAATCAACTTTCCTGTGTAAGAACCGAGATTTTTTTTACTATGTCTTCATTGATAGAGCTAAGATAAATAGTATACATTTTAAGAAGCAGGGTTTGGGCCTTTTTAAGGAGGAATTGTCTACATGGTGGGGATGCTTTTTTAAATTCTGAGTGCCTCACCTGTTCAGAAGCTGTCTGTCTAGAAGACTGTAGAATTGACGTAAACATTTGGATGGGAGTTGGGCCAGGTGACCTCTAACATCTGTTTTACCTCTGAGTTTGTAAAATTGCTGTTTTTATTTTCTTGCCACCAGCGCATACATTACAGACATAGTGTAATAATATTCTTATTTTTGTGTTTTCCTGCCCAGACCCTTAATTCCTGTCATTGGCAGTGATTATAATTAATCTTTTTAATTAATAATATTAATAGCATATAATGGACAGTAGAATTTTCATAATAATTAAGATGATCAGTGTAATCACTCACTTTTGCAATGTGAAACATTGGGGAAAAGATTTGATACTACAATAATTCAAAGTAACAGGAAACATTTAAAAGGATATGGGGGGGGACTGAAAATCATCAATGTGCCCCAGGATGCTGAAACAGCTGAATTGCTTTCTGTATACAGCATTTTCTATTATTCTGTTTTTTTTTATTTAAGTAGCTTCATTTCTAGCACTAAAATTAAGCAGATGTTTACCATATGTTTAGTTTTGAATTTATTCTTGGTTTTAAAATTTGTGTGGACTATAAGCAAATTTATAATCTCTTTTAATTTTGAGACCCCAGATCTCCAAAGTATTAAAGTGAAATCTGTTTCTGTGTTAGATTTAGAATAATCCTGAGAAAAATGTTTTGCAAGCTATGTCCGTGGTCTCTACTGCATGTTTGCCCCTGCTGTGCTGGTGCTGTGGTGAAAGCATTTCTCTTTTAATTTTTTGGACAAATTACAATGCTTTTTCTATTGAAAACATGTTGAACACTTACATTGAACACAAGAGCAATTATTCCAAAATTATATAAATCTGGAAAATATGAATTATAAATTTGCTTAGGTTTTACGTTCAATTAGATTATACAAATGTTGGGTTCTTTTGGGGGAACAATAGAATACAGCAGTACTGTTAAGGCGTGGTTAATACTCAGCTCGCACTCAGCAAGGGTACAATAGGTCAAGGTCCCCAGTCCCTGAGCACAAAGGTCAAATCAGATTTAGTTTTGCATCAAGTAGGTTTACGGTCACCTGCAATCATCATAGCTTATTCCATAGTCTGGTTGTTCTTTACATTACTTTTCATTCTTTTACATTTCAGGTGGTTGCCTCTTTGACGAGCCATATAGCATGTGTGGATATAGTCAAGCTGAAGAGGATGACTTCAATTGGGAACAGGTGAACACCTTGGCCAAGCCAACTTCTGATCCATGGATGCCATCAGGTTTGCCTTTAGTTTTAAGTTTTCTTTTTAAAATCAAAGGTGCACAGGGGTGGTAATCACAGCAAATGTTCACTGGGCATTGGTTGAATGAGTGAGGGTGTTGGTTTTTGTGTCAGTCAAAGGCCAATTAGCTAGCGAGGATGGTACAATTAAGAGGACCAATTGCAAAGAGTTAACCTTTGTATCTCTCCTTTAAAGTCTAATTGAAGTTTACTTCCTTTATCTTTGGATCACCTGAGCTAGATTAATGGGCATCACCCAGTTGATCCCTTCTCAAGCAGCAGATGTGGGAAATAGATTGATGGCAAATGTATCTAGTGGATGGAGCTCTAGCTGAAGAATCCAAATAACAACATCTCCATCACAAATAAGAGACCTTGGGAGGTCACTTAAACTTTGTCAGTCTCACTTGGCACCTGGAGATCTCGGAGGATGCCAGTGATCTTGAAAGCATTCTGAAGATCAAATGGTGATGCTGGATACACGTGGATACTTTTTCCACTGTGGAAGTGCTTAGTAAATTTTCTGATGAGTGAAAGACTGAACACCAGTGAGAATTCTACCTCTCATTTGGAAGGACGAGTGGGAAGATCGTGACTAGTGAACTGTAATCACATTGGAGCTTGATCTCTTTTCAGACTGTGGTGTTGGACATCCCTTTAAAATTTTAGATTTACACATTCATTTTACAAATGGAGTGGTGAGTGTGCCCCATTCGGGATTCAAACTTTAAAACATGCTACTCTGATCTGGATTTCAGATAAAACACATTTTTTGTACTTTTTAATGACCGTACACTTCCTCGCTAATGCACCTAAACCTAGCAATAATTACATTTAGTAAGTAGTCTCATAAAGGTAGCTTTTAAACATGAAATAGCGTTTAGTGTTGTTCTTAACTAAGCTTTAACAGTTATGATGCCCACCACATTCTTGCCCTCTCCTTCTCACATTTCACTCCTTTTAACTTCAAAGGAGGGAACATTGAGCTCCTTAGCACCATGCCTTTACTGGACTTCAAAACCTCACTAGCTCTTGTTTATTTCCCTACAACTGACATTCTCCTTTTCTGTCTCTCTTTTTCTCTTGTAATGTACGTGTGTGCTTTTGAATATTACTTGTGTTTGAATCAGTGGTACTTCAGTTGTTTTTCCAAATTCCACTTCCTGCTTTCATTCTTGTCCTTGATGGGGATGGGGGCAGAGGAGAGGATAGCGCTCTGCATATAGAGCTGTCGCTTCTCAAACAGGCTTCTCACCCTGTGGGCCTTTTGGTCATCACCTCTTCTCTCTCGAGGATCCAGCCTGTGTCCAGAGAGGCTGGGGATGGCTGAGGCTGTGGTAGTTGGAGGGCACTTGGATTTAGTCCTGGGAGATTTCGCCACAAGAGTGCACTCAGGTTTTCTTTATTATCTTCTAATTTGGTGAAAAATTTGTAATTTTTCACATTAGGTAGTAAATTTTATTACTGTGGTCCTTTAGTTTGAAGGCTGACTTGGAGGAATTGACTTTTACAGAGGAGCCCCAATATTGCAGTATCTTCTTCAGCCTCCACTGATTCAATTTTTGTCACGCGATGACCCACCTCCCTCCATAAAGGAGGGGAATGGGATCACTTCTTGTCATTGTCTTGTTTTTTTCTTCTTTCTGATGTCCCATAATACCATCTCAGACCAAGTTGTCCAAATTTTAAATATAGAAAGGATGGGTTCCTAGCAGAGGCCATTACAAAAATGGCAATAAAGATCAAAGACCACTTGTATCCTGGAACAATCAGTTGGGTAATTGAAGGAACAAAGGGGAAGCCGCCTTGCAAAATATCTGCCATTTGAGGACATTTCTGCCTTTGGAAGAATGAAGTGGGGGCATTTAAATGTTCTATTTGAATTTATTCTACTTCTGTTGACTAATAGAATATTTATTAGCCTATTTAATATTAATAACAGGCCTTTGTAACGTAAAATCTCTGAGTGTTTTATCTTCCAGCACTTCAGTTCCATCTGGTTTCTGATAATTATAAAAGGTGTGCCCTCAACCCCACCCCCAAACAGGGTCCAAGTCCCTGTTGGGACATGTGGGTGGTTTGAGAGGGTCTGCAGGTCTGGGGGGCATTGGGGAAAGTCTGGTTCCTCTCTCCTCTGATTAGGCCTATGGGCATGGGTCCAGATGAGATTTCTGAAAATTGATAGTTGTTCCATCAGATCAAATTTTTGGCCATAATACAAAACTGCAAATACTGTCTTTTTTTTTTTTTTTTCCTAGTGTTCATTAAACAAACTTTAGTAATTAAAGAAATTTCTTTGAGCCCTAGGGTATGCTAATCATGATGCTGATTACTGTGGCAGATGAAGGACTATAGGAAATGATTCTTTCTCTTTAGGAATTTATCTACTTGGGAAAGAAAGTTACAAAAATACAATTAGTGAACAATCTAAAACTATATATGATTAAGTGTGATGTAGACCAGAAGTGTTCTAAGAGCAGTTTTCTTACCGTGAGCCCAATATGTTATAAAGGATCTGGACTTGTGCCCAGCTCACCGATCTGCCTAATGTAAGAAGTTAAATTCTCCATGAAATATCATTGCTAGAAGTAAGGAAATATCATCTTATAAACTTGCATCTAGTAGTATCCTGAGGTATAGATTTTAACACTGTTTCCTCTATGTACATACAGCTGTGAGTTTTAAATACTGTTTAGTTTCTCTTCCTCCTTTCCATTAATATGTGTAACATGATTTATTCCTTTCAAAAACAAATTCTAAAGCTAGCCATCTTACGCTAAAATAGAAACTAGTTTTATGAATTTCTCAGGGTAAAGGGGTGGCAAAATCAGATACAACCATAGCTTTCTGAGGGTTAATTTTTTTTTTTATTGTTGCTAAGGAAGATTGGCCCTGAGCTAACATCTGCCACCAGTCTTCCTCTTTTTGCTTGAGGAAGATTTTCCCTGAGCTAACATCTGTTGCCAGTCTTCCTCTATTTTATAAGTGGACTGCTGCCACAGCATAGCCACCAACCAGGAGTGTAGGTCTGCACCCGGGAAATGAACCCGGGAAGCGAAGCGTGCCGAACGTAACCACTAGGCCACCGGAGCTGGCCCTTGAGAGTTACTTTTTTTAAACTTTTATTTAAAATATTATTGGATTTGTTCTTGAATGTGTTTTTGTGTTTGGTCTTACATGTGTAGGCTGGTTCTGTGATGCCGTAGACCAGGGGTTGGCAAACCGTGTTCTGTAGGCCAAATGCAGCCTGCCACCAGTGTTTGTGTGGCTTGCAAGCTGAGAATGGTTTTTATGTTTTTAAATGTTTGGAAAAAACCAAAAGAATAGTAATATTTTGTGACACGTGGAATTCAAATTTTAGTGTCCAGAAACAAAGTTTTATTGGCATACGTCCACGCCCATTTGTTAAACACTGCCAGCGGCTGGCTCCAAGCTGCAGCGGCCAAGCTGAGCAGTTGCAGCAGACGCTGTTGGGGCCACAAAGCCGGATATTTGCTGTCTGGCCCTTTACCGGAAAATTTTACTGACCTTCCCTTAGACCCTTCTGGCTCCAGCGTGTAATTGTTCCCTTGGACTCTTAGTTTGTATTGTTACTATTTTCTGTATTCGTATTATAACTATTAACATAGAAACATGACTTGTCATTTTCTTTCACTTTCAGATTGTATGTTTTCCAAACACTGGGCTATTAAAATTAGTAAGGAAAAAAAACATGATCATTAGGGATTTTCTCCGTCTTTCCCATAAATTTGCTATCTATTGAAAAAGCATCATGATTTTCATTATTTAGACCAAAATCCTTGTGGGACTATTGTGATTCTAATAAGAAAATAATCTATCAAGATAAATTTAAAAATTATGACAGTGAGCGATGGAAACTTTTAAATTTACTGTAATAAAAATTTTACCTCTTCTTTTTTGAAATCGATGCTCCAGTGTATAGGAGTTATTTCTCTGTGTCTTCATGTGTGAGTTATTTTTAGCCACATTTAAAAAATTTAAATACAGTCTGGAGCTTTATACGAGCTGACTTGATAACTATTCTGAGTGACGTTGGCTCTGGAAATACATATTTAGGCCAGAGAAATACTAGATGCCATTTAAATGTTTGTATTTGAAGCTGACATTTATGTTAGAGTGGAGATACTTTGCACCTAGCTCTGAACCGTACAGTTTTCTTGATGGTGAAACTATGCCACACGTGGTTTCTCTTTTATTGGTAGCTGCGTGGTTCATTTCATATCAATTGATCTCCATTAACAGTGGGAACTTTTTAAACTTTATCATAAGGATTACTACTTTGAGCACAAGAACCCAATAAGTAACCACATAATAACGTGCTACATTCTGTTAGCACTGTTGTATTCCATCACTTTATATACTGCACTACACATGTAATTATCAGAGTAGACTAAGAAGTATTGATTAAGAAGTGTTGGGCCGGACCCGTGGCGTAGCGGTCAAGTGCGTGGGCTCCGCTGCTGGTGGCCCGGGGTTCGGATCCTGGGCGCGCACCGACACACCGCTTCTCTGGCCATGCTGAGGCTGCGTCCCACATGCAGCAGCTGGAAGGATGTGCAGCTATGACATACAACTATCTGCTGGGGCTTTGGGGGAAAAATAAATAAAAAAAATTAAAAAAAAAAAAAAAGAAGTGTTTTATGATGTAAAAACCACCTGCACAGTTTGACAATGGTTGATGTGTTTTTTTTTTGTTTTTTTTTTTGTTTTTTTTTTTAAAGATTTTATTTATTTTATTTTTCCCCCCAAAGCCCCAGTAGATAGTTGTATGTCATAGCTGCACTTCCTTCTAGTTGCTGTATGTGGGACTCGGCCTCAGGATGGACGGAGAAGTGGTGCCTTGATGCGCACCCGGGATCCGAACCCGGGCCACCAGCATTGCAGAGCACGCACTTAACCACCAAGCCACAGGGCCGGCCCAAGGTTGATGTTTTTATATTCATTAAAATATAATGTTTGTACCTTACTGCTCCAGTTCTGTAGAATGGATATCTAATAAGATCCATATCTTATATATAAGAAAATGTGACCTTTTGTTATAAAAAATATTAAGCAATAAATTCACTCATAATATTAAAAATGTAAAGGTAGCTTATAATCATAGCCATTTGAAAGTCATAAAATTAACATTTATTTGTACCGCACATGATCCCCTTAAGATAGCATACCTCTAAAGGCTGTTATTAAGTGAATTTGGATCCTTGTGTTGGGAAAACAATACTCTTAGTACTTTTCCAGGCAGTGTAGCATGCACTGAATGGAAGTCTCATTTAGCCTTCCACATCTTAGTTTTACATAGTGCAAGTTGGGAATGGTGGTTTTTCTGATCTTTATGGAGATCCTATAAGTAAGGATTGAATCATTTCCATGGGTGCCCATAGGAAAGGCAGAGAGACAGAAGTGCCTGGATGGAGAGGCAACATGCACTCTTAGTGTGATGACCCAGAAAATGGAAAGAATGACTGCGTATATTTGTTTAGAGTCAGTTTCCGATTTGAGACAGATGATGCATTGATAGACAAAGGAATTGAAGTTTTTTCTTTGGGTGCTTTCATCAGGCATATCTTCCTCATGCTAGGGAAGACTTCCCTCTCTGTTCACACTTCAGGGCTTACGCAGGACTTAGTGAGTGATGAAGAGAAGAAGTCTATGGGTTGAAAAGGCATTTTTCCTGCTTATAGTTCAGTGTATATTCAGTGAGTCATATTTTTAGCACGGAATATTCAGACAGTTGTCTAATTATCTTATTAATTCTCTGAGTCTGTCAACATTCAGCAAATGTTTATTCAGCACCTGCTCTGTGCTAGGCGTTGTTAGAGACGCTTGGGCTTCATCACTGAGTGGACCACATCGGGGTGCCTCCCCCGTGCACCTCACGCTCTCAGTCTGCTAAGATCACTCTCGGATTGCTGAAAGATTATGTCCTGTAAGACCATGTTTTCCCTCATTTATTAACGACTTTCTGGAAATGAATACTTAAAAGGTAATATAAAAATTCAGTTCCTCAGACTCAGCACACTATCACATCAAATCTCTTGTATGCTTTGTTCCTTAAAAAAAACAAAAACAAGCAAAATGTCTAAATCACAGGCAAGTGGCAGCACAGTACCTTCCGATCATTCTCCCATATAAAACCAAGTTATCTTGTACACATCAGTGACTCTTGGCAGTTGACAAAGTTTGCTTCTTTGCTGTTTATCATTTGATCCTCATTTCGAGCCTGGGAGATTGGGTGGCATTATCTCTATTTTGTACCTTAGGAGACTGAAGTTCAGAGAAGTTAAACTTGCCCCAGGCTTATAGGTGAGAGAAAGAGCCCCCATTTTTGCTCTTCTGAGTGCCACGATCTTCCCACATGAGCACATGCATCTAGTGAAGGGGACAGTCTTCATCCCAGGTGAGACCTATTTGGATCTTCTCGAAATGAACATGAAGGCTCTACTGTGGGGGCTGCAGGCCCTGCCTGGGTCAGACACTGGCTCTGTTGCTTCATAGCTCTTGACCTTGGGAGAGTTCTTAAGCTCTCAGTTTCTCGGTCTCCTCGTCTGTAAACCATTAAGTTAGTAATGTGTGTTTGTGGAGTGGCGACCCTGGGCCTGGCTCTTGGTGCTGGAGTTGCAGTGGTAACTGTATCTGCTGGAGGAGGCAGACAGTCAGCTAATAAGCAGAGACATGTGCTGTGATGGTGGGACCTGCTAAGGGCTGTGAAGAAAAACCAAGTCAGGATAAGGGCTTAGTGAGTGGTGGAGCCGTAGACAAGGACATCCTCTCTGAGGAGGCCGTCTGTGAGCAAAGGTGGGGATCCAGACGGCGTCGGAGAGGCCGTGGAGGCTGAGTGATCCGGGCAGAGGGAAGAGCAGGAGCGAAGACTGAGGCAGGGGTGAGCTCTGCCTGAGGGAGTGGGGCAGTCCGTCTCACAGGACCCTGAAAGCTGCGGGAAGGCGTTGAGAACCTGCCTCCTCCGGTCGTTAATCAGGTGAGACAAAACAGTCCACTTCAGGGATGGAGCCTCGTACTGGGCCCAGCACGGTGTTCAAGAAATGTCCTCCTTTTATTATTAAGTAATTTTTTAGAAGCAATTTGGTATGAATTCCTCCCTTAGCTTAATTTGGACTCTCTGTGAAGTGGGCAGTTCATGCCAAGTTTTTATTTTCTCTTCTAAATGATACCAAATAAGAAACAGAAGATATAGGTCTTCATATGATTTTTGAGTGGGTTAAAAAAACAAGCTGAAAGAAGTCAGCTAAAATACTAACAATGTTTTTGTCAGGATGGTAGGATTCGGGGTAATGGCCCTATCATTTGTATTTCACACATTTCCTTTATGATCAAGTATAACTTTATAATAAAAAGTAATATTTAAAGGGGCCAGCCCGGTGGCATAGTGGTTAAGTTCTCGTACTCCACTTCCGTGGCCTGGGGTTCACAGGTTCAGAACCCCGGGCGCAGACCTATGCACCACTCATCAAGGCCATGCTGTGGTGGCATCCCACATAGAAAATAGAGGAGGATGGGCACAGATGTTGACTCAGGGCTGATCTTCGTCAGCAAAAAGAGGAAGGTTAGCAACAGATGTTAGCTCAGGGCCAATCTTCCTCACCCAAAAAAAAGTAACACTTAAAATTATTTTTGGAAGGATCATTAAATTTGGTATTATTTTAGTTGATTCTGAAGATTTCCAGTCAGTGAACTCAGGAAATGAAAACAGTTTTATTGTCCTTGAGTCTCTCCTTCAAGCGTCCCCTAGAGTGGTGCCTGCCTGACGTCCAGATGTAAGACAATCATTGATGAACGCTCTCTCCCTGCATCTTACTCACATCACCTTGGTGAGGCTTAGCATGAGTTTCCGTTTAGCTTTTAAACGGTGAATGATGACACACAGTGAAAGAAATGACTGGAGCTATATTCTGTCAGCAGTTGCTAAGTTACAAAATTTAGAAAAATAACTTTAGATGATAAGGGGAAAAAAACATTTCTGATCAGTGATGTGTGGGGACTTCTTAGCTAAATAGCACAAGGCTCTGGGAGCCTCATTTTAACATGGGTGTAAACAATGTGCTCCACTCAGAGGTGAAAACACATACCGTAAAATTGACATTTTAACCATTTTAAGCGTACAGTTCTGTGGCATTAAATGCATTCACATTGTTGTGCAACTATCTCTACCATCCATCGCCAGAATGTTTTATCTTCCCGAACTGAAACTCTGCACCCATTAAACACTAACTCCCCATTCTTCCTTCCCCCAGCCCCTGACACCGCCTCCTACTTCCTGTCTCTCTGGATATGACTATTCTAGGTACTTCATATGAGTGGAATCATAGGGTATTTGTCCTTTTGTGTCTGGCTTCTTTGACTTGGCATAATGTTTTCAATGATTCAGTTTTTATATGCAAAGACTTTCAAGATCAGGCCACTCATTTTTTTTTTTTTTTGAAAAGTGTCTTGATTTTTAATAGTTAAGTGTTTCAGGGGTCCAGTGTATTGTCTATGACCATTTATTTCAATAGTTTATATTCAGTGTTCAAAAATGTTCTTCTTTAAGTTTTTTCTCAATTCCTATCTGGGCTGATTGGAAACTGTTACAAAAAGTAAGAACAGTGGCTAGCTATTTTTTAAAAATATTGGCTAAAAAATATATGAATGAGCATGTGTATATAAATATATGTTTTTAAAACATGTTTATTTCTTGCTTAATTTCCCATAAAATTTGACCAGATGACATCATAAGAGTTATGTGAAGCCAAGTAATGGAATAAACAGGCAGCCAATCATGATGACAGATGTTGTAAATCTCTCAGAATCTGAGTAGAGGGGACGAGAGGTGAGAGAGGCGAGGTTCAGAGCAATGGGGCAATAGGAAGGTGATTATATGGGCATGGTCAAGTGGTTAGGATGGAGGAGCCCACTTTGGCAATAAGAGTCAAGAGAAAGGACAACGGGTTTTGATGTGAAATTGCGAGACAGTCTTTCAGTCTTCTGAGTGCAGATTGCTTATTGGACTACACAGGGGAGGTGGGTGGAAATAGGCTGATTTGAAAACAATTTCTCTGAAGAGCAGAGAGCCCAAGGCCTGAGGAAGACTTGCCACTTGGGTCCAGGGCTGCCGGGCAGCAGCCTCTCTTTATGGAGGGCAGGATCTTTGCATCAGCTGGGTTTGGGGTGGGCCCCTGATGTGCTAGCTTGCGCGGCCACTGGAAGGTTAATGGTGGCATTAAAGTTGCCCTCACACAGACACCCAGCATGGGGAAGGACTTGGAAATTCTGTGTGGCCTAAGGGCTCTGGTTTACCCCATTCTCCTTCTGCCTGTGTCAGGCCAAATCATCATAGGCACAGGCTCCCCTTTAAGCGACTTTGCAACTTTCTATGGTCCAGGAAATCCAAGAGCTGAATAATTTAAATAAGAAATGGTTAAGCCTGGATTATTCTTTTTACTTTAAGACCAAGAAGAAATGGAAGTCCTCTTTTGTAGCACCAGCTGTGTGTGAGGCCCTGGGGGTGTGTGTTCTGGGCACTGGAGATGTAGTGATGAACGGCGCCCAGTCTTCCAGGAGACGTAGAAGTGGTGTGGCCAGTGCTCTGGTGGGGGCCAGGCCACTGTCCAGACAGAGACTGATGGATGAGGGCAGGCGGAAGGCTTCCAGGAGGAGGCAGCTCCCCAGAGGGGCGATGAAAGCATGAAGAGTGAGGCTGAACAGGTAGGCATGCCAGGCAGAAGGAACATCCTGTCCCGAGGCAGTGTGTGGAGGGTGGGAGAGCACGCGCTCTCACAAGGCTGCTCTGATTCCACAGAGAATTGGGGAACTGCCAACATGGAACTGCATAGACTGGGGAGGGAAAGGCGGAGAGATGAGCGCTGGCCGGAAGACTCCCAAAGGCCTTACTGAGTTGGTGAAGGATGCAAAGCAAGGAGGTAATTGTTGCTTTCTGGAAAAGGGAGGAAAAAAGAAATTATTTGACTGTGTACATCTAGAGGAAAACTCAAAATTCCTCATGAAATGTTTTCAGGAAAAGATGTAATAAGGAAATTTGGTTAGTGAATAAGTACCACAAAACTTATGAATGTGTAGGAGAATGCCCTTTTTCTTGGGAGATTTGTGCTAAAGTATTTAGGGGTAAGTGTCTGGATGTCCGTGCAGAAAAAAATGTGTGTGTGTGTGTGTGGAGAGAGAGAGTGTGTGTGTGTGCAAATGTGGTAAGATGTTAACAAGATGCTAAGTCTGGGTGAGGTATATATGAGTATTTATTACACTACTTTTTAAACTTTTCTTTAGTTTTGAAACTAAGCAAAATTTGCTATATATGTGGGGAAACAAAAGACACATGAATGAGGTACACCGAATTGGTGCTATTCCAATGCACTTCTTAGCCACTGATGCATTTGAGGCAAAATGCTATCCTGTCAAATCGCATTGAAAATATTTACATTTGAAAAAACGTAGGCTGACCCATAGCTTCCCTTTCTGAGCATATTGGGATGATCCCTTGATCTTTACTGGAGGGTGGAGCTGGTGGACCAATTTGAAGCAGCTAACTTGAGGGATGTAATTTTAGGACTTTCTAAAATAGGACAAATGCTTCATGCTGTGGTCTTATGCCTCAGTAAGTGTATCAAGTATAAAGATCTTTATCCTATTGGTAGATATTTTGGTGGCTAACTGAAACTGTAAGAAAACGCATACAGAATTATTAAATTTTATTTTTGGATACATGCTTGCATTCATTTGTATCCTGTCCATAATATGGGGCTAAATACAGAAAAAATCATACAGAATTTTTTGGCAAACGCCATGAAATGATTGTGCAGATCATTATTTTAAGTGAGTGGTCTTTAATGCATAGTTGACTGATATTTTATTCTAGGAGATTGTGATAAATTATATCTTAAAGTGATATTTAAAAGCTTAAGTGGTTGAAATAGAAATAAATATGGCTATTTAATTAATTGTCAGTTGGACAATCATAATGCCTCTTTCTGGCAGGCAGACAAGTTGAGACACTGATATGCAACAGGAAGTGTCTGAATCCGACGTGTGGGTAGCATATGTACACAGTGGTCCTAGAGAGGATGTCACTGAAAATGTGTTTCTCAAATGACCCATCTTTACTTGTCTGCTTTGGGTTGTCTAATATGGGGTTGTTTCTTAATTTTGTTTTTCCTAGTTCCTTCTAGGGAACTTGAAAGACATATCTTTTGTATTTATTCTGTTACCCATAGAAAATGTACAAAATACTGAAATCCTTGGCATAAGACTTAGACATAGACTGAGTTTGATCCAGTGCATTTTAAAGCAGATATAAATCAGTGAGGTTTCTGGTAGTCATCTGGGAAATTATGAAATCTCTCTTATAGTCATTCCTTTTCATACTGCTTCCTCTTTCCCTCTCTGTTGACTGTGACACTCATCCTGTTAAACACACATCTTGTGAAAATGGTGTCACCTCCCCAATTGTACTCTATAAACACAACGTGACTTAGTTCCTCCTGATGGTCCTGGCTCACCGTGGAATGACAGGCTGCAATTTGCCAACGGTCCAACAAATGAGCTGATGACAATTGACCTTTCTAACACTGCAATCAATGTTTGTTATTTGGAAAACAAAATGGTACAATTTGTATTTTTCAGCAGATGGGTCATTGGGTCAGCCCACCCTTAACGTGTGAATTTGTTACTTGGGCTGGATGAGTCAGTTCAGACAGGAATGTTAATTTATTTGAATTGATCTGGGTCTTGCTTCTATAAAAAGGTGTTGGACATTTGTTAATGGCACAAATTATTATAAATAATTGGTTTTACGTGTCGGTCAAAGGCTTTGAGAAAGCCCATTTTACACAGGAGCACTATATACTAGCTTTGGCAAGAGTTTACCGTAATATATTTTGTTTAGATTTGATGTTTCTCGTTTGAAAGAAAATTTTAAATATGTGAACTTGTGTGTGTCATATTTAAATACCGTCTTTCCACACATTTCCTGAAATGTGGTTTGTGAGGCCCCAGGGGTACTTGGTCATGAGGGGGCATAACTTCAGGAAATGATTCTGGGAAGACATTAGCTGCCTGAAGAGCTGGCCTTTGTGGTAGTTAGTAGTGTTGTTGAATAACTGCTTTCAGCTTTCACCTTCTAGAAACATGGGAGGATTGTGTGTCTCTGTCCTCCTTGATTTAGGTGTGGCCATATCTCATTTGGCTGGTAAAATGTGAGTAGAAGTGACATGTGTCACTTTCAGGTAGAAGCTTCTAGAGCCAGTATGAGATTCCCCATGTTGTCTTCCCCTTTTCCTACCTTGGAGATTGAGGAAGCATTAGGATGCCTCTAGCCTGGGTACCTGAGTGAAGAAATGCAGCAGTGACTTCTCCTGGCCCCACATTCACATACACATGTTCCTGAGGGAGAGAGAAACTTTCTTTTATTATGCCACTGAGATTTTGGGGTTGTTTGTTGAATGGTTCTCAAACTTTTTGATCTTAGGACCCCTCTATACTCTTCAAAAAAAATTTTTTGAAACATCCAAAGGGCTTTTGTTCATGTGGGTAATATCTATTTATATTTTCTAGATTAGAAATTACAACTGAGAAATTTTAAAAAAAAAGAGTATATAAGCATACATTCCATTAGCCATCAGAGCAATGATGTACACTTGTTAGTAACTGAGAGCCGAATGGGAATATTAAATTCAAATAATGTCATATTATTATAATGAAAACAGTTTTGACCTTATGGGATTCCCTGAAAGGATCTCAGGAATTTGAGGGGTCCCTGGAAGACAGTTTGAGAACCACTGACCTAGACCATCTTAAGGGATATGCCTACCTTGATGATTTACAATTAAAGGCTCAGAGGAGTCTGGAAGGAAAAGGAAAAAAGGGAAAAGATTTTGGAAATATTACAAAAAGGATATCCCTGAGTGTTATAATTCACTTTTTGAATAAAAACAATCTAAATAGTTCATTTCTATTATTGAAAGGTATTCCATCTTTATACTAATAAATACCCATTTTAAATGAAGTAATACACAAAAAATTTCATTGTATAAAGCCACATAACTGAATATTACTGATTCTTTGCAGGTTGAGTTTATGATATCTCATGCTGTAGAAAAATTTGAAAGTAGGATTGATATTCATATGTTTGAAATTGTTTGGGTGTAGCTTTCTGCAGAGCAGAGGCTTGGATAGAGTGAGTTATTTAAACATTCATATATGGGTGAGTCTGTATAAATTCATTCAGTAGTGCTGCTTCTGATATTTTTAACTGTGGAACTGTCATATATATTGTCATGATAAAATAATTTCAACCCCTTTTATTATGAAGCATATAGTGACAAAATGGTATAAAGATGGCTGAACATTATCAGGGAGACTTGGGAATTGTGCTTGATAGAAATTGCATGTGAGTTGGAAACATATAGTAGGTGAACTTACCAGTCACACACTTCCCATCAATAGCCCCATTATGTAAGGTAACACATTTATTTCCAAAGATAGGCGTTCTAACAGAACTTGCTAATATTTGAAAGGCATGGTAAATGAACATTTTCTGAGTTTAATAATAATATAGCCATGGAAAGCGTTAGCAGGGGAATCTGGTGAACTTTATAGGTTTGTCCAGCTATTATAGACAGTTAATACTTAGGCTTGAGGAAGGAGACGGAGCGGATGACCTTTCTAGCCCTTTCTATTGCTAGGACTTTTTCTCCTTTTTTCAGTAAATGCTTGTGAAGCACCTGCTGTGGGCAGGCAGTGTTTGTCTTCTAAGAGATGAGGAATGTCACAGATGACCCAAGCACAGGGAGGCAATGCTTTACTTGACAGAAAGACCAAGTGTGAAAATAGAATAATGCACTGAACCAAAGAAAAGAAAATTAAATTCACGAAGGGGCAAAGACTCACCAAGGATTAATTTCTTCTACTAATTGCCTAACCGTTATGGTGGCTTTTGAAGCCTAGGGCTCCCTTTAGAGAACCACTGTTATCTGGAGTCCCCCACAGGCTGAGAACACTTGAACTAGGCTTCCTAAGAAGATTTAATAGATGTAATCAAGAGTCGGAAGTGGCCGCCTGCCCATTTGCTGTAGCTGGCATTCTCAGCTGCCCCAAGAGGCTGAAGATACAGCTTTCTCCTTTCTCCGGTAGAATGGTACGGAGCAGGGCCTGCGTTCAGTGCGAGAGAGTACCTCTTTATAAAATGCCTATATTTAGTTCATACCTTATTCACCTTGACGCTGAAAAGAGAAGTGGCATGTTATTTGTTTCATTTCAACCTTTAAGTAACAAAAGTATATAGTTGTGACTGGTATGGCCAGTCACACCTTCTTGTCCCTGAAATGAGATAGTATTTTCTTTTCTTATTTAATTTATCTTTAATAGGATTTTAAATAAGTGTTGCTCCAAGTCACACTTTCTAATTTGGGTAATTCCTTAAGCCCCCAGCAGAAGGAACTGTGTAATTCTTTGCTCTTTTATTGGATGGTCAGCTTGTTGCCCCAAGTAACATTGCTGCGCTTCTCTAGTTAAGATGTGGTGTCAGGTTTTGCACATGAGCCAGTGAATATGCCTTCTGCACTTCTCTCCCTCCTCTCCCTTGACTGGTTAAGAGTTCTTATTTATTCTTGCATTTCATAAGGTCTTTATCGTTAGTGACCTTCCTCAGTAGATAAGAACAATATTTTCTTTAATGACATATCCATGGCAAAGCAAGGAGCAGAGAACCCCCTGAGCTCCAGGGGGGCAGATTTAAATCCTATGTGATCCTTTCACAGGCCACAGTGGGCCCATGCTTTGATTCAGAGTAAATCCCAAAGGTCAGATCTTTTTTCAGCCAGCAGGATAAACTTTGGCCACAGATTTCCTCAGGTCAGCCTAGGGAATAGAGAGAGGCTATCGTCATATGCCTCTTTACTTACCCACTCACACACAGAGAGGAATTTTAAAGCAGTCTTAGTTTCAAGGGATCTTCTGGTTTAAGTGATTGTTTTCCTTTCTTCCTTGATTACTTACACCATTCAGTTCAGTTGAGTTAAAGAAGAGATCTCTAAGAGTTCATCTTTGACAAATTCAACGAAACATTTCAAAAATATTAATTGTTGCAAAGCCCTCTAGAGTCATGTCATTTGTTGTGTTTCTTGCTTTTCTAGCTAATTCTACTGATCAGTGGGGGAAAATGATTGGTTTTCAAATTCTTAAGTCAGTGCTTTCTAAGCTAATGAACTTTCCTCCAGTATATGACAAAGAAAAGAAAGATAACATCCTGAGGTAATTCATGGGAGTAGCAGCTAACACTTAAGAATTGGAGATGAAAATCGGTTAACAAAAATAAGCACGGAAAACAACTCACCAACCAAGCAAATAAATAAAAAACCCAATTGTGACCAAAGGCATTGTTCTTTAAGGAGCTAGTAGTTTATTGTATTTTGGTATCATTAGGCTTTCTCTGTAATTTGAAGATGCAGTTTACAAATAAGTTGTTTGCCAAGCTAAATGATTAATTATATCCATGGGAGACATTTTCATTTACTTTGTAAGTCTTTGTAAGAGCAAATGAAATGATTATTCCACAGATGTCTATTGACTTATTGAATGAGTTCTGAGAATAGGCTATATCCAAATTCAGTAGGTCCTATGATCTAGATCTTTACTTTAAGATTAAAGAGCTTTCTAGGAAAAATGAAGTTCTTTGTTTTTTGTTAAGAATTTATAGAATACAAAAATCTACTAGATACTATGACAAATAAATCCCAAAATTTCGGTGCTTTAACACTGTAGACATTTATTTTCCATTCATATAATGGGGTGGAGTGGGCACCGCATTCCCCACAGTCATCCAGGTTGAAAAGGACTGCCATGGTTAGCACGTGTTCTCTGAGATTGCCCTCAAGTAGACATCTAGATGGCAAAAGAGAAAGTCTGCGGAGGATCTGCGTGGGAGGTTTCTATGGACCAGATTTGGAAGTGGAGAGAGCAAAGTCATGTGGTCCCTGCAGCCTGCTAGAGCAGCTGGGCTGGTTTAGTTGGATGCCCAGGAGGAAGAAGAAGAGATAATTTCGTGACTAGCTTGCAGCCTCTGCCACACTGGCCCTAGAGGATTTTATTTACTAAAAGGCTGTAGTCTTGGTAAATTATTATAAGAGGAAATGACTTGAAATTGAATATAATGATGGCTTTCTTTTTTCTTTAAAGGAATGCCATCTTTAAAAAGTCCAGTTAATTGACTAAAATAAGTTTTGAGAATTAACTTTAACTTTGTGGTGTTTTGATTTAAAGTCAGTGAAGAATTAATTCATAACTAGTAGAACTTACACACCTAGAGCCCTTCCTAAGCTTTATGTTATTAACCATGCCCAAATATTTCTATAAAACAGATATTCTCTTACTTTAACTCTGAGAAGATAATGCCCCAGATATAGCAAAGATATATGAGCATATATTGCTACTCAATTCAGTAAAGTAAATATCATTGAGTAAATGTCAGCTTTCCCAGGGAAATCACTGCATGTAACCTCTCTGGATAATATATTTATCAAAAAATCAATACTAAGAGTAAACAGATTTTTAATACATCTGAAGGAGCTTCCTAATAAACCAAAATGCCAACCCATAATTTAAAGCTGTGGATACCAATAGATGACATCATCATAATTTTTGTAGATTATTTTTCCTAGTGGTCTGTGTGATCTGTCAAGTTCCGTTTTAAGCTTGAAGCTGGGAGAAGTGGATTATTGTAGAGGTGCAGGAGGACCACTGTGGCTTCTCTTTCTCTGCAGGAAAACCCTGAAGGGTGCCAAGCCCCTGGCGCTTCTGTTCCCTTCCCTTCTGTTTTGCTCTGCTCAGTGCTGTGTGGTTTTGCTGTTCTCTTGTCTACCATCCCTCTGACAACATCTCTGCTCGACTTCCTGGGCCCATACCTATCCTTGTATGGGCCTATATTTCTCAAACTTTTGGGGCTCACCGATTGTATGACTGACATATAATACATTTTTTAAAAAATCACAAAAGATCAATCACAAATTTTAGAATAAATTTTGAAAGGTCATATTTTAAATTGGCAAGAGTAAAAATGGTTTACTTCCCATGAAATAATGTTTTAAACTCTATTTTCAAGTTATCTACATAGCTGGCCCTTGAGATTTCTCTCTGCAGACGATGCAAGACCACATCAAGGAATGTCCCACAGTTGAAAGCTGGGAGTTTGGGTGGTCCAACTCGGAGATGATAATAAATAGATTCCCAAACCACAACTTGGTTGCATTCAGCTTTAGAAACTATTTTTTAATTCTATGGAAGTATTAGGGTATGGGTTCCAATTCTGCTCTGTAATATGCCCGATAGGAAGGTTGCTGTTAGCATACTTAGTAAGCGCTCTCTGACTTCAGCACCTCCTAACTATATGACATTGTTCAAGTTACTTGACCTCTCTGAGCCTCAGTTTCCTCATCTGTAAAATGAAGAGAACACGACTCATGTCATAATGCTGTTGAAGAATTAAATGAGAGAGAATGTGTACAGAGCTTAGACCAATGTCTGGTACAGAGTCCAATTAATCATTTTCTTCTTTTATGGAGCACGCTTGTGGTGTTATATCTTATGATCAGATAGATTTTCTTCTAAAAGTTTTATATTTTCCTCCTAAATATCTTTCATCTAGGTTTAGGATTCATTCGAGTTAATTGTTGTATGTAGTGTGAGGTAAGAGCCTAAGTTTATTAATCTATTTTTGCAGTGTATATCCAAAAGTCCCAGTCCCATTTATTGAATAGACCATCTGTTGTGGACTGAATTGTGCCCCCCCCGCCCCAAATCAGTGTGTTGAAGTCCTAGCCCCCAAATGTAACCATAGTTGGAGATTAGGTTTTTAAAGAGGTGATTAAGTTAAAATAAGGCCATCAGAGTGGTCTCTAATCCAATGTGACTGGTGTCCTTACAAGAAGAGGAAGAGGTGCCAGCGATGTGCACGCACAGAGGAAAGGCCACGTGAAAACACGGTGAGAAGAGGGCCATCGGCAAGCCGAGGGGAGGGAGCTCAGAATAAAGCCCCCCTGCCAGCACCTTCATCTTAGACTTCCAAACTCCAAATATGAGACTTCCAAATTCCAAATATGAGAAAATACATTTCTGTTGTTTAAGCCACCCAGTCTATGGTATTTTTGTATTGCAGCTCTAGCAAACTAATACACTATCCTTTCCCCATTGAATTGTCTTGGCACCTATATGGGTTTATTTTTATCTCCCAGTGATAGAGTGACAAGCTCTTCAAGGTACTTAATATGTTGCTGAAATAGGTGACTTGAATTGGTCCCATGAAGTCAAACTGTCTTTCTTGGCACTGTGTGTGACCAACCAGGACATCTCATTGTAGCAAGCCATTCTCTTTCTTCATGCACAGTGTGCTGGAAATTTGGCTAACATTTGGTCATTTCCCCATTCTCACTGTTTTATTCAATAGCGAATCAAGATCAGAAGGAGGCTTATGGTGTTGAGTCCACCAGAGTGTGTGATGGGGTGAGGGTGGAGGGACAAGACAGCCATGGGCCCAAGACTCACCCTTAGACTTTCAACACCATCTTCAGAAACGGATAACTCGGGGCACAGAGACGTAAAAAAGATTGACTGTAGAATGTGTTCATCATGTAGGCAAGTCTAATCTCACTGCTGGATCACACTGCTTACAGTGCACCAGAAATTAGTATTTTTAATCTATTTTATTATTTTATGAATAGCATAACTATATTGCATTATAATATTTTTAGTGTTCATATGTTAAACATTTAAAATAATACCATTTAAAAATTATTTCTTAACCATCTCTGAATTTTTTTTAATGTGCCAGGGATCTCAGAAATAGCATTGGCATGGGACTCTTGGACCCTGAGTTGCCCTGTGCCAACTGTTGCCCATGCATAAATCAGGGTGTGGGGTGTTAGCCAGGTGCAGCTCTGAGCTCCTTTGATGGAAGCCTGGCCAGGGCTCCAGTAGGATGACCTCAGAGCACTTTCCAAATCTACATCATGCCTTATAAAACAAACCTCAATACATTAAGCAAAATGCTCTAGTCCTGTCAAAACACCAGAGGTTGTAGAGCATTTCTCCCTTCTAACCCGACCTGTTCTAAGAGCTGATCCACAGACTGCATTCAGGGGTTATCTCCTGGCAGGTATTGTGGACAGCAGTTGTCATTCTCCATCGTATGACTTGGATTTTCTATTGCTATTGCATTTTGTTTTTCAATTGGTGGCCAGCAGTGTCATCTGATGTAGGAATTCTGCCAAGAGACTCTTCTGCTTTCTCTGCGCATAATATGGTTCATCAACCTTGCAGCTGGCTTCAGGAGGGTCTCAAAGTGTGATTTGTACATTTTTTTCCCTTGAGAACAATTTTGAATGGTGCCTCTGTAATTGAGGGTCTTCTCTTTCTTTCATGATGACATTCTTTAGGTTTACAGAGGAAATTAATGTACTTGTTCTGGAAAATCCCTATTGGATTACCCAGAGATGCTCTTGGAAAATTTTGCAAACTTTTTCTCATGCCACTGTTTGTGAAAGTTTTATGATGGTCCACTTACTGAGAACTGGGGGCCGCTGCATCACACACAGCACATGTCACATCTAACTTTCAGATATTCATCATCTTCCTTTCTATTTGCACTTGATCTATTTTGGCAAATTGTATGAAACCATCACTCTTTTAGATACTCTTGTACCAGCACATACTAACTTACATTGTATATTTGCATTGTGGGTTTTGTTCACCAAGATATTATTATTTTGAACTGTAATGTTTTTACTATTTTTGTCAATACTTTTTATTTTAACAGACTGCTTTTGAAACCTGGATCAATTATTGCAAATTTGGGCTAAAGCACCACACAATAGTAACAAAGATGATAGATTTAACAGATGTGATTAGTAGCAAAATGATGATGTAAATGGTTATTAACTGACTTGAACTTTGGACTTCACTGACCTTGGCAGAGGTGAGCCGGCTTAGTGCTTGTGGGTGGCAGGTGTGTGTGGTCATTCAAGTCACAAACAGGGCTGTGGATCAGATTACAGGTCCCTTTGAGTTTAGAGGGAAGAGAAACACACACATGCATAACCTTTCAGACTAAGCAAAAAGACTTCCGTACCTGTACCTGTGTGTACTTTGACCACATGGCTCAGAAAGAGCGGGTGGAGTTGACTAATCTAGGAGAAGGGAAGTCAGAGTTCACTTCACTTCCCCCAGGAGGTCCAGCAGGAACAGTAGTGTCATCCACCAAATGGAGTGTCCCTGATGCACTCGACCATTCCCAGGAGAGGACCAAAGGCCACTACCTCTCATGGGGCTAATGGGTGTAGCTGCTTTTATTTTAGCAGAGCCCAGGCATCTCTGGGTGCTATTGTCAACCTCCAGTCAAATCACAGTATCCAAATCCAGACCCACACCAGTATCACCATAACACCAGGGTCCCAGCTTTCCATCTGGTGACCGTCTTAAGGGGTCGTTGTTGCTGAACCTGGGAGTGCCACCCCCAAGGGGAATGTTCTCGTGATTCCCCTCCAGAGGCACTTATATAGCACATGTTGAACTTTTATGATACAGAGAGTTATCAGTATCCTCAGAGGATGACTGTGAGCAACATTGTAATTCTCCTGTTTCAAATCTGTGAAATGTATGTAAATAAAAGGCCTTTAGCCCCCTTTTTTTCTGCAGTTGCCACATCTCCCATGGACCATTTTGAGGATCACCAGATAAAGTTAAATGCTTTATGAGGCCAACTGTCAAAGACAGGATCCCCGCGTACCTCCCCCCACCCCCCACACCCATCTCTCTGTGCTTTTCCTGCCCTGAGTCACTAGGTTTCCAGCTTCTCTAAAAAGAAGGTGGGATGACTTATATTTGAGTTGAGTGTCCGGGGCTGGGCTCTAATCAGGACAAGTGGCCTTCTCCCTCCTCCTTCCTTGCTGTCCTGAACTACCTGCAGGTGCCTGGCCTTGCCTGTCTCCCGCACCTTTGCTGCTCAAGACATCTTCCCCTGTGAAGACTTCCCCCCTCCCGATGTCCCCTAGATGTTTGCTCTTTGTGCTCTGTGCACCCGCTGCTTCCTGGGGAGATGCCTGTGGTGCTGCCCTTCTTTCTTTGTGGTAATGTTCCCACATGGGAT
This sequence comes from Ceratotherium simum simum, assembly GCF_057802395.1. Lineage (NCBI taxonomy): Eukaryota > Metazoa > Chordata > Mammalia > Perissodactyla > Rhinocerotidae > Ceratotherium > Ceratotherium simum. The sequence goes on from NC_141913.1 coordinate 2,248,634, forward strand.
GTGGTCTCTTCCTACGACCCAGGGCTCACCTCCACTCAGAGCAGCCGCATCTTTGGCCTTTAGGTTTGTTTGTTTAACAGGCAGTGGTCCTCTGTAATTCAGGATGACAGCATTAAGAGTTAATTATGCAGATCGTCCACTGTGACTTACCAGCTACTTAGATGCATGTGAACTATTGTAGGTTTTTAGGCTATTGTCTGGTGCCTTGAAAAGTACTTAATTGAGCCTAACCCTGGCTTCCTCTGGCCTCCAGATCTGAGCAGCAGAATCCCTGGGACTTAAGCCACCAGAAGCCTTGTTTTTCCTGGCCTGGTGGCTCCTGTGATCTTCTGGGCAGTCCAATGGGTTCTTTAGCCACAGTCTTGGAAGTGGCTAATCCCAGGTTCAAGGTCTACAGCTGCTGTTGCCGCCACCGCCATTAACAACTCCCTCCCGCCTGTAGATGTCCTACGCTGTTTTCCCTGAGGCAGGGGAGGACTCTCCCATATAGTTATCCTAGGGTTAGAACTCTCTTGAGTGACAGAAATGCATGAGTTTGTGATCTTAGCATAAAAGGGGAAATAAAATACCCATGAAGGGTGGTAGCTAAAAAAAAAAAAATCATGGAGGTTGGTTGCATAACAATGTAAATGTATTTTAACACCACTGTACTGTACACTTAAAAATGGTTAAGATGGTAAATTTTGTGTTAGGTGTATTTTATCACAATTAAAAATTTAAAAAAATTTTAAAAAACTATCTCAAAGTCTCTTCTAGGCTTCCCATGGTTAGTGATGAATTAGGATTCAGAAACATTTATTAATCATCTCAGTAGGCTAAAAGATGCTTCCCCAAACCCAGTCAATCAATACGTATTTTTAAAGTTAACTTTTCTACCATTTGCTCATAATAATGTTGATATTTTATATCAGTAAGAATTTATGAAATAATGTAATATTTCGTAAATATTCTTCATTGTTCTTTTACCACCAGTAGGCTTCTGGCTTCTAGTTATAAATATTTAGGCCATATTTTTCTTTGCAGTCAGAGATATGTACTTTTAGTAGCCTACTAGACAGTTTCTTCAAACTCAGGATGTTCAACATTACATCTATGTTCATGTCTTGATTTTGCCAGTCTCTGGTAAATTTACTGAAAGAACCTACTGGTCAAGACAGCAAAGTTGTTAAAAATGAATATTTCAAGTGCCCGTTTTTAGTTTTGGTTTATCAAATTAGAGGAATGTGAGTGAACCGTAGAGCATTTGGCAATATTTTGTTTTAGTGGGTTTTTTTAGAAGAACTTTTTTGCTTGAACTTAAGTTTTAGTATTTTTTTTTATTCTGGTAAAATATTCACAACGTTGTGCAACCATCACCACTATCTAGTTCCATAACATTCTCATCACCCCATATGGAAACCCTGTGCCTATTAAGCAGTCACTTCCCATTCCTTCCCACTATTCCCAGCCTCTGGAAACCACTAATCTCCTTTCTCTCTATATAGACTTGCCTATTCTGGATATTTTATACAAATGGATAGTACCATTACTTTGGAAACAAAATGTAAATTAGTCTACAGACAGTTAAACTTGTTCTCTATTTTTTTTTTGTGGTTTGATGTTTAAAAAAATCTTAATGTCCAACAACCTCGAGTTGGCTATACTTTGTATGGGGCACCCCTATATTAGAGACTCTAAAGCTATTATAGGGGGCTGTAGATATACAGTTATTGACATTTAGAGCTGTTTATAATATTAACTAAGGGATGGTGACGGATAAAACTAGACTATTGGTGGTGAACACAACGCAATCTGTATAGAAACTGAAATATGATAGTGTACACCTAAAATTTACACAATGTTAAAAGCCAATATGACCTCAATAAAAAAGTATACAATATTAACTAAGGGAGAAGTCAGATTACAAAATATATGGTGTGATTGCATTATGCAAAAATACAGGACTATAGACAGTGTCTAGAAGGATATAACCATAGCATTTACAACAACGGTTTGAGTTTTCTTTATCATCTTTCTATAGGTCCTTATTTTCTGATTTGTGTAAACATTTGCTTAAATGAGAAATAAAGGCTTATCTTTTGCCTTAATCAGCACTAAAATAATTAGTGTAAGACTTCATGGTATTTTAAAATTCTAACTAAAGTATGTTAATATTCTTTTAATTAATTATGTTAGACAAAACTTCATTGCCCATACAACCTTGACAATGAAAACATTGCAAGTCTGTTAGTGTTGAAAACTCAATCTGTCCTCACAGAATGCACTTGTGGCAAAATCATTGTTTTAGTTCTTAAAAATGTTTTTTTAAATAGATGTATAGATTAGCTCAACTAATGTAATTCCCAGAAAGGGCAGACCAAGCAGTAAAACGAAGGAGCTGGACTAGATATGTTAAAGCTCTCTAACTCTGCAGTCATGGGGCATAGTGATTGTAATGCTCACGGTACCTGCTTGTGACTGTAAAAAAGAGCATCTCAGTGTGTGCCTTATACACAGTCATAAACCTGGCAAATGACTGAATGTAAAGAAAAACTAGTCCACCAACCTATTAAATGATCCCTTTATATGGTCATGATAGAGAATGCAACATCTTTTGAGAGATATGTTTAAGATGAAAAATCTATTTTAGTCCAGAACTTCTTATATTTGTTATCTGTCTTTAAGCTTATTATAAATGTTCTCAGATGCTTGACACATCTTAGTATTGAACAAACACTAACCATGACTGTCTTAGGCTAATTTAAATTGATAATGTTCTGTGTTCTAATGTGAATTATTTTTACCATATAATATTTGACAGTAATGATAAGATCAGATATATTTCACGCTTTCCACCTCTTCACATTCTGTGTCTCTGGTTTGCCTTACTAAAGCCCTGCACGTCAGCCACTTCTTGACCATGTGTGACCCAGGATCACACATGATGATCTTTCATTGTTATTTTGTGTATATTTTTAATTATTTTAAATTTCTAGGGAAATTTGAGGAAAAAGTATGCAATATTCAAGGTGCCTTGGTATAGGATCTTATCAAGAGGTCGTACATATTTATGTCATTCATTGAAGTTTTGGTTTTTGTAAAGAATTTTTATTATGAAATATGCTTACAATAAACTGAGTGAAATATGAATGTACAGTTAAATAATTATGATGTTAATATCTGCTTAACCATCATCCAGGTCAAGAAACAGAACATTTTCTTTTGTTTGAAGAAGGCTTCAGTTATCCTTCCCAATCACAACTGCTTTCCTCTTCCCAGAGGTGACCAGTATCTTGGGTTTTACAACTTCATTGCTTTTGTAAATATAATTTTAACACCTATGCATACACTACACCCAATTTTAGTTTTGCCTGCTTTTGTACTTTACATGGAATCATACTCACTATATTAACTTGTATCTTAGTTCTTTTTCTCAGTATTATTTAAGATTCAAGAATGTTGTGTGTGGCTGTAGTTAGTTCATTTACGTTGCTTAATGATATTCCTATATGAATATACCTCATTTTGTTTACTCATTTTTACTCTTGCTGGACGTTTGGGTTATTTCTGTTTTTAGGTTGCCATGGAACAATGCTGCTATGAAAAGTCTTATGTATGTGTCCTAATGAACATAATCACTCAAAGATTGGAATTGAGTATAGAGTATGTGTGACCTACTTTATTTTCAGTACTGACAAACTGTTTCCAAGATAGTTGTACCATTCCCAGTAACAACGTATAAGAGTTACTCTTGTGCCACATCTTTCTAATGCTGGGTATTGTCAATTATCAACTTAAATTACTGAGATGATAGGTAAGTGACAGAATCTCGTGGTTGTTGAAATTTGTATTTCCCCTATTACCAATTAAGTTGACACAATTTTGTGCTTACGGTCATTTGGAGTTCCTCTTTTCTGAAGCCCTTTTCTCATTGGTTTGTACTAGTTCTGTAAATATTTTTTATAAGTTCTCTGTTAGTTGCGTGTTAACTATCATGCTGTGTCTTGTTTTTCACTCTCTTCATGGTGTCTTTTAATCAATAGAATTCTTACGTTAGACATTAATTTTTTTTATTTCATGGTTAAGACTCTCTGTGTGCTATTTAACAAATCCTTCTATATACCAAAGTCTGGAAGATATTTTGTATTATCCTATAGAACCTTTATATATTTTTTTCTCTATTTTGTCGTTTAATCTACTTAGACTTTATTTTTGTGCATGATGTGAAGTAAGGGTTTTTTTTTTCCTCCCTTCCTTTCTCCATCTCTCCCTCCTTTCTTTCTCCCTCCTTCCCTTCTTTCCTTCCTATTAATTTCCATTATGGAAATCAAATTTCTCCAACAACATTATTTAAAAGATCATTCTTTCTTCTCTGTTCTGCAGTGCTACTTTTGCCATAAATCAACATAAAGAAATAACTAGATACATATATGTAGTTATGTATCTGCACTCTCTATTCTGTTCCATTGGTCAGCTTGTCCACACCCGCACCAAGAACTATGCAGTCTTGACTACTACAGTTATATACTATGTTTTCATATGTGCTAGAACAAGTCCTAATGTGTCCTTTTTCAAGTTCTGTAAGAGTATCTTATTACTGTTGGCATTTCCATTCGTATTTTAAAACAAGCTTGTCAAGTTCTACAAAAATACCTGTTGATATTTTTATTGGGATTGTCTTAAATCTATAGATAAACGTGGGAGAGATTTAGTATCTTAAATATATCATGCATTTTAATCAGTGAACTCGATATGATATCTCTATTTATTAAGATCTTCTCTATTCTTAATCAGTAAAGTTTTATAATATACCTTGGAGAGGCTTTGAACGGCTTTGATTCTCGATACTTGATATTTTTTGATGCTGTTGTAAATGTTATATTTAAAAATTCACCTTTTTTTTTTTTTTGGTGAGGAAGATTGGTCCTGAGCTAACATCTGTGCCAATCTTCCTCTACTTTGTATGTGGGTCACTGCCACAGCACGGCTTGATGAGTGGTGTAGGTCTGCGCCCAGGATCCAAACCTGCGAACCCCAGGCCGCCCAAGTGGAGTGTACCAAACTCAACCACTACACCAGTGGCCCAGCCCCTAAAAATTCACTTTTTAACTGTTGCTGGTACATAGAACTATATTCCTCTTCTGTATATTGACCCTGTAGCCACCTACCTTGTTAAATTTACTTATTAATTCTAAAAGTTTTCTGTAGATTCTTTTGTATCTTCTATAGACCTAGCTTCCTTATCTTGTTACTGATTTTAAAAAGAAAGATTGCAATGCATCTTCATTAATCATTGTTAAAATCATGGTGTTCACTGAGGCTTCCCTGTTGCTGTCCTTAGCTGTGATTGGGGAACATGCCATGGCAGTATCTATGAATATGCAATGACAGTACCCTGCCCCAGATCTGTTAAGGAGTGTGAGATATTTGGATTTGGGTATCTTACAAATATGAGTCTAGCTGGATCCTAATCAATAAAGTTGTTTCAGTTACCCTAAGCCCTTAAAATTAATTTTGCATCTTATTAGTATTATGAGAAAATATTTAAATCCAACATTGAAAGCATTAAATTCTCCCCTCTCTAGTTGCTGGCAGTTAGATTCAACAGGCAGGTGAACCCAAAAGCATATAGCAGATCTATTAGGGCACTGCCCAATAGAACTTTCTATGATGGTGGAATGTTTTATGTCTGTGCTGTCCAATATGATAGCTACTAGCCACATGTGGCTACTGAGCACTTGAAATCTGGCTAGTGCAACTGGGGAACTACATTTTTTATTTTAATTAATTAAATTGTAAATTTACATAGATGTGGCTGTGGTTACTGTATTGGAGGGTACAGTAGAGAACACACGTTTAGAAATGTTCTATTCCTTTCCTTCTCTTAAGACTGGCAGCCTTTACCCAGAAGAACTTTTTGTTTCTTCCTGTCTCCTTTTTCTGAGGGTTTCTTCTACGCTTTCCAGTTTGAGGCAGCTCCTAAGCTTCATTTGCTGGCTCCTGTTTCCTGAGGATCTCTACCGTGGCAACCTACCCATTTCACGTTTCTGCCTGTTTTCTGACATTTCCAAATGACAGCCCACTGCCATTATTACAAATGTGCAATATTTAATCTGTATTGAAATTTGTAAAGACATGTAGACTGATCTGAACACTTGATCACCATTGATGTCACTTTTGAAACCAACCTCCTAATAAATTGAGTTCTGCCTATAATAAGAGAGCTAGTCTATCTGAGTTCTACAGAAAATACTACATCTCTTTATTGATTAAATGGTTCATTCATTCACTCAAATAATTATTGAAAAACTGTTATGTATCAGGCACTCCACTAAGTAGTGCATATTCAAGAGTAAATAAACCCTCAAGGAAGTTACAATTTATTGAGGAATATAGGCAGGTATAGAGGTAATTCCAATTGTGTAATGGCAGTTAGAATTATGGAAAACCAATGCTGGGAATACAGAGAATTATGGAAGCACAGAAGAAGGGTACATAACATTGGATGCCTGTTCAATGTTTCAGAGAGGAAGTGATATCTAATCTGAGACCTGAAGGATAGTAAGGATTTATGGTGAGATGATGGGGGAAGGCAGAATGTTCTAGACAGATACATTAGTTTCCTGTTGTTGCTATAATAAATTACCAGAAATTTCATGACTTAAAATAAGAAAAGTTATCTTATGGTTCTGAAGGTCAGAAGTCCTGAAATGGATCTCCCTGGGATAAAATCAAGGTGTCAGTAGAGCTGTATCCCTTCAGGAGGCTCTAAAGGAGAATCCATTTCCTTGCGTTTTCTAGCTTTTAGAGGCTTCCTGCATTCCATGGCTTGTGGTTCCTTCTTCCATCTTCAAAACTAGCAGCCTGTCATCTTCACATCTTTAACTCTCACCTCCTGCCTCCTTCTGCCACTTGTAAGGACTCTTGTGATTACATTGGGCCCACTCAATAATACCACATAATCTCTCCATCTCAGGGTCAGCTGATTAGCAACCTTAATTCCATCTGCAATCTTAATTCCCCTTTTCCATGTCATTTAACATATTCACGGAGTCTGGGGAATTAGGACATGGACATGGTTGGTGGTAGAGGGAGAGCATTATTCTACCTGTTGCAGAAGATAAAGAACATAGCATATTTGAAGAGCAGAAAGAAATTTGGCATGGCTAAAAGCTTAGCCCAGGGGAGCAAATAACCAAGAGCCGGGACTGAAGAGGGAAGCCGTGAAAACATGATTGAATATCATCCTAAGGAAAATGGAGGACCATTAAAGAGTGAAATAATTACATTTGAGTTATTGAAAACTTTCCCTACCTGCACTTGGAGGCTCTTAACTGATAACACATGCCTGCTTCATTGACTATAAATTAAAGCTTATTAATTTAAGAATTATCAGAACTCAATTTGAAATATGAAATAGTAATAAAAAATGAATATTCCTAGATATAGGCAGAACACCAAAAATGCAATTCTGGAAAGAATTTGATGACAGGCTATTCAAAATATTGATCAATATTTAGATTAGGACTCTTCCATCTGGTGAATACCCATTGCAGGTGCACCCAAACTACACAGGAGGAGTTATTGGTTTATGTAAGTGAAAATTCCAAGGGTAATCTTTCAGGCATAGCTGGGTCCAGGGTGTCAAATAATGCCATCCCTGCTCCCCTGCATTTTATCGTTTATCAGAGTAGGCTCTTCCCTTGTGGAGACAAGATGTCCAACGAGAGCTCCAGGCTGTAAGCTTACGGGATGAGTCACCCTGGCACCGAGGGGTGGGCAGTAGTTCCAGCAGAAGTCCTCGGATTGAGTCTCATTGGACCACCTTGAGTCCCGTGCTCATTCCTGAACCATTCACTGTGGCCAGGGAGATGTGACACATGAATTAGGCAGGCCAGAGAATAGTCGTCTACTCTGATATTTAGGCAATGATATTTAGAAAGCTTGCTTCTGAAAGTAACAGCATGTTTTGAGAGTTGTGCTGAGTTTTGTAACCAAATTTCATTTAAAACTGCTAAGATTGGTGCATTGTCTAAATTTCTTTGACATATGTTATCATCAGTATGGATCTGAAATCTATCATATTATTGCTAGTCTCTGATTGCAGATGGACCTGGATTTGAAATCTTTTTTTTGTTTGTTATTGTGAGGAGATCAGCCCTGAACTAACATCTGCCAATCCTCCTCCTTTTTTTTTTTTTTTTTTTTTGCTGAGGAAGACTGGCCCTGGGCTAACATCTGTGCCCATCTTCCTCCACTTTATATAGGATGCCTACACAGCATGACTTGCCAAGCGGTGCGTCGGTGCATGCCCGGGATCCGAACTGGCAAACCCTGGGCCGCTGCAGCGGAGCGCACACACTTAACCGCTTGCGCCACCGGACCGGCCCCCTGGATCTGAAATCTTAAGATGTACATGTCTGTGTTCTGCAAAATTATCCTTTAAAATCAGTGCAAAGACTTTCAATAATTGACATCATTTGCCTGACTTTGAAAATGGAAATATTTAATTAAACCTCATATAAAAATTAAAAAAAAATCTTGCTTTTATTTTAGATCACTTTCTTCCCTTAAGCAACTGACTGTCTCTGTCAGTAGATTTAGTCTCACTTGCAGTAAATCTTTTTCAGTCACATTATCTTCATTTAAATATAGATGTGCTTTAGGATAATTCCAAGTTCTTTATACATTGAGCATGTAATGACATCCTGCTCCCAGCATTTCTGTCATTTGTAAGTGGGCCATCTCTACTTTTTTAAGGGCACAATTTCATATTGAGCAAATAGAAAATATATTAGAGCGTCGTTATTTCTCTGATTGGTTTTATTTATGTTGAAGTTGATGAAACACTTGAAATCCCTTCCATCTGGATTATCTTCTGTTCTGAGGCACTACCGTTCTCTGCTCACCCTTCACCGGCATTTCTCTGAAGATGACTCAGAAACACATCTCCAAATCTGACACCTGTCTCTAGTTCCACATTTCCAGCTTTGTTTCTAACGTTCATCTGTTGATAGCACTTGTTTGTGAACTTAACATCCCTGGACTGGCCTCACTATCTCTGATTTCTCTATCAGACACACTCTGCGTGTTCATACAGTCACCACAGCTTGTCGTTTATTCCCTCAGTTTCTACCCATTTCTTTCCAGAATGATTGCTACCCACCTATTCAGTTTCTTATAAGATTTCTGAAACTCCTCCATAACCTGCTGTGCTGTCTAAATCTCTTTTAGTTTAATCTTGGTACAATTGAGATAAAAACTTGCTAAAACACTATTAAAGTCCAAAGAGTTTTGAGAGTTGAGCTTTATATCTCAATCCTTCTTTTGACAGCAGGTTTAAAAGCAATTTTTCTGAACTTCTTAACCCTTGGTGATTACATTATTTACTTGATACTTATTTGTTCCATGGGCAACTGTCTTATCTTTCATTCTGGACTGTAAGTTCATGGAGGGCAGAAAGCATGGTTTATGCTTTCCTGTATAAAGTATATTCAGAACCAAGTACTAATCTTTATAAAAGGTAGATGCTCAGTAAATTTAGTACAAAGATGATGAGTTTTGAGGTTAGGTGAGAAGCCTGTTGTTCTTCAAGATGGCAGAATCTGCCATCTTGATGAGAAGCCCGCACCACTCCTAAATCAAAGGAGGTGCTAGAAAAATATATCAAAATTTTAATATTAAAGATATTTTAAAAATACATACTCAGGATCAAAACCAAGAAAGGGAAATCTTCAGGTGCCAAGAATGAAGAGGGAGACCACAGCATTGAGTGGCAAGGGGGTGACTTGAGCAGATATGTGCTTTAGGGTCTAGAGTTTTAGGCTAAGGTTGTAGGCCTCAAGCCTCGTGGCGCATTGGAGATAGGCTTAGACTTGGGCAGGAAAGTCCCATTGGAAAAACTCTTAATCCATATTGGAAATTGGACCCCCTAGCTTGCCCTTTCATGTTTGATGAGCTAAATTTTCATTATGTGGGAGCCACAAACTCAGAAATTAACATAAAATTGGGTCTGTAAATCATCGTACCCATAGGACCTCATCAGGGATGCCTCCACAACTCAAGACACTTGTGGGACCTCCATGGAAAAAAGATTCTGAATTATTATGAGCTCACAGCCAAATATTAGAAACACATCTGAAAATCCACTGCCATGAGGTATTGTCAGCAGACACAACAAAGAAGATCAAACTAATCAATTATAGATAATAAAAACTAAAGGAATACAATCTGCAAGACATACAAGGGCATTAAAAATAAATTACAGACTGATTTGGGGAAGAAGAACCTAGAAATCAAAATAGAGCCATTCAATTTAAAAAAACGTTCACTACAATGACTCAGGAGCAAACCAAACACAGCGGAGAGAGGGCTGCTGTACCAGAAGATGGATCTGAGGCCACATCACTGCTGATTTGCGCAGGGCTGGGCTCTGACCAGAGACTGTGGCTGCTCTATAGACAGATGGTGCTGCTCGGGAATATTTATTCTTCACTTAATTGCCCCCTTTTCGGTGGACTTGGGGCATTTGATAGGCACAGGTTCACAACTACAGGCTTAATTGATTTTTTGCCGCTTTTCCTTTAAATTTAAGTGACCTTATTTTTGTTACCTGTGTATGCAGAGGTGAAGTTGTAAAGCTTGTTCATGATGAAGAGGGCTACCATGTGAGTAAGATGATATGGTGCCTAAAATCCTTTCAGCGTTGGAGAGGAGAGATGTGAAATAGGGTTGGTTTCAGGAGGACCGAATGTTCTTTTCTTTTCCTTTTTCCCTGCCTGCAGTGTTCTCTGCCAGGTGTTTATTGTCCTCACCAGTCTTCCCGCCTCCACTGGAGAACGCTGCAGGTGGTATCTGATCGTCCTGGGGACCCGGGCAGTGTGCATTTGGAGACTTGCCTGGGGCAGGCGTGCCCGTCATGAGATAAGCCGTTGTCCTCCTGTATTCCTGGTTGTTTCTCCTTTGATAAACCTCAGTGTGCTTCCAAGTGTTCATGTCTCTTCACAGATTCCAACTTTCGAAGTTGAAGTTGTTGGTGATGTCATTATTTTTCTTGTAGTGCAGACATGAGTAGATTTTTGAAAAGATACCTGCTGAAATGTCTCCTTTAGGAAAGATTGTTTCCTTTTATCCTGTTTATGGAACGTTGGCAGCAAAAATGGGAAACAGAAAAAGTAAGATTTTTGTAGGTTAACGTGACTAAAGTTTATTAAAATACAGGATATTAGGCAGTCCTTTGATGCTTTAGTTGTAATCTTAAATTTAAAAAAAAAAAAACACAAAACAGAACCTGATACCCATAGGTTTTTAAAAAGCTTGTTTGCTTCCCACCCACGTAATCCTTCTACCTATTCCCCTGCCCCATTTTATGTATTCCACCATCAAGCATTTCTGGATGTCTCATTAAAGTTATTGCTTAAATATCAAAAAGCCATCTGAAAAAAAGATATCTGTGCCTGCATTTCTTCTTTTTCATTGTAACCTTAGTTATTTTTGTGATTTTAACACCCAAGAAGTCCCCAAGTGAACGACCCAGTGCACCATGTTGAGAAATGGAAAACAAATGCAGCTAATCTGCTGAGGCTCTGATATTGATTTTTGGTTTTATGTGTTTGAGGAAATAGGTACAAATATTTGGATATATGTAATTTTTGACTTTATTTTTACATCTGACTCAGTGTGCATGGAGTTTGTGCAATCTCACTCTTACGGTTTTGCCTCACGTAATTATTCTGGAGGTACAGAGTTAGCCTTTATTTTATCCTCTCCGATTCTTAAGATTCTTTTTTAAGTTTAAAGTAAGTGGTAAATCTTTTCAGCTATCCCAGGAAAAGACATGTTTTTCTGTGTGCCAGTGTCTCATGCATATTCATAATATAGTGAGTCTGTCTGTCCTGAGGGTTGGATGGAGCTTGAGTGAAAGTATTAAAGGCATTCCCCAAACTTCATATTTGCCAATATTTCTTCCTTCATCTTTGTTTCATCAAAGTGAAATAGAAACAAAATTGACAGAGTGGAATTTTATTTTCCCTTTTTATGCCTTCTCACACGCCATTGAAGAGTTAGAGCTGTGTGATGAAGTGGTTCAAAAGTGGGCCAAAGGCAGAGAGGAGAAGCGGAGGGCACGTGCTGGCCTAGGAGGCTACCATCCCTGACCACAGAGAGGCCATCTGCTGCCAGTGGGGACACAGATCTTACTCACGGGGAGATTCTAGGCAGTGATCCTGGATAAAATCTGCGTCTACTTCATTTAAATGGATGAACCTAACCACATGTAGAAAATGTAGCCTGCAGCTCTCAAGGAAACTCTACCTTTATGAGGTTTAAAACAAAGAGTTAGTATTTTGGTGGTGAACATGATGTAATCTATGCAGAAATAGAAGTACAATGATGTACACCTGAAATTTTTACAATGTTATAAACCAATGTTACTGCAATAAACAAAAAATTTAAAAAAAAATAAATAAAAAAAAAGTAGAATTAAAAAAAAAAAAAAAAGAGTTGCGTAATTGTTAACTCTTCATTGGATTTAAATGAGCCTGAATGTGGTGATATACTTTTGATTTTATTTCTGCTGTGCTCAATTTTCTGTTTGACAAAGGACTGAGGTTGAATTGTTGAAATTACATATGCAGTATCAAAAGATTTCAGCTAATCTTGAAGAAAGTTTTTGATCAGTGGGATATGCAGTTAAAACTCTAAATATGAGAAATGAGGAATTTCTTTGAATAAAGAATATTTTATTAGCTTTGTTAGTATTATGTTATAACTATCTCCTAAGTTTTCTGTAAAATTTTAATATTCTGTAATATTAAAAGTGAATATAAACTGAGTGTAAAGATAGTCACTTCTGATTTGCAGCATTTTCCTGACTGGAAGAAACGGAAACAATACTGAGACTCCCATATTTAAATAATATTAATGATAGTAATAGCAGCCAATTAGGGAGTACCTGCTCTACACCTGACACGGTGTTGTTTTTCCCGTGCATTTAATCTTAGTAATCATTACCCACATTGCACAGTTAAGGACTCTGGGACTTAAGGAGGTAAAGGAACTAGTGTCCCTCCACAGAGCTGGCAAACGTTCAGCGAGGCTTCTGTCCTGGCTCTCTCTGACTTCAGCCTCCTGGGATCACCCGGTGTTCTCTGGGATGCCCACGAGGAGGTGGGTGAGAGAGCAAACACCCTCCTAAGTGGGCCTGCCTTCGAGTTTCTGCTGTGGGGCTCGGGCAAGCTGCTCGGCTTCTCTGTGCCCATTTCCCCTCTGTGAATAACAGCACCTACCTCTTCAGTAGGGTCCAGTGAGTTAATACCTGAAGAGAGCTTTAAAGGGTACTCTGGCACCTAGGAAGCACTCCCTTCTGTGGACAGCTGCTGGCCCCGCTCTGCTCCCACCTGCTCTTGGCCCCACTGACACCAGTCCTGAGTCTGGGCAGGGGACGGGCTGCAGGGAGAGAGGGGAACTGTCTGTAGCTCCCCCATCTTCAATGTGGCCACTCTCCTCCCGTTGTTACCACCCCATCTCCTTGTGTCCAAGCACCTTGGCTCAGGTCCAGCTCCTTCCCTTCTCCACAGTCCCTGGCACCCCTCCCACGCTGCACCAGCCCTGTTGGGATGGAATGCTCAGGATAACCTGAGTCATGTTAATTTTGCAGTGAAGGTAAGTTTTACTAGAGCCCTTCGTGTGATTTTTGTCTTTCCCTTAGAGTTTGGGATGAGAGGGGCAGGGTAGCAGACTGGGGAGCGAAGGGACATTGGAACGGAAGAGGGAAGCACCCTGAGGATGCCAGCAATGCATTTCCCAAGAAAGCCTCAAGGTCACATGCTGGCTTCAGGGGCAAACCTGTGAGAGTACTTTCTCGGCAGCGAGTTGTTCAGAGCGAGTCAGTAGTCCTGAGCTTCTGCAGGACATGGCAACTTTGGAACAACAGGAGGCAGCTGGAGTCTGAGAGTGGGGAATAAAAAAGCCAACTGGAGAACCAGCTGGAATCAGCAGTATCTATTCTTAGGGATCTAGGGTAGCAAAGATCCCACCACCTCCCACCCCCTTCTCACCCCTTCTCGCCTTTCCTCAGCTCCTGTCCCTGTTTTTCTGGGCCTCAGGAACCGCCCTTTGGCAAGTTGGGGTGGAGGTATGGATAGGTCCCCAAAATGCAAGACAGTCTGCATGTCCCCTGGTGGCACTGTAATCTCATAGTTAGCTTCAGTGGTACGCTTGTTGCCGCACTAACCGAGGGACACAGTGTGATACGTGGACTCATGAATAGCCTGGGGACGCAAATTAAGTTGAAGAGCAGTTATTATGATTTCTAGGTAGCCTGCTTACAAATGAATTTCTTCAGCAAAGAAATATAATCCACTGCTTAAAAACGGGTAGCCTGTTTGTGGACTATATATGTTTGCACTTGACTGTTAAAGCGTTAGAGGTGCAATGGAAATAGCGTGAGCTAAGTGCGTTACTAGCCTGAAAGACACCTACTTAGTAGTGTGTGTGTGTGTGTGTGTGTGTGTGTGTGCGCGCGCGCAAGTGAGAGAGGGAGGGAGGGAGAGATTGTGGTTTGAACAGACATTTGGAAGGTATTGTCTCGAGTTTGGTGGGGGCATTAGATTTGTGGACCGATTTTAGTGGAATTGCTGAAGTTACGTACCATAATAAAATGCACTGTACTTGTCAGGCTTATCTTATATGAAGTAAGCTTCAATTAGAAGATTTATTTTCCTTAGCAGTTTTTTTCCTATTTGAAATGTATAGGTTTTTACCAAAGCACACTCCAATTTTCAATACCTTTCATACTTTATGCTATTTTGAATGAAGGTATTAATTTAACTTCATTTTAAATTAATGAAATCAACACTTATCCATGGTTTACAATTTTTCTGAACAATTGGATACTTCTTCTAGTCCATGTTTTGTGCAGCAATTATTTTTTTCAATCAATATTGGGCCAGTTGCCACAAGTCATGTTGCAGCATAGGCAACCAGCTTGCCTTGTGCAACACAGGAAAAAAATGCACAACCATCGATGGGGTTCCCTGGTCCAATTTCTGCAAGGAGCAGAGGAGAGGCAAGCATGGCTCGAGAAGTGGCCACAGCCCGTGAGAGCAAGCCCTGAACTGGCTTCCATCGGAGCCACCGTCTTTCAGAGCATGTAAAAGTTTCCCTGGTGTCCTGTCCTCCTGCGCAGGCGCAGTTTGCCCTGACTGCACGTCCTCAGCAAGGGGATTTGCGTTGGCTTTGCACAGGATGCTGGGAACACTCAAAAGTCATGATGTCTGCACCATGGCTGCAGCCAGGCGGAAGCTGCAGTATGTGGGCTGAGAGCCAAAGGGAGGGCCTGGGGCTGTGTGCCCTGTTACACCAGCAGACAGAGATCATGGAACTTTGCCTGGGAAGTACTGGCACTTAGTTATAGTCCCTATTCTGAACGCTTGAAAGAGTTCATATAACCAAGGTTTTGGGGTGGTTTTTGCACATATATGGCAGCCTCTGTTTATAAGAGACCCCAGATAGATTAATATCTGGGATAATGTCTTATAAAATTAAGTTCAAGCATATGTCATTGGGGTATGAGCCCTGGTTTTGAAACTTTTTGTGTCGTAGTTCATGTCCATTAAGGCCCTTGCCCTTAATGACAATTCCTCATCAAGAAAAAAATGAATTGGATCCAGTTTCAATTTAGTATATTTTCATTAGCAACCCTATCTCTATGATGACATTATTAGATAAATGAGACATTATTTAGTACTGACACTTGTTCCTCCAATCCTCAGGTCCTCTGTGGCCATCATTCACTTTCCTTAAGGCTTGCTTTTTTTTCCTTTTTTCAGCTTTTCAGGTGACTTTTAACCTTTTTTTAAGTTATTATAATGAGGCTGTAGGTTCAGTTCGGTCCATTGTGTGCTGTCACTCTCTCGCTTTTATCTCTCCCCTTCCATAAGCAGGAACATTTCTCATAAGCTGCTTTTTTCTTTCCAGTCAAGGTACCCAGAGGCGGCCCCATTAGCGTTTGTGGGACCAAAGGTGAAGAATGATCTTTCACGGTGGGAAGTGAGCCTCCTAGATCTTAAGCTCTGTGGGTTTAGTGCAGCAGGGCTGTGATCTGCCCCAGGAATCTCCTGCAGCTATTTATAAAAGGTGGATTCTTTCTCTTTCCTTATGATGGATTGTCATGGCACTGTAAGAAAATAAAACTCTACAAAGCCATGTGGGAGAGCTGTGTAATCAGTCCAGAGTTTAAAATATCCAGTTGCCAACTTTACTACTGAATGTTCAAAACCGAGACTTGGGAAGGTTTTTTTTCCTTTACAGCGATACATGTTCAACGTGCACTTGCTTATGAAGGAGAAATTGGGTCTAGATGGTCTAGCTCTTTGAAGAGTGAACATTAAGTACAGCTCCACAGTTCGTGAACAGGCTGTGAAATGATAACTAGCAGCAGAAGTGCAGAGGGTCCTGGTACAACTTGTGGGTCTGAGGCTGGACTGAAGCAGAGAGCAGGGTATTTCTAAGACCTGACTTATTTGTAGCTTATTTGTGCTCTTCATGTAGAACGCAACTAACAATGTTTCAGCTGCCTCTTTCTATGAGACATTATGCTGATGGATTAACCCCAGTGACTTTCATGTGTTTGCAGATTATGCCCATTGTGGTGAGGTTTCCCTTCAAGAGGGTCTCTTATGTGATGCCCCAGAAGATAAACATATGCCAAGACCAGGTTCCCGTGGTCTTTCATGGAAATGAAAGTAGGAGGGAATAACAAGTGCAGGTGAAGGGAAGAGAGAGAGAAAAAAAGAAGAGAGAATGAGAATGAGTGTGGATGTAAGATTACAATGATACATATTAGTGTGTTGCGATCTCAAAGATGAATTTTGCAGCAGAAACTTCACTGAGATTGACAAAGTTCAAAAGCTTGGATTCAGTAGCCAGTAAGACCGTTTCTCAAAGACAGAATCAGTCATTCATTTCTGGGCTCTCCTTCGATGCCATAGTTTAAGTATTGAATGTTCTTTGAATGCAACATTTCTGGTGGCCACATAAGAAATATTCAAGTATTTAAAACAGAGGACCCGGCTCCAAGGAGCTTCTTATCCAGATGTGGGCCATTGTTCCTTTCATCCTGCTTGGAACTTCATAAGCCCTCCAGACTGAGGATGTGTGCCTTCAACTCTGCACATTTTTCTTCTATTATTTTTTGGTCTTTTCTGTTACTTTATCTTTTTTCTTCTTTCAAAATTCATATTAGACATATGTTAAAACTTCTTGCTTGTCTTAACTTTTCTTTAATATTTTTTAATCTCTCTTTTTTTTTTTTTGGTGGGAGGGAGTTGCCTTGTAGGATAATTCTTTGGCTCTGTCTTCCAGATTACTAATTTATTCTTCCACTGTATCCTTTTTCCTGTTTAGACCAAATATTGTGTTTTTCATTTCAAAAATCATTTTTTTAACATTTTCAAAATCACTTTTTTGTTTTTAAATGGTAGTCTTTCTATTCAGACCTCTTTTAAAATTTCCTCGTTGCTCAAATACCTATTTGCCAGAGTGTTACTTTTACTATTTGTTGTATTTACTGCCTCTCTTTCCTGGTATTTGTTTTCTTTAAGTGCTTAACAATTTGTGGTTGTGTGTCCATCTCTATACTTGAGGTGTGATATCACCCAATTCATGAGGCTATATTTGTTTTCAGCTGCTTTTCTGCAGAGGGTGTGGGAGGTGGATACTGAGAGGGGTATTTGGTGCTGCTGTATGGATCTCTGTTCCTCCAGGGTGTCATCAGCCTCCTGGGCGAACTTGCTCAGACCTGCTCCGTGCATGCACTGGGCCAGGTGGGTTTTATCTCCCTGAATGTACCCCCAGTAAAATAAGTGCCACATTAAAATTATGGTTTTATGGGAGTTCAAAAAGGGAACATGTTACCTCAAACTGAGGGGAATAAGAAAAGCTCTGTGGGGGATTCTGAGATGGGCCTTGAAGAATGGATGATGAGGGAATGCAATTTAAGTGCAGGCAACTGGATGAACAAAGAACAGGTGGCATCAAAGACAGGTTTTGGGTAACCCATATCCTCTAGTTCACTAGAGAGGGATGATAATAAATAGCAAATGAAATCAGTTGAGGCTTATATGTGTCAAGCACAGAGAGGCTTTTTCACTCTATACCCTGCACCACCGTCCATCCAGTTGCTCAAGCCAGAAATCGGGGAGTGGTCCCAGCTTCTTCCTTCTTCATTCAGGCAGTTAGCAGATCCTATACTTTCTTCCCCCTAAATATCCCTCAAATTTGCCCACTTTTTTCTATTCTCATTTCTACCACCCTTGTCTCAGTCATTGATGACATATCCACTAATTTATACTTTCATTCTTGAAGACAGGAAAATTGATCGTGAGGTAAAGTGATACATTTGGTTTGGGGCATGTTTCTATCTTATTAATGCTAAGTTTTCCTCATAATGATGTCCAGTTAGAAACAGAGGCCTAGAGTTCTAGGAAGAGGTCAGGATGGAAGCAGCAGATTTGGGAGAGGTTCTAGTTTAAAGTATGGAAATGGACTTAGTGTTTGCAGGGAAAATCAATAAAGAGAAGCAAAATGAAGTTTCAGTACAAAACCAATGAAAAATTGTAAATGCAAGGGAGCATCTGACTCGTGTGTTGTGTGGCACTGTTTGAAGGATGTCAACGTATGTTATATCCTGTCCCTTTGAAGAGAGTCTGATTTAACAGGGGAGATAAGACATGTCTGAATGAAAAATTCAGTAACACTGACTAGTATATCACTGAGTGCAAAGTGAGTGATATGTGCTTTTGGGTCCCAAGTTATGTTCTACAAGATTTAATAGCTTTATCAAAACCAGAAAATTCTGCAACAGAATAAGTTTGACAATTCCTTTATTCTAGGACCTACCAAAGTCAACACATCTGAGTATGTACAATGCTTTTCCCCATAAGTACTGTTTTAGTGGCATCCCACAAATTTTCACATGTTTTTTTTTATTTTCATTCAGTTCAAAATACTTTATAATTTCCCTTTTGGTTTCTTCTTTGACCTATGGGTTATTTTGAAGTGTGTGTTATTTTGAGTTAGTGTGTTAGAAACACACATATATTTGGAGATTTTCCAGATATCTTTATATTATTGATTTCTAATTTAACTCCATTGTGGCAAGAATACATAACTTTGGTATGATTTGAATCCTTTTTTTTTTTTTTTTTTGTGAGGAAGATCAGCCCTGAGCTAACATCCGTGCTAATCCTCCTCTTTTTGCTGAGGAAGACCGGCTCCGAGCTAACATCTATTGCCAATCCTCCTCCTTTTTTTTGTCCCCAAAGCCCCAGTAGATAGTTGTATGTCATAGTTGCACATCCTTCTAGTTGCTGTATGTGGGACGCGGCCTCAGCACGGCCAGAGAAGCGGTGCATCTGTGCACGCCCAGGATCTGAATCCAGGCTGCCAGCAGCAGACTGCACACACTTAACTGCGAAGCCATGGGGCTGTCCCCATTTTGAATCCTTTTGAATTTGTTGAGGTTTATTTATAGCCCAGAATATATGCTATCTTGGCAAATGTTCTCTGTGCACTTGGAAATAATATGTATTCTATTGTCATTGGGTGTAGTGTCCTATAAATGTCAACGAGGTCAGGTTGGTTAATAATGTTTTTAAAATCTTATATATCATTATTGATTTTCTGTCTATTTGTTCTATCAATTATTGAGCAAGGAGTATTAAAATACCTGATTGTAACTGCGGATTGGTTTATTTCTCCTTGCAGTTCTATCAGTTTTTGCTTCATTCATTTTTGAAACTCTGTTGTTGAGTGCATATATGTTTAGGATTATTATATTCTCTTGATAGGTTGACCATTTTATCCTTATGAAATAACCTCCTTTATTCTGGGTAATATTTTATACTCTGAAATCTATCTTATAGCCACTCCAGCTTTTGTTTGATTAGTATTAGGTATATATTTTTCTACTCCTTTACTTGTAACCTAATTATATCTTTGTATTTGAAGTGCATTTCTTGTAGGTAGTATATAGTTGGGACTTGCTTTTTTTAATCTAATCTGGTACTGTCTATCTTTTAATTGGCATATTTAGATCATTTACATTTAATGTAATTATTGATATGGTTAGGTTTAAATCTATCATCTTGTTTTTTGTATTCTATTTGTCCCATCTTTTTTTGGTTGACTTTCCTCTCTTTTTCTGCCTTCTTTTATATTTAGTATTTTTTTGTTCTATTTTGTCTTCTTGATGGCTTGTTAGCTATAATTCTTATAGTAGTCATATAGTTTATGTATTTAACTTATCACAGGCCACCTTCAAGTGATGTTAGACCACTTTAAGTACAATAGTGAACTTCCATTTCTCTACCCTCAGCCTTTATACTGTCGTCATCATACGTTTTACTTTTACATCTTTTATAAACTCCACATTACATTATTACCTTTATTTCTACAGTTTTCTTTAAAAAGATTTAAATAATAGGAAATATCTTAAATATTTACCCATATAGTTACCATTTCTGGTGCTCTTCATTCCTCTGTGTAAATCCATATTTCTGTCTGATATCTTTTTTTTTCTACCTAAAGTACTTAATTCATCTCTTACAGTGTGTATTTGTGAGTAATGAGTTCTTTCAGCTTTTGTATGTCTGAAAATGTCTTTATTTTGCCTTCATTATTTTCGAAAAAATTTTCTCTGGATGTAGTTTGATGGTTTTTTCTGTTGGTATTTTAAAGATGCTGCTCCACTTCTTGTCTTGTGTACTGTGTTGGGATTAAAGCTGGGAGATCAGCTTTAATCTTTATCTTTGATCTTCTGTAAGTATTGTGTTTTTTTTTTCCTCTGGCTGCTTTTAAGATTTTTCTGTTTATCACTACTTTGATGCAATTTGATCATGTTGTACCTTGGCATAGTTTTTTCCATATTTCTTGTGCTTGTTGAATTTCATGAGCTTCTTGGATCTGTGGGTTTATAGTTTTCATCAAATTTGGAAACTTTTGCCATTATACCTTGAAATAACCTTACTGTCTGCCCCTCTTTATCTTCTTCTTTAAGAACTCTAATTATATATTTATTATGCCTCTTGAAGGTGTTCCACGCATCTTTGATATTCTGTTCATTAAAAAAAAATTCTTTTTTCTGTTTTATTTTGGATAATTTCTATTGCTATGTTTTCAAGTTTACTGATCTTTTATTCTACGATATCTAATCTGTAGTCATTCCAATCTAGCATAGTTTTCATTTCACACATTGTGGGTTTCATCTCTAAAAGTTCTACTTGTTTTTTTTTTTATTCCTCCCATGTCTCCACTTAACATTTTTAACATATAGAATATAGTTATAATAACTATTTAAGTGTCCTTGTCTGCTAGTTCCAATATCTGTGTAAGTTCTGGGTTCATATCGATTGATTGATCTCCTCATTACGGGTCCTATTTTCCTGTTTGTTTGCATGCTTGGTAACTTTAGATTAGATGCCAGGCACTGTGAACTTTACGTTGTTGGGTACCGGATATATTTGTATTCCTGTAAATATTCTTCAGCTTTATTCTGGGATGTGTTAACTTATTTGGAAATAATCTGATCCTTTTTCATCCTGCTTTGAAAACTTATGAGGCAGAACTGGAGCAGTGTGCGATCTAGGGTTAATTATTCTCCACTGCTGAAGCAAGGCCCTCCTGCGTCCTCACAGCACTCTGTCAATTAAGAGACTTTTCAGAATGGCTGGTGGGAACATGCACTGTTCCTCGCCCGGTGTGGACACTGTCACCTCTAATTCTTTTAGATGATTCTTTCTCCAGACTTGGGTCATTTCCTTATGTGCTTGTGCTGATGAGTACTCAACTGAATACTGGAGGGGAGTGCTCTGCAGATCTCCAGGGCTCTCTCTCTCTGTGCAGCCGTCTTTTCTCCGGTACTCTGTCCTGAAAACTCTGGCCACTTTGCCCTCTCCAAACTCTCTCTGATTGTCCCTTCAACCCAGGGAATCTCTTGGGTTCTGCCTGAATTCCCCCACCTGCACCCAGTGTGGAGACTCTCTCAAGGGAGTACGCTGGGGTAATTGTTGGCTTCACCTCATTTGCTTCCCATCTTTCAAAGATCATTGTCCTTCATTTCCTGGAATCCAGTGTCTTATAAATTATTGTTTTGTATATTTTATTTGTATTTTATTTGTTTCACGTGAGACAGTAAATCTGGCCCCTGTGTTTGTGGCAAATAGAGTTCCCTTTGCAGTGTTTTTCAGATTTTGAACATGGAGCCCTTTTTCCAAAGAGTCTCTGATTGGACTAGCATTGCCTTTGGAAAATGCCGCTGTAATAAGAGAGAAAGTTGTGTTCTGTTAGTTAAAGAATATTTCTCTGACATGTTAATTCTTAGAAGCTGGAGTCTCAGAGTTGGCATGGCATAGAGAGTTGACATAGAGATCTTCCAGTCTAGCTGTCTTCAAACTAGATTTTTTTAAAACAATAATGTACTCTCCTCCTGCACTTGTAAATTGACATACAGAGTTTTTCATCATAAGTTGCAATATGTGTAAATGGTATAATTTCCAATAAATTATAAATATCAACATTTTGAAATAAAATGTTGTAATTATTCTTTTAAATATGTCATCTGATGGGAACTTACCTGGTATTAATTTTTCACAAATTACTATTTGACCATGACCCTCCATCTTATAAAACCCTTCATTGGCTCCTGACTGCCTTTTGTGGAGGGGCTGGCTTCCTTCCCCAGTCCCTTCTCCAGCGTTCCCCAATCCCTCTCCTGTTCTCAATGTCTCACCCTAGAAGTATTAAACCACTTGAAATCCCTCAAGCATATTATCTCTACTTTACTGTACTGACCATCTAGAAAACTTTGATATTCTTCCCTCAAATCACTGCCCAGGCCTTTTCTCCCCTGAGAAACTTCCTCAACCTTAACCTTAAAAAGAATTAAACCTTTTGCTCCTAAGTCTTCCTGGGTTCCTCATATAACCTTTCTACCCTACTGTACTTCCACCATGAGTTCCTGCCTGTCACTCTACTGGAACATGAATTCCCCTAGACAGAAACTCTGCTCTCTCTCCTCATGTTCTAGCATAGAAGTCAGCAACTACACATGTGCATTCCTGCCTTCACTCCATCCGTAACAATAAGAATGGCAGTTAATGTTATTTAAGCATTCATGGGCACAGGCACAGAGTAGTACTTCATGGACATTTAATTTTTGACCACAACTCTGTGATATAGAATTTACTATTATTTCCATTTCGAGATGCAAAAACCTGGGCCAGAGAGGTAGGTAACTGCCCCAAGATGCCATGGCTACTAAGTGCAAGCAAGGATTCAGGTGGGCTTAGGACAATTCATTATTTATTCTCTCCCAGAACCCCTGTGTGCCAGGTTCTATGATACCAAGATGAATAAAACCCCATAGTCCAGTGGGCAAAGACAAGATACATAAGGGTTCAGTTAAGTGTCACAGGGGCTAGGATATCAGTCTGTGCCCGGGAGGAAGAGGCAAGAAGAAGGGATTAATTTCACCTTAGGATGGAGTAAGAACTGCTCTTGAATGATTGAATGAAGTATCCCATGAAGACACAGCAAGAAGGCATCCCTCTGCAAACCAGGAAAAGGGCCTCACCAGAAACTGAATTGGCCAGCGTCTTGATCTTGGACTTCCCGGCCTTCAGAACTGTGATAAATAAATGCTTGTTGTTTAAGCCACCTGGTCTATGATGTTTTTGTTATAGCAGCTTGAGCTGACTAAGAGGGATGTCCACAGGAGTGGTACCCAGCAGGCAGTTGTAAATTCAAGCTTGGACCAAAGGGGCCCCAAGCTCTGATGCCCCCAGTCAAGCCTGCTGGCTGGATTAGTCTGTAGTGGCTTCTCACACTGGGCTGCATGAGAGCCACAGCAGTAAATGTCCCCGAGCCCTTCCCTCTCTGGCCTCCTCCGTCCCCACTCCCGAGCCACTTCCATGTCACTTCTCAGACGAATCCCTGTCTCCATGCAGTCCTCACAGTGGTTCCCTATTCTGCTTCCCCAAGGTCAGGCCATAGTTGTTCTTCATGTGCATTACCGAGGCCCTGCGGTAGGTGGGCCCCACTCTCCTGTGCAGCACTCAGATGTGAACGTCAGTTTTCAGAATAAGCTTCTAGAGGAAGTAGGAATCTCAGTGTTCCCCAGGGCAATGTCATTCTGGACAGTTGCTCATCAGTCACAGTGGAGGCATAGGAACAACCCCGTGGTGGTCTAATGGTGGTCACCACCCAGCCCAAGATCAGTGGGAAGCTGTTGCATTTTTCTGGTGGTGGTTATTTTGTTTTGATTTTTGCTCAATAGCATTGTCTTTCTTTGAGAGAAGAGATCCTTTAGTATTTTTTAAAAATTCTCTTTTATTGCTCATTTTTTTCTCCATAATTTTCAGGGTTTTCTTCTCTCTTTTTCTCATCTTTTTTTTTTCCCTTTCCTTTCAATAACTAGTCAGACTAGTCCTATTAGCAACGTACATTTTTAAATTCAGTTGTACTTTGTAGTTTCCTGTCCAATTACTAAGGTTAAAAGCCTTGCCTTGGCATTTATAATAAAATAAAACACCACGTCAAATACAGCTCTCCCTCTTGGGATATGGTGAAAGGAGAAAGACCCATAGTCCCAGTGTGCTTTGTCCACGCTGACTCAAGAGTATGTGAGGCACCTGCCATCAGGTGAGTGGACTCTGGCCCAGGGGAAGCTTATGGGGGGGGTCATGCCATTAAAGATGGCATTGGCTGCTTGCTGGAGCTCCTGGGTGAATGGATTCGCTACTGTGCTTTCCAAACTTTAGTTTTTCTTCCTGGATCTATGCCAAATGCTTAAACATGTCTGTCTGTCTGTTTTAAAGACATGGAGATATTGGTCTTCTCTTGCTTCAGTTGATAGAAGGCTTACTGTCATTTAACATGCAGTAGCTGTCACTGCTGCTGAGACTAGGGTCTCTGTCCAGGTAAATTACAGAGGACATTGGCTAGGAGGAAGTGGCAAGGAGCCAGGATGCTGAACTAAATGGCATTCCTAATTTAGTTGCAGTTTATCCTGAAGAGAATAGAGGCTAATTGCTAAGGCCCTGGTTCCCAAACTGTGTGCCAAGGCACCCTGGGGCTCTGTAAGGAATTTACAGGGTTATTGTGGGATGTTTACATTTTCAAGGGAAACACAGCAATATCAGCTGGACACCATGTAAAAGACTACTATTAAGTTGTTTAGACTCAGCTATTTAATAAACAGAGTGGTTAGCTATTTCTTTTGGTTTAGGGGTACCATGAAAAAAATCACTGAAACACTAAGAGCACCATGAACCAAGAAAGTTTGGGCACTTTTGCTCTAAGGGAACAATGAAGGTCCTTTAGAGCCAGGTGTTTATGAAGGAGGGAGGAGTGGTAGGAAAGAGGGTGAGAGAAAAGAAAATGCAGATTTGGAAGTTGGGTAATTGGGTCAAAATGACTAATTTAAAAGGCTTCCAGGGAGGCTGGTAGCCACTGATCTCTACAGTGCTCTGAGCCAGAGACTCCTTAGGTTTTCTCTGATAGGCGAGCCCTGACGCTTATATTCCCTGCTAGTCGTTCACTGCCCGAAACCCATGAGACCAAGCATTTTGCCTCTTTGTTCTTACCCCAGTGTTTGTTCATTCAGTAAATATTTATCTATGGACACCACCTACGTGGGGAGATGGCAGTAAGCAGAACAGACAGAAATCTCTCATGTCTTGAAGCTTACGTTTTTCTGGAATATATCTAATAGGATATTAGTGGTGCTTACTATGAGCCAGGCGTTGTTCTACAAGCTTTGCATATATTAACTCATTTAATTCTCACAAAACTTGTTCCATAAGTGTAATTATTGCCATTTACCTGTGTCTGCCATCATGGTGACTCTCAGACCTTGCTGCTCCGGCCCATTGGGTTGTGTCCTCATCAACCTGATATTGGTCCAGCACGATCACGGCATTTAGAACTTGAATGAAACACGGCTCCGTGAATCTGGTTCCATGTATCACTGTATGATGCTCTGATAGAGTGATGTGAGCCTGCTCTATGTTAGCTCACAGCAAACTACACTTTACGTGGTCTAAAAAGTTTTGTCTGAGCATATCTGCATCTCCATGTGTGAGATTTATATTTCAGACTTAATGGAAGCTATGTTGGCAAAATGTTAAGCCTTACAATGGGCATGCCCCCTATTAATGTGCCTTTGTAGGGCTTGCTCTAAACACAGCATGCTGAGGTGGATGTAGACTGGCAGTGCTACTCAAGCTCTTTCTGATCATAATGAAGTGATTTACTTGTGAGTTGTGTTATCCAGTAAAGTCACGGTCTGTGACTTCGGACATGTGAACTGGACATTGTAAAATGCTTTGTTTCCATTTTCTGGGCTCAGTTGTTTCCTTGAAAAGCAAAAGTCAGCAGAAACTAGGAAATTAAAGATGTTAAATAGTTAATGGTTATGTCAAATGGAATTTCCATGAAATAAAGTTCATGCTGTTATTCTCTTTCCCATAATGAAAGTAATACTTGCACATCATAGAAAATACAGTAAATTGTATAACAAAATAAAAGTGACTACAATCATATCATCCAAAGAAAACAACTCTTTTGTTTTTTGGCATATTTCTTTTACTCTTTTTCTAGGCAAAGATATGCTTCCTTTTCTTTAAGAAAAACTTATTGTGCAGTGACTATGTGCAGGGCATCGTGGATGCAGTTTCGTGTAAAGTAGCGTACACATATGTTCTCCATTAATACAGGTATAAAGAGAGGCAAGTTATTATCTCCCTAATCTTAAAAACAAACCCAATACTTCCCCTCAACCATACATCCCCCTCCAGTCTGCTGTCTCCCTCTTCTTTTCCTTTTTCCTTCTCATAGTGTAGAATTGATTTCATTAAAGGTAGCTGTGGCCTGTAGCCCTTCTCAATTTTTCATTAAAATTCACCTAAGGGCAGAGGCAAAAGAAAATATGTTCCGTCTTTACCCCTTTGCTGTAGCATTTCCCATAGCTGTGCTCTGGTTTACAAATCTCTCTCTTCCTCTAGAGAGCAAATTCTTTGAGGTTAGAGAGTATGGCTTATCCATCTTTTTACCCTTGGAAGATAGTAAGTGTTCAATAAATGTGTGCATCTCCTTCCAGCTAGAGCCCTGCTCCAGGCATTGGTGATCTTGGTGGGTCACAGCCACTGAGCACCAAGGATCACCTAAACTTTTACAGCAGAAGCCAAAGGGGAATCGACCCCCACACTGAGCATTCAGGGAATCTGCCTGCCTCTTTATCAGGGCCCATCTGCAGCACCACTGGTGTAGTTCTGATTCCCCACGTGAACACATGTGCCCACATCTCTGTACGCATATCCATAATGGACATGGGTGTCTCGAGGTTGTCAGGAAATGTGGTTTTCTCCCAATTGTGGACATTATCGATTACCTGTTAAAAAGTCAGTAGACATATTCTGCTTGTATTATACAGATGCTTTATCAAATGCTTCAGGGATTTTAGAG
Source organism: Ceratotherium simum simum (assembly GCF_057802395.1). Classification (NCBI taxonomy): domain Eukaryota; kingdom Metazoa; phylum Chordata; class Mammalia; order Perissodactyla; family Rhinocerotidae; genus Ceratotherium; species Ceratotherium simum. The sequence continues at coordinate 2,276,135 of NC_141913.1, forward strand.
AGGAACAGATAGAGTCCATGACCACAGGCAGTTTATAATCCAGACCAGTGTGACAATTGCTGACACATCCTGGCAGAAGATCTGAATCATTTGGAAAGTTTTAAAAATACTGTGTGTGTGTAAATATGTATACTTGGTTCCACCTCATACTGACTGAAATCAGATGACTGTAGGGATTTGGAGTTTTAAAAGCCTCTCACGTGATTCTGATGAGTAACCAGGTTTAGGAACTACTGAGTTAGAATTCTTAACACCCAGAAAACTTTGGAGAGTTTTAGAGAGGGGAAATGGAAACCTGAAAGCAACAAGGCTGTCAGGCCCTTAAAGCAGGGCCTGTCTTCTCCTCCTCATCTGTGCAGGGTCTGCTCGAGGCCCTGTCACCCTGGCACCTGGGCAGGCTCTGCGTTCATGAGTTCTGTTGAACTGGGCTGAGAGGGATAGAAGTGCACTGTGCCATACATCTGGTGGGGAGGATGCTCTGTTTTTTTAGACTGAAATAAGTCAGAAAGACTACAGTGAAAGGGATGATTCCAGTCTAATGGAGAAACAGTGTTTTGGAAGCCATCTGGAAAAACTGGATAGCGGCATGAGCCCTGCTGGTACTACAGTTGATATAGTACCTGTGCTAATTGTATGCAGTGTTCTTGAAAAGATAAATGAAGTCATGGGTATGGAAAATATTTGTAAAAGAAAAAATAGTTACACGAATGATGGCATTCTTTAAGCATTGCGATAAAGAACCACTTTTCTTCTCCTTTTTGTCTGGCCTCCAGTGAGTCCTGTGCAGTGCTGCTGATCCCACAATATCAGAGACGTGCTCTGACGGTAAAGACCAAATTGTGTTTTGAAATCAAAATGCAGTGCTTTTCAGATTATCTGCCATTTGGATCATCTGTGCCATTTTTATCATAAATAATGGAAACCTGAATATAGATAATGATAATAGTAGTGATATCTTTGTGATGATGTGTATGGTTCAAAGCACTTCTGTGTTGAGAGGAACAAACAAAACAGTATACGTAAATGTTACAGACATTTTTCTGCATAATATTTTCAGGAAACCTGAAAACCTGAGTACATAATAATTATATTATTATTAGAATTCAAGATGACACTCTCTTCACATTCAAGATAACAATAGATGCATATTCTATTTCCAGGAAAATACTGGTATATTCTACTTTAGCTAATCAAGGTATTTGTATTCCAGAAAGAGGTGGCCAAAACCAGATTGCTAAAGTAAAGTGACATTGTTATATCATGAGTTTGTAGATATGTGGAATATTAATTGAAAAATTATACGTATCAGTAACCAAAACACGTGTTTTTGTTATGTTATTGAAATTTGAAAATCTTGGCTGTGAGATCTCTCTTAAAGATATCTTAAGTCAATGTGACATAAATCTCCGTGTGTCGTAAAGGATCTGCAAGATCGTATGCAACAGTCTTTAGTATATGTAATTGTGGGTCTCATGGAGTGGAATTCTTTCATTTGGTCATAGAAAGGAAGAGTAAAGACTTCCATATGGTAATTCTAAACTTTTTCTATTTTTAGTGGAAATTAGAATGCTCCTTCTTGAGGAAGAACTGGCTAACCAGAGTCCTTTCCCCCCTGGGAATTTGTATTTTTCTTTTTTCTTGACTTTTCTTTCTATTTATTTATTTACTTCTCTGTTCACTTTGCCTTCATTCTGGTGTCCAACATTTTAATAATTGAGTATTGATTGTCTCATTTTTATGTTTAGGGGTAATTAAATCATTTAACAATTATTGTCTTGTACGTTACCAAGTGAATGTTCTGGTTAACTTGGACCGAAATGGAACACCTCTTTTCTTTCAACTGTTGTGAGTAGCATCTCATAAACATAGCTCAATACACTTTATTGTTTTAATGAATTTAATATAACAAGAATGTAGCAAACGTTGTGTTTTGCTTCACCATGTTCACTCCCTTTCCTTTCAGTAATAAAACCCACGTTTCCTTTGGGCACCACCTCTCTTATTGCTGACCATGTGCTTCAGGTGGGGCTCCACTCCAACTGCAGGAGTGGGACATGTCACACAGGGCTGGCCGGAGCCTCAGTTTCCCCTAGCCCTAAAGATTGGTTCAGAGGTGGGAATCTGACTTTGATATTGCAAGTCCATCTAGTCCCACCTCTCTGGCCACCATTACTTATTTAGAAGACTGCGTACATCCAGTCAGAGTGAATCATGAGACTTAATCATAGTTGCTAGGAAGAGGTACACTTTATTTCCTACAGGCCTTGAATAGGTGGGAGATAAGCCCATTGCTGCTGCCAGTCGTCCTGGCTGAGATGAAGGCAGCCATTGAAGGGCACCGCTGGTGGATAGTCATTTGAGTCCTTTCACCCTGCTCCTGAGAGCATTTTTATCCCCGGATCTGCTAGTCACTTGAGCCAATATATTTCCCTTTTGGATTAGCCTAGTTTGATTTGAGTTTTCTGTCACGGTGAACAGAACAGACTCTGCCTTTTGTTTGTTTATGGGGAAGGGTGTGGAGTTTATCCTGAATCTCTCATCTCACTACTGAAAAATTTCGAGGGATGTGATAGGATATATAAGGGATTGGCTTGAATGTATTCTGTGAAGTTCCAGAATAGCATTTAGGCAGAATTGTGGTATAAGGTGGGGAGAATTTAAGTTTCTTGAAAGTTCTGGATAATCGCAGTCTTTAACTTTGTGCAGTTAGTTTTTGAGGAAAATACATACTCCTTTTATTTTTAACAACAGCTGGATTGCAGTTGTCAACTATTGATTATCTGTATGGGGAAGTGGGACAGTGGTCTTAAATATTGCCAAAGGTTATTTATATTTTACTTTGAAATAAAACTCTTGGGGAGCAACTCTACCTTCCTTATCATGTTGGTCTTATGCCAACACAAAAATATAATTATTTTCCTAACATTCCAATTAACATTCCAGGCAGGATCACTGACTGGCAGAGGAGGCCTTCCTGAGTTTTAAATTTTGTTCTAGATAATGTGCAAGGGAAAAATATACATGTGGTTAGTTAAGATATAAGTTAACTTACTTATGAGAGGACACACATGCATGTATAGTCAGTAGGTAAATTCTTCCTTTGAAGGTATCATATCTTGAAGCTCTTGGGAAGGTATCTGGGGGCTGTGAGAATCTTTCGTAGGTCTACCTCCAAAAGTTCACAGGGGAAGTAATGCACATTTTTCACTGTTCTGGCAGGGTCTGTGCTGGGAAAGTCATTGGCAATGTGTCTATTAATTTCAGGCAGGATTTGGCTTCCTGTTAAGACGTCAGAGCTGCTTGTAGCAAGAAATTGACAAATGCTTAGAAATGTGCCTTCAGTGATGTGCCTCTGTGTTGTCTTTTGTTCAAAGGATGAATTAGCTTTATGTAGAGTAAAAGCCATTGGAAACATATGGTACATCAGTTGGCCACAGAATTTGTTTGTTTTGTTGGAACTCCGGAAGCTGCTATTATTTGGCTTTGACATATCCTTGAAAATCCAAGATGCTTTGGTCAATGTGTTTCCTGTATTAAACTTTATATCAATTTTATTGGGACTTTTGTTGTGTACGACAGCCTTCTTTTTTTTTTTTTAATTTCAAATTGATCTGCGTTGAAAGGACAAGATGCAATTTGTAAAGTACCACAATGAAAGTAATTGGAGAAGCTACGTGCAAAAATCAGGCTTATTATTTTATAGTCAGTCACGTGGCATTATTTTGGGTTTGTTGAGTTGTAAAGCAGATCATATAGAAGGAATTTCTGGGCCGGCCCCGTGGCTTAGCGGTTAAGTGCACGTGCTCCACTGCTGGCGGCCCAGGTTCGGATCCCGGGCGTGCACCGACGCACCGCTTGTCTGGCCATGCTGAGGCCGTGTCCCACATATAGCAACTAGAAGGATGTGCAGCTATGACATACAACTATCTACTGGGGCTTTGGGGGAAAAATAAATAAATAAAATTATAAAAAAAAAAAGAAGGAATTTCTATCAACACTGAAGCTCATGGCAAATGGTAAGTGATCATAACATAACCAAAATTGTATAATTCAGAAAAGATATAGGGGTATTCTGGAGCCTCTCTTCTGCTTAATGCCTCTTTACAAGAACAGAGTAGTTGTATTTTTAACTTTAGGTCAGATAGTTGAGGGCATTTTGGGCTCAAATCATTGCTTAATGAGATCACTTGATTATTCAGAGAGCGATTTATAGATTATCCAGCACCAGAGTCGCTTAAAATACTCTGACATTAGTATAATCATGAAAATAGCCAGTTACCTAGAAAGGGAAGTGACTTAGTGCTTTTGATGCTATGGATGGCTTTTGCAGGGTGATTTGAGAATTTTGTGGGATGCCAAATTGAACTGTAGGTTCAGAAAGTTTATAAGATGAGCCCCTTGGCTTGGGAGTGGGAGAAGGAAGAGAAATATAACAGAAAAACTATTGAACTTACACTTTGAAATTACTATCCTTTGGGCATACAAACATGACATTTGCACTACTTTTTTTTTTTAATACCCTAGGTTAATTGAAACTGTTTCTGAGGTCACCAGAGTATATTATACTTAAGCTTTCTAAATCCTGAGAAAGGAGTCATTGTAATCAGTGTTTAACACATTAAGTGCCAACATTTTGAATTTAGTTTTATTTTGAGGCACTTTTTTTTTTTTTCTAAAACAAATGATGTACTCTTCTGATGCCCAAAATAGAGATATGGTAAACATACTTTGGCTTTTCTTGTTGACGCACAACTCAGTCTCTGAATGAGAGACTGAGTTACTGTGATGGAGTGCGACTGGAGGTTCCTCGAGCAGTTGAGGGCACCCAGAGCTGAAGAGGACGCTGCCCTGGATCTGCTTCCTCAGAAACGTGCAGCGTGTCCCTTTCCTTTTTCCTTTAGAGCCACTTTCACATGAAGTGGGGGTAAAGCATGGGACTGAAGGATCCACTGGTTTGCAAGATTAATTTGTAGGTAATAACTAAGGGACACAAGGGTGCTGTTTATAATTATGCAAGAAAAATAGGTATAAACCAGCACTGTCCAGGGTAAAATGATGGTCATCCCAGTAACAATTAGCATGTATTGAGCATTTACTCTGTGCCCAGCATTGTGCTGACCACCTGTGGGCATTATCTCACTTAAGCCACGCTACAACCCAATGAGGTAGGTGCTATTTTTTATCCCTGTGGTGGTTAATGTTATGTGTCAACTTGGCTAGGCCATGGTATCTAGTTGTTTGGTCAAAGAGCAGTCTAGATGTTGCTTTTAGATGTGATTAACATTTAATCAGGGGACTCTGAGTAAAGATTATCATTTAAATCAGTAGACTTTGAGTAAAACAGATAACCTTCCACGATATGGGTGGGCCTCATCCAATCAATTGAAGGCCTTTCAAGACTGAGGTTTCCTGAAGAAGGAGTTTTCTTCAAGACTGCAACATAGAAACCTTGCCTGAGTTTCCAGCCTGCTGCCCTGCAAAATTTGGACTTGCCAGCTCCCACCATTGCAGGAAACAATTCCTTAAAATCTCTCTCTCTCTGATATATACTATTATATAACCAGTGTGTATACTATTGGTTTGGTTTCTCTGGAGAACCCTGACTCAGGCAATCCCTATTTTACAGATAAAACAAAGGCACAGAAAAGTTAGTTAACTCATTTAAAGTCAAGTCATGTAGTTCATAAATGGAAAACATGAGATTTGAACCTAGATATTTAGACTCCAGGGCTCAAGCTCTCTACTGTTAAGCTCTGTTGCCTCTAAAAAACAAACAAAACAACAAAAAGCCCTAATGTGATTTTCGTTTCTACTGGCCCTCTCTCTTCCTGAGACTCTTCATTGTTACTGACAGTTTTCTGCTGCTAGAGCATTAACCAAAGCCTTTGTGATGATCTGGTGTCAGTATTACCGTGGGCCACAGGCCCTTCTTGTCAACACTATGCACCTTCAGTCATCCTTGTACAAAGTTTGTTCAGGATCTATGAAGGAATATCCCTGTGCATTTTTAGGATTTCTGATCGGTGTTTCAGGGGAGGACCTACTCCAAGCCTACCAATAGATTATCATTGTCATCATTAGGTAATGCTAATTCAGAAGTGACGCAATAGGCTGGCATTTCCCAAGCCTGCTGGAATGGGTAACTCTCTGAACTTCATATTGTACTAGGTATAAGAAATATTAAAACTTTCATTTTTATATTATGCTGAGAGGTAAATCCTGTATGGAATTTATAATCAAGATTAATATTTTGAGACACAGGAATATGCATGGCTCAAAACAAGAATCGTTATTATCTCTCACAGTTTCTGTGTGTCACGAATTCAGACGGGGCACGGTGGGAATGGCTTATCTCTTCTCCGTGATGTCTGAGGCTTCAGTCGGGAGTCTCTAAGGCCAGGGCCTGGAATCATCTAGGTTTGTTCACTCACGTGTCTAGTGATTGATGCTGGCTGTCGGGTGGGGACTGTATGGCCTCCTCATGTGGCCTAGGATTCCTCACAACATGGTGACCAGGTTCCAAAGGCAAGCATCCTGGGGGGATAGATGGGCACTGCATTGCATTTTATGGCCCAGCCCTGGGCATCATAAAGCATCACTTTCACAGCAGTTGCAATGCTCCCCAAGTTCAAATGGAGGGAACATAGACCCCACCTTTCAGTGGAGGCATGTCCATTTAAGACATTTTAGGAAGAGCATGGGAAACAATATATATATATTGGTGTGGCCATCATTGGAAAATACAGTCTTCCCAGCATCCTCTAACCACAACAATTCACATCACATCCTTCCCTTGTGCAAAATACACTCACCTCCTCCCCCAATAACTATAAGCCTCATTTCATAAAAGCATCGGCTCAAAGTCCAGGATCTCACATCTAAATCAGGTTCAGGTGCAGAAGAGGTGCCTCTGGTGTGGTTTTGTACAGCTCCTCAAGTACAGATCTTCTCAGTCTGAAGACTTGTGAACTAAAGAGATAAGTTATCGGCTCCCACCCACCCACCCAACATAGAATAGTGGGACAGGCATAGGAGAACTGCCATATAGAGCATCCTATTCAGAAAGGGCTGGAATGCGAAGCATACACGAGTCACTGGCTCAGAAGCTCTGAAATACTGCCTGGCATGTGATGCAGCTGCTTGGTTAGGACTCAGTCCTGCCACCTAGGAGTGATTCTCCATGACTCTTGGTTTCTGTCTAAGTCATTCTTTCTCTTTCATAAGAAATGGTCAATTTTGTTGAGTAGTTTTCCCAGACTTATTTCTGCTTGTAGTAGTTTGGGCATTCAGAGGTCTCTTCATTAGAACTGTGTCTGTCCATTTTAGTTTGAGCTGGGAGTGTTTCTGTCAGCCCAATTTTTTAAAAAACCTGGTGGGTTTCCTTTGAATCTAATTGAAGTTCATTCCTTTAGACAAAAGCCACACCCATCTTTTTGAAATAAACTCTTGAGGTTCTGCTGAGGAGTGTCGCCTTTAAGATGTTTAGAGACAGTACTGTGTAATAGACAGGATCTCTGAGACATGCACTTAAAATTCTTAGCCTTTTGTCTGATGGCACGGTTCTCTGAGGCACTGGCTTATGTCTCTCTGAGATTTTGTTAAAGGATTTTATGGTGTACCCTTGGGTTCATCAGCGCAAGTTGTTTGCTGGCTAGAATTCGTGATCTCTCCTAGAAGAGCATTAAACTGGAAAAGTTTGAGGTTCTGAAATTATTTTTCCTGAAACAACAATTAGAATATGACCAATCATGTTCAAAATTGTATCACGTGAGTTTGCATTGGTTAAGTCTCAGGTGAATGTGTGACACTTTTGAGAACTTCATGAAAAAAAAACTGTGTGCTTTACATAAGTTAGGTTATGTGTTCAGTCACTCTTTAATGAAGCAATGGACCCTTCCTTGTATTCTCACTCACGTGAACAGCATCTCACCTTCTCATGACCACACAGGTTCTGCAGGATTTTCTCATGATCAGAACTTTTATTTTGTGAAAAATTTTCGATACACTGAAGCCTACATATCTATGGATATTCTGTATATAGAATATTTATAGATATTCTATATTTATATAATATTACATATAAATATTTTATAAATGAAACAGCCTGATTGGCAATATTTTTCTTTTGCTATCGATTTCTCCTTTTTACAGTCATGGACAGAACTCCCTTTTACTAAAAGTTTGGCACTACCTTTTTTATTTTTGCCCTTCATCTTTCAATAGTGGAAATTTAGACACGAGTTTCTTTTCCTTCTTTGTAGAATCCCTGCCGGGTTCCCAATGTCCATAGACATAGCACAGTGTTGCAGATTGGGTTCCCTGGGATCCAGATTAGTATGCAGGATATTTCTTAGAGGTGCCCTTGGGGTCAAGTCTGGGGAAGGGAAGGGAAGGAAGCAGCCCTACTTCTACCTCTGCCCGTTCTTGTGATGCAGTCTCAACTAAGGCCTCAGCCGACCCCCCTGAAGCTCTGAAGCCTCAGCCAACTCCTACTGAAACATCTGAAGCTCTGAGGGCCTTTCAGAGTTGTCCTGAGTTGGGGTTAGGAGGCTGAGTCTTCATATCCCAGTGTTGATCAGTTGCTAGATGTGGGTTACCTTGGGCAAGGTAACTCTCTTCATCCAAGGCACTGCTAGAGTCCGACAGCTGATGGCCAGCAGTGTTCACCACAGCTGTGGCAATGTGTCCGTCAGTCCTGGAGGTGGGGAGGAATCTGGGCAGGAATCTGGGCAGCACATCAGTGGCCACTGCACACACACAAAGCGGAATGATGTAGGGGAAGGCCAGACAAATTATTTGTATGTGGTAGTGGTAGATCTCTCATGAGATAGAACACTTGGGTCTTTTTGGTTGATTTATTTGTTTTCATTTCTAAAATCAAGGAAAAATCATTTTTATATCATTGTGCAGCAAATAAAACAATGACTTCTTTTCCACAAGAATCATAGGTAACTTGAAATGCTTTTGACTGTTTTCCTATATCTCCTACAACTAGTGAAAACGGTTTTTCTCTAGGATATTAGAGTATCATTGTACCAACCAACATCCTATGTTGTCCTCTCATCCTTCAGTCTAGGACAGTGGGTCTCCCCCATATGTCTATAGCAGTAATCTGTGCATAGCGTGATTATTATCCGTACACGGTTGCTGTTGGTTTATGTGTCCCTATCCCACTGTGGATTGGAAGGCTGGGCCATATTTTATTAATCTCCTCTCATTTGCAGGGCAATGTGCCTGGCACTCAAAGGCACTCAGTAAATGCTTAATGACTGACTCCTACCTGCTGTCCCCTGTCATAAGGCATTGTTTTGCCTTCCTTCTTGTCTTTGACACTCCACTCAGCTTTTCAGAGTAGTTGCTGCCTGCTCTTGATTCTAATCCTTAATATTACTGGGGTTTCTGGACCTGTAGCTGATGTTGGTCCCTCTTCCAAATACTTGTTTTTTTTCCTTATTTCTACTCTATTTTGTCTGATCTCTGGGACTTCCTACTCTCGATTTGATCTCTCTACCTATTTCAGAGTATCATTTTATTTTCAGGGAGAGAGCAACTAAGCAAGTCTGAACTATGAATCTTTGGAAGGTCTCTTAGACTTTAATTTGTACTAGTTATCCAGTAGTTCCTTCTTGACTGGACAGAGTGCTATTTAGTGTTGGACATAGAAGGGTCCTAGTCTGCTTGCTTGGTTGTGGTTTCTGAAACCCAAATCTAGCTTAATCCTAAAGGGGAATTTATTGGCTTATATAGTTGGGAGTGTGGGGGAATGGAGTATGGCTTTAGGCAAAGCTGGATCCAGGGGATCAAACAATGCCAGCCATGCTCTGTCTCCCTTTCTGTAGCTCAGCTCACTTCCCCCTATGCTGTGGCTTTGTTCTCAGGCACAGTTTCTCCCTGTGGCATGAGAGATGACTAATGACAACTTTAAGCTTATCTTTCTACAACTAGGATTGAAAAGGAGGAAGAACTTTCTTTCTCCCTCTCAGCATCCATAGTACACATTTTGTGGAGAGCCTCCCATACCCAGATCCAAACAATGCACTCACCGTTACCAGGGGAAGAATTCTCCTTTGCCAGCCTGAAACATCTGCTCACCTTGATTAACAGACTGACCGAGACTGTGCAGAGAGTCCCCTCAAGGGAGGGGACGCTGTGCAAATACTTCTCCTCTGTCACCCAAAAAGGAGAGTGGCTACTCATGTATAGAGAACTATTTCAACCGAGAGATGGACAAAGCAAACATAGACAAAGCTTCATTTTACAGGTCTGTCTGGTCGACGACTTAGTGAGTCAGAATCTGTACCCAAATGCATCACCTTTGCAGTATGTAGACATCGAGTTGCCGCCTAGTCACCTTGTATTTACCTCCTCGTATCTGCGTTGGTCTCCTCCTTCCAGTCCCCCTACCGGACTGGTGGCCCTCTGCTCCCTGGCACCATGCCCAGTCTGGAGGAGGCATTGCATAACGTCTGCTGGAGGAAACCAAAGCCAGAGTCAAGGTTTTTATTTGCATCTCTACTTAAACAAGTAGAATATTTCAGAGTAAGATTGGCCAGGCAGCTCTGAGAGATGTTGTCTTTCTGCACAGATGAAACAGTAAGAAAAATGCTTAAAAGTTTAACCATACAAGTTGTCGTGATGGTGATAAACCTTACTCCTGCAATCATAGGCAAACCACCATATTTCAACTGGAAAAAAGATGTGATTTACTGTCATCTAATGGCTTTGTTAACATTAAGTTCTGAATTACAAGGAATTACTTAAAAATAAAATTTGCTTTAAAGTGCTCCTACTTTACACAGTAAGGATAACCCCACTGTTTCTAAAATGAAATATTTTCATTTTCTTTTAAAACCGTGGTAATTTATTATATAAAGTAGCACATTAACTTCTGAAAGTTGAATAGCTTTCACTGTAAATGTGGCAAATTTCTTTATAAATAAACGGGCAAGTGTGCTTCAGCCTTGATTCTGGTTTAGGAATTTGAAAGTTCTCGGTTATTTTCCTCTCCAGTGCCTCAGGGGAGCAGGTGGCTGATTTGGCTTGATCTGAGATGGCATCTGCCTCATAAACATATATTTATATATATTTTTTTATAAAATATATTGCACCCAGAATGCTTCTGACTTTCCCTTTTACCTGTGAAGTAGATTTTCCTGCAGTGGCTGATGGTGATGTTTCACTTTAGGTGAAATGCATCGTCCATGATTGCAGACAGCAAGTCTTGTAGATTTCAATGGGGATCCAGCAGGTTTCAGGTTATCAAGAGAGTGCTGTTCTCTTGGAGAAGTTTGGTGTGTGTTTTAATGACATTCTCCCCATGCCTCCTTCTTGCACCCCATGCTCACTCCCTGCCCTTGCAATCTGTATTAAACAAAGAGAATGAATCCTGGCTTTGTCTGTCTGAGAGTTCTAGACATAAAGAAGTATAGTGGAAGTATTCAGATACAGTATATCTCTAAAGAAATATATAACTCTAGCTCTAATTCTTGAGTCGCTACTGAGAGTAGAGGCTGACTGATGCATCTTCAGGTGAGCTGGTACCAACTCAAGGTGGTTGTTCTTTCAATCTATGTCCCAGTTTAAATGAAATCAGTGGAATTGGGTTGTCTGTTAATATGTTTCTTTGCAGTTATGATATGTAGACTTTTTGGAAACACCTTAAAATAATGAGGTGCAGTGAGAATTGTGGGGAAATAAAAGAACAGTCTGGCCACCCTGTAGAAATCAACGATGAGATGTGTCTTTACCCAGCAAAGATTGAGAGCAAAATATGGGAGCAAGAGGCAGAGTCACCAGAGGTGACAAACTCAAGAGAGAGATTTCCAGTATAAAACATGGAACTGTCTTTAGGAATGCATGGTATGAAAGATGCTACTTACATTGATATTTATTTGAATAATCATAATAGTTTGCTAATATTTATTGAGGTTTTACTACTAGAGTAGAATGTACTTTCCTAAATACTTTCATGTGTTTTGTTTATGTCCTCACAGCTACCTATGCCATAGGTAGTAAAATTCCCATTTGACAAATGGTGGAATGGATGCACAGGTCAAGTAATTTGTCCAAAGTCTAACAGCCAAGATTTTAACTCAGACAATCTCCAGATGTAGCCAATTCATGTACTCTTGCATCAGTCTTGAATAAGAACTTGCGTTATATATGCATGTTTACAACAATTTTGTCCCAAGATATATCTTAAAATATGTGTCATTTGAGAGAAAACAAAATGGGAACTTAAGGTTTTGAGATTTGTTCTTGAGCTTTTAAGATTTTATTTATTTATTTTTTCCCCCAAAGCCCCAGCAGATAGTTGTATGTCATAGCTGCACATCCTTCTAGTTGCTGTATGTGGGACGCGGCCTCAGCATGGCCGGAGAAGCGGTGCGTCGGTGCACGCCCGGGATCCGAACCCGGGCCGCCAGCAGCGGAGCGCGTGCACTTAACCGCTAAGCCACCGGGCCGGCCCTGAGCTTTTAAATAACAGTGTTGGAATGCCATTTCCAGCAGTGGCCAATTAGCTCGTTTGGGACTGTTCTTCATTTAGAACAACTAGACAGTCTAGAAGGGGTGAGGGATATAATTTTGAAAGCATTGAGATTTGTAAGACAACAAGAATTTGTGGGGCTAATATTCCACAGAGAAGGCAGTCCAAAAAGATGAGCCCAGCATTTGGCGCAACTTTTCTCATTCAGGCATTTGCTCAATCAGAAGTGTTATCTGGGAGTCTGAAGAGCAGACTGGAGCTTGTGGAGGACTGAGGAAGCTTTGGAACCCATGTCCTGCCCAGGAGAAGGAGCACTGGTAAATAGTCCACGCTTTCATTTGGGACCCCAAAGGGTTACACCGAAGGAATAAGAGTGAACCTGGAAGAGACTGGTTCTCACAGTGATTGAAGCCCCAAAATAAAGGAATCTGATCCTGACCGATCTGTCTTCCAGAAGCAAACGTAAATCCTCTCTGGAGGAAGGTAACATCAATTGGAGTCTCAAATTTTCTCTGTATTTGTCATTTACAATGTTATTCAATTAAAAATAACCAGGTAACCCAAAACACAGGATTTAAGGGAAAATCAGTAAGACAAAAAGCATAACAATAGAAACTCTTAGGTGATCCAGATATTGGAGTCATGTAACATTAATCAAAGAACTTTAATATAACGATAAAATATTGAGGGAATTTAATCATAAGATGGAAAATTTTCATAAAGAACTAATTCTATAGAAAAGGATCAAACGGAGATTCTAGAATGAAAATCTGTAATAAATTAACTTTAAAAACTCAATGGGTTTGTTTAGCAGAAGATTTTACACAGCTAAAGGAAGAATTAGTTAACCAAAATTTGGGCAGAAAAAATAGTTAGCCTGAAGTTCAGAAAGGAAAATGCAAGACATGGGAAGTGGAAGGTCTGGCAAATGTAATTGGAGTCCCAGAAAGAGAGGAAACAGATAAAGGGGCAGAGCAATATTTGGGGAAATAAGGATGGAAGCTTTTCCAAGACTGACAAACAACATCAAGCCACAAACGTAAAGAAGAGTTGTGAACCTAAGGATGATAAATGCAAAGAAAATTTAAGCTCACTGTAGTCAAAATGCTAAAAACCAAAGACAAAAAAAGTCTTAAAAGCAGCTAGAGAAGGAAGACATGTCACCTTCAAAGGAGCAATAATGTTGACAACTAAATGACAAAAGTGCTAAAAAGTCAGTGGATCGACACCTTCAAAGTACTGAGAGAAAATATCTATCAACTCAGAATTCTACTTCCAATGAAGATGAAACAAAAGTTATTTTTATACCAAAAAAAAAAAAGAGCTGAGGAAATTAATGACCAGCACCACTGTACTAAAGGAATGCTTAAGGGAGTTCCTTAGGCAAAAGAAAAGTGATCCTAGATAAAGCATGAAGGTGCGAGGAGCAGTGAGGAGAAATGGCAAGGGTAAATCTAAATAACAACTGTGAAAAACAAAAATAATAGTAGCTTTTGGGGCCTCACTTAGAGATTGACAATGCATGACAGCAATAGCACATGTCAGGAAAAATAAAATGCAGTTAAAAGTGTTGTACACTTCTGGAGTTTCTCGGGAAGTGGTCTACCTACAAGCTGGTATTGAACGTCAGTGCTCAGGAAATCGTAGTGCGATCTCTGGGGCAGTCACGAAAGGGATAGAGAAGAATCGGTGAATAACGTGCTACTGGCATGGAAACTCAGATAATAAAAACACTCAATCCCGAAGGGGGCAATAAAGAGGAGAAACAGGAATAAAGAACAGGTGGCTCGGGGCCGGCTCCGTGGCTTGGCGGTTAAGTGCTCGCGCTCTGATGCTGGCGGCCCGGGTTCGGATCCCGGGCACGCCCCAAGGCACCACTTCTCTGTCCAACCCGGGGCCGAGTCCCACGTATAGCAACTGGAAGGAGGCGAACCTATGACATGCAACTATCTACTGGGGCTTTGGGGGGAAAAAAATGAATAAATAAAATCTTTAAAAAAAAAAAAAAGAACAGGTGGCTCGATGGAAAGTTCCAGCCCATGTATAGCTATAATTATCCTAAATATACACAAAGTAGATCTCCACTTCCGAAGCAGAGATTGTCAGATTGGATAAAAAGGAGAGGGGAAAAAAAAGCGTATTCGCTACTTACAAGTGACCCGTCTTAAACATAAAGGTATAGAAAAGGTGCAAATAAAAGGTTGCATCCCCTAAAGGAAAAGAAAGCTGGCGTACTAAACTGAAATCAGAAAAAGCTGACTTAAGGCAAGAGGCATTAGTAGCAATGGGAAACTTTACACTGATAAGAGTTTCAGTGTAACAGGAAAATAGAACCCTTCTAAGTGTTATCTACCTCATAGCATAACTTCAAAATTTATAACAGATAGTATACTACCTAATGTTCTGGAGACTTAACTGTAAAGAAGAGAATTTGCCACAGAGAAGAGAGAGTTCTCAGGGTGCTGGGAAAATGTTGATGCTGACTCCATCTTTGTGTAGTTTTCAAATTCAGCCCATGCCATTCCTTTCCACAATCCCTTTCAAAGGAGAGTGATGTTTTCTGTCATCTCAGTTGTGTAGTTGAGGACATGGAACACAGGGCTCGGTGTGAGGGAGGGGAGAACAGACTTGGTCTGCCTTTCCCAGGGGTTGAAGTTGCTGCTATGTGGGCCAAAGCTAGGAGCTTCAAGTAAAGTCCAGAATTGGTAGTAAGGCTGTTTTCTTTTGTGCTGTTAGTGCAAGTCTTACCAGAAGTACACTGGCTCCAGAAGTAGCTGGATAAAGTGAGAACATCCAAGAAGATTGAGGAGCCCACCTTCCTTCATTCTTTGGTGTTTCACCCAGTATGTCAGAAATGTGAGCATCAAGAAAATCAAGGGCTGGCCCGGTGACACAGCAGTTAAGTGCATGCATTCCACTTCTGCAACCCGGGGTTCGCCAGTTTGGATCCTGGGCGCGGACCTACTCACCACTCATCAAGCCATGCTGAGGCGGTGTCCCACATAGAAGAGCTACAACTCTGCGGCTGTGATACACAACTAAAAGGAGGAAGATTGGCAACAGATGTTAGTGCAGGGCCAATCTTGCTCAAAAAAATAACCAAAAAAACAAAAAACAAAAAGAAAATCACAGACTGGGGTTCTGCATCTCTTCATTTTGTGTCTCATACTCCAGTTATTCATTGCCTAATGAAAGCATCTCTGTTGACTAGAAGTCATGGAGACATGTATGTGCCTTTGGAAGGGAAATATAGCACTTGAAAAAAAGTATTCTTGAAAGAGCTTAAAATAATATTCTTTACCAAGCTGATTCTCGTTAGAACTGCTGTTGTCCACCAAGATAAACAGCTTCAATCAGGGAGCAGTTTTTTTCTAATCAGGTTTACAGCTTTGAACTTCAATGAAAACTGATTTTGTAAATTGTTAGTCAGTGGGATTACGTTTCCAGTCTGGTTTTCTTTTCATTCAAAGAAGCATAGCTAATGAGAGCAGGTGTTGGAGAGAAAATGAGCCATAAAATTATCTTTCTCTATCTGTTGGACCTAGACTGCTGAATTGGCCATTTGTTAGGATGTATTTCAGGATTTCCCCCTGAAGTTCCACAGAACAGAAAATTTAAATAGCAATATTAGTTTTTATGTACCGTAAGAAAATGAAAGAAAATAATTCCTATAGCTTAAGGAAATGATGTACATTTGCTTTTAAAGCAATGGTTGTCTACCATTTTCCAGTAATTGTCATTCTGCTTTTACTGTGTGACCTCTGGTTTTTATTGCTGAAATATAGGAGAAATAAGAGTGTATTAGGGAAAGAATTCCATGAGCTTCCAATTCTGGTTCACACTTGTTTTCCCTCTCTTGGCTAAAGTAGAAATAATGAGTATCTGAGATGTTACCCCTTGACACTTCTGCAAAGGTTCTTCTTAACTTTTGTAAGCATCAAGCGAATTTTCTATGTAAAACCTTGACAGGTCTTGTCAAAAAAATTTAGTGTGAAAAATGAAATGCAGCCTAATTTCATTTTACTTGAAACTCTGTTACAGAATGAAAGTTTGTAGTATAGGATACTGGCAACTACTTGAAAATGCAGGTTCCAGAACAGAAACATTCTTTGGCTTGCTTCCTAACCTTAACCTACTATTTAAAGATGAAGCTAATGTCTGGGAGTGCACACATGAGATTGTTAACATTTGGTCACCTCTGAGGCATGGAATTAAAGGTTTGAGAGAGTGGGAGATTTTTACTAATTTTTACTTTGTAATTTTTACTTTTTAAACATTTGAAATGTTAGAATTCTTTACACTATGTCATATTTAAGAAGGGATTTTTAATGATCTAGAAGTTTTCTGTGTAAACATTATTATATAAGGAGTATGGAAGAGAAGATTCATTTCTTGTTGCTTCATCCAGCAGACTTTTGATCTTTGTTTGACAGATTTGTTTCCGAGGAAAACATTTTCAACAGTTAATTATTTTATATACATATCCTTAGAGATTAGGTAGCAATATCTCCTGCCTTCAGACATTAGCATGCCCACCAGCCACCTAGGCAGATGAGCATTTTCTATGGAAAAGTTTCCAGGGGAGAATTTATGACTTTATTTGCTATGAAGATAATTCTTGAGTATATATATTTTAAGTGACTTGTGCTACAACGTAGGCCATTTTCTTCCCTTTCTCTCCTCAGTGGAGAAGAGCAGCTGGTTACTAGCCTCTGTGTACATAGCCTCTTAAAATGTTAGAATGCTGCGCATTAGTGTCTTTACTTACAGCTCAGCTGTACAGGCAACCTTGGAGATATTATGGGTTTGATTCCAGAGCACCCCAATAAAGCAAATCTTGCAGTGAAGCAAGTCACACAAATTTTTTGGTTTCCC
The DNA here is from genome assembly GCF_057802395.1 of Ceratotherium simum simum. Lineage (NCBI taxonomy): Eukaryota > Metazoa > Chordata > Mammalia > Perissodactyla > Rhinocerotidae > Ceratotherium > Ceratotherium simum. The sequence continues at coordinate 2,293,497 of NC_141913.1, forward strand.
AGTCCATATAAAAGTTATGTTTACACTATACTATAGTCTATTAAGTGTACAATAGTATTATGGCTTAAAAAAATGAGGGGCCAGCCCCGTGGCTTAGTGGTTAAATTCTGTGCTCCGCTTCAGTGGTCCAGGTTTGGTTCCCGGGTGCAAACCTACACCACTGGGTGGTGGCCATGCTGTGGTGACAACCCACATACAAAATAGAGGAAGACTGGCACAGATGTTAGCTCAGGGTGAATCTTCCTCAAGCAAAAAGGGGAAGATTGGCAACAGATGTTAGGTCAGGGTAAATTTTCCTCAGCAAAAAAAAAAAAAAAGCATACCATAATTAAAAAATACTTTACTGCTAAAAAATGCTAATCATCATCTGAGCCTTAAGTGAGTTGTAATCTTTTTGTTGGTGGAGGGTCTTGCCTCAATGTTGATGGCTGCTGACTGTTCAGGGTGATGGTTGCTGGAGGTTGGGGGGCTGTAGCACTGTCTTAAAATAAGACAACAATGAAGTTTGCTGCATCAATTGACACTTTCTTTCCAGAATGATTTCTGTGTTGCATGTGATGCTGTGTGATAGCACTTTACCCACAGTAGAACTTCTTTCAAAATTGGAGTCAGTCCTCTCAAACCCTGCCACTGCTTTATCAACTAAGTTGATGTCATATTCCAAATCTTTTGTTGTCATTTCAACAGTCTTCACAGCATCTTCACCAGGAGTAGATTCTATCTCAAGAAATGACTTTCTTTGCTCTTCCAGAAGAAGCAACTCCTCATCTGTTAGTTTTATCATGAGATTCCAGCAATTCAGTCACATCTTCAGGCTCCACTTCTAATTCTAGTTCTCTTGATCTTTCTGCCACATCTGCAGTTACTTCCTCCACTGATGTCTGGAACCCTTCAAAGTCATCTATGAGAACTGGAATCAGCTTCTTCCAAATTCTTGTTAATGTTGATATTTTGACTTCTTCCTATGAATCACAGATGTTCTTAATGGCATCTAGAATGGTGAATCCTTTCCAGATGATTTTTAATTGACTTGGCTCCTTCAGAGGATCCATCAGAGATGCATCAGAGGAATCAGTGTCTATGGCAGCTATACCTTACAAAATGTATTTCTTAAATAATAAGACTTGAAAATCAAAATTACTCCTTGATCCCTGGGCTACAGAATGGATGTTCTGTTAGCAGACATGAAAAAAACAATAATCTCATTGTACATCTGCATCAGAGCTCTGGAGTGACCAGGTACATCATCCATGAGCAGTAATATTTTGAAAAAAATCTTTTTTTCTGAGCAGTAGGTCTCAACAGTGGGCTTAAAATATTCAGTAAACCATGTTAGAAACAGATATGCTGTCATCCAGGCTTTGTTGTTCCATTTATAGAGCACAGGCAGAGAAGATTTAGCGTAATTCTTAGTGGCCCTGGGATTTTCAGAATGGTAAATGAGCATTGGCTTCGACTTAAAGACACCAGCTGCATTACCTCCTAACAAGAGAGTCAGCATGTCCTTTAAAGCTTTGAAGCCAGGCATTGACTTCTCCTCTCTGGCTATGAAGGTCCTGGATGGCATCTTCTTTCAAGATAACACTGTTTTGTCTACACTGAAAATCTGTTATTTAGTGTACCCATCTTCATTAATTATCTTCGGGATAACTTGCTGCATCTTCTCCGTCAGCGCTTGCTTCTTCACCTTACTCTTTTATGTTATGGAGACAGCTTTTCCCTTAAACCTCGTGAACCAACCTCTGCTAGCTTCAAACTTTTCTGCAGCAGCTTCCTCACCTCTCTCAGCCTTCATAGAATCGAAGAAGGTTAGGGCCGTGCTCTGGATTAGGCTTTGGTGTAAGGGACTGTTGTGTCTGGTTTGATCTTCTGTCCAGACCACTGAAACCTTCTCCACATCAGCAATAGGCTGTTTTGCTTTCTTGTCATTCATGTGCTCACTGGAGTAGCACTTTTAATTTCCTTCAAGAACCTTTCTTTTGCATTCACAACTTGGCTGTTTGGCGAAAGAGGCCTAGCTCTTGTCCTGTCTTGGCTTTCAATATGCCTTTCTCACTAAGCTCTCACTAACTTTTTTTTTATTTTTAATTTTTTTGTGTGTGAGGAAGATTAACCTTGAGCTAACATCTGATGCCAATCCTCCTCTTTTTGCTGAGGAAGACTGGCCCTGGGCTAACAACTGTGCCCATCTTCCTCTACTTTATATGGGACCCGGCCACAGCATGGCTTGACAAGTGGTGCATCAGTCCACGCCTGGAATCCGAATCTGCGAACCCCGGGCCGCAGAAGCAGAGCGCGTGAACTTATCGCTATGCCACCGGGCCAGCCCCTAAGCTCTCACTAACTTTTGATTTAAAGTGAGAGACGTGTGACTCTTCCTTTGATTTGAACACTTAGAGGTCATTGTAGGGCTATTAATTGGCCTAATTTCAATATTATTGTGTCTCAGGGAATAGGGAGGCCAAGGAAAGGGAGAGCGATGGGGGAACAGCCGGCTGGTCAGTGGAGCAGATAGAACATACGCATTTATTTATTGATTAAGTTTGCTGTTTTATATGGGTGCAGTTCATGGCGCCTCAAATAGATCACAGTAGTAACATCAAAGGTCACTGATCACAGATCACCATATAATGAAAAAGTTTGAAATATTGTGAGAATTACCAAAATGTGACACAGGAACATGAAGTAAGCAAATGCTGTTGGAAATATGGCATCGATAGACTTGCTCAACAAAGCATTGCCACAGACCTTCAATTTGTAAAAAATGCAGTATCTGCAAAGTGCAATAAAACGGAGTATGCCTGTACTGCCTTTTCTCTCTTGAAATTTCTATCTCATTGCAATTAAAAAATAAGCTTATGGAGTGCTGTCACCAAGATCGTGACATAAGTCTTTCCTGACTTTGCTCCTCATCACAAAAAGAATGGCTAACAACTATTCAAGAACGAGACACCACTGAGAGAATCCTAGAACATGGGAGTGTGGCCGAAGTCCCCACCCTGCACTTAAGAGACCAAGACAAACTTCATTAAAAGGTATATGATGAGAGGTCTCTCCTGAGCCTCCAGCTTCTCCAGTGGGAAAAGAGAACCTAAGGGGAACAACCAGCCTGCCCCTCAGCATTGTGGATTGCTTCATGGGAGCTTCTGCTCTGATCTTGCCCCATTGCAAGATCAAGGGGTTGCAGGGGAATCTGCGGGGCTCAACCACTGGGAATCTGACTGTGATGGAGACGGGGAGGGGCTCTCAACAACCAGCACATCGATCTTGGCAGACGGAGTTCTTACCTGCAGTTCCCAAGTAGTAATCCCAACCAGTAGCTTTGCTCATCTGCAGAACCAAGTCAGGCATGCACTCTGACCAGAAGACTCGGCAGGGTGCAGGTCTGCCTGAATCAGATCCTCCAATGAGGAGTTTTGTGGACCCTAGAACCTAGTTTGCCCACACCCAGACAAGGCACTGAGTCACAGCCCCACCCACTATGGAGAATGCCTTCCAGCCCCATCTGAGCAGAAGGGCTGGTGACAACCTGTGGAAGCTGTGCGGCCCAGTGGCACTCAAACTGAGAACAGGCAGGCAGAGCTGATCACCTTCAGAGCAAAGGCAGTACCAGGCATGGGCATGGAGGCTTCCCTTGGTATACACAGGCAGAGGGATTAATTCATAGCCAAGGCTGAAGGTAGCTCCTGGCCCCTCCCAACTGGAGAGCCTGTTTGGGAGTAGCCTGGAGTGGCCGCTCTCCTTCCCGCCCAGGCAAGGGGGCTGGGACATAGCCCCACTCGGGGTAGTTCCAGCCCCATCTAACCAGAGGGGCTGGTGAAAAGACCTGAAAGCTGTGTGACCCGGTGGCACATGAGCCAAGAGAAGGGAAGGCAGAGCCAGTAGTTTTCAGAGCAAAGCCAGTGGCCCTGTTCAGCCAGGAAACTTGGGGTGTGAGTCAGCTTGAGTTAAGACAACAAACAAGGAGCTTTACTGGTTTTAGAGCAGCTTCTCCTGCTGCATCCAGGCAGAGAATCTAATTGGTAGCTCTAATTAGAATACAGCCTTCAGATGGTCTGACGAAGGAGCCTAACCAGGGCCACAGAAAGCTGTGAAGCCCATTTAACAGCTCTACATACAGCGGCATTTGAACAGAGAGCACAGCCTGTAGCTTCCCCTGTCTGCAGAGAAAAACCAGTAGCCTCACCTGACCAGGGAATTCAGTGTACACTGAGGCCTGATTTGGACCTCAGACAATGAGCTCTATAGGCCATGGGTCCTGGCCTGCTGCTCTGCCAGGGCAGGGAAGCTAATTCATAGTCCCATCTACTACTGAATATAGTACCAGTCTCAACCATCTAGTAAGCCTGACCAGAGAATCTAGGCAACTGTGGAGCCGATCCTACAGCCTCACTTGGGTAGGGAACCAAGCTGGCAGTTCAAACTGTTCTCATACACCCCCATCCCTGTCCTCAGAGCTCAAACAGTTGCCTCTCCCAAAAATAGACCATAATAGCAGACCTCACCTACCCAAGGACATTACCAACAGGCACACTCAGAAACACCAGCTGAGCTGACTGGTGAAAAACTGTCTCTGCCAAAGTAAACATGTAAAGTCTGGAAGAGGAACCCATTACTCAGATGTACAGATACCAAAGTAAGGAATCAAGAATCACAAAAAGTCAGGTAAATATGACACCATCAAAGGAACTAATAAAGCTCCAATAACTTACCCTAAAGAAAGGGAGATTTATAAACTGTCACACAAAGAATTTAGAATAATCCTCTTAAGGAAGTTTCATGAACAACATGAAAACACAGACAACTAAATGGAATTAGGAAAACAATGAGTGAACAAAACAAGAAGTTTGACACAGATATAGCAAAAATCAAAAGAAACCAAACAGAAATCCTAGACTTTAAAAATACAGTAACTGAACTGAGGAATTCAATAGAGAGTTTCAAAAGTAGGCTTGATCATGCAGAAGAAAGATCAGCAACCTGGAGGATAAGACATTTGAAATTACCCAGTCAGAGGAGCAAAAAGGAAAAAGAATGAAAAACAGTGAAGAAAGCCTATGGGAATTATGGGACACGATGAAAAGAAACAATATTCACAATATGGGAATTCCAGAGGGAGAAGAGAAAGAGGAAGGGACAGAAAGTATATTTAAAGCAATAATGGCTGAAAACTTCATGAACCTGGGGAGAGAAATTAATATCCAGATCCATGAGGCCCAAAGGACCAAAATAGGTTGAAACTGAATAAGGCTACACTGAGGCACATTATAAGTAAATTGTCAGAAGTCAAAGACAAAGAAAGAATTTTAAGAGCAGCAAGAGAAAAGAGAGAAGTTACATACAAGGGGACCCACATGGCAAATTTCTCAACAGAAACTTTTTAGGCCAGGAGGGAATGGGATGATATATTCAAAATATTGAAAGAAAATAACTGTCAACCAAGAATTCTATATCTGGCAAAGCTGTCCTTCAGAAACAAAGGAGAGAAAAATACTTTTCCAAACAAACAAAATCTGAGGAAGTACATGATCACCAGACCTGCCTTACAAGAAATGCTAAAGGGAGTTCTTTGAGTGGAAATAAAAGAATGCTAATTAACATCATAAAAACATTAAAAGGTTGCATAAATCTCACTGGTGATAGTAAATATATATAGTCATAGTTAGATTCTGCAATATGGTAATAGTGGTGCATAATTCACAAACAACTCTAGATTAAAAAGTAAAAAAAAATAGTAAAAATAACTATAACTACAATAATTGGTTATTAGTTACACAATATAAAAAACATGTAAATTATTACAGCAATAACCTAAAATGTGAGGGGAAGGAGAAGTAAAAGTTTAAAGCTTACAAATTCCATTGAAGTTAAGTTATTTCAAAATAGGGTGTTGTAAGTTTAAGGTATTTTATGTATGCCTCGTGGGAACTGCAAGGGAAAATCCTATAGTAATTACACAAAAGAACACAATAAAGTCAAAGAATACTCATACCAAAAGACATCAACACACACAAAAAGACAGCAGGATAAGAAACAAGAATAATGGATCTGCAAAACAACCAGAAAGCAATTAACTGAATAGCAATAGTAAGTTCTTACCTATCAATAATTACTTTAAATGTAAATGGATTAAAATCTCCCATTAAAGACATAGAATAGCTAAATGAATAAAAAAAACAAAATCTAACAATATACTACCTACAAGAGAGTCACTTTAGCCTTAAAGACACACATAGACTAAGAGTAAAGGGATGAAAAAAGACATTTCAAGCAAACGGTAACCAAAAAAAAGCAGGGATAGCTATACTTATATCAGATAAAATAGACTTTAAAAATGGTACAAAGAGATAAAGAAGCTCATTATATAATGATAAACGGGTCAATACATCAAGAAGATATAACAATTGTAATTATCTATTTATTTTGTTTTTGTGAGGAAGATCAGCCCTGAGCTAACATCCTTGCCAATCCTCCTCTTTTTGCTGAGGAAGACCGGCTCTGAGCTAACATCCATGCCAATCTTCCTCCACTTTATGTGTGGCGCTGCCACAGCATGGCCTGACAAGCAATGCATCAGTGCACGCCCAGGATCCGAACCTGGGTCACCAGCAGTGGAGTGTGCGCACTTAACCACTACAGCACGGGGCTGGCCCAACAATTGTAATTATTAATGCACACAACAGTGGAGCGCCTAAATATATAAATCAAAAGCTAACAGAGTTAAGAGGAGAAATAAGCAATAATAGTTGGGGACTTTAATACCCTACTCTCAACATTGGATAGACGATCCAGACAGAGAATCAATAAGGAAACAGCAGATTTGAATAACACTATAGACCAATGGATCTAACAGACATGTACAGAACATTCTATCCAACAACAGCAAAATACACATTCTTCTCAAGTGCACATGGAAGATTTTCTAGGATAGACCATATGTTAGGCCAGAGAACAAGTCTTAGCAAATTGAGGAAGATTGAAATCATACCAGGTATCTTCTCTGAACACAGTGGCATGAAACTAGAAATCAGTAACAAGAGGAAAACTGAAAAAGTCATGAACACATGGAAATTAACAACACTCTCTTGAGCAACCAATGCATCAAAGAAGAAATGAAAGGGGAAATAAAAAACTTTCTTGAGACAAGCAAAAATGGAAATATAACATTCTGGAACTTATGGGATACAGCAAAGGCAGTTCTAAGAGGGAAATTCATAGCAATAAATGCCTTCATTAAGAAGCAAGAAAGATCCCAAATAAACAACCTAACCCTACACCTTAAGGAACTAGAGAAAGAAGAAAAACTGAACTCCACAGTTAGTAGAAAGAAGGAAATAATAAAGATTAGAGCAGAGATAAATAGAGAACAAAAAAAAAATCAAACTAAGTGTTGGTTCTTTGAAAAGATAAACAAGAGTGACAAACTCTTAGCTAGATTAACCAAGGAAAAAAGAGAAAGTACCCAAATCAACAAAATTATGAGTGAAAAAGGAGATATTACAAATGATACCATAGCAATTCAAAGGGTCGTAAAAGCCTACTATGAATAAGTATATGCCAAATAAGTGGACAACCTAGAAGAAATGGAAAAATTATTAGAATCATACAACTTACCAAGACTGAATCAGCAAGAAAGAGAAAATTTGAATAGACCAATTACTAGTAAGGAGATTGAATTAGTAATCAAAAGTCTAGCAATGAAGAAAAGCCCAGGACCAGATGGCTTCACTGGTGAATTTTACAAAACATTTAAAGAAGAGTTAACACCAATCCTTCTCAAATTCTTCCAAAAAAATCGAAGAGGAGGGAACACTCCCAAACTCATTTTAAGAGACCAGCATTATCCTAATATCAAAACCAGAGAAGGACACTACTAGAAAAGAGATGCTGGCCTGGTGGCATAGTGGTTAAGTTCTCGCACTCTGCTTCGGTGGCCTGGGGTTCATGGGTTCAGATTCCAGGCATGGACCAATAGTCTGCTCATCAAGTGGTGCTGTGGTGGTGTCCCACATACAAAATAGAGGAAGGTTGGCACAGATATTAGCTCAGCGCCAATGTTCCTCAGCAAAATAAATAAATAAAAAAGAAAAGAAAACTACAGGCCAATATTCCTGATGATATAGATGTAAAAATCCACAATAAAATGCTAGCAAACCAAATTCAGCAGCACATTAAAAGGATCATTCACCAGCATGAAGTGGGATTCATCCCTGGGATACAAGGATGGTTCAACATACGCAAATCAATCAATGTGATTCATCACATTAATAGAATGAAAGAAAGGAATCATATGATAATCTCAATAGACACAGAAAAAGCATTTGACAAAATTCAACATCCATTCATGATAAAAACTCTTAACAAATTAGATATAGAAGGAACATACCTCAACATAATAAAGCTAAATATGATAAGCCTACAGCTAACATCATACTCAATGATGAAAGGCTGAAAGCTTTTCCGTTAACATCAGGCACAAGACAAGCATGCCCACTCTCACCACTCCTATTCAGCGTAGTACCGGAAATCCTAGCTAGAGCATCAGGCAAGAAAACGAAATAAAAGTTATCAGAATTGGAAGGAAATAAGTAAAATTTTCTCTATTGCAGATGTCTTGATTTTATATACAGAAAATCCTAAAGACTTAACCAACAAACTGTTAGATCTAATCAATGATTTCAGTAAAGTTGCAGGATACAAAATTAACATGCAAAAATCAGTAGTGTTTCTATACAGTAACAAAAAAAAAATTTCTGAAAAAGAAATAAAGAAATTTCTCCCATTTCAATAGCATCAAAAACAATAGAATACTTAGGAATAAATTTAATTAAGGAGGTGAAAGATCTCTACACTGAAAACTACCAGACATTGATGAGGGAAATTGAAAAAGACACTTGTAAATGGAAAGCTATCTTGTGTTCATGGATTGGGAGAATTCATATTGTTAAAATGTAATACTACCAAAAGCGTCTGTAGATTTAATGCAATCTCTATCAAGATTTCAATGACAATTTTTACAAAAGTAAAGAAAACACTCCTAAAATTTGTATAGAACCACAGAAGACTCCAAATAGCCAAAGAAATCCTGGCAAAGAAGATCAAAGCAGGAGGCATCACATTTCCTGACCTCAAGCTATTCTATAAAGCTATAGTCATCAAACAGCATGTTTGTTTTACTGGCATAAAAACAGACAAATAGACCCATGGAACAGAATCAAGAGCCCAGAAATAAACCCAAGCATATACAGTCAACTAATATTTGGCAAGGGAGCCAAGAATACTCGGTGAAGAAAAAACAGCCTCTTCAACAAATGGTGTTGGGGCCGGCTCCGTGGCTTAGCGGTTAAGTGCGTGCGCTCTGATGCTTGCGGCCCGGGTTCGGATCCCGGGCACGCCCCAAGGCACCACTTCTCCGTCCAACGCGAGGCCGAGACCCACGTACAGCAACTAGAAGGATGTGAACCTATGACATACAACTATCTACTGGGGCTGTGGGGGGAAAAAAATGAATAAATAAAATCTTTAAAAAAAAAAACAAAAAAACAAATGGTGTTGGGATAATTGGATATTCACATGTAAAATAATGAAACTGGACCTGTATCTTATACCACTCACAGAAATTAACTTGAAGTGGATTAAAGACTTAAATGAAAGACCTGAAACCACAAAACTTCTAGAAGAAAACATAGGAATAAAGCTCCTTGACATGGGTCTTGGTAGTGATTTTTTTTGGATATGACACCCAAAGCACAAGCAAAAAATCAAAAATAAACAACAAGTGAGACCATGTCAAACTAAAAAGCTTCTGCACAGCAAAAGAAACAATCAATAAAGTGAAAAGACAACGTATGGAATGGGAGAAAATATTTGCAAACCATATATCTGATAAAGGGTTAATATCCAAAGTATATAAAGAACTCATACAACTCAATAGCAAAAAAATAACCCAATTAAAAAATGGGCAAAGGACCTGAATAGACATTTGTCCAAAGAAGATATACGAAAGGGCGACAGGTATGTGAAAAGATGCTCAACATCACTGATTATTAGGGAAATGCAAATTAAAACCGCTATGAGATATTGCCTCATACCTGTTAGAATGCCATCATCAAAAAGGTAAAAGATAAATACTGTTATGGATTTGGATAAAAGGGAGCCCTTGTGCACTGTTGGTGGGATTGTAAATTGGCACAGCCACTATGGAAAACAGTATGGAGGATCCTCAAAAAATTAAAAATAGAACTACCATGTTATCCAGTAATGCCACTTCTGGGAATATATCCAAAGGAAAGGAAAACACTCAAAAAGATATCCTCACCCCCATGTTCATGGCAGCATTATTTACAATAGTCAAGACATGGAAACAACCTAAGTGTCCATCAATGGATGAAGGGATAAACAAGTTGTGGTATATTAGTACAATGAAATATTATTCAGCCATAAAAAATGAGGAAATCCTACCATTTGCAACAACATGAATGGACCTTGAAGGCATCATGCTAAGTGAAATAAGTCAGACAGAGAAAGACAGTGTATGATCTCTCAGTCATATGTGGAATCTAAACAAAAAACAAACTCATAGAAAAAGAGATCAGACTTGTGGTTACCAGATGTTGAGGGTAGGGGTAGGAGGGAAGTAGAGGAAGGTGGTCCAAAGATACAAACTTCCAGTTATAAGATAAATAAGTACTAGGGACGTAACGTACAACATGATGACTATAGATAACACTGCTGTATGATATACGGGAACGTTGACAAGAGAGTAAATCCTAAGAGCTCTCAACACAAGGGAAAAAAAAAAGTTCAACTATCATGAGCAATGTCTCAGGTGTTATTTGACCTGCTTGGCAAACAGTAATTAATGAGACACAGCCTCATGTAGCATCGCTGGCATGGGGCTTGGGCTCTATGGCTTGGGAAATGGTGCCTCATCCTGCTCCACCTGGCATACCTCTGTCTCACAGGATTGATCCCCACCCACAAAGCTCCCTCTGGCTCCTTTTCTTTTCTGCCTTCCATGCCTGGGTTGGGGGGTGGTAGGACCCACTCAGGGAAGGAAGGCAGCCATGTAATGATTGTAGTCACAAAGACTCAGAAACTGACTTGCTGTTCGGTTCCATCTCCACCCCTTTGTGGCTGAATAATCTTGGGCAATGTACTTCCCCTCAGTAAATCTTACTATATCATTTGTAAAGTGGAAATAATGATACTGACCTCACCTTGCAGTTTCTTATGACTAAGTGAGCTTTTGTCAGTAAAGCAAGAATGGATCAGCTTATTGGCAACAAAGCTCCCAAAAGACTTGTATCAAGTTAAATTCCAATTTATTATTTTGCAATGAAAATAATATAACCCTCAATCAGAGAGGACACTGGTTTACTCTGGGTAGCACATTAACTAGCTGGAGAGACAATTGGGTAATTTAGCGAACACAGAATCAGAATAAGGAGAGTTAATGGCATAATTCAAATGTTGAACATTGCCCAGGAATGTGGCTGAAAGCGGCATCCCCACAGTGAGTAGGTCACAAGAGAAGAAGCACAGACAGGAATCAGGTGCACCTGGGCGTGGGTACCACTGGCCTTGGTGACCTAGAGTAAGTTACTCACCAATTCTCAGCTTCTGCAAAATTGGTATAATACTGTTCATTGTCTTGGTTTAATTATTAAATCATTCAATGTGTATAAGCCCTACAGGTTCTAGGTGTCCTCATCCCCCTTTTAAATATTGAGTCATAGTGGATATGTGATTAATGAAGTTGATATAATCCAATATTGTGGATTCCCTGCTACTGTCTGCAGTAATGGAAAAGTTTTCTGATGCCTGCTCTGTTCTTATTTATGCGTTCTTATATTATACTGGTCTTGAAAACAATTACCTGATAGCAAAGTTTACAAAGACAGCCACATTTTACACATACACTCTCATAGACACGCAATGCAACTACAGTAGCAGTTCTAAACGTGGAAATTAAAAACTATTTTAAGTAATGCTTGTAAGTATTGGACCAATTAAAAAGGTCATCAAAGTGTCATGGCATGACACAAAGTGTCATAGTGTATAGTGTTTATACGCTAAACTGTAGCCAGTTGGTGCGTTTTCAGGGGACACGGGGGTAACGTCTAACATCTAAGATGCACCTGCTTACAGATAGCTCACAGAGAGGAGCATTATCTCTGGGCCCACTTCCCTGGCCTGTGCTTCTGAAAGCACTTTTTAGAAAGCCTGTGGATCCAGAATGCTTTCACCGTCCCTTTCCTCGTACTTCAGATGCCGTATCTTCTGGGGAGCCCTTCTTGACTCGGGCAGAGAAGATTAGTTGCTGGCCCCGCTCTGCTGTGGGAGACCGTGGAAGGTGGAAGGTCTCCGTGTTGAGTGGTGTAGAGGCCCTGGCACAGGGGTCGATAGGTGGTGATACTTAATAGGGAGACTGGGCCCGGTTTGAAGTGTGTCATGCTAAAGACATTGGGCTTTATCTCATAAGCAACCGGGAAACTTGATTTTTAAACCTCAAAATAACGTAACCAGATTAATTTTTTTTAAATTGTGTTAAAATAAGCAGCCCAGGTCTGATTGGCACTGTGATCTAATAACCATGCTAACAGGTAGCCCTACCATACAGCTGGGACGCCGGCTTCAGGGATTCTGCATGAAGGAAAATTTTCATACGATGGTTGAAAATTGTAGGAAAGAATTATTACAACAAATGCTGATTAATGTGCTGAAGGAGGGCTGAGCCTCTACATGTGTTAACATTTCACTTCAGGGGTTGTGTGGCTTGAAAAATGGGCCTTTGACAGGAAAGCTCCAGCTTCTGCTCCATTCGGTCTTCAAGCAGGCATTCTCGCCGCCCCCTCCGGGGCCTGCGTCCGCATCCTGGGGCCCCACCATATTACCTTTCCAAGAGCAGGCTTACTGTCTGGCTTGTTTGTAACTGTCTCTACAGTCAACTCTTCTGTATCAGTGTAGCACTAGAACAACACCCTTGAATACAGACCGTGGAGGTGTGGGCGAGAATAAAGCTGAGATTACATCTTAGTGTTCATTTTTTAGAGCTACAGACAGAGATGGAGAAGCAGATGCTGGGACCCTTACAAAAGTGGAGCAAAGAGAAGAAGGGCTTACTTATTTTAATGTCTTTTTTTTTTTTTAACTGCTACTAGAAGAGAAAGAAAGGGTGAATCTTCTATTCGAATCTTTCCAATTTCTCAGGTTATAAGGCTCCTTCTGCCTGGCCCTAAGTAATCTGTGATTAAATTAAAGCCCATTAAGCTTAGGTTCATTTAGAGATTATTAAGGATTTAAATCTTGATGTGGACTTTATTTTTCATATGAAATAGGGTAAATAAAGGTGCTGTACAAGGGAAGGTCACATTTTAAAAGAGTGCAGGATTACTTCACTGATGCTAGTTTGAAATGTGGCACTTAGAAATTGCAAAATTAAGTTAGTTCTTTTGGCAAAATCTATTCTTATTATTGTGATGGGAGTTACCAATATAATATAATTTAATTTAATAGACGTGTTAATATATGTAAAATACTTAGCACAATACCTGTAAACGTTTTGGAGGGAAATCTTAAAGTAAGAATATTATAATGGGAAATCCCATGATCTTGGTAGGCTAGCTCCGTGTGTTCCATACACTAGATAAAGAATGAGACATTGTTTACTGAGCCCCTGTTAGATCCAGATGCGAGGATATCTGTGAACAAGTCCTCCTGGAGCTGAGATGCCAGTGTACGACTGGCCAGTCAGTCTTCAATCAAGGGAAGGACAATTCATGATTTAATTTACTTGTCACTCTAATCGTATGACTGTTTTAAAAACACTGCATCCTTTGATTACAGAAGGAAGTCACTGAGGCAGTGAGTGAATTCTGAAGTCCTGCCCCAACGTGCAGGAAATGTGAAACCCAAGGATATAAATGAGATTTGAACAGTTTCACTTAACTCATAACTAAAATGACACTAATCAAGGCATAACACTTCTACCGATGTTTCCTGTTTTGTGTAAGCCTCTGCAAAATGAATTCCATATAAAGCTGAAGCCGAGTGTTTAAGATCTACGTTAGCTCTCCAATATGTATAGATATATGTGATATACACACTAAGTACACATTGTGCTGGACCCGGTTTATGCATCTTCCAGGAACCTCCTGGCCACAGTTCTCTGTTTTTTTTTTTTTTTTTTTTAAAGATTTTATTTATTTATTTTCCCCCCAAAGCCCCAGCAGATAGTTGTGTGTCACAGCTGCACATCCTTCTAGTTGCTGTATGTGGGACGCGGCCTCAGCATGGCCGGAGAAGCAGCGCGTCGGTGTGAGCCTGGGATCCGAACCCGGGTCGCCAGCAGCGGAGCGCGCGCACTTAACCACTAAGCCACGGGGCCAGCCCTACAGTTCTCTGTTCTGCTTCACTGATATCCCTCCAGGGAGATTACATGATGCCTGCTGCATTCTCTAGACACAGAGGACAGGTTTCCACCTTGATCCTTTATGGTGGCAGCCATATGGTCATGGCGCCTTTGCTGGGCCCACTAGGCCTGCTCTTATGCCTGTCCCCCACTCTGATGTCGCTTGTGATGAAGAACTAGCGTTCCCACTTCACACACAGGGGCTTGCCTGTGCCTCTGAGGGTCAGTGCTCTCTGGGACCTACTGTCACTCCCTGTACCCCGTGGTCCTCACAGCACATGCCTCCCCTGTGGTGGGACTCGCCACCAGGGAAGCAGGGGGCCAATCAGAAATATGGGGGTTGGTGCCCATGAGGCAAGCCTTGCCCATTGGAGGGGACCAGAGCTAGTGAATAAATTCTTCCTCCATGACAGGCTGTCTGCGGATTCAGTGGAGTTACAGCTCCTTGATCTGCTGTGCTCGCGAGAACTGTGTCCAGGTCAGTAACCAGCTCTCTTCTCTTCCCGCTCCCTCCCTGCCTTCCCCCTCACTACCCTTCACATGGAAGCCAGGAAGCCTTTTTCTAAGGCTGTTTTCGGAACCCAGGCTAAAGTAGAGGTGGAGGGCTTGTGGGTTTGGGGTTTACATTTGAGAAAATTTGTGGAGAATTTTCTCATTCTTATTGAATTGTGAGTATTTATACCAGATGTCTTAGTTTTTCTTCTTTTAGTTTGGGAGAGATAAAACAGATTCAGATAAACAGATGGATTTATGTGCTCAATGAGGGCAGAACAGGGGTCTCTCTCCTTTAGCCTCAGATCCAAGGCAAAGTACCTGGTGTGTGCGACTTGGGAAACCCAGCACTAAAATCATGAGACCTCATTAGCTTTTCCAAATGGGAATCACCTGCTTAGCCTCCTTCTCCAGCTTTTCCACTGTCCATCTGGTCCCTCTGGAATACTTAGATTTAGCAGAAACAAGCTTTACCCAATATGCAGGGAAATTATCTGAGATGTATATTATAGAAGGAAAGTTGTAAAGATCTGTGATTTGTACTAAATCTGCCCAGGGATTGTGATGCCCTTAAGCATGGTAGAGGCCCACTCCTTACTCTCTCTCGACGTGCCAATCTTTGCTTTACAGGCCGTCTCCTGTCCTCTGGTTCATGCTTCTACCATTTCAAAGGAATTATGCTGGCCAGTGCTCTCACTTGCCTCCCATTTGAATCTTTATTCTTGTTCTTCTCTGGCTCAGATGGCAAACACATCCTTTAAAGCTTTCTTCTCTGAAAAAGAAGCCATATCTGATCTGACCTTCCTACTCCATCCGTCCTTAATTACTCCCTCCTGTGTGCTTCCACTGTACATCCTACATTCATGCTGCGTTCTTAGTTATGCCTTAAACACGTCTGCCTCCCCCTCTAGGATGAGACTGCGCTCCCTGAGCCCCAGGTCCCTATCTTCTTCAACTTTGAATCCCAGCTCCTAGCTCAGTGTCTAGACCATGAATAAATGTGTTCTCAGTGACTATGTATGATTTCTCTTTTTTTTTAAACTGGAAGTTTGCAGTTCTGTAAATCCCCTAAAAAAATTTATCCTTTGTGCTTTTAAGTTTCTGCTTATAAAGTAAACAGAATAATGATTAAAATGAAACATACTCAGTATTTATAGTAATATGAAAACTAAGTGAGGCTAACAATTATTCACTGAGAATTTTCGCATCTTTAATATTTGGATGCACTCTGGCTTATTACAGCAGGGTTTTGCAAATGACAGCGTAATATTTTAAAATATTTGTACTTGCACCTAATAAGCATTTTCTATAGCTTATTTTGGACGAATTGAAATGAGCCTAGAACCTCTACAAATATACACAAAACAAGTCTAAAAACGGTCACACTTTGAAGGCTTCTGTTAAACTGACTCAAATGCGGAGGTGACGATGGCTTCTTCTTCTGAGGATATGTTCTGTTTTTTGGTGAGGTCAAGACACAATGAGGCCTAGAGAGAGAGGTGGACAGAGAATCTACACAAAAAGATGTTCTGCCTTTTACTTACAATCCTGCACACCTTTCTCCCACAGAGGAGGCAGTAGGATAGTGACTGTTTGGTATTGGGGGTGTGTGTGTGTGTGTGTGTGTGTGTGTGTGTGTGTGTGTGTGTGTGTGTGTGAGAGAGACAGAGAGAGAGACAGAGAGAGAGAGAACCCTCATATATCTAGGAAGCTGAAATCCTGATATAGACAGCAAATCCTGATATAGACAGCAGTACCTACCAGAAAAGAAAGGAATTTGTAGGCCATTGTTTGATTGAATATTGGGGAGAAAATCTCTCTTTCAGATTTATATCTTGTCTAGGTGCCTGAAACCTTATGTTTTTTGAAAACATTTTTAAAATGCAAATGGTCTTAAGGGAAGTGGAATCATAGAAAGGCACGAACATTTAGAACTTGAGTTCTTAACTGTTTTGTGCCATAGATGCCCTCGGCAGCCTGGTGAACTCTGTAGACCCCTTCTCAGAATATTGATTCTGAATACATAAAATAAAATCCGTAAGATTACAATGGAACCTTAAATTAAATTGAAATGAAGGAATCCAAATCTTAAAAACAATTGTGATATAATAATAATAATGATGTCTTTATTGTTGCATTAATAATGAGTACATCTATTAACTCTGGTATAATTTCAAGGTAGTTAATACAGCATGGAAATGTGATATGAAAATCTCTGTGATTTTCTGTTTGATGACAAAGTCACAAGTTCTGCTAATACCATTGTGATTTGTTACATATACTATATTTGAAGGAAATGCTACGTGCAGCTAGAAGGTATTGAAAATTAAGATGTAATTTTGTTTGTCCAAGTTCATGGACACTCTGAAATTTATCCATGGTCTCCTCCCAGGGTTTTCTCTGAAGAAATTCTTAAGTAGATGAATGGAGGGGCACGGAAGTAGAGAGTAACAGAAGTAAAATGGGGTGAGGTAGGTGGAAGATGAATGTGACACTTTTGCTGGGGCTACTTCTGCTAAAACTATTAATGTTGTCCCTGTGATACTGAACAGGCTAAGTGCAGCTACTCAGTAAGTATGACCGAGTTTCTGAATAATTTCACCTTCATTTGAATCTAAGAGGAAATGATATCCCTCTTTCATTAACACAGAATTGTGATATCATCAGTGGCAGGCCTTGGTGTGCAGCCTGCCTGGGTGAGTTACCTGGGGCTCAGGGAGGCGTGCCCTACGACCTCTCTTTGGAGACTGGGTTATCAGAAGTCACTATGGAAACTTTGGCCAGAGACAATGAAACGTGCACATCCCTGTTCAGGGAGATTTCTATGGAAACTCTGTACGGCTTCCCATAGTTGTATTTATCTTTCTGCTGTTAGGTTTGGATGGGGAAAAGTTTGGCAATAGCATTGGTCATCAGAATTTCACTCCCCTTTTACTTAAGTGCTAGTCTTTTTTTTTTTTTTTTTTAAGTATAAAAAGGTAATGTAAACTATGAGTTTGACTTAATTGATCTGGGGTTTGGTGGATCAATTAAAATGTTGGTAGATGAATGATGAGACTTAATGTTTTTTAGATTTTAAGCTTCCCGGGGAAAGAAATTATCTTTTCTTTCTAAAGTGGCCACTAAGTGGCAGTTATTAAACAGATAGCTTTTTTAGGAGTGCTGATTTCTCTGAGATGTTCTAATGCAAATATTCATTGGATGCTTTCTATGAACATCTGACATTTTGCTTATCCTACCACTGGTAACATTTTGTGGTAATGCGTCTAGGATTTCTTTTAGTTCAAATTTCACAGATACCTAATGGAAATTATTTCTAACTCCTTGAGTTACTTATGCCACAGTTATTTACCTTCTTCTCTACTAATTGTGTATGTCCATAGATACATACTTAAGGGATACTTCAGATTATTAATATCCTAATATCCAGACCGGATTTGTTCGGGGTTGTATGATAATTTTGCGACAAGTTAGGTCTGAAGCAGAGGGCTGTGGATTTCAGCTGATTATGCTTTCAGCCCTACCATAATGCCTTGGAAGAAACTAAGAGACTCCGATGTCCTTCACTCAGTGTTTACTCCACCTGTACTATATTCTTGTCACTGTGGCAAATGTGTTAGAGATAGAGGGTGAGAAGAGAAGTTCTGTGCCCCTAAGGCATACAGACAAGCAGTATGAGGTGGTGAATGCTGATGGGGACTGTTGTGGGAACTGTGGGAAACCAGGTGGGAAGAGCAGATGAATCATAAGACTTCAAGAGAGTGGCTGAGAGGGTGCTATGAGGAGGGAAGAGCCAGAGTTTACCAGGAGGATTGAGGTGGGGGTGGAGGAGATAACAAGATGTGCAAGGCCTTGGAGGTGTAGCATGTTAGGCAATGACTCCTTTTGTTAGTGAAACATAACATTTAAAGGAGGACTAGCAGAAGCTGAGGCTAGATTGGAAAAGTAGAGTACTGTACAAAAGGTGGTTCTTTTTTCATGGTTCCTTCATCTCGAGCAGAAATAGCTTTGTTTGAAAGGAAATATACTTGCAAGTTATGGCCCTTGAGCTGAATTTTTAAGGAAAAGTAAAAATTTACCTTATGTAGAACAGGGAGAATGTTCCAGAAGGGGATGTGCAAAGTCTTGTGGGCCTGTGTGAGCATGACATTGGGGAAGATTGTAGTGGTTTGGTATTGCTGTATTGTAACACGGGAAGAGTGAGTGGCTAGAAAAAAATAAAAGCTAGGAAGGGAGGGCCTGCTGATTATGTTCCAGCACCAACTCTCTGGCACCAGCTGGGTGTCCTACAATTCAGTTCATTTCTGGCACTGGCTACCCAGAGTTTGCACAGACTCCACAAGTTAAGGGCAGAGGCCTTCAATTATGACTCTAACTACCCACAATTACCATCAGATCCCAGAAGTGAAAGGAGAAGGCCTCCTGAAAAGACTGCTCTTTTACCTCAGATGCTAGTTGCAAGTTGGGGCCCCAGGCCACCTACACTTGTGTCTGACTTGGCTACAAATTTGAGGATTCCCATGATTGCCATTCGAGTTCAGTAATTTGCTGGAATGACTGACGGAACTCAGAAAAGCACTATACTTACAATCACAGTTTTATTATAAAAGATACAACTCAGGAACAGCCAAATGGCAGAGGTGCTAGGACAAGATCTAGGGTGGCATGTGGGAGCGTGCAGCGCTTCCATGCCGTTTCCTCATGGGATCCGGGCACCAAGTAGGAAGCTCTACTGAGCTTTGGTGTCCAGACTTTTTGTTGAGGTTTCATTACATAGGCATGATGGGTTAAACCGTTGGCCATGAGATTGAATTCAATTTCCAATCCCTCCCCCTCCCTGAAGGTACGTGGGGGTTGGAGGGTGGGGGCTAACAATTCTAACCCTCTAATCATGTGGTTGGTCTTTCTGGTGACCAGCCCCCATCCTGAAGCTATGGAGGGGTCCCTCCCTGAGTCAACTCATTAACACCACAAAGACACTCCTGTCACTCAGGAAATTCCAAGGATTTTTGAAGCTCTGTGCCAGGAGCCAGGGACAAAGACCAGCTATATTATTTTTTGTTAAACTACATGATGAAATGTAAGTGCCATTCTATAGCATTCTAGATGCTTGTTATAATCTTACAGATGGTCTGTGCATTTGCCAACAAAAATATTAACATTTTGTATGTTAGTGGTTAACAGCTTATTTCAGAACTTACCACAGTTTCAAAAAGAAATAAAATAAAGGCTTTCCAGTTGTAGGTTATGATGGAAAAAGCAACTGGTATCTCTTGCTGTTCTTCTTTAGTAAAAGTAATACATGATCTAAACTCAGTTTAAGATTGTATTTGTAAATTTATCTCCTTAAAGGATAAAGCAGCCACGCACCCACATACCCCCTGCTGGGCATTCTTTAATTTGCAGGTAGGAAGGAAGTTTCTTTGTATCAGGAGTTTCTGCCCTGTGCCTGGGACTCTGTTGAATGTCAGATTTTAGTGACTCCAAGACTTTTGTAATCAGTTGTAGGGGAGGAAGACAATTCCTCTACCCTTTAGGTCCTTCTGGCTGGTCTAAGAATTAAATAGACATGAGACAGAATAACAGGAGAAAATCAAAGTTTGCTAGCATGTATACATGAGAGAAACCGAGAAAAACTGAGTATCTCGCCAGAATGGCTGAAGTTGTCATCTTAAATACCATCTTCAGCTAAAGACAAAGGAAGATGTTGGGGATGAGGGGAGTCATTTATGGGAGATTACCAGAAAAAGCACAGTAAACAAGAGTAAGGTTGTTATGCAGATTTGAGTCCTTGCCTTCCTCATCCGTAAGGGTTTCTAGAGATAAGGTCATCCCCCTCTTCCTGGTACAGAGAGGGAGACACCTTTAAAGGTGTCAGGGAATGGAGATTTCCCTTACAAATGTGAATGTCTCTTACAAAGGGTAACTTCTACTTGGTTTTCAGAGCTTTTCCCATGTCGGCAGTTTTTGAAAAATAACAAGCCCAAAATAATCCTCATGCCAAAGAGACTCATCTTGAGGTGGCAAATTCTGCTCCCCTGCACAGAAATGGAGCATTTTATAGGTACCTCTCTGGACAAGGTGAGTTGCAGTAATATAGAAGACTGCAAGCAACCTTTCATCCAAGTCTTTTGTCCAGAGATATCCACAGTATGATGAGACTAGTTAATATGCCACATTTTGTGCAGGTAAGTTAATTTTCTGTAGAAAACTCTCTGGAAACCTTTGTGAAGTTTGCTGGGGAGAGGCCTAGAACTGAAATGACTGGTGAGCAGTAGGAGGACCTAAGGTGCCATGAGTATCAGCTCACTTGGTGTCTGACCACATGTGGTTGTTCTCAAAGCAGCTAACTGACATGAGCATGAGGAATATCCTAAAAGCTAAGGGCCCAGTGTCTCCCCGTGGGCTGGAGATTGGGCCACGTGCAGGTTTATCTTTATTGCATCATCATGAAAGCTAATGGTTGTGGAATGAAAAGTTAAACCAAAGTTAAAATTACAACACAGCATAGCTGTCCTTAGTCCTGGGCAGATGAAGTTGTTCTGCAAAGCTGAATTTTCAAGATGGCTGATAATTAACCCCCTCTAGTACCAGGAACTATTTTAACTACTATTAGATGAAATGCATTCTGAACCCTATCAGGCTTCCCCCTGCCTTGCTGAACGTAAGCTAACCTATTGGTGGTAAGTTAAGGTCATCATTAAGAATATGAAGATTTTCCCACAAACCTGCTGCAGCGTAGTGGCTTACATATGCTCATAACTGCCCTCAGCTGCAGTGCTTGGATGTGTCATGGCTGTCTTTTAGAGTGGCTTCCCTTTTGGCAATGCATTTTCCTCATTGTTGCCTGCATGTCTGCTTTTAGCAGTCTCTTCTTGTGAATTTTTAAAGGTTCAGAAACTGGGTAACATAATTTTTATGTATATGCTGAGTCATCCAAATAAGTGAATGAACTTGATGACGTCTGTTTGGCTGTTCATGGTTTTTGTTTTGTTATACTTACTCTCTAGGACTTAATTTTTTATGTTGCTGATAAATAACTTAATTCTAAATAGTTAGTACCCATCCTCTCATCTCTTCCTTTCACTGTCTAGCAACAAATATGAAGTATGAGAGATAATTTTAAATATTGAACAGAGTGATTTTTATTTGAAAATATTATAAAACCATTTAAGGTTTGTTTTTTTTTTCCCCCGAATGATTTTTAAGTATTTTTTGTCTTTAGTTCAGTTTTCTCCTCTGGGTGTAGAAGTAATTCTACCTAATGAAAGGTTTAAAGATGCTCTCTAAAATGCTCTCCAAAAGAACTGCCTCTCTGGCAGTTAACTCTCATGGGGCTAAAATAGCTTTCAAACCCCTCCCAGTAATGGTTAGTTTTAAAGTATCTGACCTGTTTGTGTGCCAGGTGGGAGTTCATCTCACTTAAGGCAGCAATGCAGCTCTTGAAAGAAGTTTTATAAAAGCAAAGCACCACTCTGTAAAAAACAAAGCATTTTAATGTGAGCCAGTGTTACTTCTGGAGGAGCTCAGTTGCTCTCCTGGAAAGACATACTGCAATTTCTAAAACAACTGTGGGAATGCTGCTCCTCGTGCAGTCAGATCACATCTCAATTTCAGTTGTTGAGTGCTGGTTAATTCATCTAAAGTTTGCACAGGGAATAAGGTGAATCACAAGCATTCATCTATCCGTAAAGATAAGGATCATCATTATTTAAACTTGTGTGGTGCTTTAAAATTTCTCAGTGATGATCCAGTTTAGTTCTTAAATTACCCTGACAATAATACTCAAGTTGCATTAGCTACTGTTTTCTGCCATGTTTCTCTACTGCTTAGTACTTTGAGAATATATCTCTGACATACACTTATAACTTTGTATTCTAATTATTTGTTTATATGCTGTTAGACTTGAAGCTTCTGAAGGGCCATTGACATATCTTTTTCTTGCCCAATATCAGTGTCTATTACCTATGGAGGACTCACAAATGTTTGTTGAATTAACAAATGCTGAACTCCTAATCCATTTTCCTTTCTCCACTGGCCTGGCTAACTACTTATCCTGGGAGACTCAGCTCAGCTATCCCTTCCTCTAAGGAGCCATCACTGACACTCACCTCCCTGACTAGCTTTAGTGCCCCTTTTCTTTGTGCCCTAAATGACTGGAATAGCTCTATCACTGCTTCCACCATTGCAATATGATTATTGGCCCACCCCACTTGAATTGAGAATGGGCTTGAGTCTTACCCAACCTTGAATCAGTGGTGCCAACTACAGTACCTGGCACACAGTAGTTACTCAATACACTTTTATAGATTTAAAGAGTGAACGAAGATAAGGTTGTAATTGTAGACTGATAAGACCTCGAATGCTTTGCTCAGAAATTTGGAATGTATTGTGGAGGTACTTGTAGAAGTTTGCTTTTTTATCCTACTGTGTTAATTATATAAATAATAAAGAGGAAAAATTAAAGAAAAAATATTTCTACCAGTAAGATACATAAAGTGATTTTAAAATACATCCATTGCCATTTCTTGTTTCTAATACATTCAGGTAGTTAATTCAACAGCTAACTGATTGCCCCCCCCATATGCCAGGTAATATGCAAGGTTAAGGATATTGAAGTACAAAATTTACTCTTTTCCTTTATGTCAGGTAAAATTCAGTTGTCAGCAAAATATGGAATCACCGGTCTCCTACATCATTTGGGCTAAGAATCATATTGGACACCATCAGTCCCCAGCCACTCAATATCCATTCAGGCATAAATTCTTTGATTGTAACTTGCAATGTCCCTTTTATCTTTTTTTTTTTTTTTTGTGAGGAAGATCAGCCCTGAGCTAACATCCATGCTAATCCTCCTCTTTTTTTTGCTGAGGAAGACCGGCTCGGAGCTAACATCTATTGCCAATCCTCCTCCTTTTTTACCCCCAAAGCCCCAGTAGATAGTTGTATGTCATAGTTGCACATCCTTCTAGTTGCTGTATGTGGGACGTGGCCTCAGCATGGCCAGAGAAGCGGTGCGTCGGTGCGCGCCCGGGATCCGAACCCGGGCAGCCAGTAGCAGAGCGTGCACACTTAACCGCTAAGCCACAGGGCTGGCCCTGTCCCTTTTATCTTTTCCCACTTCTCCAATGTCGTTTCCCTAGATTGGTCTACCATCGTTGGTTTACTATTCCTAATATTTCCTCTGTATGTTAACATAAAAAATTATATTATTGTGCACTTGTATTCATGTTGCTTTGTAATTCTCCCCACTGTGTTTATGTCTACATGGTCTGTATCTCCATCTGGATTAAGGGCAATACTTTGTACGAGTTATTCACAAAAATAGTGGTTAAATGAAAGAGAAGTTACTCTTGAATAAAAATTCCTAAGATAATCAACATTTTTAACTCTCCTCCGTTTCTTCACATTTCATTACCAGCAGCCATCAACATATTACTTGTACAGTAACGAATGTTGGGAATGATTTTTGTGGGGCCTCTTGACAAAACATGCGAATGGGGAACTCTTTGTTGGGGAAGAAGATGGAGTGTACTTAACATCGTTGAGTGCCTCTATGATACATCACAAATGTTTGTGATCCCCAGACTCTTTTAGCACTTAGCAGATAATGTTTGTCTTCTCTAGGGTTGTGTAAGCTAAGGAAATTGCACATCTGTTTTGAATAATTTGACCTTACATCACATTTTTAAGTAAAGCCACATGAGTGTTATTATATCATTTTATTGCATTAGGAAGCAACAAGAATAAACAGTGTGCTCTGGGCTTCTGAAGAGATGCAGAGGTTGATCTAATTGTTTATGCTTTATTAAATGTTTTGTTTAAAATTCATATTTTTCAGCGAACCTTGGTAGTTTTTAAAGAAATAGATTTTATTCTCATCTCCTTATTTTGCATTCTGTCACTAACTCTTTTGTTTACTTGAGGAAAAAAATAATAGAACTAATTTTGGCTCCATACTGTCATTTTAAGCATGGTAGGTTTTAATTTTTGTTTTTAAATAAGAGAATAAATAGCTCACGTGATTTGAGAATTGACCAATTTTATTTTTTAAGAGTTATAATTCAAAGCTGAACATGACCCTAACAGCTTCTAGTCATTTGTTTTGTTCTTCTATTTTTCAATTTCTCCAGAGAGCATACACCACAAAGATTTGGTTATCTGACTCTGAGATGTGCTGTGAAATCTTGATTATATATTGGGTTAAAACATCAGTACTATGATAAGACTGACTGGATTAAAATCTTGGTTTTTCTGTCTCACCTTGGGGAAGATTTTTAAGCCTTCTGAATATAAAGTGATAATAATAATCCCCTCAATAGGTTTTCGAGGGGACCAAATAAAAGAGCGGATATAGGGTGCTTAGCAGAGTGAGTGGCACCCAGCAAGTACTTGATAAATATTCATAACAACAACAATAATAATAATGTGAAGAGGAAGTCATGATGATTGTCCCTGCTTGGAACAGAGAGGGCCAAGAGACAGTGTCCTCTAGACTCAAACCTGCTTTCACATTAGCCAGCCTGCTGTTCTCTGAGGTAACAGGGCCACTTTATGGACACGACTGGCTATTAGCATTAATAAAAAAAATTACTATTTTCATGTCTGGAGCAGTTGTTTAGTACTTATATCCAATAAATTAAAACCCTGGAAAATTAAAAATACCTTTTGGCCAGAACCCTGACTTGTAGGACTCTATTCTACAGCAGTAAGTGTCAGTGTCTTCCGTGGATGTTTCTTGGCGTGCACGTAGTAGCAGCAGGTATTCAACACGGTGAGCTGGGTCCATATGTCCGCATTGGCCTAGAGAGTTGTCCACGCTATGTTGTTGGTTAGGGGACAAAACGAAATGCAGAGGAATGTGTCAGGTTATTATTCTTAGAAAAAAATAGAAAAAGGCTAAAAAAATACTCACCTCTTGTAGGTGAATTTATGTTTGTGTGTATAAAGAAGGGTGTGAAGGAAATACACTATTGCCTCAGTGGGATAAGTTTGTGGGTTTTGAGAGTAAAGAAGAAGTGGTTAATTTTTCCTTTGAATTCCTTTATTTTTTGACTTTTTATTATGGCATATATTACTTTTGTTAGTTAAAAAAGGTAAAGTAAAAAGTTAAAGCACAGGGTAAGACAGAACTGGGCCTATGTATGAAAAGTCTGCAAGGATGTTTAGAATTGCTCTATCTAGTTCTTTGCTATTGAAAAAGCTAATATAGGGCCGGCCCCGTGGCTTGGTGGTTAAGTGCGCGCGCTGCGATGCTGGTGGCCCGGGTTCGGATCCCGGGTGCGCATCGAGGCACCACTTCTCCGTCCATCCTGAGGCCGAGTCCCACGTACAGCAACTAGAAGGATGTGCAGCTATGACATACAACTATCTGCTGGGGCTTTGGGGGGAGAAATAAAATAAATAAAATCTTATAAAAAAAAAAAAAAAAGAAAAAGCTAATATATATACTTTTCCTTGGAATTTCCCCAAGTATACAGTTTTTTCTCTTGTAAGCAGATCAATTCATCAAGTGAGTATGTTTTGAAAGGAGCTTAATAAAAATGAATAATTTAAATTGGTTAAAATTTAAGCTAAATGAAATTTACTTAAAAGGGAAAATAAAATGTGCTAGAAGAGAGAAAAAAAAAAATCTCTTTAGAACTCCATGAAGGATGAGAGAGAGGTGTTTTAAAACCTTAGGTTTTATTATAAATGTAAGAAGTTATAATGCATTCTGAAGGAAAAAACAACTAAAACTAAATAGTAGAACTCCTATAAAAAGTAACTTTCCACGCAGTCAAGCTTAGAGACACAGTGATAGAATAAATATATCTGAATTTATTTTTAGATCACCTGTCTAATAGACTAAATCAAGATGTACAGAATTGAACTATTTTAATACTAAGGTAGAGAGAAAACCAAAATCTCCACTTAGAAATGCTTCAGGAATGATGATTGAAATATGTAACAGTGGGTAAATATTCAATATACTATGGTACCGTCAAGGATGCCATGGGTATAAATGGAGCACTTTTGTAACATACACCATTCTTGCCAGAAACGTGGGCTTTACCATCTTGACTCTTTTTTTCAGTTAATTTGTAAAATTCCTTCTTCTCTCTCCCTGTGTATGTGTATATTTGTGTATACGTATAATGTGTGTGTGTGTGTGTGTAATTCACAAGGTATCTATTGACATAAACTCAATCTTAGATGATGTTTAAAAAATGAGTTTAGATCAAATTAAATTTCCCAATAGATTATCTTTTTCTGAATCACATATACAACTGAGTGCTCTCGGAAAGATGCATTAATTTTCTGTAATGCATTTTCAGTGATATAACATGATCCAAAATTCAGCCCATTTAGATATTGTTAGTTTTTTAAAAACTTTTTTATCATTTAAAACTTTAATTATGAAAATGTTCAAAATATACAAGGGTAGAGAGCATACTTCTGTGAACCCCATATAATTATCACCTAGATTCAACCAGATATTGTTAGCTTTTGCTGCATAACACACCATCCCCAAACTTGGTGTCTTAAAACAGTACCCATAGCTGACACTTCTGTGGGGCACCAATTAGGGCTGGGCTCAGCTGAGTGGTTTTGCTAATCTGGGCATACATGGCTAGCCTTGGCTGGGCTTCTTCATGCATCAGCAGTCAGCTGTTGGATCAGCTTGGGCCTGGCTGGGAAGGCTCATCTCTGTTTCACCGGGTCTCCCGTCCCCAGCAGGCTAGCCCGGAGTTGCTCGCCTGGTGGTGAACATGTATGTTCACGTGTTTCTTCTTCTCTGGTAGTTTTGGGTTTACTTATCAGAATTAGACTATATCTCTATCTCTATCTCTATCTCTAGAGATAGAGGATATAATGTTCTTCCTAAAGTTGTCTAACTAATGTGCAGTCTCTTAAACTGAGAGCTTAAACTAAGAACACAGACTCTGAGCCAGTTTGCCTGGGGGTCATATCTCATCTCTACTGCTTACTAGCTGAATGACCTTGAACAAGTTACTTAACCTCTCTGTATGCCTCAGCTTTCTCATCCTCTGTAAGAGTTAAAAGAGTTAATATATGTGAAGCACTTAGATGCCTGGTACATATTAAATATCATATAAATGTTAGCTATTATTACTCCCCATATTAATAGTCAATATATTTACCTATTTATTTAACTATTTGAAAGTTATTAATAATTAGTGTTGTAATACAATTAACAGCTTTCACAATCACCATTAACTATTGTAACATTTTACTCTTGCAATAAAAAACATACATTTATAATTCATCAGATTTGGTAAAAATTCAACATTTAAATCACATTAGGAGGGCCGGCCCCGTGGCTTGTGGTTAAGTGCACGCGCTCCGATGCTGGCGGCCCGGGTTCGGATCCCGGGTGCGCACCGAGGCACCACTTCTCCGTTCATCCTGGGGCCGAGTCCCACATACAGCAACTGGAAGGATGTGCAGCTATGACATACAGCTATCTACTGGGGCTTTGGGGGGAAAAAATAAATAAATAAAATCTTTAAAAAAAAAATAAATAAATCACATTAGGAGATTTTACACTCTGGAGTTACATCTAGAATGATTACGTATATTTGAAGATTAATGTTTAGATATTGAAACTGAATCTGAATGGCATATCTGGTTTGTGTCACTGACCTTATTATGTTGAGTAGATGCAGACGATGGTAGCCTGTATAATCACACGATCATTGATACACACGAGTGCAGGGGCTCCGGAAATTACCTTGTAGTAGGCATTCAGCTATTTCATCTTCCTATGCTAAGGCCAAATACATTTGGGTGAAAACCAGAGTCGAGGTCAAACTTTGGCACAGGCCTACTATGTACAGGCATTCTTCTAAGAAACTTTCTACGTGAATCATCTCATTTAATTCACTGAACAACCTCTTTGAAGTTGGTACAGTGTTATTCCCACTTCCTAGATTAGGAAACTGAGGCATAGTGAAGTTAGCTAACTTGCTCAGCGACATCCAGTTAAGTGGCTGAGTTGAGATCCAAATACCAGCTGGCTGGCTGCGGAGCCCCATCTCTTCCCACCAACTCAAGGAGGCCATATGCCTTGTCACGCACCAGAGTGAGTCCTTTGCCCACTCTAGTCCACGTGGCCCTCAGAATGTCTTTTAAAGTAGACACTCCTTTTGTTATTTTATGGATGAGTCAACTCAGGTTTAGGGTGATTTTCATAAGGTCACAGGGCTAAGTAAGGTTTGTAGGTGAGATTTCTCTCCCCACCAGTGGGGCAAAGAGCGCGACTCTATGGTCTTTACCATTACTGCTGTAATAATGACAATGCTTCCTTCCTTAACTCGTGCAGGAGCTTCACCAGAATCTCGCAAACGTTTGGTTTTGAAATCTTTACATATTTAAGAAATTTACTCATGTTTAAAATTATACCTGAAATTTGCTTTAATTTAAATTTTTTGATTTAATGGTGAAGATGAGTATTTCCCAGGCATCTCTTCACTAACTGTATTTCTACAATTGCTAATGCAAATTGCCTTTTCATATCATTTGCTAATTATTTGCTGGTATCTTGATGCTTTTTCTGATTACTTAATCCAACAGATTCCTTAAATTCCAGGCTGTTTTGATCATTTATAAATTTGATATTGTATCGTCAGTTTAATGCGGAAACCAGTTTAATTTCCTTTACTGGCTCACCTTGTTGAGTTTTGGTAATTCCTTGCTCCTGCCCTCTGATCAAGCAGTGCAAATTCCCGTGTAGCTTTGGCTTCTGACCCCAGCCAGGCTAGTGAAACATCTTAAGCAAATCCTTTAGTTTCCTCTTCAGGAAGATGGGGAGCTCTCAATCAGGGATGTTAACAGAACCCTTGGAGTTGTTTGGAGAACTCTTCTGTATGACGAAGGATGATGTAGCTAGCTCCTTTTGAGCACCATTAGCAGGCTTCTAGTAAAACTGAAAATGTCAAAGGTGATGCACTTTTAAAATATTTAAGTTTGGTTTACATTTTATATAGAAGCTAACTATATAATATCTTCTTTAAGCAAGGCAGTTTAGCTGGTAGGCTATCACCAGATACACATATAAAAAAATCATCTCTAAATCAGCAGTAGTTTAGGGAAAAAAAGAAGCAGAAGCTTATATTGTGATAGCTTGTGTCATTCTGAGATTTAGAACAAAACGAACTAGTTTCTAAAGATGTCAATCAGTAAAAAGCCTGACGTATGGGAAATTAAGCAGTCTCTTAAGAACGTCCTAAACAGTCTACTTGTCACTTCTGCATTGTACTTGTGGCTCATTTCCTGAGATACAGTCATTAGCATCGTCAGATAGTTAAAAGGTTGTGTTTGCTTTACTCTGTGGTTGTTCGTTACTTATAAATTGTAAAGCGCACAGCTAGTGTTTTCCAGCCAAGTCACTGAAGCAGCTTGTCCGGATGACACATTGTAATATGCGTTAGTTCTCATTGGAGCTTCCCTATTCTTGTGAAGGGAGAGCATGTGGTGGAACTCAATGGAACCCTCAGGGCTTCTTCCATTTTCTGTGAGCCTCCTCCTTCCTTCTTTGTCTCATATGATAATTGTCTCAAAATTCTTTTTTTTTAAGAGTTACTAGTTGATAGTTCTAAATCTACAAATTTTACAGGCAGTTCAGGTTGTAGTTATATGAATGTTGGTGAACCTAGTGGATCTGATTTGTTAATTCTGTGAAATTTTTTTTTCTGTGCTGAATACAAAATATTTAAAATATGACATACAGCTAAACTGTGAGGTTCTTGCTGGAGGAATTGATCCAAGTTTTATTGTTTGTATTTCTCAAAATGCCCAGTACATGATGGGCACTCAGAGGAGTCCGGCCTTGGCTAAAAGTAACTAGTTAAGGTCAATGAATTTATTTCGGTCAGCTCAGTATTTTTATGAATAATCAGTAATAAAAATACCCATTCAGTTAGGCTGTGAATCTCTAAATTGACAATTGCGTATCTCTTGGGTATTTAATATAAATGTCTGAAGCAAGTGTTTTATGCACATTTTAGGTATATAAGCTATGCTTATTATTAACTTTAGAGCACCTAGATTGATGTGGAGTCCCCTCGTGGAGAACAGAGTGCCATTTGCTAACATATGACTTGGAGGAAGGCCCACGCCAGGGCAGCCGTCGCCTTCTCCCCCAGTGAGCGCCAGCTGGACTCCTGAGGAGTGGAGCACGTGCAGTTGGTTAGAGTTTTGCTGGGGCTTCCCTGTGCATGGTGCTGCTTCTTTGCCATCTTACTGTATTTGCACCACCATATTAGGAACGTGGCAAAAATTAGTGCAACTAACATGGTGTTGCCCAGTGATTGTTGAGAATCCACAAGAAAGGCAAAAGAGAAGACAGAATAGAAAGGGAGATATGACATTTGGGTGCAGGGACAATTTTTTTTGTTAAAGTTTTCTTCTCTAGTGGTTGCCAAATAAGTATTTCACGTTTGTACTAGGGTGAAATTTCTGAAAGGGGCATAGACGAGGCAGTGGCTTAAGAAGGATGGGTGACATCTGGTCTGAAGAGCCTGACTGTGGCTGTGGAGACGGCGGTTTCATCAGGCTGAAATGGGTGCTAATAAGTATTTTTAAAGTGATGGTGGCGTCTCCCTGCAGAGGCTTTGTTCCCTTTGAGCTGTGCTCTGAGTTCATTTATTTCTCCCCAGGCTTCCATCTTCCCTTGTTCCTGAGGTTTCTCATCAGAAAAGACATGTTCTTGAGGGCCACTGTCAGTACCGGCTGAGGAGCAGGAGGAGGGATGCAGCTGGTGTTTTGATGTTTGGGGGATGAGACCAAATTTAAAATTACAAATTAAAAATAAAAAGCTTTCCTACTGAGGAGGCAGAGTGCAGTTTAGATCTTGTTGATTTTGGTTACAGGGGAGGAGTTGCAGTGTGGCCTTAAAGCATTCGAGGGCTGTGCAATCAATTGTGGGTTGCACCCAACATTCACTTACTTATTTATGTTGCAAAACAAAATAGGGTAGAATAGGAAATGTGAGTATGATACACATACACACGTAGTAAGAAACATAGTGACGCACAATTTTTCAGGAAAGTTTTGTGTCTGAATGTGTGTGTGTATGTAAGTGTATGTATGCACACGCAGCATCTCACACGTACACTGGGTTGCAGTATACACTGTATTTGGTACTTTGAGTTATGGTCAAACTGTTTGGAAAATACTGGTTTTAGAGCATTGCCTTTGGAGGGTGAATGTAAAAAGTTCAAATTCCCCCAGTTCTATCCAGTGCTGTCAGTGGGCCGCTTCAGTGAGTTAACTGTTCTCTCTGTTTCTTGGGGTCTTCATTGTTGGGAGGACTGAATGAGATGGAGTGTATGGAGCCCCTGGCCTAGGCACTGGAGGACACATTTTACTTCCCTGCGCTCTCCCCTTTTCCTTAAGAACAGCCAATGTAAGTGATGATTCCTGCACCGTGTTCTGCCCACTTCTCTCTTTTCTTGCCTTGAAGCTGGTTGTTTTCTGAGTTCAGAGTCTCAATGCTGCCTTTTCATTCACCATGATCGTGTTTGTCTCCTCCCTGTTTGTCCACTTGCTTCCCACTCTCCCTCTTCCTTTTCTTTCACTACTTTCTTTCATAGCCAAAAGACTTGGGATTATAGCCATTATCTTTGGGTTAAGAAACCAGAGGATTTTTTTTCATTCCTTTCTTTCAGTTTGTCTGTCTCAGTCTTCCCCTTCTGCTGTTGAGGAAAAATGTAAATTTGCGTACCCAGGATGCCGTACCGTTATAACGTGAAGCCTGTGCCACTCAGTGTGGTCTGCAGATCACACCTGGTCCGCACATTGTTCCTGGTCCATGACCAGGATAGAAATGGAGAGCAAGTCTTTAGAAATTTTTATAGGAATTTGATAGAGTAATTTTATGTTTATTTAATCTAATAACAAATTTGGGCTTGCATTTTGCATGTCTTTTTATTTCCTTTTTCTAGAAATTCGTGTTTATTATATTTTACATAAATTTGATCTGAGATGCATTGGAAATTTAAAAACTGGTCCTTCATCATAGATTCTTTGAGAAGCGCTGCTCCAGATAACTGAATTGTTACAACTAGTGTAGCTAAATAGGTGGTAAGAACTACAAATGGCTTTGTAAACTAGAGAGAGGCAGGATATTTGCCAGCAAAGGTAGAACTTGTAAACTTCGTATGTAGCTTTTGGGTCTTAAGTCAAATTTGAAGGCACGGTCAGAGAGAAAAAATGAAGACAAAACAACCAAAGAGAGAAAAAGACCAATCAATGGTCTGTGCACTTTTACTAAAACTAAGAAGCTTAAAAAGTGAATGTTATAATGGTTTTAAAGCTTATAAAATGCTGCTTCTCTGTCAGCTGAAGTATTTAATAACACACATAATTCTCTCTTCCTGCTGGATGACGGGAACCCCCCCCTTTTTTGTTGTGTGCACAAGATTTCTCAAATGTAGGAAGAGAATTCCTGCAGTTTCCTCAGCGTTTAAAAATCCAGAGCCTCTACCACACCAATGCAGATTTTAATGATGGGGTGGAAGGGAATAACTAATTATATGTAGTTATTACTGCTGTCACAAACAATGATGGAAGATAGTCTAATCAAAAGCATTTGCCAGTGGATATGATTAAGCTAAATTTAATTCACCCAAAGATTCAAGAATGCGAACATTGCATGTTCTCATAACGGAGTTTTCCTTTTCAGGGAAACCAAAATAATTATTCTTATAGACCTTCAGAGTCTGCATGTAAATACTGCCCCTTGCGAAACTGACTCCGTTACGTGGAGCTCTTTTCATTTGCCTGCAATGTTGCATTCTCTCCTTCTGTACTAGTGACTTAAGGGTGTTTTGTTATCTGAACACAAACAGAATTTCATGCTAATTTAATTCTGATTTCTTTTATTTATTTGCCCAGTTGGAGTGTTTTTTTGTAGGGAAAAAAAGTTGGGGTAAGGAAGTACCTACCGAGGGAGACCCAATTACTCTTTGAAAATGCATTTCCTCACAGTCAAAACATTGAAGTAGAAGGTGAAAATGACACATTCAGCCATATAGGGAGGTTTAAAAAAAACAGACTTAATAGTCTAAAATTGAATATAAATGCTTTGATTTCTTTAAGCAGTGGGTTGGTGAGTTGACTTTACTTTCATAGCAGATAGGTGATAAAATCTAACCATTAAAAGGCATCTCTTCCCTCCCACATGCCATTCCTTTATGCACAACTGTGAATTTACCCCAGGATTCTGGGTTGCTAGACTATGCTAAACATAAGCATTCACACTTTCTTCTGTAAACTCACTGTAAAACAATAGTGCGGCACTATTAGGAAATACTTGTGTTGCTGAAATGTCACCTTCTATACTTTGAAGCCAGGAGATAAGTCCTCATGATCACCCACAGAAATGCAGATCCCCTTCCCAAAGCTTAGATGTAGGGCCAAGATTAATTGAGGTGAAGGTTTCATAATATTTCAATACTTATGTGTTCCTCCCTCATAAGGAAAGGAAACTTAAAAATGACCACTTAGTCGAATTAGGATAGGACCAGGAGGGTTGTGAGGTGGACAGGTGGAAATCTATAGAGCTAAATGCTAAGGAATTGCAGATAATTTAGAGAAGCCGTGGATTTAGGAGGTGTGAGGAAACTGTTGGGGGAGGAAGAGTATCCTCTACCGACTCTGGGTCCTTTCTGGCTAGGTTACAAATTACATTGACATGAAACCAAATAGCAGGAGAAAATCAAACAAAGTTTAATAACATGTATATAAGGGAGAAACCAGGGAAATGAGTTTCTCAACAAATGATGGAGGTTTTCACCTTAAATAGATTTAGATAAAGACAAAGGAGGATGTTGGGGGTGGTGGAGGATACAGCTATGGGGGATTTAAGAGGGGAAGAAGACAACTCACAGGGAGATGAAAATGCAAATGTTTGTCTGACAACTCTTTACAGGGCCACCTAGAGAATGGCCTGGGAGAGACAGAATTTTTGATAAGATGGACTTGTTGGTGCCTTTCCTATCGCAGCATCTATTTTACATTATATTACAGCCATCATATGGTAGTGGCTCCTTCCTGAAACAGGCCTTCTATGTTAAATTCTTTAGGCAGTTTGGGAGAGGAAGCTCAAATATTCTTCAGAGAAAATAATCAAGGTAAA
The DNA here is from genome assembly GCF_057802395.1 of Ceratotherium simum simum. Classification (NCBI taxonomy): domain Eukaryota; kingdom Metazoa; phylum Chordata; class Mammalia; order Perissodactyla; family Rhinocerotidae; genus Ceratotherium; species Ceratotherium simum. The sequence goes on from NC_141913.1 coordinate 2,328,545, forward strand.
GAGACATATTTTGATCTCCCACAAAACAAAGTAATCATTATGATAATCGCCAGCATTTTTTGAGCTCATGCTATGTGGCAAGCATTGTCCTAAGTGCCTTCTATGTATGAATCCTTGATTGTGGAGGCTACATAGAAATACCAATTGAGAGCCTCTGGAGGAATAAAACAGAGAATTCTCAGGGGACCCTATCCCAGGGAACAAGTGTGGGTAAAGAGAGACTTTTCCTCTAAAAAACTGTGCATGTTGACATCAGAGTGCTGCTCAGTTGGTTTCTGGATAGTTTGGAAGAAGCGTAACTCTGCCCATGAGAGTGGGCAGTCCAGACGGCACTGCCTCCTGAGGGCCAGAACAAGAGAAGGCGGGAGACAGTGCGGGAGAATAAGCGTTTCCACCAGCGCCGTATGTGCTCTTGGAAAACCCCTGACTAATTTCACAGAATCACACACTAAAAATGATCGATCTTGTGAGAAAAATGGGGTTGACTACACAAAATCTATGCTGCTTTGTAGCCAGAGAACCAACAAAAACAGTAACAACCCTAATGAAAATACTGGCCCCATTCACTCCCCTCTGGTACTTAGGATCCCAGTGAGTCCGTCCTAAGCCCTGTGGCCTGGGCTCCAGCTTCCTCCTCCTCCCTAGAGAGGCCCTTGAAGTCATTGCCTTCTAACAGAGACCACTTTCTGCCGAGCTAAAAATGTGATCCAGGGTTTGCCTTATTCATCAGTCAGGGTTCTTTCCTTTTTAAACACAGGAGGGGAGCAGAAACGTCAGTTTCTTCACATGTTCTCGCAGTTTCCCAGACAGCTTAACAGAGTGGGAAGAGGAATGGCTCTTGAAACCACTAAACTTCTTGCCACTTCTTATGCTAAACGAAGGCAATTTTGCAGGATTTTTAGCTTTGTTTAAAGGCCATGATGTCGCCCCCTTTATCTGGGGAAAAATTTGCCCTGATCACTCTAAAACTTTAAAGTCCTGAAAAAAATCACCCATGAACCAAAGGGACTCCTGTGTTAGATGGATGTCACTGCCCTATGTGAACTAATCTACATTACAGAAGCATGCCTTATTTATAAAACAGGCTGTATTCTGGCTCAAAAAGGGGAGAAAGGAGTATAAAAATTAGGATCATTTGAGTATTTGTAACTTAGAATACCTGGATTTCACCTCAACCTCAAAATAAAAATTTCTATATACTTTGGACAGCTCAAAAGCTGAGAGAGCATTTTGTGCTGGAATGGAGCACAGTGGAGTAAATATTGGAGGATGGACTGTGGAACTAGGAAAATAGTATTTTGGGAAACTCTGGTGATTTACTGAACAGTAATGGTAGAAAGTTACCCAGCTTATGGCAACATGTGAAAAGAGGCTCCTGTGTTTCAGCTTCATCCAGGCATCCAAACTAGACTTCATGGGATATGGGAAACATGCACTTTTGCCGTCCTCTGTATATTGCCAGTGTTTACCACCACTGGCTACCCAAGTTCAATTGATCGAAACACTGCAAGAAATACTATTCTTGGCAGTGTGGCAATACTGAAGGTTTTGGTGATTCAAACTTGGCCTGATGGCCGTGTCATGCCTCAACCCCATCAGTAAGAATGTACATTCTAACTATGTTTTGGATAGCAGAGCCCCAAATGATAGAATATGGAATAAATCCACTTATATTTTAAGAGCAGAAAAGTACAATTTTAAACTCATGTTACAAACACCAACAGCCTGCTTTAGATTTGTGATGGGATTGGTGAACCCTGTGCATTTTGAAGATTACTTTGCATTGTGTAGACTTGAGCTAACCCAAATTATTTCAGTGATATTCTCTTGACACCTGTTCCCTTTCTCTGACCCCAACTCGTTCATAAATCACATTTGCAGTTCTTCCTCATTGCTGGGATACATGCCCCATAGATAATCCTTACCTTGTGGCTTGGCTTTCATGTTTCCAGGTGCATAGCATTCATCTCTTGAAAAATTGCTCTATTTTCACATAGCTACTCTGATTTTCCTTCACTGTCATGAGGGGTTTGTTTTCTTCATGTATGCTCAAATGGCACGTGAAGCAACATAGGGTACTGGAGTGTGACAATATGAGTAGTGGGCTGGAAACCCAGAGGATCACAGTTCTGGTCTTGCCACTAACTCATCCTAAAACCTGGATAAGCTGCTTCCTAATTTCTCTGTGACTCACTTCCTATTTATCTTAAATGGCATTAATGCTAGCTCACCTCATATAAGGGCATGGTGAGGGTAACAGCCATAAGCAAACATTTTATAATATTGATCCCTTAACAAAAGCCTATTAATTTATAAAGGATATATCTACATTTATGTTTTTTATTTAGTCCTTATAATAATTTTCTGGGAAAGGTAGTCTTCTCATTTTGCGGTTTAGAAAATCACAGTTTGTAGACAAGATAAAAATTCCACACTTTTTCTAGCATTATGTATGCATGTTTATAGATATGTGTTGATGTGTACCAAAACACAAACTATATGTACTGTACACACAAACATACATACACACACTACCGTGAAGATTGTGGTTCACAATCAGGGAAGTTTTCAAAAGAATACTCAATTGGAGTATTGAAGTCATGAGTCCAACCTCACCTGAGGTAGTATTTTTTTTTTTTTTTTGCATTTTTATACTCCAAATTTAGGTGTATTTCCCCCTTGGAGTTTCAATATATTTTTCCTCTCTGCTAAGGAGGACTTAGGATGTTTTCCCTTTTGTCATAGAACATTTTGCTTTTATCTTTCTTTATGTGATATATAAAATTCATACAATTTTTTTAGTTGCCTTTTTTGTTAATCTTAGACATGAGGAGGGCCCAAGTGACATCTCTGATGCCAGGGTATGGAAAGCTTGAATCCATGGGGAAATTCTTCAGCACTCATGGGTGGGTTAGTGCCATGGATGTGAAGATACTGAAAGCTCATAGAGTCTTCTGAGAAAGACCATCCTCCAATTTGCACAGCGAGTGCGTCACTGTGCTCAGTCATACCCCGTCATGAAAACACCTCCCCTGTCAGGGAGAAGTCGGTGGTCCCAGCAGTGGGCAGGAGTGGTGGTGCTGAACTGCAAGAGGATCATGTTATATGGACAACAAGGAGCGTCCTGGGGCTAATCAAGTTTTCTAAGATTCCAAAAACCACACCAATCTGTTATCTTTCTCTAGATTATATGAGAATCTTAATGTGGCTGTGATGACTAAATGGTGGTACTGTTATAGAATAGTGCTGTACAATAGAACTTTCTGAGATGATGGAAAGGTTCAATATCTGTGCTGCTCAATATGGTAGCAACTAGCCACATGTGGCTATTGAGCGCTTGAAATAGGACTAGTGTGACTGAAGACCTAAACTTTTAATATCATGGAATTTAAATTATTTATTTTTAGATAGCCACATGTGGCTAGTGACTACCAGACTGATCAGTGCACGTCTGCAAATTATGCATATTTTTCCTTAGGAGACTAATTGCAACGACATCAAGGGAATTTTCCATTTGCTGATCTTGAGAACACTTTGGGGGTAAAAAGGTATGAAAGAGATGGAACTTTTAAAACCTAAGTAAGATATGTGGAATTGCAGTGTCAACCCATGTAAATGATGGTGGCTTTTCAGAAATGACTGGAAAGTAGTGTTTCAGGTTGTGACTCTCCTTTGATTTTGTTTTTACAGGCTCTTTCATGTTGGTGAACACATCCGGGAGATCTGAGGGGCAGAGAGCCCACCTCCTCTTACCTCAGCTTAAAGAAAATGATACCCACTGCATTGATTTTCACTATTTTGTATCTAGCAAGAGTAATTCTGCTCCTGGGATACTCAATGTCTACGTGAAGGTCAATAATGGGCCTTTGGGGAATCCTATCTGGAATATATCTGGAGACCCGACACGAACGTGGAACAGGGCAGAGCTGGCCATTAGTACTTTTTGGCCTAACTTTTATCAGGTATGCTCTTTGATTTCATTTCACGTTTTGATGCATCCTCTAACTTCTAAAATTATGAATTGCTTTTATTAGTATAATCAAAGAAAGTATAAGAAGTGTTGGTATTTTTTTTATACCAATGTAAGGAAAGCTTATGCTATTTGATAGGGAGCGTATTAAGGCTTTGTTTTGTTGTTACACAACCTTGAGAAATGAGTAAAAAATACCCTTCAAACTTGTTTATGCATACATTGCGTTAAGAAAATAAAAGCAGTAACCTGCAGCAGGGTAGGAAGTGCTATCTGCAAGAAAATTTTACTTTCTGTATTAAGTAAGCCATGTCTGACCCAGGGAGATAGCACTTGATTCTACAAGAAGCAGCCCCTTCTCCCGTGAGTGGATCTCAGGAGTAAATGTGTCATTCAGAAGGGAGCCCTTGTGAAGATCAGCTAGTGAGGTGCAGGTCCCTGCTCCCACCCTGTAAGCAATGGGAGGAAAATACCATATGTAGACTGAGTCCTTGTCATGAAGGGGCTGCTGTCCTGTGATTTGGAATGTTCTGTTGAGACCCACTTGCCCACTTTGAGTTCTTGTCTAAAGTAAGTGAAGGGCGGAGGCCCAGGAGCAGTTAAGAAGTGGTAAAAAGCAATCCTGATGTCACATCCATTCTCTCAGAGAGTCTGCACCACAGAGCATCCTGCCTTGGGATCACAGGTGGGAAATTAGTGACAATGTCATTTGGCACTCTTTGTCCTTTTGTCCACAACACCTTTAAAACATAACTGGCTGTTAAGACTACTCCATTAATTTTAAGATAAGAGGATGCATTAAGAGGATTGCAATATTTTGCTTTTCTCTTTCTTAATTCCTTTGGCTCACTCAGGAGCCAACTGGAATACGTCTCTAAGATCATCTCTCATGTTGAATTGAGGTGTTCGACTAGACTCAGGGAAGGGAAAACTGGGTCTTCTTGAGGGCTGCTTGTCATCTGAATGGCATGAACAGTACCAGGAATCCATCCTGTGGGTTTGGTGTTTATTAGGGAAGATGTACCAATCCCAATTCCTCTGTCCCTGGATATGATTGTGGGAAGAAAGGGGCGGTACGTTTCTTGCTTTATTTATCTTTGCAACCTCATAGCTACAGCAGTTTCTGGTATGTAATAAATAAATGGAAGTGAAGAGGTAGTAAAAGCTTTGTTAGTCCACATGTAAATTGTTAAAATCTTTTTAGAGTACACTTCAGCAATACATTTTAAAAGTGTTAAAAATTTAGATATGTGTGAATTTAGCAATCTGCTTTAGGAATTCATCCAAAGGAAATAATAAAGAGTGGTTGCAAATAATTAACAAAGGATATTCCTGGCAGTTTATTTATGATAATGAAAAGTCAGAAGTAGTAGTAATCTCAACAATAGAGGATTAGTTAATTTATGCTACCACAGTACAAAAGTTCAATTTGCAACTATTAAGAATAATGTTATGGGGGAGGGCCGGCCCCGTGGCTTGGCGGTTGGGTGCGTGCGCTCCGCTGCCGGCGGCCCGGGTTCGGATCCCGGGTGCGCACCGAGGCACCGCTCCTCCGGCCATGCTGGGGCCGCGTCCCACATACAGCAACTAGAAGAATGTGCAGCTATGACAGGCAACTGTGTACTGGGGCTTTGGGGGAAAAATAAAAAAAAAAAATAAAAAAAGAATAATGTTATGGGGGACCTGCCCGGTGACGTAGTGGTTAAGTTCACGTGCTCTGCTTCAGTGGTCCAGGGTTCGTGGGTTCGAAACCCGGGCGTGGACTGACATACCAGCCGCTCATCAAGCCATGCTGTGGCAGCATCCCACATACAAAATAGAGGAAGATGGGCACGGATGTTAGCTCAGAGGCAATCTTCCTCAGCGAAAAGAGGAAGATTGGCAATAGATGTTAGCTCATGGCCAATCCTCCTCTCACACACACACATAAAAAAGGAATAATGTTATGGAAGATCATTTAATGATGTATTTAAGCGTATGTTGTGAAGTGGAAAATATAAGTATAAAGCAATATGTTTAAATTGAATTTATATACAAAATATATATATAAAGGACTAAAATAAATGCTGAAATAAATATGTTAAAAAGTGGTATCTCCCCAGCTAGTGATTTGAATTTTTTTCTTTCTGCCATCTGTCGTATTCTAAATTTGCCCTCATGTACACATACTGTTTTTACTTATAAGAAAAAAAAGAGGGCCGGCCCCGTGGCTTAGCGGTTAAGTGCGTGCGCTCTGCTGCCGGCGGCCCGGGTTCGGATCCCGGGTGCGCACCGAGGCACCGCTCCTCCAGCCATGCTGAGGCCGCATCCCACATACAGCAACTAGAAGGATGTGCAGCTATGACAGACAACTATGTACTGGGGCTTTGGGGGAAAAATAAATAAATAAAATCTTTAAAAAAAAAAAAAAAAAAAAAGAAAAAAAAGAGTAAAAACTCTTTTTTATTCCAGAGGGAAAATATCCTATTTAATGAATAACCTTTTTTATTAATGTATTCATAACCAATTATACGACTAGACATGGTATAATTCAAACATATGGCCTCCAGGACAAAGTTTCTTCTTTCCTAGGGTTAAAATGGAAGCAGGGAAGTGGGTTTGGCTAAGCTAGGCTTCAGAGGGCTTTTTTGTGGTGGACTAGGCTAAGAGGCTGAGTGTTTTTAGAAACTTCTTTTGGAGGAGACCTTCCAAAAGTAGAGCAGGCCTAGCTCTGTGAGGGCCCACTGCCCCTCTGGAACCTGCCCTGGGCTCCTCCGTAGTCTCCAGGCATCTGCTGGATCAACGCCAGTAGAACACACTCTAGACAGATCAGAAGGTATGTCCTGCTCACCTTTGCCCTGGTTTTCTGCTCTTTCATCTTAGTAGTGCCCACTGAAAACCTCTAGGAGTGAGCTCTCTGGGACCCTTCACAGCCTCCAGAGCCCAATGCATTGGATTGGTTTTGACATTGTCTACAATCCACATCTTACATTTTTATTTTGCCTTTGTTTTAGTCAGCTTGGGCTGTTATAACCAAATGCCACAGACTGGGTGACTTAAACAACAGACACTTATTTCTCAAGGTTCTGGAGACTGGGAAGTCCAAGATCAAGGTATCTGCAGATTCCATTCTTGGTGAGGGTCGTCTTCCTGGCTTGTAGATGGCCACTTTCTCGTCTTCTCATGGTACACTCATATGTCTCTCATCCTCTTCTTATAAGGACACTAATCCCATTATGGGGGCTCCACCCTCATGACCTCATCTAAACCTAATTACCTCCCTAATGCTTCATCTCCAAATTCCCCCACATCAGGGGTTAGGGCTTCAACATATGAATTTGAGGGGGCAGAACATTCAATCCATAAAGCCTTTAACACACCTAGCTAGACAGTCAAAATTAAAGGAATAATTTAATTTAGAAACAGTCTTAGGAGACAAGCCTTTAAAAAGGAATTAACAAACTATATTAAAAATAAGGTGGTCCTGTGTATCAGACCATTGTTATTTTCAATGAATTCTTACTTTCTTGAACATTTTGAATAAAATGTTTTGCCTTCCCAATTGTGAACCTCTGACCCTAACGCCTGTGCCCTCCCACTTCCCACTGTGACCTCTCTCACATTACTGAGCAGTGCATGACTTACCAAATGGAATTGGAACTTAATTCCCTTTATAGCTTTTTGGTTCAATGGGTGATTCATTAGAAATAGCTTCAGACTTTGGATTTAAAGGTGGATTTGTAGAGATTCTTTAATATAGCATTGCTGAGTGTTTAAGAACCTGGTGATCAACATCTGTAAATGGTTTGGATCCCCTGAAAATGCACTTGTTCGTTCAATTCCTAAGCACTCCAACCAAGCCTCAGCCTTTAAAGTTTTAACAGCACAGTTAAGGTTATACTTCCGTCTCTTTCCCCTTTATCTGCTGGGCAGTAAACACACTGAAGTCGTTACCCTAACAGTAACATAAGCTGTTAGGTAAATGGCACACTGTAGATGATACAAGAGAGATGTCAGCAGGAAACTCCCCAAAGGCTGAGCGATAGGCCTTAAAATTGCCACATAAGACCTGAATGATGTTTCCCAGTTTGGATGAGAAAGACAAGCTGTATTAACAGAGGTGAAGAAGAAGGAAAACACCTACCAGATCCTATTTCCACCCCTGGCCCAAGGTGTCAGCCTACCTGGAGACGATCAGAAAAATAAGTTGGCTGTGTTCAGGCAGCATTGCCCCAGGTAGGGGCTTCCCAGCTGCTGCCTGTGGCCCCCAGCCCATGGGGCTAGCACACCCTTACTGAAGAGGTGGCTGTCATATCCTAATGCTCTTAAAAACATGCATCATGCACAAGACTGTCCCCTTTTGAATCAGTCTCCCAGATAGATTTCTCTATAATGAGATCTGTACTAGCCTGAGGATGTGAGCCTGTGTATGTGACTATTATATTTCTAATCACAAAATGTAAAAAATACTTTTCTGGTATCACACACATGTGCATGCATGTGTGTGACATTTTCTTTTATGAACATGGTTTATAAAGGTCGATATACAAATGATGCATTACAGATTGGCTGTTTGAGAGCCCGACAGCTGAGGACAAGGTGATAGGGCATGGACATCTAAAGAAGGCGGTGCCCTTGAGAGACCCTCTCTCAGTGCACAGACTCCCCCAGACATCACCTCCACGTTAGTGTTTAGGCTACAGGATACATTATAGAGATCTAAAAAATTAATGTAAAGTGAATGTATAATTGAAATACCAGTGTATTAAAATAGTTTATATTCATATAGTACTTTATTTCTATGAGATACTTTTCACACTTTATTAAGTAGTTTTGATATAATGTAAGATTGATGAATTAACTCTTTTAAAGGAATTTCCTATTATAACATTGTTTGAAAACAGGCAGCCTCATAGTGTAGTAAAAGAACATATGCATAGGGTCCAACAGAACTGGATTTGAATATCCACCCTGTTTACTTGTAAGCTTGAGCAACTGATTTAAATGTGCTGAGCCTCACTTCCCTAATTATGGGACTAAATATAAAGACTGTGCAGGGTGTGAAGATGAAAGCAAAAGAGCATTTGGGATGTGCTGACCTCTCAATAAATGCTGGTAGTTGACTGAGGTTAAGATTTGTGGAAGACAGTAAAAAGAGAAAAAGCTACTAGTTGAGTGCTTTCCCCCTGCTAAGTTGCTCCTTCAGTGGGTTTAGTGGAATGGCAAAAGGTGTTCAATTAAAAAGCGTTCCGGGAACAAACCCTTTAGGGAAACATCGGGTGAAACGGAGTGAACAAGTTCCTTTCCACCAGAACATTCGAGGACTGCTATCATGCAAAAATGGGAGGTGAGGTTTCCTAGGGGTCTGGGTATCAGCCTTCGCTGGACTCTTTGACCTCATCTTGGGGAGCAAGTGCTCTGGGGAACATGATTGGGAACTGCTGTTCTGGGCTCCTTCCATCTGTCCTGTCCCTGACTCTCCTGTGCTTTTGTCAAGAATGTCCATTTCTCACTCAGTTTTGGCTGCAAAATACTAAGTCATTTTTCCTCTTGGTCAGAATCTGAGTCCTGTAGTAGTTGGAAAAGTGTTCTTGCCACATTTTATGTAGCTTTTCCTATTTATAGGAGAATAGTATTCTATAGGTACAAATCTAATGGTAACGGGCACAGAATGCAGCTAATTGCAGGCTAATTACTGTTCCTTAAAACATAAATGGTCAAATATTTGGTGATTAACAGATATTTAATTCCTTGATTAACGTTTGTGCTGATTGCCGCGACTCGGAACCTGCCCTGCGTTGGGTGGCGCGGTGAGAGGTGTCTGCTGCCTGTCTCCAGGAGGTCACCTGGGCTCCTCTACCTCGCCACTGCATGGAGACTTTGACTTCCTGCCAATTTAAGAATATTATTTTCCTCTCACAAGCACCCTCTTGCATTTTGTGCTGACTAACAAGATTTTCTCTGATTCTGCTTCTTCCCCTTGTCTCTCCTCTCTCCTGTCCCCACAAGTTTCCAGAGGCCACCTCTCGATTTCCCTGGGTTCCTAACTGTGCATGCACCTAGAGAGGCCACTGCGTCACACGCTCACTGCCTTTCTCCCCACTTTGGAATACAGCGATTCTGAATCCAGGCAGAGCCCAAGAAGGCAGTGATCTTGAATACAAATGGTTGCTTTGAAAAGAGAAAAATGCATCACCTGTGAAACCCCCTCCCGCATGCCTCTCAGTAAAGGGGTTGAGCTGGGGGTGGGTGGGCAGTGAGAGAGAGGATGTGAGGATAATGTTGTGGAATGATGAGAGTCTTTTTGTTTCTCTGGAGCCTCCCTGTAAAAACAAACAAGTTCCTTAGATGTACTGAAGTGTCCTGGAGAAGATGGAGAGTGGATTCCAGCTGAGCCCTGCTCTCAGTTCTCTGTGCAGTGAGGACACAAAGCAGCTTGCACTTTGGGGGAGGCTAAACCAAGATTGACCCTCTACCAGTCTGACACCTTTCCTGGTAAATGAGGAGCTGAGGGAATAGGAATGACTTGCTCTTACCCATCTGTTCACGTTAAGCTCCAGCCTTGATTCCCTGGACGGCCACCTCAGTTTCTTTGCTTTGTTTGCCTTCAGCCTTTACCGGGAAGTCATGGACGCCACCCTGAGTGGCAGCAGCTCCACATACGTTTGCTTCTGGAGACAGTGTTTTAGGTCTGAATAGGTGAGTGTTTTCCTAATTGTGTTCCACAAATGCCAGGCACGCGAAAAGGCATAAGTTGACCAAATGGGAAGAAGCCCTGATTTAAACAAAGTTGAACACATTCTGACCTGCAAGCCATTTCAGAGCCAGGGAGTGTTTCTGAATCTCCAGGAGGGACAAAGGTAGGTGCAGGTGCCCAGCTGGAGTTTGGGCTTTTGCAGAGCGTCTCTCAAGTCTGGTGTTCCCTGGAGCACTTGGGAAATACTGATATGTATCAGTGGAAAAATAGAACATTCCCTGACTCCATAAATTCCTTACCTTATCCCTTATTCCAAGTGCAGGACAATTGAGTTGCTTCATACCTCTAGGATGACGTAGGGAATTAGAGGTGGCAGTGAAATGGAACTCTGTCTCCAGCAGGAAAGCTATTCTAAGCGGTTGCTTCTGTCCTCTGCATTTTGTGCTTAAAAAAGGTGAACCGTATGTTTTAAGAAATCAGTAGGGACACACTAGGCTGGCACTTTCATGTGAACCCAGAGCTGCTTTAGGAAGTAGATCGATTCATGTGATGGTTTTCATCCTCAAAGATAATGTCTTTATTCATTTATTTTTAAAAACTTACCACATCTCTAAATTTCATTCTCAGCTTGTGCTTATTATTTTCTGATCAAGGATAAGGACTTCCTCTGGGTAAACATCTTATCCTTCGCTGTGGTCAGTTGCTTCTTGCTTAACAGTGCCCTGCCTTATAACTTTCCTATTTTTTTCCTCGACCTTGATTTTCTTTTATATCCTGTTTATAGAGTGAGTATGTGAGCTATGATTAGAAAAGATTTGAAAAGAGCACCAGTCCTTTCAAAAGTGAAAGGGAAAACAAAAACAAAAGTGAGGAAAGTTGTGTTTATTGGTAAAAAAAACAAAACAAAACAGATGGTCCTTTAAGAATGACTTAAATGAATAGGGCTGACGGGGCACCGATAATTTGTGAATCTGGTCCCTTGAACTCCTTTAACTTTGGGAAAGTAGACTTTTTACTTTACTTTGATAACCTGTCCATATAAACAAATGTTTCAATATTTTGTTCCTGATTTTTTAAGGTCACATAGTTTGTGGTTTTGCTTTGGCTCTTTATTATTACAGAAACTTTTCTTTTAGTGTATATGTTTTTGTTTTTTATTTAACTCATTTGGGAAAAAAACATGACAACAACAGTATCTGTAAATGGGAATTATCTACTTTTGCTTTTTATATAAATCAAAACCAGAAAGAATCTACTAGGTTATGTGTTGGGGGACAGACATATACTATTTAATCCCCTTTGTTCTAGGGAATTGACAAATGGCTTCCACCAACACCTTCTCTGCGGTGTTTGTGTTGGCAAGTAAACCCCTTTTCTGTGCTCACACGTAGTAAAGGAAAGTGGCAGCAGGGAAAGCTAATCTTGCTCTTCACTGAAGCAGGAGGATCGGATGCTGCAATGTTAAACTGCGTCCTGTCTCCTGTTTGGCAGCAGCTGAAGGACAGCCTGATGTCAAACCCCTCACAGGCCAGCATCCAGGATGGCTTTTCATGAGCAAATGAAAGAGCACCTGTGAGGGGTTTACCCAGTTGTTTCCTACCTGAGAGCAAATGGCCTTTCCCAAAGGCTCCAGAGACTCTGGGCTTATGACATCTTGTCTCCTGAGATGTTATTTGTTGAGTGACTGAATGAATATTGATCCTCTCACTTCTACGTTTCTGTACATCCTGTGACTGCAGATAATATCTGGGAACCATCAGCAAAATGAGTAGAGACTTCCCTATGCCCAGGCACTTTGATGGAAATGGGCACTCAGTGTGAATCCAAACACAGTCACACAGTTGACTCAGCCGTGGTCGTTCAGTTCTCTAAAGTCACCGGGAGCCCTGAGTGTGTGGGAATATGGGATTAGTCCTGCAAGCCTCTGGTCACATTTTCATCAACTGATCAATACGTAACCTTGTTTTAGGTGTGTTTCTGTTAAATACATCTTATTTAATATATACTATTGATTCTTAACATTGAACTCAGCCAACAGCACTGTGGCTTGTGTCTGAATGAAACCTCTCTCACACATGTATTTTCTCTCTAAGGCACATCACAGCCTTGCACTTAGGAACACCAGACAGCACTTCAGCACTGCTTGGGGCCATTTTAAATAGCAACATCATCAATAGAAAGCACAAAAATGTGAAAAACGTGGCACTAAATAGACCGAGATAAGGGCACTTGTTTAGGTATGAGAACTGAGAAGACGGCAGAGCATTACCTTGTTCCAGCTCAGCTGGGACGTGTGTGTTGGGCAACTCAAATTTTTGCTACTCTGTACATATCCACAAATGACCATGAAACCTGTGCAAATATTGATTTTGGGGTTTCAAATAAAGTAGTGAGTATGCAGATTCACTAAAGCAGAATCCGAGAATAACAAGGATTGGTTATATTTTCTGTTAAGCTAAATTCAAAAAAAACGTGATGTAAAATTAAATTCTGTGCCGTGGCAAAATTATTCCAAAATAAGATAGTATGGCTCTGTGATTCCATCATACTGATCCACCACTTGAGCTTTCAACTTTTCAAATAATCACAATTTAGCCTGGGCTAGAGGGCAAAGACAGTTTTCCTAAAAATGTGTTTTGGTAAAAATAAACAATAAACATTTAGCTGAAATCTAGCTAATGCCAAAGAACATTATGTAGAATGAGATCTGAGGGTCAGTTTTTAACATAAAAGTGTTATCAATTCTCAGTAGTTCAGTTTCTTTATAGAAGATTTGACTTCTAAATGAGTTAGGTTTTATTTTATTTTTAATTTAATTTTATACAGTATTTTGAGGTCTATAAAGTAATTAATTTCTATGATTTTGTTTTGGTATATTGCCATTAGGCACTTTTTAAAAAATTTGGTAACAATACTATAAGCTTAAGTGGGTATTTACAACATCACCCGTGTAATATAATTGGAACAAGTCCAGCCAGGGAGAGGGTTTCTGTCTGCCGTTGCTGGAAAACAAGGCTCCCACATGAAGCACAGGCATATTGTATTCAGCTGTGACAAACTATTGCTATTGACACATGCTTTCTTGTTATCTAGAGTAATGACAGTGTGTTGGTGAGCCAAGAAGGAAAGTTTTCTCTTAAAGCAGGATGCCAGATAGTAAATATTTCAGGCTTTGCGGGCCAGATGGTCTCTGCAGCGGCTACTCAGCTCTGCTGTTGTTGTGCAAGAGTCGCTGCAGACAGCACATCAATGAATGAGTGTGGCTGTGTTCCAGTACAACTTTATTTATGGACGTTGAAATTTGAATTCATATAATTCTCATTTATCACAAAATATTCTTCTTTTGAATTACTCCCACCCTTGAAAACTGTAAAAATGTCCTTAGCTTGTGGGCCATACAAAAACAGAGGTTGGTGCAGATTCGGCCCTTTGGCTGTAGTTTGCTGACTCTTGTCTTAAAATCTATATGTTAAACTATGTCATATAACTGGTCCTTGCATCTACATTTCCAGGTCAAATAGGTGATTACTACATTTATTACTTAAATCTGAAAGTAAAAAATTTAGAACATATATAGATATATATCTATATATGCATTGAAAGACATATATGTCTGTGTGTGTGTATGCATGGTTGTGTGTTTCATATATACGTGCATGTATATATAGGTAGGTATATATATGTATATGTGTTGTACATATATAGTCTCACATATCTGCTAGTTAAGGCAATTTGGTAACATGAAAAGAGTTCAGACTTGGAAGTAAAATAGACCTAGAATTACACCCTCTCTCTACAGTGTACTAGTTGTGTGACCTCAGAAATATTAGCCTTTTTGAGTAAATTCTACTCATTCCTAAAAGAAAGTTAATATTACCTGCTTCGTATGGTTGACTGGGAAAAATTAAATAATATATACGAAAGTTAACTGGGACATGGATATATGCAATATGGAAAAGTTTTTTGACTTACTGAATTTTTTAAAAGGAAAGACATGGTGTGGCTCCCTAAATAGAGCCGACCCTCGCTCCTAATATGGATTTGCATTATATTCTGTTCTGTTTGATAAAAATAAACACAGCCACATCCCCAGATCAATTCGTTACCCCTTTCTGTTTTCTTTTTCCAGTGGTGCCCTGCTGTTCTCCTGCTGTTGCTTCCCCTGACCTTGATCTTTTTGATCCTAGATACTGGCATTTTCAGACGTTCCAGGGGCCCCCGCTGGGTTCTGCGTACACTTGTTTATACTTCACTAGGGCGATACCTGTACCTTCAATAGAGTAGTCCGTTCTCTGACAAAAAGAAGGAAAAATATTTTTGCTTTTGAGGTTTTCTTGGTAAGGGTGCTGGCTAGAAAAAAGTACAAGATTGAAACTTGCCAGACAGCAAGAGTTCAAGACAAGGAAACTTTTTTATGGGATTCTAAATCTGTTTTTAAGAAACCTATTTAAGATAGGCCGCACCTTTTCAGCTGCATGTTTTAACCCTGTTGTTTGTTGGAAGCAACGAAGTAAATCTCTTAATGGTCAGGTGTTAAAATCAAGTTAGGTCAATCTAAGATTGTTCTACAGCACCTAAATTCAGATGTCGTCATTTAATCGTGTTTCAATACAAATCATACCTCCTCTATAATTGTGGTATGTGTTGAAACCTTTCTATAGTGAATTATAAACTTGATGAAGCAGCTAATAAAACTTGTACTCATAAGTCTTTTGACTGAAATTACTAAGAAAGAGCTGGAAAATGGTCTTTTGAAAAACTTACTTCAATTTTTGGAAAGAAATCTTGAAGTTATTCCTTCAGACTTGTAACACATAATCCACTTTCTTATGGATAGAACCTAAATGTGTCATATAGAATTTTTATTTATATGTTGTATATAATATGTATGTGTGTGCGCATGTGTGTGCAGACACACACACATAAACATATTATAAAGATTGTTTTTGTCTTTTTGTCTCTACAATGAGCTGTAAGTCAGTGCTGGAACCTGTGAGGTTCCAGAAGTTTACTCTCAGAGGTTTCTGATGAACTGAAAGGGGCACCCATTGTTTTCTTAGTGTATTATAATCAGTTACTGTCTGTCTTTGCTTTTTGGTATTCCAGTGGGAGGACTGGGGGGAGCAAAGAAAGTTTCCGAAATAAGCATGTGTTTAATTCCCTGCTTGTGGCCTTGCTGGCCAGTGATCTTGCTGGGGACGTGGAGTGCGTCGGCTTGTTGCTGAGTCTCTCTCTGCCTCTGGTCTGGTAGGGACACCTGTGCGTCCTTGCTGGCATCTCTGAGTTTATGCCAGCAGGCTGAGAAACTGTGAGGAATGTCGTGTTGGCTGTATCATAGGCGTCCCGGGTGGTTGGTAAGGAGGAGGTGACAGTCCTGTGGTGGAGAAGGGTCACATTCCTGTGAGCTCCTTGCTCCCACCTGTCATCTGGCCACTGTTGTCGTATTCTGCTCTTTCATTGTCTTCTTATTTTTTCTCCAGCTGAAGCTTAAATTTCATAAAATGGTCTAATTTTTTTTGGTTCTCTCTAGAGCATGTAGTAAATATTCTACTAATATTTGGGCAGTAAGACTGAGAATTTTTGAGGGTAAAACTTTTGTGAGTCATAACTTCTGTTAATGTGATAGAAGATAAAACAGATTCAGAGAGTTGAAGGTGGCTTTTCCAGTCTCTGATTTCTTTGCCTCCTTCTTTTCCCTCCCCTTTTACTTGGTAGGGCCGTGGCCTGTGTTGGTTTAAATAAAATATTGTGCATTAAATTTACACGTCCACTTCAAAAATGGATCCACATGAGCATGTGTTGAATGTACACCGTATTCTCAGAGTCAATGCATTCCTTCAAAACGGAGGATTATCCCATTTTTATGAGAAGCTTCAGGTCTTGTAGTTGATAAAGTAAAATATAATTTTCTGTAAGAAGAAGGACAATTTTGATGAGGAAAGGGGTCTTTATCTGTTCAGTTCCATGATATGCTCCAAGTGCTTATCACGGCACCTAGAATAGAGATGACACTCGTGGGAACCTTGAGTTGAACAAATGAATAAAAGGGAGGGGTGGGGGGAAGAAAGACACATGGAAGGAAGGAAGGATGGATGAACATTTCTGGGTTTGGCTTTCAAAATGTCTTTTTCATGGCCAGAGCGATGGTGTTCCTGGGTAGCCGGTAGTTGTGAGCATCAGTCTGTGCAGTGGCCACTCTGACCAGAGCAGCTGGGCAGTTCCTGCCCTGATTGCTGTTGCTGCCTCCCATGAGGCTGGATATGCCTGTTACCCAGGGGTCTGTTTGGAGGGCCTCTGGAAGGCTTTTTCCTATACTTGCTCTCAATGTTCATCTGCTTTTGTCCCCTCAATTGCTCTCCTATAGACATCAGTAAGAGAGAGAAATTAGCAAGATCCCATTGCAGGAATATCCGTGCATCTCTTTTCTCTGTATCATCAGTGAAAAAAAATATTAAACTTATGAACAGGACAAAGTTTTGTTTCATTTCTGTTTTTCTGTTGGGCCTCTCCTCTCCCCTGTGTGTTTTGTATTTTAGTGTGGTAACATTATGACGCGTTGTCCTCTAGTCTAGCAGGTGTTTCTGAGATGAATTCTTATCTAGGAAGCCCCCTGAGCTTTTCCATTTTGGGCTCTGCTGATTGCTTTCTCCGTTTTTGCATCCACTGCGCAAACATAAATAATGCAGTCCTGTGGTTGAAGTGTTTGTTCAGACAGTGTGTCGTAGCGAAAATATCATGATATTGGAAATCAAAAAGACTGGGTTTTTAAGTTAGATTTACAATAGACTCATTGCATGTTCTTGGACAATAACTTTGTATCTACATCCCTTCGTTCTTAAATGTGAAATCCTTGAAGAATTTTCACATGAACTAATAAATAAGATAATGGAGTGGTAGCTGCCTGGTGGATGTAACATGTAATGTGCTTAATAAACGGTAACTTATAATGATTTTTTTAGATTGAAATTTTTATGAAGATAATTGTGGATTCATATGCAGTAGTAAGAAATAATACAGATTCTTGTGTACATGTTACCGAGTTTCTTCCGATGGTAACATTTTGCAAACCTGAAGTATACTATCAAAACCCGGATATTGACATTATTAAAATCTACAGAGCTTTTTCAGATTTCCCGTTTTACTTGTACTTGTTCATGTGTGTGTATTTAGTTCTATACAGTCTTTTTCACCTTTTTTTTATGGTAAAATACAAATAACATAAGATTTATTATCTTAACCATTTTAAGTTCAGTGGTATTGATTACATTCACATTGTTGTGTATCCATCACCACCATCCATCTCTAGAACTCTTTTCATCTTGTAAAACTGAACTCTGTACCCATTAAACAATAACTCCCCATTCCTCCTACCCCCTGCTCCTGGCACCCACCCTCCTACTTTCTCTCTCTATGAACTTGACTACTCTAGATGCCTCACATAAGTGGAATCATACAATGTTTGCCCTTCTGTGACTGGCTTATTTCACTCAGCATAATGTCCTCTGAGTTCACCCATGTCATGGCACGTGTCATAATTCCCTTCATTTTTAAGGCTGAATAATAGTCCATTGTACATATATACCACATTTTGCTTATCCATTCCTCTGTCAGTGGAGACTTGGGTTGCTTCCATGTGTTAGCTGATGTGAGTGATGCTGCCCTGGGCTATACAGTTGTATTACCTGAGTACATTCGTGCATCCACCATCACAGTGGAGATCTTAAAAGGCCTACCATCACAGGGATTGCTCATGTTGGCCTTTTATAACCACACCCATTTCCCCTGCCCCTTCTCCCTCCATCCCAACCTCTGGCAACCACTAATCTGTCCTTCATTTCTAAAATTTTGATATTACACGATGTTACATAAATGGAACCATATAGTATGAAATCTTTTGTGATTCACTCAGCTTTTTCACTCAGTGTAATTCTCTGGAGATTCGTCCAACTTGCTAGGTCTATCAACAGTTATTTCCTTTTTATTGCTGAGTAGTAGTCCATGCTATATATGTATCCCAGTCTGTTTAATCCTTTACCATTTGAATGACATCTGGGCTGTTTCCAGTTTTGGGCTAATATGAATAAAGTTTCTCTAAACATTCATGTGCAGGTTTTTATATGAATGAAAATTTTCATTCCTCCAAGAGTGCAGTTGCTGGGTTGTGTTTTAAGACTTGTCTTCTTTGTATTACATGAGCTATGGTCTCTCTACTGATACAGTTTCCTGCTGTGTGTAAATGGAGGTTTAAAATAATGTCATGTAGACCTTTTTAGTAATTGCCTGAAAACAGACACCTTTAGACAGTCATATTAAGAAAATTGCGGGCTGGCCTGATGGCATAGCAGTTAAGTTCACGTGTTCTGCTTCAGCGGCCCTGGGTTCACAGGTTTGGATCCTGAGCGCAGGCCTGCTCACTGCTCATGAAGCCATGCTGAGGCAGCGTGCCACATAAAAGAGCTAGAAGGACCTACAACTAGGATATACAACTATGTACTGGGGCTTTGGGGAGAAAAAAGAAAAAAGAGGAAGATTGGCAACAGATGTTAGCTCAGGGCCACTCTTCCTCAAGAAAAAAAAGAGAGAAAATTGATAACCTTCTTACTGGTGGTTCTTTCTGCTTTGGCCTCAATTTCTCTTAAGTGGCTCCACCATCTCAAAAATATCATTCCTTCTGAGAACCTCAGAGCATGTTGCTCTTCTTTCTCTTACCCTGTTTCTCCCATGATCAAGCAGTTGCTAAAGCCCTCTTGGGTTCATCACCACCTCGGAGATTTTTATATCATTCTTTTCTTAATTCATACCTCTGCCATACGAATTTCAGTTAGCATAGGCTCTTCTCTATTTTATTAATATGATGTCTTTCCTGAAATCTCTGCCTTGTGAGTAGAGCCTCTGTAACCTGCTTACAGTTGACCTTTATAGCTGTAGGTCCCAGTTCTCCTCTTCATGGCGGTGGTCATGTCTGCCTCAGGGCTTTTGCACATGCTCTGGAAGGAGCCTTACCCTCTTCATACTGTTAGCTCATTCACATTCAGCTTTTAGCTCAAATGTCACCTCCTCATGGGAGGTCCTCTTGGTGTATGTTCTTCTAGTACCCTGTACTTCTCTTTCATAGCACTTATAGCAGTTTTTAAAATTTTAGTTGCATAAAACCTGGGGCCCCATGTGGTTCAGTCTGGTCATAGAGTCCCCTTAAAGGAGTTGACTAGAAAATACATTCTCATAAAGCAATTTAAATCTTAACATTGCCCCTGGTAAATGACTTTAAGCCTCTGTCTTCCAAATATCTGCTCTTAACCATGGTATCCCCCTTACCAGGGGAGTCCTTGAGGTAGGGTGCTATCTGACCCACCCATTCCCATTGACCTCCCTGGAAACTGTGTCTGGGTCTTATTTATTTTTTAGTCTTAGGATATGGAACATACTGGTAGATATTAAGTGCTCCATTAATGTTTGTCAGAAATACGAATGAATGAGTGAAATTACATGTCGTACATATAGGAGACATTCGGTAAAAGTTTGACAAAATGAGTGAATAATGTAAATCTTTCTCAATTTTCTAGGTGATTTTTGAAGTAATAACTTCTGGACATCAAGGCTACCTCGCTATCGATGAAGTGAAAGTGTTAGGACATCCATGTAGTAAGTGGCCTCGACTTTTAAGCATTCGGGTACATCGGCATGTTTACAGGGGCACTGTAACGTAATTTGTAATCTGTAGTCGCTGTGGGCACGTTTACATTACAGATTAAGAGAAGGCACTAAAACCTGGGGAGACGTGGTCCTGCTGAGAGGGTTCCCTGGCAGGTCTTGGGGTGTTGCTTTACCCGCCCAGACGTCCAAAAAACACATATTTTATGAGCATTGTCACTGCGTGTACCTGAGTATCTTTAAAATGAGCATGAGGAATGGGGACTGATGGGATAATTTGGTGTGCTCAAATAGCCTCGCAAAGATCTTTGGATTTCCTTTGTAAATGGTATCACAAGGTTGAACGTGGAGAATCTGTGTGTGTTGTTCCTGAGTTCAGTACGTTTCTGGCCTGGTTTCAAAAAATATAGCCCCCAAATGGGGCAATATTGAATATAGGGATCTGTTGAATATAAGAAATCTACCTAAACCACCTGGGGACCCCAGAAATGGCCTGTTTTCATCTTTTAAAACTTAGTACAGGGGCCAGCGCAGTGGTTAAGTGCACACGCTCCGCTTTGGTGGCCCAGGGTTCGCAGGTTCGGATGCTGGGCGCACACTGACGCACAGCTTGTCAAGCCATGCTGCAGCGGTGTCCCATATAAAGTGGAGGAAGATGGGCACGGATGTTAGCCCAGGGCCATTCTTCCTCAGCAAAAAAGAGGAGTATTGACATCGGATATTAGCTCAGGGCTAATCATCCTCACAAAAAAAAAAAAAGGAAAATGAGTACAGTGATGTGCAGCATAACATTTTGGTCGATGATGGATCACATATATGACAGTGGTCCTATAAGGTCAGTACCATATAGCCTGGGTGTGCGATAGGCTACCCCATCTGGGTTTGTGTAAGTACACTCTATGATGTTCACACAACGACGAAATCACTTAGCAATGCATTTCTCAGAAAGTGTCCCCGTTGTTAAGTGAGACATGACTGTACTTTAAAAAAAGTCCAGTGGATGATAAACACACACTTTTCTTTTTATCACGCAGTATGAACAACTATTAACAGTTTGTTATTTGCATCTGAACCTTTGTCCTTAAATCAATAAAATGTTGCAGATTGCCAGTCCCGTTTCTCCCCCACCTCACCAGGGGCTACCACAGTGGGGAGCTTACTGTTGCTCCTCTCCATCTATGAGTTTCTGTCCACAATCAGCAGAAACTGACATAGCTGATTTCAGCAGAAAAGCTTTATATTGAAAAGGAATTGGGTGGCAAATAGAATCACTGGGAACATCAGTGATCTTGGCTCAGATAATGAGCAGGAACCAAAAGGGAGGCTCTGCAGCCAGAACCACAGTGAATGCTGTGCCAGAGGGGTCCTCCATGAGGACCCGGGTGCTGGAGCCCACTCCTCTGGCCACTTGACCCTTGCCACCAGTACCTGGACATTTGTCACTGTCTCTGTGCCTTCGCACCCTCTGCCTAGGCTCAAATGCCCGAGTGGGATTGTCAGGGTGGGCAAGCTAGACTTGTGCTCATCCCTCTGCCAGCAATTGGGGTGGTGTAGGGAAGCAAGCTGTGGCTTTTTTAACTTCTCTTGCGGGACCCAGGCCTAGACTTTTACCAAGAAACACACAGTGGGGAATTTCCCAACCCAAAACAGGGCTCTGAGAGCTGAGCAACCAAAACACTGAAAATGTGTGAGTGTGCATGTGTGTGTGCATGTATGCACACTATGTTGCCCCTAATCACTATGTATTCATAAAAAGTAAGAGAGCAGTGTTTGCCTTTTGCAAATTCTAATGAAGGGTATCCAGCTGTACACATGACTCCGTATTCTTTTCTCCTCCAACTTAGCATTACATTTTTTAGGTCATTCCATGATGCTCTATCGTATAAATACACGGCATTTTATTTTTCTATTCTTCTACGAACGTTTGATTTCCCTCCACTTTTTCTCTACGACAAACATTGCTGCAGTGAACACCATGTGTGCCTCTGGGTGCAGTGTTTGAGAGCCTCAGTAGGGTATGTTCTTAGAAGCAGAATTGCTGGGATGTAGGGTGGAAACATTTTTAGTTATACTAGGTGCTGCCCAATTGCTATGAAAAGTGTCTTAACTGGTTTATAGTCTCACCAGCAACGCATGGAAGTTTTATTTTCCCTATATCCTTTTGACAATCCAAAATTGATATTGTCAGACTTTAAATCTTTGATCATCTGAGGGATGGCAGCCTGCTGTATTTTTAGAGTCCCCAGCATTAAAGAGAAACTGGCTAGTTCATACCTTTCTGGTTCTCTGCTGATGATCCCTACCCAAATTCACGAGAGAATGGTTATAGCTACAATGATATTAGGAAGATAAACACTTGCAGGAGTATCTCCACTTTTATTGTGTGGCTTGACTGGATCATGCGACACTCACTGTACTTGTTACAGAGAAGCCCTGTGCAGTTGTTATCTGACGAACGTGTCGTGGTGCACCAGTCAGACTCCATCCAGAGGAGTTTTGCTCTGAGATCTTTGTCTGGTGCTTGGAGCTCGCCACCGCCACGGAGTTCAAGCATGGCAGTCGTCTTGTTCTTACTAAGGCAGACGTCACTTTTGTAGCGTGTTCCATTTGCCTTTTCTTCTTTCGGGAACACCGGTGAGCTCAAGAAGAATTTCTTCCCCTTTTTTTCTGAAAAGGCAGGGAAACGAACAATGCTGTACCTAATTGGAACAGCAGGACAAATTTAGGATGTGGAATATAATTACCTGAGTTGGAACATGGCCAGATCCTTGGAGTAATAGCCTCAGGCTTGGAAAAGTGCCATGGGATCTTCTAATGTGCATAAATGTTCACAGCCTCTGAGTTACCTCTTACCAGGAGGTAAAAAATCAGACAATTGTACTGTATGCCCACTATGTCCTGGGCGCTCCCTCACCACAAGGGAGCACAACTCACCACAAGGCAGATGTCATTGCTGCCCTGGGTGCAGATGCCGTGGCCGAGGCCAACTTGGCTTGGGGCTTTCTTGTTCTCGGTTCCTTCTTGTACATCTGGCCAACAAAACAGCTCCTGAAGTGTAGCCCTCCCATTCCACAGGATTTGAGTCAGTGCCTTCAGTAAGACATAAAGACTTAATGCTTGTCCTTCTAACAGATCCTTCCTGGAATGTGTCTCCTGCAGTTCTGTTCATTTCTTCCAAGCCCAGCTGCCCACGGCCATAGAAATGGTGATTATGTCCTCCCCTTGGGAGAATACCGGTGCTAATACCTAATTGGCTTTGCAAACTGCTGTTAGGAGACACAGAATTGCAAGACAGGCTCTGTTCCAAGGTGATGTATGGTACGATAGCATTTTGAACTGTAAGCTTTAAATGGTTTTGATGATAGTCTTTCTGTATTTATTTTTTCCTGAAACTCACATGCAAATAAAGATTTTAAAGAAGGCAATAGTTTGATCTTAAAATGGAAAGCTTTACAGGTAATATTTTAAGGGATTTCCTATCAAGATTTCTAAATAATAATCAATTACTTTGAAATTTTGATGCTCATTAAATTTAAATCATAAAGGAGCATAAATATTTCATATCCAAAACTATGCTTTCTAAAATGATGCAAAACTGCTGAACTTACTTTCCTTCACTCTAAAGGCTCCTGTTTGGATTCACATAGGTTTATGAGTAGGCATTACAACATTTTTAAAAGTAGCTATTCTGTTAAGGGTATACAGTTGCTCATAAAATTGATTTTAATGTAGTGACAATAAGATGCAGTATCAGCTTGAAATGTGGAGATGGCTGTGCACAATCAGCAGCTCTCTGGCTTAAGACCACTTCTAATGAACATAGATAATGTTTGTATTTGGTATGCACACTAAAAATGTATTTTGAATTTTTTTCAATAATCCTAGTAGGAGAAACTGAAGAAGCATTTTATCAGCCTTATAATGTTGTCTCCTGTTTTTAAGTAGGTTATAAGCTATGCATATATGGGTATTTCTATTATTACCTTGTGGTGCTGATATATATTTTTATATCTTATAAGCCATGCAGAATTTTAACAGGTTTATTAAGATATAATTCACATATCATACAATTCACCCATTTAAAGTATATAAATCAATGGGTTTTAGTATATTTACAGAGTTGTGTAACCATTACCACAATCAATTTTAGAACATTTTCATTACCTCAAAAAGAAACCCTGTCCCCATTAACAGTCATTCTCCATTTCCCCTGGCTCCCAGCCCCAGCCCTAGGCAACCACTAATCTACTTTCTGTCTCTATAGATTTGCTTGCTCTCCATATTTCATTTACATGCAATCATACAATATGTGGTCCTTTCTATCTAGCTTCTTTCACTTAGCATAACATTGCACCATTCATCATGGTGTAGAGTGTATCAATACTTCATTCTTTCTTAAACCCAAGTCATATTCCATTGTATGATATACCACTTTTTTTTTTATTCATTCATCAATTGATGGACATTTGAGTTGTTTCCAACTTTTGGCTATTGTGAATGATGCTGCTATGAACACAGGCTTTTGTGTGGACATTTGTTTTCAATTCTCTTGGGTATATACTTAGGAGAACTGCTGGGTCACATGGTAACTCTATTTTACCATTTTGAGGAACCGTGAAATTGTTTTTCAAATTGGCTGCACCATTTTACATTCTGAAGAGCAGTGTTTGAGGGTTCCAATTTCTCCATATTCTTGCCAGTATTTGTTATTGTCTTTTTTTATCATAGCTAGCCGAGTGGGTTTGAAGTGATATCTCTTTGTGGTTTTGATTCCCTAATGGCTAATGATGTTGAGCTTCTTTTCATGTTCTTATTGGCCACTTGTATACCTTTTTTGGAGAAGTGACTATTCTAATCCTTTCCCCATTTTTAATTGAGTTATTTATCTTTTTATTAGCGAGTTTTAAGAGTATTTTAATATTTCTGGATACAAGTTCCTTATCAGATATATGATTTGAAAATATTTTCCCCCAATCTGTGGGTTATTTTTTCTTTTTTTTTTTTCGATGACATCCTTTGTAGCAAAAAGTTTTTAATTTTAGATTTTATTTATTTTATTTTTTCCCCCCAAAGCCCCAGTGGATAGTTGTGTGTCGTAGCTGCACATCCTTCTAGTTGCTGCATGTGGGACTCGGCCTCAGGATGAACGGAGAAGCGGTGCCTCGATGCGCACCCGGGATCCGAACCCAGGCCGCCAGCATCGCAGCGTGCGCACTTAACCACCAAGCCACAGGGCCGGCCCAAAGTTTTTAATTTTAAAGAATTCCAATATTCTATTTTTTTTCTTTGGTTGCTTGTGCCACTTGTGTCATTTGCTGCTATATCTGAGAATGCTTTGCCTAATCCAAGATCATAAGGGTTTACTACTATGATTTCTTCTCAGAGTTGTTTGGTTTCAACTCTTACATATAGGTCTATGATCTATTTTGAAAGTCTTGTTGCAAGACTATTCTTTCCCCACTGAATTGTCTTCGCATCTTTGTTGGAAATCAATTGACTGTAAATATAAGGGTTTATTTCTGGACACCCAGTTATATTTTGTTGATCTATATGTCTGTCCTTCTGCCAGCACCACAGTGTCTTGACTACTGTAACTTTGTAGTAAGTTTTGAAATGGGGATCTGTGAATCCTCCAACATTTTTCCTCTTTTTTCAATATTGTTTTGTCTATTCTGGCTCCCTAGCATTTCCATATAAATTTTAGGATAAACTTACCAATTTTAGCCAAAAAGCCAGGAAAAGTACTGATGGGGATTGCATTGAATCTGTAGATCGCTTTGAGTGGAGGGTTATTGCCATCTTAACAATATTAGGTGTTCTGATTTATGAACATGGGATGTCTTTCCCTTTATTGGAGTCTTTTAAAATTTCCTTCAATAGCATTTACAGTGTTCAGAGTACAAGTTTCGTACAGGTGTTAAAGAGTATGAGGTAAATGTAGGAAACTGAGGGAGGCTTAGCAAGATGTGTTTGTCCAGGATTCTTCTCAGTGTCCTTTTGGTTTTGGGGGTAAGGAAGCTCCTCTCCCCTGGTATAGGGAGGACACCTCTCACATGAGAGTCTTATTACTATTTCAGGGAAGAAGAGTCAGCGTGGGGTAGGATCAGAGTGACCGTCTTACGTCCACCATTTTCTCAAACTCTTTCACCTTAAAATATTTAATATGCCATGGTGCTACATTTTGGGTTACCGTTTCCTGAATTCCATCATCTCTCAGATTATCATGTGGGTTTTTTTCTTTTATTTTTGTCTTTTATTAGTGAGGTGTGTTATATTGATTGATTTTTGGATGTTAAATCAACATAGCACTCCTAGGATAAATTCTACTTGGTTATGGCATATAATAATTTTTTATGTTGTCATATAACACATTAATTTGCACATATGATTCCTTGAATTCTGAAATCTAAAATTACACAGAATCATGCCACGTTATGTTTCTGAAAATTTTAAAACATACTAATATAATGGAAAAGATTGGGGGAAAAAAAAACTTATAAACCCCCGTGCCACATATTGTATAAAGTGAATACAAAATCCAAGACTATTCTGTATTACTACTTTGCAATATTAAATGTTAATGGTTTCTTTAAACATTTAAGAAATGCTGTCTTCATAATATAGCATTCTACGTTCAAATTTTTCTTATTTTATAAAATAAAATTGGGCCGGCCCCGTGGCTTAGTGGTTAAATGCGCGTGCTCCGCTGCTGGCGGCCCGGGTTTGGATCCCAGGTGCGCACCGACGCACCGCTTCTCCGGCCATGCTGAGGCCGCGTCCCACATACAGCAACTAGAAGGATGTGCAGCTATGACATACAACTATCTACTGGGGCTTTGGGGGGAATAAAATAAATAAATAAAAGTCTTTTAAAAAAATAAATAAAAATAAAACAAAATTAATTTTTTCACTCATTGATTTATTTGCATACCCAGCATTGCTTGCCTACTTCCAAATTTAGATTTTTTTACGAAGACATTAAACTTGTGATTAAAGTAGGAATTATAGTGATAAATAAAAAACTAGAATTATTTTCTGAATTATATTCTGTTGAATAAAGACAGATCCTCTGCTTTGGTTGAGAGATGCATAAGACTTAGAGCTGACATTTCATTTTAAAGATGTAGGAACTTAACTTGGATTTTTCTCCAGAGGAATATCATTCTTCTTCAAGATACAAGTGATGTATAAAAGTTATTTGTTTATACTGCCTAATTTATTTTTCTATGATAAGAATGTTGAATCTATTTTTCCACTTGAAAAATTATTCCATTAAGATCCATTCTTAACTTTCAAGCAAAACAAAAATAGTTTTGTCCTGAAACGTGGTAAGAACAAAACTTCCTGCTTCTATCACAAGAGTTACTTAGCCTCTTTGGCCCTGTACCCTTATTCATGTCATGGGGATAATAATAATAATGCTTTCCTCATAGGGTCAATGTAGGGACTAAATGAATTAATGTACATAAAGAACTTAGAACAGTGCTTAGCACATTGTAAGAGCTCAATAAATGTGAGCTGTTACTATTATTATTATCAGACCCTACATCCTAATAGGCCCACTAGAATGAGTTAGCTGCTGATTGTATCCCCAAGTAACTAAATTGATTGGTTTCTTAGATGGGGGTAACTTAGCTGTGTTCATTTTAAAATTAAAAAAAATTTTGCAAAACATATTGTTTTTAGTGTTAAAGTAGGCAGTACCAGGCTGTTCTTTTTGGTAGAAGTTGGCTTCCTTGTATGTGATGATATGCTACAGAAATAGAGAGGAACGTTGACTGTTTCCTCTGGCAGTTGGGCATGCCTCCAGTTCATTTCAACCTATGCCATTACATTAAAATGTAAATGAAACTGAAAAGGGGTTAGGACACAGTCCTCTTTTGTCCCACTTCAGTTTGCACTTTGATCTCCAAAATTACTGTTCTCTAATTTCGTTGTCAGTATTTTGATGCAGGCTTTGAAGAATCAATAATATGAAACATCTACAAAAAGATGTGCATCTTGGTCAGTGATAATTCTTGGCTTTGGGATCAAAAGGCTAATTTGAGATCAATTAATACCCCCGAATCTCTATTCTTTTAAAAAGTGTTTTCTTAGTAAGAAGCAACAGAATATGGCAGAGATGAGAAAATAGGAGAGTTGTACTAGGAAAACCTGTTTGCTATTCATGGAAGATATTTAGTTTTTAGAACTCCTGCAGATTTTAGAAGAAAGCTGGCATAGCATTTTGAAAGGGTATCCAGGAGACAAATGGGCCTATAAATTTGGAGAGAGAGAGAGAATTTTTCTTTTTCAATGTGGGATAGATTGAAATTTTTCACTCTAACGGTGCTGTACCTGGTGTTACAATTAAGGTAGTTTGGCAAGGTTCAGAGCATACAGCTCAGCATGGGATCGAAACTTTCCTGGCTATGGAGCTCTTTTTCTTGGGATCTTTTCCAGTTTCCAGTGATAGATTAGTTATTTTAAATAGTAATGAACATTTTTGAGGCTAAGTACCAGGCACACAGAATGCCTTCCTGGCATCATCTTTTTTAATCTTTATCCCAACCCTATTAAATAGGTACTTTTTTAAAATCTCTATTTCACAAATTAAAAAAAAAAAAATGCACTAAGGCTTGGGTTTAGGAACTTCTGCTTCTCTTCAGAGGTAATAAGGGGCGGAAGTATTGATGCTTGAACACACATGTGCTGAAATCCAAATCTTAAAATAGTATCAGCCTGAAACTACTTCCCAACTGAAAACAATTCTAGGATTTACAGCACTAGACAGAGAGAATCCAGGCATCTTAAAACTTTGGAAAGATTATATAGGCCTCTAACATTTATTGAAAAAACTTATAAACGCCATTAGTATAAATTTTGACTTCTATCTTCTTGGAGGAAGTTGATCTGGAAAATCAGATTCCACAGTCTCTTTGTCTTATTCACCCTGGTGGTTGAGTTACTATCATCCATTTGGGTCAATTAATTATCTTTCATTTGAAAAGGATAATTGGCTTATGAAAGTGTTTCTGCTTAATACGTTTGTATGTCTTCATATGGTTTCCATTTGAGGTGTGGCTTTATTATCTTAGCCAGGTTATTTTTTTCTGGCAGTCTTTTTCTCAACCAAGCAACACTATTTACCAAACCAAAGACAATCAATCTGTTCCAGAGAAGGGCCCTCCCAAAATACAATTTGAACAGAGGTATAGATTCCTTAGACCCTTAATGTCACTGTGCAAATATGCACTGGCAGTCTTTGAGAAAGCCATGTTGAAGATCACCACCATTCTGAAGATGAGGTGATAACCTGCATTCTGTGCTGCATGTCTTTATTAAGAATGGGCGTAAACAAAGAAAGACTATCACACAATCATATCTTTGGCCTCCAAATTGAAATTATGCTCACAGACAACCCCCTGGAGACAGTAAGTATTAGCAGATTGTATTGATAAATGAGTTTTGCTGTGCCTTACTCTTTGGTTCAGGTAGCCATTGCTAGAAACAAGACCTTAGGAAAGCAATTTTTCCAGGGGCAGACTTCCTATGGATGAACAGACCTATGGCAGAACCAGTGACAATCTTGATATTCAAATTATTTATTATTATTCAGTTAGCTGATAGAGCAGAGTATGTGTTTTTTTGTAAGTTTCTCAGGAAAGATTACAGAAATTAATACTTAGTATTTTTGAGGGGTGGTGAAAAGAGCACTCTTTATATACCCTGCTGGTAGAAATGCAAATTGTTATGTGCTTTAAGGAAAACAGTTTGACAGTTTGTGTCAAAAGTCTTTTAAAAATGCATATTTTTTGTCTTAGTAATTCGATTTCTAAAAATTTACCTTAAGGGAAAAAGAAAAGTCTACATGAGGATTTAATTATGAAAACTTTTATCTTGGCATTATGTATAAGAAACTCAAATGTTCAACAGTAGAGGAATGTTCCAGTAAACTTTTGTGTGTCCATATGATGTATATGAGGATTTCTCATCCTTGACACTATTGACATTTTGGGCCAGGTAATTCTTTTTTGTGGGGGCTGTCTTGTGCATTGTAGGATGCTTAACATCATTCCTGGCTTCTGCCCACCAGACACCAGTAGTACCCCCACCTTCCTCACCCCTGTTGTGACGACCAAAAATGTCTCCAGACATTGTCAAATATTCCCTGGGGGGTGACAGTGCCCCTGATTGACAACCACTGATGTATATTAGGCAGATTTTCAAATGGTTTTAGATGAATATTTAATAAGGCAAAATGCTGATGATATCTTGTTAAATTAAAAAAAAAAATGCGTGGTCGCCACAAAAAGGTAGAAAGATACCGGTAGACCAAGTTAGAGGATATAAAGTTTCTTTTCTTTTTTTTTTTTGTGAGGAAGATTAGCCCTGAGTTAACATCCGTTGCCAATCCTCCTCTTTTTGCTGAGGAAGATTGGCCCTGGGCTGACATCCGTGCCCATCTTCTCCTACGTTATACGTGGGACGCTGCCACAGCATAGCTTGATAAGCAGTGCATAGGTCTGTGTCCAGGATCCGAACCTGCGAACCCCGGGCTGCCAAAGCGGAACACATGAACTTACCAATACGGCGCTGGGCTGGCCCCTAGAGGATGTAAAGTTTCTTTAATGGCAAAGGATTGCTCTGAAAGTGCTGTGCAGAGCCAGAAACTCCCACCAGGCCTTGCAGAGCAGCCCATGAATAACATAGCTGCCCATAATATGCCCACATGAGAGAGGATTCTACCAGGTGTTGGAAGTTTTCTTTTTTTGGTTCTAATAGGAAATTGTTTTTACCTTCATTCCCCTCCCCGTTCCCACCCCATTTTCAGCTGTTCTCATGGTTTGGCTTTTCATCAACCTCCTCATCTAGTGCAAATAAATCATCCATGTCAACATTCCTGAATTCACTATCAACCTAGATGAATCAAAGTAATTTCCCAGCCTTCCTCAGGAGGCCCCAGGTTTCGGTCAACATACTATGTGTCTCCTCAACAGGTTACAGGATGCTTTCCATTTAAAAAAAATTAAGTGTGCAGAAATGCATGTGTATTTCAAAAGTTGCTTCTTAGAGATAAATTTATATATGATTAAAAAATTAAGTACTTCTGTATTTTTAATGTTTATTATTGAAAATATTTTCCAAAAGTGAAAAACAAATTACTTTAATCGCAAATCTTAGGAAAAACAATTAAATTGATTTCAAATATCTTGGAGATCTTTACTATATTAGTCATATTAGTAGGAGGAACATGTAAAATGAAGATGGTCTAGGTAAGTTGTTTCAGGAGGCCATTCAGATTTTGGGGAAAATGAATTATATTATTTCTCAGACAGTTCAGAAACATGCTATAATATTTAAGTAAAAGAAAAGAAAACTATATAGATAGCCCACCCTTGCTCTTCCAAATAACTCTCCTGACATGCTTGATAAGGAATGAACTTCAGAAATTTCAAGGTTTGAAATTCATTTTCTGTAAATGATTTCAGTCCATGAGAAGCTTACTCTTGATGTTCCAAACTATAAATGTATTTTAGCTTTCCCCATGTGCCACTCAGGGATGTGGAAGCCTTTGAAAGGCTGCAATCTCTTTCTAATGGTTATAGCAGGAAGGGAAAGGTTGCTGTAGGAAAGAAAACCTTTCCTGCACTTCTGCATCTGCAGGAGGGGCAGGTGCAGAGTTCTGCTCTTCCCAGAACACCTTGATGGGCCCTTCTGGTTGAAGAAGGTTAAGAGAATTCAGTTGTAGTGCATAAGAAAAGCATGAGAGATTTTGAGAATTTTGGCAGCCTTGGGAGGCGGGGAGGGGGAAACAGGAGGAAGGAGAAGAAGGAGTGATAGGTGGGCTACAGAGTAAGAAGCCAAGGCCTAAGCCATACTTGAGTAGCACGTGGAGATTTTGCAATGGATTTTTAGGGAAGACTTTTTTAATTTTTAATTTTTAGTAGCTTAACTATGTGAGGATATATCAGGAGTGATACTCAAAATATTTAACAGGCTTCCAGCACGGGCTCAGAACTGACCCTGGGCTTAACCAAGTGAGTGAAACTGTAGAATAGCAGCCTTAGGTGTTAACACTCCTTTAACATAAGTTTTCGTGAAAGATGGCTGCACAGCAAAACACCTTGTGTTAAAGACCCAACTTGTTATAGTGACCTGAGCAAGAGGCGAGCAGAATTAGAAGGCCATGAGATGGGCAGGAGAGGGCAGCATTAGTGAGACACCTTGCTGTTGGCATGTGCAATCTTTAACGATCCACAGGAATATGAAAGTGGGGGGGTGGTCAATGTATGTGGGAGCCAGCTTGGGAGATTGAAGTTTTCTCAAAGGAGCCAAGTTCTAAATTATCCTTAGTAAAGTCATGTCAACTAGAAAGGAAGCACACAGTTAGTGCTGTAGTGGCAGAGGAGCACATGGTCAGCAGGGATTTGAGAAGGGGGATCCAGTTGACTGAGCTCCTGTGAAAGGAGCAGGATCAAGTAGGGAGAACAGAGAGGCCTCAAAACCAAGACCAGGCAGAAGAACTTCCAACCCAAGAGGCACCTTCCAAATAAAGAAGCCTGGAATTCTGGCCCAGCTTCAGAGATTA
The DNA here is from genome assembly GCF_057802395.1 of Ceratotherium simum simum. NCBI lineage: Eukaryota > Metazoa > Chordata > Mammalia > Perissodactyla > Rhinocerotidae > Ceratotherium > Ceratotherium simum. The sequence continues at coordinate 2,361,413 of NC_141913.1, forward strand.
ACTAATCCCAAATGTGACTCAAACCATAAGCCTTGTTATGGTTCAACTGTGGATGCAAGAGGTGTCCCGAAGAGGGCGCCGAGGATGCAGCCCCCATGCCCAAAGAGAGCCAGGGGGAACATAAGCAAGGACTCCACTGCCATAGGCGGAGCGCTACCAAGGCAATGGGGGGAGGCGACAAGGGCTCTCACGGGCTAAGACTTGAAGGAACCCGCTGAGAGCTGGCAGTAGTCAGTAGGACGCCAGTCGCAAATGCGGGGCCCAGGCTACGCACCTTTCTGCCCTGCCAGCTGCAAATTCTGCCTCTACAAATGGCTCCCTCAGTAGCCAGCTCATACATGGCCTGTCAGCCGAAGAGTTAGAAAACCCTTCTTTACCTTGAGGGAAACATGCCTCCCCGTCGTTTCTGCATATTGGATCCATCTCACAAAATTTCAATCAGCTGTCATTCTCAATTGCCCCTACCCTTCCACTGTGCCCCAGTTTTTCCTTCACTAGACTGAAGGATCTGCTTTTAAAAAACCTGTTCCTCATAGGACATTAGTTCCTGATAGTATTTATCACCCTCTGACCACACCTGGCTTATCAGCTTTCTTCTTGGTGTGACCCTAGCAGTAGACTCTGGCTTTAGGACAGAGCTGACCAATGTGGGGTATAGTGGCTGTTCTTTTCCTTGGTCTGGATGCCCTGGGTCTGGAGCGCAGCGTGATGTCAGGTTTGACTTGGGAGGGCCTGTCTGCCCTTGTGGAGGCACACAGTTGACTGAAGGGGCTCCAAGGCTCCTAGTAGTTGAGAACTTCCCTTGTCGGTGGCAGGAGTGTAGCCCGGTGAGACTTTCACAGGTCCTTTGTTTCTAAGAGCTGCAGAAATGTTACTTTTTGGTTTGTTGTGTTTTTTAGTGAGAGGATAGGGGATCTGGCTTGAGAAGTTCTTGCTGTGCTCTGGGTTGTTGACTCTATGGTTGCAGAAGACACCTACCAGGGAGCACACCCACTCTGAAAAGGGAAGTGAGCCAAGTTTAATTCTGAGACAAATCTACAGTTAGGGGAAGAGCATGATGAGGAATGAACAAAAGAAAACGCAATAGGAAAATGACTTCGAAAGTAGAACTTTGAAAGTTTTTTGGGAAGCTTTGAAAACAGATCGGTGTGGCTGAGAGCATTTCTCATTGCTGGGAGACAGGAAGAGGAAGGAATGACGGCTCTCGGGCCGGTTCGGGGCTAGTTGGTGATCTGAGGAGAGTGGTTCCACAGAGGGGTGGAGCCCGTGGTGGTGAGGGACTGAGAGATCCCTTGAAGCAGGGCACCACCAATGGCTCAGGATGGCTGACCGGAAACGGCCCTGGCAGTTCCTTAAAGAGTCAGAAATGCAGGGTAGTGTGTGTGCGCGTGTGTGTGTGTCCTGGAAGATGGCAGAGCAGAAACCTCTCTGATCAGCAACCTTAGAATTCCTGTGAAGTAGCTGAAATCTACTGTCGTATAAATACACTGGTGAACAGAGGAGTTGCCACTTCCATCGTTTCTCTTCTTTTCTCTAACGGTATGTACATGGTGTAGTTCAGTGTCCATGTGGCTTGGGGTAATGTGCTTAGAATTATTTTACAGGGGGAAAAAACAGGTGAAAACGTTTCCAGTTGATGACGTATGCACTATAATGGACATCCTGTGTTGGATTAGAAGAAGAGAAATACTCAATTTTGCTTAAATTTCTTTGACAAGAAAACAGTTTTTTGGCTTCCAATGTAGTCCTATTAATTTAGTCAAATCTCAAATTCTTAATGATCTCTATTAATGTTGGAGACCTCTGGTGTAAGTAAATCTAAAATAATAATTGTTATAAATTTTTGTTTAGTAAATTTTGTTCATTTGTATCAGAGGTGAGGTGGGAGAGTGGAGTTCTACAGAAGTTGAAATCGCAAGTAAACAATTTTCGGGAATATATGTATGGTTTTATTAATTTTAAATAATAGGAATTCAATTTAATTATGATATTGAGTGTCTGCTATGTGGGAGTCCTTAATATCCAGTGTTATTTATTGCATGTAAGACAATAGTGAGGGTCATCCTGATAATCCCAATTAGGAGTGCCATCCCAATAACTGTAGTGTATCAGACAGAGGACATGTGATACTGGAAGGGTCTAACGGCAAGATAAGAGAATCCATGGACGCTTCATGGAAAGAATCGCATTTGAGAAGAGCCTCTAAAGAATCTAAAATTCCAACAGTCCCAGTGGGAGGGAGCATGGGAAGGCAGACTTGGACGGCGAGTCTTGCAGAGGCAGAGTGCAGTAGTGGGCGGTGCTGGGCTTTGGAATTGGGTAGACCAGAGTTTATACTCTGGGTCTGACACTAGCCAAATACCCACAAGTTCCCCTCACCTGTAAAATGGAAAAAACACCTACCTCACAGAACATTTGTGAGTATTCACTGGAAAAGTTTCTGGCACATAAGTGCTCAAAAAATGTTACCATTTTCCATTTTCTAAAAACAATGGGTCTTTCAGCTTTTTGGGAAGAGAGAGTAGAAGAGAAATTTGATTTAGGTACTTTTTACAGAGATTGTTAAAAACCATAGAATCGTGTTATTCTTGACCAAAGATAATTTGATTACGTTAATGAAAAATAGTTAATTGGGTTTTAAATTAATATACTAATATTAGAAACAATGACCCATAGTTATAAAGCTTTTTTGGAAGTTATTTAGGACATTTTGCATGCTAAGCATCTTGAATACATTGTCTGATTTATTAGTGGTCTCCAAATTAGTAGTGGGGTTTTCCTGTGTGTTATTGATATTAAAATACATTTTTCTTTGTTCTTGGGTGGTAACACTTCCATTCCTAATTATGTTCTGCACAGGCTAATATTAATGCTAGTTTATCATCTTCGGGTCTGCAGTAGCGGGGCATCATTCTTTGAAAGTGTCTAGACATGGCCTAAAGACACGTTGGATATGGGCAAAAGCTGGCAAGGCATAAAAGATTTATTCTAGTTATTGTCCAGATTTATCCATCCCTCTCAGAAAATATTGTCTTGCTATTCTCTTCCTTTTCTACTCCCTAACCTCCCCTTCTCCACCCCTTGCTACTCTTTCATTCTGTCTTTGTTATGATAAGAGAATTTTTTCCTAAAAGTAGAATTTATCACAAAATGTAGTTTGTGACCTATCATTCCAGTTCCTTGACACATGTTTTCAGTGTGCTGCAGAAAATGCTCTGTGCTTCTCAGATCAAGTAGAATTATCCTTTATTTACACAGCTGTCCCCTATGGACAATGTATGTTATGAGACTTAATGCTGTTTAGCATTTGGAATCATTCTTTCTTCTTGAATTGGAAATAAGAATCAGCAAAAACTGCCATGCTCTGGCAGTCCCAGCATAATTTCAGAGTCTGTCTATAGGGAGAGTATTTTTGGTGGCTGGGAAATATTACACAAGTAATGCTGCATACCAATTAGTTGTGTTAAAATATATATTACCCACAGCTCTGTACTTGGCTTAAAAAATTGCCTTGACAACATCATTTAACTTCTTACTGTTCTTTTCATGTTGCTAGTATAAATATCTAATATGTTTTTGTTCAAAACATCAATTAGGCTTCAATATATTCTTTATTAATACAGATCTGTTATTACAAGAAGACTGCTGAGCTATGATAATTTGCACAGCAGGAACAATAAAATATCTTCTTGCTGTTTGGTTCTATCCCAGAATGCTTGGCTTTTTTAGTCTTTTACAGAGCACACCAAATCCTTCCATGATATCTTTTACAATCATAATGAAATCTTTAAAGCCCTTATAAGCAAAAGCTTTATTTTCTTCAAAAGTAAACAGAATGAAAGGCCTGAAATTGCAAATAGATTCAAAAAGACACATTAGTTACAGATCTCCACTTTTAATATCTTCAATTCTTTTTCTTCATGCAGCCAGAACTCCCCACTTCCTGCGGATTCAGAATGTGGAAGTCAATGCCGGCCAGTTTGCCACCTTCCAGTGCAGTGCCATCGGCAGGACTGTGGCAGGCGACAGGCTCTGGTTACAGGTACAGTGATTCATTTTCACCAGTTCAGCGGGAGTCCAGCGGGAGGAATACATGGTCTCTGGGGAGTGGCCCAGAGAAATGGGTCAGCATCGGGTCGCTAATGGAAGATTGATGCTGTGAGGAGTCTTCCTTGTTCCCTTCCTTCTTCATTAATAAGTGACCAGCTTGCTAAGAGTTCTAGAAAAGCTAATATTGTTCTTCACAGACCTGGTTTTGAATTTCTGTTTTTTCCCTTTGTTTCTGCTTAGTTATCTTGCTTTGAAGATCTGGCTGTCAGATTACTTTTAGAGCAGAATATTAAAGTCCAAAATATAGTCCCCTCCCCCTGCTCTTCCTCTGGAGAAAAATCCAAAGAATCACACACACACACACACACACACACACACGCATGCAAGTTTATAGGCCTTTTGTAACTTGAATTTCCACAGCGCTACACCTAAACTTAGAAATTAATAACATTTTTTACTTTTGATCATTCAGGTAGACATTTTTTAGTGTTATCCTCATTCGTGCGACTTGTTTTCCAATCTTTCAAATTCCACCATATGTATATATCCATGGTCTCAGGAATTCTGACAGAACAAGTGGGATGAAGTGACTTATCCCCTCTAACCAGAGTGCCACCCACTTCTTTAGGTTCTAGGTTTCCTTTTCCCCCATAGTATTCTCTGATTTCATTCTTCCTTCTTTTTCTTTCTTTTCCTTCCTTCCTTTCTTTTTTACTGAGGTATAATTGACATATGACATATTAGTTTCAGGTGTACAACATAATGATTCAATATGGTTGTTTCGTCCCTTGAGCATTAAATTAGTCTGCAGGCTGCTCACTCCTTCACCTTGACTACTGTTGACTCCCCCGTGCTTTCCTTTGAGATCCTACAGTTGGTTTTGGTTTGGTTTGGTTCTTGACTTACTCTAATTGCTACTGAGCTGCTTCATGTTTTAACCCTCTGTGTGTACTATTCCATCCCACTGGGCACCCACTTCATGCATGTTGACTTTTCCTGTGTCGGTGTCATCTCTCCGCCTCCTATCATGCCTCTTCTTCTGCAGCGTAATAATGATTGTCACGTGTCACATTTGCATGACACTATAATTTTTAAATTCCTATCCCTTTTAATCATCACAACTGAAATAAATGATCATTTTTATTCCTTCATTTCTGGGGAAAATGAGAGACAGCCAGATGTACTATCCCAAGATTAGTCAATAATGTGTTGACAAATGGGGAATATATTCTGAAGGCGGCTTCTCAAATACTGGTTGGGTCTTGTGCACGTGATTCTCTACCCTTCTACCCTGATGTCACTTTCTTTTTTCATATTCTACTGTCCCTGTTAGAGACTCCCCTAGATAGGAAGGAGGAATGTAGCAGAGGACTGAAATTGTATGTACCAAGTTTATCTTTACTGTTTCCTTCTCTCTAAAAGTTTTTCAGTCTCCACTTTAAGAGCATTTTGCAGCACGTGAAAACTGTACTATTCCTGGTCTTCAGTATTCAACATTTTTTCCCCTTTTTATCCTACTTCCCAGTTATTTTAAATTCTTTTTGTTACAGATTCAGAATTATTTTCTTAGTGGTTGTTTGGTATTAAACATGATCAAGATTGGCTATCTATAGTAGTAATTAATGATGAGACAGACCCTTTTCATTGACATTTCACAACGCACTAACTACCTGTGAAAAATGAAACTATCCTTGCCATCTTTGATTTATCTCTAGAAATCTTAAGTTTTCATGTAAAAATATTTTTTTGCTCCTGATATTTGTGTTAATGTTACTTGAGAGAATACAATAAGGTCTAAGCTCTTGCCTCAACAGAGTCTTAGATATTCCCAAGAATTTATAGGCAAGTGGAGTTCCCAATTTTCTCTTTTTGTTTTTGTAAATATTCTGCACTTCGGATGCTCCTGCTTAAACTCGAGCATTTTGTTGGGGGTTGGGAATCTTTAACTGCATCCTATTACAAAGTGGGCGACTTTGTTTTAAAGAGAATCTGTCAGGGGCCGGCCCCGTGGCTTAGCGGTTAAGTGCGCGCACTCCGCTGCTAACAGCACAGGTTCGGATCCCGGGCGCGCACCGACGCCCCACTTCTCCGGCCATGCTGAGGCCGTGTCCCACACACAGCAACTAGAAGGATGTGCCACTATGACATACAACTATCTTCTGGAGCTTTGGGGAGAAAAAGGGAAAAAATGGAGGAGGATTGGCAATAGATGTTAGCTCAGGGCCGGTCTTCCTCAGCAAAAAGAGGAGGATTGGCATGGATGTTAGCTCAGGGCTGATCTTCCTCACAAAAAAAATGAATTAATTAATTAAAAAAATAAAGAGAATCTGTCATATTGTAGGAAGAAAGCCAACTGCTATTTTGAAACAAGGGCCTAAATGCAGAGTTCTCAGCCCTGACTCCGCTAGAGAATCACCTGGAAAGTTTTAAAAATGTCTGGTCTACACCCAGGTTCTGATTTAATTGGTCTAATTAGTGGGGTGGGGCCCACCATTCAGAATTTTGTTAAAGACTCCCCAGCTGATTACAACATGCCTGAAAATCACTATGCCGAAGCCAAGTGCAACACGTGTTGGAAGTCAGGAAAGAAAACGGCAAATAGAAGATGTGGCTGGTCCCTGTATTCAGTAGCCCAGATGTGAGTCTCATGTTGAATTTCCCATGTAGCAGGTCTCTCTTGTTTATGTTCTGTGGAATTTGGTCATAGTGTTGATACATTGTTTTACAGTCAGTCCATTAGTGCCTGTCTTTGTCTCTTGCCCAGTCCTTTCTTGCCCTGCTTGTCAGAGGTGACTGCATGTTGCCCCACAACTTTCCATAAGGTCGGCCACAAAGGGGATGATAAAGGTAGAACTATCGTGACTTGGAAATTCTAAGTGAGACTTAATTTGTCCTGGGTTCCACGTGCTATTTGGTTTGTGAATCTTGGTGAGGTTAGAATAATTGTACCATTAAATGATTTATTTCCTCTGGTTGGATAGGCATTTTGTGGGGAGATATTTATTTTATTATTAGCTGATGAAATAAGACTGTGTCCTTCACTTTCAAGGGTGGTTTCTATTAACCTGTATTTGTGGGGAGTGGTTTCCGGGAGTGAGGAGGATTTGTGGCAGGTGATGGTTCCACAGAGCCCTCCTGTCCCCTGCCCCTGCCCTTTGCCTCTGGCCATTCTTCAGACATTGTGGGGAGAAGCAAACCTGGAGTCCTGGGCCAGGACTCTCTAGTCTAGAAGCATGGATATGGACCTTCTTCCTTATTGCTCTAATGCTATGACAGCTTCAAAAATGCTTTTCCACATATAGACACATTTGGAGCCTCAAAATATTTCTGAGATCCAGACAGAAAACTAGAAAAAAATTTTTTTAGGTTTTTTAATAATTTGAATCTTCCCAACTCAATTTTAGAGATTAATAATACATCTTTTACTGGGAGAACATCAATGTTTTGAGTATAATCAATTATAATAAATTGTGTTACCTGTGTCACAATCTTTGAGTTCTGCCACAGGCATTTGCACAGCTTCATGGGTGCATCCCATGGTCTTATATTCTTTCATAGACAAGGAGTTTGAGCTGCAGGATTGTCCCAGGTCACAAAGGTAATGGCATGGCTGGGAGAGTACACCCGTGTTTCTCTCCTTTTACTTCACCGCTAACTCCACTACCATATGCACCTTCTCAGAGCCTGAGCGAGGTGCATAGGCAGTATGCACTTACCACTTTGTTAGAAGAATTTGGATGTGACCGACATTACATGATTAACATCAAGGAGCCATCCTGACCATGGGAAGAAATGTTCATATGTGTTACATGCACACATTGATCCACATCCATGAAAAATGCCCAATTGTTTGATTGTTTAAAAGGTGGATTAAATATGATCACTGTCAGAATCTTTCACAAAAACATGACACAAATAAATCTGATGATGACACTAATGAAGAAATGTTTATGATTAACAAATGTGTCTCGTTTGCTTACATTTTCTCCATCTTATCTGTGGGCCACACAGGTTATTGCCAATGTGGGATAGGTGTTTCTAGAATACAGAACAACAAAATAAAGCACAGTTCATGAGCTTCCAGTATTATAGCTGCAAAGTACTTATAACCCCTTCCAGATAATGTAAGTAGGAAGACAGTATATATAAAACTCTTTTTATGTAGTACAAAATGGATGTGCTCTGAATTTGTTGAAGATCCTTGCTATATGCTATCAGATATGGCAGTCTATACGCACAACATGGACTGTAACGATAGGAGATACTCAAATGAAACGTATTTGTAAAATCATTCAAGCACCCAAAATATGACCATATTTCTTGTTATAATCAACTTTCTGATCACTTGTGGAGCCTACATTTAGAAAATATATCAGAGTATGTGTGTATATAAGACACAGAGAAGAGAAAGTGGAATTTTAGATGTTCTTCTTTTTATACTTACATTTTTATGCAGTCATTGACCCTTTAAGCCATGTGTGGTTATATTAAAATTACTATTGTTCTTTCTTAAATATTTTAAATTTTATTTTCCTACATGTGCTTGTTTCTCTTGAGAATTAATATTTATAATACCTATTACAGCTTTTCAGTAAATAAAGATGATCACCAAAGCTAGCAGTCATGTTTCTAAATCTGAAGACAGCTTGCGCACATTCTTTTTCAGGGAACATGGGCCACCTCACCCTCTTCTTCTGGATCTGGTCCAGTTTGGGCATTTTTGTGATTTCTGCTCTTTAATTCATTTTCAATATATTGCAGAGGCTCCTCCATTCCTTATTCTTCTTACTCAGGGCCTTAGACTGCTCTGGCTGCTCTAACCAACTACCATAGACTGGATGGCTAAACGACAAACATTTATTTCTCACAGTTCTGGAGGCTGGAAATCTAAGATCAGGGTGCCAGTGTGGCCAGGTTCTTGGTGAGGACCAGCTCCCTGGTTTGCAGACCACTCTCTTCTCACTGTGTCTTTACATCCTCTGGTCTCTTCATCCCTTGTAAGAGCCCTAATACCACTATGGGGGCTCCACTCTCATGACCGCATCTAAACCTAATCATCTGCCAAAGGCCTCACCTCCACGTACCATCACATTGGGGATTAGGTTTCAACATATGAATTTTGCGGGGAAACATTCATTCATTCTATAGCACTTAGCTAGCATGTCAAACTCAGAAGTGTGTAGGAAATGAAAACTGTTCAGCCTCCAAGACAAATGGCAGAAAGCAAGGAGCTAGTGGAGATGCCTTTTCAATAGTAGATGAATGGCAGCTTTGATCAGCTCAGGCACTGACATGTGCATGTCGGGTGAATAGCAGCTGGTGAAGGAAACCTGGAAAATAATGTTTCTCTCTCCACAGATCTTACAGGCCCCTATCATTTTTAAATGGCTCACTTTTTATAATCACAAAATTATGTAACTTCTGAATTTGGAACAATCTTCAAACTGAATTCCTCATTTTATTAATGAGAAAATGGAAGCCCAGGAAAGGCAGAAAATTTTAACATAGTCATATATCCAATTATTATGATATTTATTAAAGATAACTCCATTTTGCTAGGGAAAGTCAATTTTATGTAAAAATATTTTTTGCTTATTTACAAATTAGTACATTTTGTCACTTGGACATTTTTCTTCACTGAGTAACCTTGTATTTCAAATACTATCAACCTTTTAACCAAATATTCTCAGATTTACTGCGAAGATAACCTCTGTTAACTTTAGAACTATCATAGCACAATATAATTGAGTTTTACTCTTTTAGCAAACAGAGCTTGGTGTTTATTAGAAGCAAGGCACAGAACAGCATTTTAAAATGGTTTCCCACCATGCATCAATTCATAGAAATAGAAAAGGAAATCGGATGGTGTTACTGTGAAGTACTCTATTAAAATCACTGGTTGCAACGCAGCGCCCAGAATATTACCTGTCATGTAACAAATGCTCAGTGAATACCTGCTCAGGGCACTTGGCTTACTGACTGCCCTGACAAATCACGTGTCTTTTCCAGGTGAATCTCAAGGGTCCAGAGTTGGACCAGGAAACAGGCACAAAGAGACAGGCATGAATGCTGTCCTCTTGGAATGCTTGTTTTAGGCCCAGAGCTCCTCCCCAGAGGGATGGTCTTTGATGAGAGGGGGGACGTACAGAGCCTGGTGGTGTCTCTTCTGCTGTTTCCGAATATATAGCAAATATCATGTGGAGTTAGAGAAATTCTAGAAGCAAATGTGGTCAATATATCGTCTTTCCTAAACCTTGGTTTCTTGTGTCTTTTCCCTAGGCATTTTTATTCTCTGTTGTCAAATTTTGTTCTCTAATTCTCCCTTTAGAAAAATTTCTTGCCACAAGCCTCAGTTAAGGGTGATAGAAATATAGCTCTATTAAGGATCATCCATTTGAGAGCTCACCAGGGCAACAGACCTGTGTCATCATAACTAATGAAGTAAACCCACCTCGCTCATTTTTTTTGGTATGGAATTTTTTGTATGTAATTGTATGTAAATTTTTGTATGTAATTCAATATGAGTTCTTAATTTGGGAATCTTGATTTTCTAAAAATAATATTCACTTGAGATTAAAACTTTTTTACTTGTTAGCCTCGAGATCCACTTAACTGGGTATGACCTACCAAATTGTGAAAAAAGTATTTTTTGCTAGCCTAATAAACTTCTCACATTACTTTTCTGAGCTCAGATAATTTTAGACCTTTTTTTGAGAGAAAAAGGTAAATCTTGAAATTTTTGTAACTTATAAAGTGATTCTCATAAGAATAGCTCCTCTGACCTACTAGAGAATTTGGTTTATCAATGAGTAAATTATAAATTATAATAATAGTATTTACATTACTGACTTTAACAGATGTGTTTGAAATAAAATAATGACAACACATTACTGACTTTAACAGATGTGTTTGAAATAAAATAATTACAACTCCCTTTGCTGAGCACTGCTGTGTGCTAGGTCTTCTGCTAAGCTATGTTCAGGCATTTTTCTCTTAACTGATCCCTAGGATAACTCTCTTACATGCCCATTTATAGAAGAAGAAACTGAGGCTCAGGAAGTTTCAGTGATTTTTCCAGTTGTGCATTGCTAGTAATAAGCACTGGGATTTGAATGAGGCCATCTAAGTCCGGAATCTACATCCTTAACCTTCATGCCTCCTGCATAGTACAAAGACTCAGACACTTCCTTGTGGGTGCATAAACATCATGTAGTAATTTAACTGATAGCTTTTATCAGAATTTAAAATAAAAATCGTATTCATGTGTGTGGAATGTTGCCTTGGCTCTTTGGTTAAGAGATGTATACATTTGCTTAACTTTTCTTGGTGGCTTTTAGTTTCATTTATAGATTATGAGGGAAAAAATCACAATGGTATATCAGAACAATTTTGTTATTATATATAGAAGCCATAAAATGATTTGAAAAGAAGAAAAATTATGGATCCCCTGGCAAGCTTAACTTGAGTACTTTACACCATATATATTAAAGCTTAAATTTAACATCACTTACCGTCATAGAAAACACCAGGAATGCACAAAGAGGACTATCTTGAGTTGCTATAGGAACCATTTGCTCCTTAAAATTTGAGTGGTTGAAATCACATCCATTATTGTTTTAGTTAGTTAAATATCCATATATAATACAACAGTGAGCATTCAGACTGAAGCCACTGAAAGCCTTTGAAGCATTTATCATATGTTTTAACTGAGTATGATTTTGAATTACCTTAATTTAAAGGTAAAGATTTATTTTACATTGATGGAACAGTATGACATGTCTATGGAGATGCTGGGAGACATTAATTAATAAATTTTACTTTGTGATATTACCTAACTCAGTCAAAAAAGGTAAGCAACTGGTGCTTTGAATAGGATGCTCCAGGAAGAGCAGTGGGAGAGCTTTCTCCTCCACAGCAATCTGAAGGGCTCTGGGCCGGGATGTGAAATTGTACTTTGAAAACTGTAGGTCAGGATGGTTCAATTTGGAGGGCAGGAGAGAAAGGCATCAACTACCAGTGTTAAGGACTGCTTGGTTTGGACCTAAGAACCGTAAATCCTGTGAAAGCATTTATTCTGTTTCCTTTCTCATGTTCATCAGAAGGTTCGTTTCTCACGCTTTCAAGAATTCGCAGCTGTATCACGAGAAGGGAAGAGGGAGATGGCCATGCTCCAGAGTTTCCAGGGTTGAGGGCTGAGAATACTAACGCTCTGCCTCTTTTGTCTCCTTTTAGTGATCCAGGCCTTGGGGCGAGGGTCCTACAGAGTTTGGACACTGTTAAGATCTCTGGTTTTTTCCTCTTCTGCCTTTTCTTTTTGGAAGGGGAGAAAAAAAATGGAAAATATTTTAGCTAGGAGTTTTATGTATCTGCCTTAGGTGGTCTTGAAAGTCCTAGATTTTCAGTTTGGTAATCTGGAATTACGTACCTAGAAAAGAGAGAGAAGTTTACTTAGGTCCTTCTTTGAGGTGGAAAGAAAATTTGACAACTTTTGATGGGTTTTAATTTCAAAAATGTTTTTAGGACCATAGAAGTGGAATGGAGAACAAATCATGCTACTTTCAGTCCTAGCATGACCTAGTTTGAGACAAGGGCATAGACATCTCTGATTGGCACACAGTGGCGGCCAGGCAGTTCCTACAGAGGATGAACTTTGAAATCATAAAGCAGATCGTTATTGTCTTCTGCATCTCTCCTACTTATAGAAATGCCATCCCCATTCCATTTTTTCAAAGGAAAGAGAATTGGCTATTGTCCAAGTGTAATAAAATAATGTTTGTCTCTTTTATGAGAAGTGATGTCCACTAAGCACAAAGGACAAGTGACGGATTAATGGAGTTTCTATTTATTCTTAAGGTGTAGAAGCTGGTTATTACTTTCATTCAAGAAACGTATATTACCTGCATTTCGCGCTGTCTGTGATTGTTAGTTACATGAACACTGCTGCTGGAGAGGACTGCTGCATCTGGGCTATGGTGCCCTTTCCCCACACCGCATTTTCTCTTCTGCCCTGGTGGTGTCTTTACCATACACATGGCTTGAGTCTTTTGCAGGAAGTGAATGAGACCTAGACACAGTGGTTCTTTGATTCATACAGCATTGGAGTATTTATAAGCCAGCAGGAAAACCATCTATTTTCTTGGGGAAATAATCATGGTTAAAAAACTCATTCAAAAGTACAAAATGGGAGATTATTTTCTAATTGTTTCTTTGAAGAAAATTTCTTTTTACTTCAGAAAAGTAAAGTATAAAATTTAAAATTTACTTAAAATACTTAAAATTTTTACTTAAAATTTACTTGAAAATATACTTATCTTTATACTTATTAAAAATTTAAAAGTAAAATTTTATACTTTATGAATTTAAAATTAAAAATGGAAATTGTAGATGTGCACAGAGGCAGAGAGAATAACGTCCTGAGCTTCACGCACTCAGCGTGCACCTTCAGCACCCACAGTGTGTAGCCCATGGCTTCCTCTGTGTTTCCCCCTGCTTCCCCTCTCATTGTTTTGAAACAGTCTCAGTCATCACATCATTTAACTTGTAACTGTTTCTCTAAAACAGAGGTTGGCAAACTTTTTCTGTAAAGAGCCAGATAGTAAACGTTGAAGGCCAGATGGCGTTTGTTGCCATGATTCGGTTCTGTGGTTGTCATAGGAAAGCAGCCACAGACAACACAGCAATGAATGAGTGTGGCTGTGTTTACTACAGCTTTATGTATGGACACTGAAATTCAAGTTTTATATAATTTTCATTGTCACAAAGTAGTATTCTTTTGATTTCTTTTCAACCATTTAAAAAATGTAAAACCATTCTTAGCTTGCGAGCTGTACAAAACAGGTGATGGGCTGGATTTAGCCTCAGACCCCTGCTCTAAAAGATAAGAGCCCTTAAAATAATAGTAATAGTGACTATGTAAGCTCTAGAAAAACAGTCAGTGTTCATGTTTCCTTGACTGTCTTATCACTTTATTTCTTTCAGCAGATTGTTTGAATTACGATTGCAATCGAATTTACCCTTTGCAGTCAGATGCTGAGTCTCTTAAGTCCTTTTCATCTTTAGGTTCTCCATCCATTTCCCCCCATTTGTGGTGGTTGTTATTGTTGTTGAAGCTCTATTTGTCCTGTACAGTTTCCCATATTTTGAGTTCTGCTTATTGCCCTCTGGTAGTGTCATTTAATGTGTTTTTCTGACTATTGTATTTCTTGTAAATTGTCTCTTTTTGTGATGTTATCAGCCATTGATGATCATGCCTAGGTTCATTAATTGCAGACAGGTCCAATTCTATCAGTCCTTCCTTGTTTAGTACCTAGAATACTTCTAAAAAGAAAAGCTCTCCCACATCAACTATTTGGTTACTCTGAGATATAAACCATAAAGGGAAGATGGTATAAATACTGGATACTTTGTCTTTTTTTAACAAATTTTCAAAAATAATGAGGTTGTTTACCGGCATCACCTAAAACTGGCCAAGGGAGTTAATAGTATTATTGTCATTATTGTCATCATCACCATCATTGTCCTCACCACCAACTTGTGGATTTAAATACATTTGATGTGTTTGGATTCATTGCATTTACTGTCTTTGTTGCTAGTCAGATCTTCCCCCCTCTAAAGAGTGGGGCTTACTCAGGCTGGGTGACCCCTTTCCTGGGCCATCTCAGATACCTTTCTTGCTTTCTGGTGTAATGGTATGTTCCAGGCTTGTATTTTATATTTTTCACCTTAATGACCTTGAATCAGCCATTCCTCAATGGAGCCCTGGTTCTTTTTTAGAGGGAACTGGTAATCAGAAATTACAATCTGAGCATGGAGGTACTCAGTACTACTGTTTACTATTTCTAGATCTCCTCATTGGAAAGAGCTAGGATATATACATATGCACACATTTAAAAACAAAACGTTCTGAGATCATATTGACAATTCCCATTCAAATTCAGATCTACAGGGCTTTTAGCTTCCTTTATCTTGCATCTTTATCTTCTTTCAACTATGTTTCAGAAAGAGTAGTGTATGTTAAGGCATATTGATTGGGAAAAAGTGATGTTCTTAGCCAGCCATGTTTATGACTAGCCTAGTCTTTTAGATCCTGAACGATTACACAGGCACTGCCCTTTTCCTCATGTTAGTGTGTCATTATTACAGTTCCATAGTAAACAGGGTTGAGTCCTTGCCTTGCAAATCCAAACTCTTAACCCAACAGGAAATGCCAGTCAGGGTCAAGGTCATGCTCTTTAGTTGGATGTGGCTAGGTTAATCCAGTCAACAAGTTGGATATTTGATTTTAAGATAAAGAACTGATACCGAACCAAGTGGGCTCACCTCCTGGTGAGTTCAATAAGACTCTGTCTTCACCAGTGGAAGTTGTCTCACAAAGTAAAGTGTATTTGCAGCACATAGGAGGCCATGAGGAATCATTTCCAAAGTCAGGGTGTCCCTGAACAAAAGAAAGCAGGAAATTTTAGTTGGTTGGGTAATGAATATTCAAAAGGGATAGGCAGATATTCGCTTGCACAGGCTCAGCTGGAGAACATGCTTCCACAAAATAAGGCCTAAGCTCCTCCTGGAGAGATCTTGGCATTAAAAATAAGGCAAAGGTCATGGGCACAGCTCTTGTGGTGAGGCTTGGTCAGTTTCAGGATGGCTGGTGGTTACATCTCCTTAACATACAAAAGGAAAAGAAACAACTCGGAAAAACAGTTAATTGCTTCCAAACTCACCTTTGAGTTTCCTGAGGTGCCTAGTCAGTGACAGAACTTCTAATTTCATTGGTATTTCTAATTACTGTATTTATTATGTGTATTCTATCTTATTTGAATGAAATTATAAATGAAATTTAAAAATAGGTTGGTTAAATAATACTATTCAGATATTATAAATATATAATGAAATGAACTGTCTAAATATCAGAATGAGGTTTTAAATTTCCATAATCAAATTTTTTACTTGAATATGACTATAAGACAATTATATGTTCAAATAATATATTACTTTGGATTTCTGCATATTACTTTGGCTATCTGTATATCCATTAGCAAATTAAAGTATATTTGTCAATATATATTCATAGTATACGATAATGTTAAGTAAGAACTTCTGTTTCTGGTATTCCAAATTGATAAATATTTGGGTTAGCTTGGTATGACCTAGAAATCAAAGATCAGCACTATCTTAGTTATTAAAATAAAGAATATATGGGCTCCAGAAAGTAGATTTGTTGAGGTATTCAATTATTATTGGATTTAGATTACATGAAATGTTTTAAACAAAATTATTCCAGGCCCTGCTGATATTATTAGTGATTCCAGGGTAAGAATTTCAATCAGCATTTTACAAATGGGCATATTTGAACGTGGGATAATACAGATTCCCTACTGAATAAATGAGAGTGCAGTTTAATCCCCACCTGTCTGGCTAGGGGAAGGTGACTGGCCCAGATCTCCTCTGAGCCTGTGCACTCACAGCCACTCGAAAATGCCTGCGATTGATTAATTTGCTCCAAGTGCTGCTAACTTCCCG
Organism: Ceratotherium simum simum; assembly: GCF_057802395.1. Lineage (NCBI taxonomy): Eukaryota > Metazoa > Chordata > Mammalia > Perissodactyla > Rhinocerotidae > Ceratotherium > Ceratotherium simum. The sequence continues at coordinate 2,377,979 of NC_141913.1, forward strand.
GACCTCAATTTCTTTCCATCATTGCTCTGATTATTTTGAAACTCTTTCTGAAAGACTTAATATGTATCTTTTTGCTGGTAAATTACTGCTTATTTAGAAGTCCTAAGTTAGTCTATTGCATAAAGAAGGTTGTAACTCTAATTTAAATAACTATCAGTATTTTTTTTCCAGCTTGCTCAAATTGAAATACATACGTGATTAAAAGATACTCTTGCTTTTATAAAAAGCTGTATTTAACCCACTAAGATGGTTTCCTCTTAGACACGGCCATTATGGTTGTTTCATTAAGTTAATGAAAGATGGGTCAGCAATTTCTTTAACAACCCTGGACTTTCAGGGGCTGTGCTTTGCGTGGAGCCTGGGGTTTTTGTTCCCACATGTGTCCCAGGCTCCCTCTCAGTGAACTCTAATGTTCGAGAGAACAGGCAGAAGGCCCCTTCTTGGAGATTTCCCGTTGTGCTGTTGCAGTGCTCTATGAACACCGAGTTCCAGCCCTTGGCAGGGCTGCCTGTTTCTAACTCTGAAAATGGAAAGAAAACCGGCTGACAAATTTGCTATCTCTACCCACTGTACATTTTCATCATTTTGTTCTGCCAGAATGACAAAAAGTTTCCCCATAGGCTCCTAGATGCTCAGGAGTACCCAAGATTCTGAACACGTTGTCCTGTCTGGTTATTCCTGTCATGGGGAAAGGCAGATGGGGAAAGGGACTCACGGCCTTTTCACACCTCCATGTATCAGAGAAAATGGGCTAGCCACTATTCCCCACACTTCTCTGTTTGATTCTGACCTGAGGAAGGGTGTTGGGGGACCAGAAGGCATCTTAAAAATCAGCTTGTTCAGTCACCCATTCAATGCCTAAATTCCTCTCAATATAACCATCAACCCTCCCTGGGATGCAGCGGGCAGGGTTTAGTGCTAGGGATACAGCAGTAAGAAACCTGGCAAAGATCCCCGCCTTTGTAGAACTTGTGTTCCAGTAGGGAGGAGAGCATTCCAGGAGGAAGAGGGCAGGGGCCTTGAGGGAGGAGCATACTTGGGTGGTGACAAGAGAGCAAGAGCCAGTGTGGCTGGAGCTGAGGTAACTAGCAGACTGGTGGGGTGTGTTGGTGGGGGAGACAGTGATTGTGTCGGGGGTGGGTAGGACCTGGTGTGTACTTTCTTGGAGGTCATTCTTTTATTCCGGAATCTAAAAACTCAAAGTTCTCCATACCAATTTAGTAGCAAAACTTGCCCACTCGTGTAATTCTTTTGGTGGCAAAACCTGATCTGAACTGACCTGAAGGTATTTATGGCCTCTGTTTTTCCTCCTTACACTCAATATTCGTGTGTTTTGATGCAGAAATATCAATGAGTCTGGTTATGGAGTGCTGGCCCAGACTCTCCTGGGAGCATCATATAATATACAGTATACACACCTTTTTAAAAATAAAAGCAAATCCAAATTCTGCAACATGTTTTGCCACGAGTTTCAGATGAGCAGCAGAGCCCACGGCCAGGCCACGCCAGTGCGGTTCCTCTTGCATACACCTGGTCTCCCGGTACCAGAAGATGGCTGCTCTCTCCCTCGTGAGTCCTCTGTTTCCAGGTGCTTACCAGCTGTTTACCTGTGGAGAAGGTGAGCACGCCTACTTCTTCTATGCTCCTCAGAAAGTGGGGTGCCCGGAACGGAATGTTGTCTTCTGGGAGTGTCTCCCAGCACCACCTTTCTAGGTATTTCATTTCTGTGAATACAACTGAAAATTTAATTAGGTTTAAAAAACTCCACTTCGCAATCCTCATATACCTTAAAGTAATGAGGGTGCTCCTAAGTCGTGTCTCCAGTTACCTGCTTGTAAAGTCTGATTTTACAAGGAAGTACAAATTGGATTTGTATTTATTTTGATTGAAGTTTATCTTGTTAGTTTAAATTCATTGTTAGGCTTTGAAGATACCTTTTTCTTTTATGGTATTTTATTCATTCATGCGATGGTTAGTTGTCACCTGTACATTTGACAGGCACCTCTGTGACTTTATCTAAGCAAGCTAGAGGAGTCAAGGAAATAACTTTGTGCCAGGGTTCCGGAAACGTACTTCAGCATCCACGCTGACAAGCAGCCCTGGACTCTGCTCCTTTGCAGGTTTCTGGTCCACCAGACTTCCTTGGCGTTTGTCCCATATTGCTCTCCTCTTGTCCATGGAGATATCATAGGTGATGCTGCCCGAAGCCTTGCCAATAGCTGCAAACACTGTGTCTTCCTCCTTCCCTAATGGCCCAAGAAACAAGATTTGACACCAACAGGGTAACGAGTGACATCTCTCTCCTCTCTCTTCCCCCCCAGTACTCTGAGGATATTCTCTCACTTCTCCTTCATTAACCCAGCTATGGATTGCTTCTTTATGCATGTTATCTGATAATTGAGCTAATACCAACCTAACGTTACTGTTGGACCTGTCAAATTTTTTCAGCATCAAGAAACAAGGGGACTATTATTAAAACATACGTGTCAGGATTTCAAAGGAAAAGAATTAATATTGTCCAGGGAGTGGCTCTTTTCTCCTGTGTGAGTTACGTCTTTCTCCCGTGTTTGGGCACCGAGTCTGGTCTCCTTTCTGCGCCTCTCTCTGTCTTTCCCTGCCGTCTCGGATCCTTTCCTCTGCCCTGTTCCCTCTTTCTCCTCTCACTTTGCCCAACTCCTCTCCATTCCTTACTAACTTTTCACCTTTTCACTGTCATAGTCTTTTCTCCTTTGTGTGTCTCACTTTTTCCTCTTTCTTCCTTTTATTCTTCAGTCTGGCATTTTCAAAGTGGGATTTTCTACTTGTATGAAATTACATTATGTATCATATTTTAATGATATGCATCAATCTGAGTGATTAATCTTATAGATATTTAAATATTGCTATGCGTCCCTAATTCTAATTATACATTTTAGTAGTGTTACATGCTCTTCAGTTAAATTATCTTTAAGCACACTTAATCTTACTTAGTTGGGTTGTATATTCCATTTTTAGAAATACCCATTTATGGATAATAAAGATGTGAATTTCAAGAAATACCCTTATCCTGTGGAAAGAGGTCAGTGTAGACTGCATGTCAGAATATTACAGGGAATTTATCATGCTTTAAAATATTAAAAATGTTATCTAGTAAGAGAATAACTGAACTTATACTGTAGAAGCCATGCAGTACCACAAAAATAAATAGGAATATTCTTTTGAATATTTGATCTTTTAGCCAAGATAAGCTGAGATTTTTTTTTCTATTGTATACTGTTTTGGAAATATTAGTAAGAAAATGTCAGTGATTTAGGCCAGTTCTCTGTCTTGTTTGATCTGTTTGTAGTATTTGAAAGGAGATGGAAACTTGATTTTAGGAACCATTTGAACTCTCATTAAAACGTAATTCTTGGGGCCGGCCCCGTGGCTTGGCGGTTGAGTGTGCGCGCTCTGCTATTGGCAGCCCGGGTTCGGATCCCCGGCGCGCACCAACGCACTGCTTGTCCGGCCATGCTGGGGCCGTGTCCCACATACAGCAACTGGAAGGATGTGCAACTGTGGCATACAGCTGTCTACTGGGGCTTTGGGGGAAAAACAGGGGGAGGATTGGCAATGGATGTTGGATCAGGGCCGATCTTCCTCCGCAAAAAGAGGAGGATTGGCACGCATGTTGGCTCAGGGCTGATATTCCTCACAAAAATAAAAAATTAAAAAAAAACCTAATTCTTGTAAATAGATACTCTATAGAGCCTTTTATGTTATTTATCAAAAAAAAACCTTAAAAGTTTTTATTCCCTTTGACCTAATAATTTTAGGAAATAGGGGTTGTCCTAACATCATTTATAATAGTGATAAATAAAGTAAGTTAAATGTATAGCAGTAGGGAAATATTTACATAAATAATTGGTATAGCCATAAAATGGGAAGAATTAAAAGGCATGTTTTTGAAATTATCTGATGCTATGAAAAATTCTACAGACATCACAGGAAGTTTAAAGAAAGAGATAAAACCTTATATGTATTTTGGACCACCGTTTCAAATATTAATTAAATTAAAATAATGTGCAACAGAAAAAGTTAACTAAAATACCCTAAACTATTTATAATATTTATCTCTAAGTGATGAGATTATGTATTGTTTTTTTAAATGTCTACATTTTTTTCCTGTATTTAAAAAATGTTTGTATAGTAAACATTTGAATTTAAAAATCATTTCTCTTTTTATTGTCCTTAAGAATATACTTTGTGTAGTTCTGCACTGTGCCAGGTATATCTGGCATCTTGTAGACATCTATAACGCTCTGCCATCTGGATTCTGTATTTGCCCCCTCCCCCTGCCCCACCTGGCTGAATAAAGCCTTTCTTTCTTGCTTTCCTCGTCTGTCCTTGCTTGGACATATCACGTTCTGCTTTGTGTCTCTCATTCCATTCTCCATTCAACTCACCAAGTATGTTTTACCTATTCTTTGCAAATATTTTTAACCTCATTAGAGGTTATTTTAACGCAGTCTTCAAATTTAGGTACAAAAGCTGGAATTTATGCTGTTGAACTGCAGTAGGTAGTGATGGTTTAATATATATAACATGAAGTTTACCATTCTGACCATTTTTAAGCGTACAATTTAGTGGCATTCAGTACATTCACAGTGTTGTGTAACCATTACCACTATTGATTTCCACAACTTTTCCATCACCTGAAACAAAAACCATTAAAAAATAACTCCCATCCACCTCTCCCCTCATCCCCTGCTAACCTCCCTATGAATTTGCCGATTCTAGATACCTCTTATAAGTGGATTTATACTGTATTTGTCTTTTTCTGATTGGTTTATTTCTCTTAATGTAATGTTGTCAAGGTTCATCCATGTTGTAGCATGTCAGAATTTCCTGCCTTTTTAAGGCTGAATGATACTCCATTGCATGTATAGAGCACGTTTGTTTGTCCGTTCATCCATCAGTGGACACTTGGTTTCTTGTCCACCTTTCGGCTATTGTGAATAATGCTGCTGTGAACATTGGCATATAAGTATCTCTGTCCCTGTTTTCAATTCTTTGAGATTATACCTAGGAGTAGAATTACTGAGTAAATATGATAATTCTATGTTTAACTTTTAGAGGAATTGCCAAACTGTTTTCTGCAGTGATTGCATCATTTTATATCCCCATCAGCAATGCACAAATGTTCCAATTTCTCTACAGCCTTGCGAACATTTGTTATTTTTCTTTCTTTTTTGGATAATAGCCATCCTATTGGATATCTCATTGTGGTTTTGATTTGCATTTCCCTATTGACTAATGATGTTGACATCTTTTCATTTGCTTATTGGCTTTTTGTATATGTTGTTTGAGGGAAATGTCTATTTAAGTCCTTTTCCCATTTTTAAAGATTTTATTTATTTATTTATTTTCCCCCAAAGCCCCAGTAGATAGTTGTATGTCATAGCTGCACATCCTTCTAGTTGCTGTATGTGGGACGCGGCCTCAGCGTGGCCGGAGAAGCGGTGCGTCAGTGCGTGCCCGGGATCCGAACCCAGGCCACCAGCAGCAGAGCGCGCGCACTTAACCGCTAAGCCACAGGGCCGGCCCCTTTTCCCATTTTTAAATTGGATGGTTTATTGTTGTTGTTATTGTTGTTGAGTTGTAGGACTTCTTTATGTATTCAGGATATTAATCCCTTATCAGATATATGATTTGTAAATATTTTCTCCCATACTGTTGGTTGTCTTTTCACTCTCTTAATAGTGTCCTTTGATGCACTAAAGTTTTTAATTTTCATGAAATCTTGTCAGTTTTTTCTTTTGTTGCCTATGATTTTGGCACTATATTTAAGAAATCAATTCCAAATTCAAGATTATGAGGATTTCCCCATATGGTTTTCTTCTAAGAGATTTATAGTTTTAGCTCTTGATCTTAGGTATTTGATTTGTTTTGAGTTAACTTTTGTATATGGTGAAAGATAAGGGTACAACTTCATTCTTTTGCACGTGGATACCCACGCACCATTTGTTGAAAAGACTATTGTTTCCCCATTGAATGGTCTTGGCACCTTTGTCAAAAATCCACTGAACATATATATGAGAGTTTATTTCTGTGCTCTCTATTCTATTACATTGGTCTATGTCTGTCCTTATGCTAGGACCACACTACTTTTTTTAATGCTTTTTTAAAAATTGACGTAACATTGATTTACAACATTGTATAAATTTCAGGTGTGCATCATTATTTTTCGCCTTCTGTATAGACTACATGATATTCCCCACCAAGAGTCTAGTTGCCATCCATCACCAAACAAATGTACCTCATTATCCCTTTCACCCTCCCCCCACCCCTCTTCTCCTCTGGTAACTACAGATGGAGATTCTTCAAAAAAATTAAAAATAGGAGCCAGCCCCATGGTGATTAACCAAACCATAATGGTTAAGTTCGGTGCGCTCCTCTTTGGCCACCTGGCTTTGTAGGTTGGGATCCTGTGTGCGGACCTACACCACTCATTAGCCATGCGGCGGCAACCCACATACAAAATAGAGGAAGACTGGCGCAGATGTTAGCTCAGAGTGAGTCTTCCTCAGCAAAAAAAGAAAAATTAAGAATAGAACTTCCATGTTATCCAGCTATTCCATTTCTGGGTATTTATCCAAAGGACATAAAAACACTAATTCAAAAAGATATCTGCACCCTAATGTTCATTGCAGCACACTGTACTTTTGATTACTGTAGCTTTGTAGTACATTTTGGAGGTGAGAAGTGTGAGTCCTCCAACTTTGTTCTTCTGTTTTGGCTACAGTAATGGCTTTTGAATAGAACTCTTGCTAACCCTTAAGACCTAAACTACCCTTAAAGATTTGCTGTCTAGCTCCAACAAATCAGGACACGTGACTACTGCACATCTTTGAAAAGCCACATGCTTATTCATTATCCTGATGGTCATTGTATTAGTGTCCTGTTGCTTCTATAACAAACTACCACAAACTTAGTGACTTTATTATCTTCAAGCTCTGGAGGTCAGAAATCCTAAAATAAGATGATGGCAGGGCTGGTTCCTTCTGGAAGCTGTAGGAGACAATCTGTTCCTTGCTGTTGTAGCTTCTAGAGACCACGTTTATTTCCTAGCTCATGGTCCCTTCTTCCATCTTCAAAGCACATCACTCTGACCTCTACTTCTGTGGTCACATCTCCTTCTTCTGCGTTTGACCCTCCTGCCTCCCTCCTACCTTGTGATTACACTGGGTGCACTCAGATAATCCAGCATAATCTTCCCATCTCCAGATCCTTATGTTAATTACACCTGCAAACTCCCTTTTGCTATGTCAGGGAACATTTTCACAGGTTCTGGGGACTAGGGAGTAGACATTTTCGGGGGCCTTTATTCTGCCTATCACAATCATGATGAGTGGGCAATGCCGCTGATGAGGAACACACAGAAACTCTAAAATTTCCTTTTATTTTCCCTATTGGTTTCCCTTGTAAATAAAGATTAATTGTCCATTTTAGGCTCTGGGGTACAAATCTGTTAATTTAACCACCTCACTTTTCTATTCTGTCTCTGGAACATTTTTTCCACTGAGGCTATGATTCGTAGAGTCAGCAAATATTTGTTGAGTTCTATTTCTTGTGCACCCATGTATACAAAGTGAATAAGATCTGTTTCTTGACCTTGAGGACCTTATAGTCTGGCAGAAGAGAAAGATGTTACTGTAGTATAACACACTTTTTCTTCATTTTATTTCCTAAATATCTTTAGAATCCTTCCCTTCCTGTCTCTCATTCCTCTTTTTGTCATTTGCTGCTGTGATTTCTGAGAAAAATATAGCTAGTTTCCCTTGACATCCGTTGGGTTCCCACACTCTTTCCTTCAGTCCATGATTATTGTTCATGTCACCCTTTTGCCTAAAATCCTTCCATTCCTGGCATCAGGATAAGCTGTAATCGTCAACGTGTCATACTCCTTGGTGTGGTCTATACTGTGCTTATCTTTCTAGCCTCGTCACCTGCCATTGCTAGAAGCGCTTCTGTTCTAGCTGTATGTACATTATGCTTCCCTGACAGGTCCATGCTCTCTTGCCTCTTGACTTGTGCAGAGCTCTTCTCCTCACTGGACTCCATTTCTCCTCCTTCGCTCCTGTGCAGGAGGAAGAAAGGAAGAAGACGCAACTCCTGTGCATCCTTAAGCTTGACCTCAAGTTGTGCTTTCGAGAAAGCTAACCCTCACACCACTCTCCAGTGAGGTCCTCTTTCCTGGGTTTACTGTATTAGGCAGTTCATTGCTCTGTACTGTAATTATTGCCTTATTTGTCTGTTTTTCTAACCAGACTGTAAATTCAGTTAGGTAAAGGGTTGTTCTTTTAACTCTATGCTCCTTGTATATGATAGAGTGCCTGCCTCATAGAAGATTTCTCCTGAGTGCTGGTTGAATGAATGCTTGGATCTAGGTACATGCAAATGATTAAATACAAAATGACTGCAGCTTTGAACAAGATTTATGATTTGTTATGGATCCTAAGCTAAAATGACTGCTAGTTAGCACCTGGTTTATTCTCCTTATGTACCATTTCTCTTGAAGAAGCTGAACCTAACTTTCTCTGTGATTAAATACATGGGATTAAATAAAAGGACCCATTCCTCAGAGTTCATGTGACTCATTAGAGTTGTTAATTTGAAGCTGTTTATTTTAAAGGATAAATCTGTGGCGTGAAGACAACAACTATGAACTAATACTCTTCTCAACGTATGTATAAATCCAAAAAGGAGGTTTTCTTAACCTTGAGTGCCCTCAGTACAGCCTTGAATAGTTGTGAGGGATCAGTAAGTGCATACTTTAAAATTCTTTTGGATACACATTCTTTTGAGATAGGCTTCTTCTATTAGGAAGAATACTATGGGATACTATAAAAGTATATTCTTACACAATTCATGCCAGAAGTAAGTAAATAAATAAGTAGATAGCCCTTTTGTTGTTGTTGTTATTAATAAAACAAATACAGATATGAAATCTGCATTTGGGGCTTTTTCTTTTTTTCTTTTGTGAGGAAGATCAGCCCTGAGCTAACATCCATTGCCAATCCTCCTCTTTTTGCTGAGGAAGATTGGCCCTGGGCTAACATCTTGTGCCCATCTTCCTCTACTTTATATGGGATGCCGCCACAGCATGGCTTGATGAGCGGTGTGTAGGTCTGTGCCTGGGATCTGAACCTGCGAACCCCGGGCCACCAAAGCAGGTGCGCAAACTTAACCGCTACACCACCAGGCCGGCCCCTTAATTTGTTTTTTTTTCCCAAAACTGGAGATGGGTTTTTTTTTTCAGTTTGAAAAAAGACAAACTTAATTTTATAGAGTAGTAGGTCTAAGGTTACTGCTAGTGATAGAATTGGATTATTTATTTATCTGGGGGAGAGGATGGGAGACGGAGTGCGTGGAATACAGAGAGGAATGCTTTCTCCTGTTGTATTGATTAATAATGCTAGATTGATTTGGTTTTGTTTTCCTAACTTCTTGGTGCCCTCTGTTAAACCAAATTTAGGGGATTCACTAAAGAAAAGACACACATAAGACATATAAGATATATGTGGAACTTCATATTCTGATTTATGACTTTTAAAGGTATTAACAATGCTGTTTTGACAGATAATACTACTGGTGATATCGGTGGAACTCTTCTTCCCCACTCCTGATGTTTCCTTCCCCGTGGCAGGAACTGTACTAGTGCAGCACTCCTGAAGCCTTTTCTCTGCCCAAGCGGGAGCTGGCTGGGAAGGAAGCTGTGAGCATGCACAGCCCAGCCCCTTCCTGGGGAGCTGACTCCCTGTAGGAACTCTGTTCCTCCATCTCTGAGTTTCACAGCAGCACACATGCTGTGGGAGGCCTGTGGTTTTCTAGCGTGGCCTGTGGCTGGGTAGGTGAGTCTGGTTAATTCTGTGCTTCACTATTAGCAAACCCATTGTCACTGCACATCAGCCATATTCTGCAGTGTCTGGTTCATCAGTAATAAAGGTGGCATCTTGACAGCCTGTCTGCCTTTCTCCTTGAAGTCATCACCCACTTGGTCCAGAATTAGGGCAGGGACCTGTGGTACCAGGCGTTGTGCCCGTGTCCTTGCAGATACCTTTAAATTCTCACGGCTGCCCTGAGAGTGCCTGTTCCGTCTCCGCGTTACAGATGAGGACAGGCAGGCTCCAGCAGGGGTAACCACTTCGAAGCTAGGCTTGGCACCCCGGTCAGTCTGACTCCCAAACTCAGGGCCATTAGGACATACGCCAAAGAAAATATCACAGATAAAAGCTTTTAAAAGACTTGGCATAATATAAATCACTGAGTAATACGGATGAGTTTTACTGTTTGTAGCCTAGCGTTTTCATGTTACAAATACAAGCATTTTAATATAGCCTGCCGGTCCCGGAATGCACAGGCGCTTGCCTGCCCCCAGTCCCACTGGCTGCTTTAATTTCATCCAAAGCTTTCAGTTCTTTCTAACCCTCTCAGGCTTCCTGTATGTTTCCTCTGACGAGAATGCTCCTTCTCTCCCACGCGCCCCCTTTGCCTGGTTAGCTCCTACTTACCCTTCAGATCTCAGCTCCAATGTCACGTCCTCACAGTGGCCTCCTGTGGGCCGCGTGGTGATTTCTGCCGGCCACCTGAGCTGTCCCTTCACCACACTGGCCATCATTTGTGACTGTGTATTTATTCCAGGCCTATACTTCCCACTCACTGAAGCGCCGTGAGCACAGCAACCACTTTTCTGCTGTTCGCACTGTGAGCCTGGTGTCTAACACGGTGATGGCACCCCAGAATGGCTGCTGGCTGAATAAATGGACACAGTGCTTGGTATTGTGCACTAGCCTTATGATCTGTGCCCATCCGGCCCCCGTGGCGTAGCAGTTAAATGCACACGCTCCACTGCTGGGGGCCGGGTTCGGATCCCGCGCACCCTGAGGCACCACTTGTCAGGCCATGCTGTGGTGGCGTCCCATATAAAGTGGAAGAAGATGGGCACGGATGTTAGCCCAGGGCCAGTCTTCCTCAGCAAAAAGAGGATTGGCATGGCTGTAGCTCAGGGCTGATCTTCCTCACAAAAGAAAGAAAAAAAAAAAATCTGTGCCCATTATTTTCTGCTTAATACTTGTAAATAACATGTTAAAGGTAGCCTCTTTCCTAATAATTGTAAAAGAAAATATGGAACTGAAATCTGCAACCTTCTTTTGAGGCTTTAAATTAGAGGAAGCATAGGATGGATTTCCAAGTATGCGGCACTGAAGACTTACATTACTGAATGTGTCAGGGATAAGATAAGACAAAACTGCCTCAGTGATGGAACCTGCTTTATAGGGTCCTGGGACTATGGGATGTAGAGAAAAATTTCTCTTGTAGCATTTCAGCATCAGGTAATATTAAGCATCTACTTCTGCTAGGGTTTTGTGTATCCAGGGAGAACATCATAAATCTTAGACTAGTCCTTCAAACCTGATAGGGAATATGCTAATACCTACTTAGATTTTTAATGTAATTCTTGATAAATTGTTTATTTGTTCATATATAAAATGAGGTCAGTAATAAGGTAGTGTGTGAATGAATTTTTTTTTCCTAGCCAAGCATAAAAACGAAGATAAACTGTTATGGAAAGACCAAATGTTGATAGTTTGGGAGCAAAATAAAGAATTTTTCCATATGCTTTTTCTCTTCTCTTGTTGAGTCAATTTAACATAGTTAATATCTTGAAGGGACAAAACCAAGACATTTCTGCACACTTAATTTTACATCCTTCAATCTTGAAAGGGTTGAACATGGCAAAATTTCAGTTTCCTGGCCAGCTGTTCCCCTGGATCCACTGCCCGTGGGTAATAAACAGCTGAGCCAAGATCTGCGTGGAAGTAACATTGATAACGTGCCATCGGGTGTCTTACTGTTTCGATATTACAGTTGATATCGTTTCCTCTTGTCCTCCCTACCCCCACTCCCACAGGGCATTGATGTACGAGATGCTCCTCTGAAGGAAATCAAGGTGCCTAGTTCCCGGCGATTCATAGCTTCATTTAATGTCGTGAATACAACAAAGCGAGATGCTGGAAAGTACCGCTGCATGATTCGCACCGAAGGTGGTGTTGGAGTATCAAACTATGCAGAACTGGTAGTTAAAGGTATTGAATGTATTTTTATACCCCAAAATAGTCTGTTAAAATAGACATGTTAAATGGTCGTGAGTTCATTACTTGTTGAAAGCTCAAACTTATCCTTGTCTGTTTCTGAACAGTTGATTGGTCACAGGCTGTGTTGATGGATTGCATTTTAAGTACAAATTTGGCACATGAGCAATATTTTTGAAAAATGTATTTTATTTATGTTGGTTAGTTGCATACAAAGCAATGAATGTGCTCTTGGCAAGTTCTTGTGCCAACTCTGTATACAGAGATTACAACCTGTAAATTTTTTTAAGGAATGAAAATTTTTCACTGATAGGAAATCGCTTAAAATGCAAATATTCACCAGCCAGGGTGTTTGTGATAGCAGGGTGGTTAATAAAATGAAGCAGTGTCAGTATAAAAATGCTCAGTCATATCACACTACCCGTATTGATAACACCGTGTTGACATTCATAATGCTGCAGTTAGGTCTATTACTATATTTCACTTGACTGAAAAATTGAGTCATTACATTCAGGACGGTGGAAGAAGAAGAAAAGGGAGGGGAAATAAATTTCCTTTTACCTGGTGTAAGTTTTTTTTTGTGGGCTGCGGAGTTTTGGTTGCAGACAGAATAATTGGACTTTTAGATGTACCATGAGGCATTTTTAGACAACTTGTGGCGGGCCATTGCTGTTTCATCCTAGGAGAACAGAATGATGCCTCTTTTAAAAATTTTTTCCCTGCATTTGTTAAATATGGAACATAAAATTGATCTCTTTGGGATGACTATTCTTTTTGTCAGCAAATTTCTCCGTGCAGGTAGTTTTAAAGACTGCAGGGTTCAAACCCCAGAATGAGCTATGTGGGCATGGGCCAGTGACTTACTCTCTCTGTGCTTCTGTTTCCTCATGTATAAAACAGACATCATAATGTTGGCTACCCTATAGGGCTATTGGCAAGATCAAATGCAAAAAGTATATGAATGGCATTTAGAATAGTGTCCACAGTAAGGAGCCAGCCCCTGTTCAGCCCATGATGGGAGGAGGAGGGAGACGAGGTGATTCTTATTCTCTGCTCCGGTACATTAGTGGTCTTCATGTAGGAATGCATGTCTGTACTACCTTTCTGAATTTTAAAAAATATAAATGCCTGCTCACCCATTCTCCCCTCCCCCTGCCACACCCATGTTGAATTAGAATCTCTAAGGACATAGCCTTTGTTATAAAACCTACAGGTGATTTTGGCATATGCTTCTGTTGTGAAATCACTGCTGCCAGTACTAGTCATCTGTGGCTTGTGAGAGGAAAGGTTTATTGGTGAGCCCACCCCAGGCAGCGTCCATCTGCTGCGGTGACCGCTGTCCTGTGTAAGGAAGCGCACATTGGAGTATCGACTTTAATACGATATTTTGCCACATTCTTATGAATTTTAGTTTGTAGTGAAACTTTAACTAGCCTGTCTGGCTAGTATTTGAGTTTAGGTTTAATATCTATAAGAAATTGAAACTCTTCATAGTTATGCACACCCTACTCTGCAGAAGACTCTCTGGGAAGTGAGGAGTCACAATGCAGAAAATGGGCACCATTTACCAGCAAAGCCAGTGTAGCAGCAGTCTCAGTGTTCCCAGGGCTGAGTTCTTTATTATCATTGTTATGACTTAATTTTGGGGGGGAGTGGGATTTTTTTCATTGAGGTCATAATAGTTTATAACATTGTGAAATTTCAGTTACAGTATTATTTGTCAGTCACCATATATATGTGTCCTTTCACCCCTTATGCCCACACCCTAACTCCCACCCTTCTGGTAACCACTAATCTGTTCCCTTTGTCCACGTGTTTGTTTATCTTCCACATGTGAGTGAAATCATGTGGTGTTTGTCTTTCCCTGTCTGGCTTATTTTGCTTAACATAATACCCTCAAGGTCCATGCATGTTGTTGCAAATGGGACAATTTTGTCTTTTTTATGGCTAAGAGTATTCCCTTGTGTATATATACCACATCTTCTTTATCCAATCATCAGTTGATGGGCACTTGGGTTGCTTCCACATCTTGGCTATTGTGAATAATGCTGAAATGAACATAGGGGTGCATAAGTCTCTTTGAATTGTTGATTTCAATTTCTTTCGATAAATACCCAGTAGTAGGATAGCTGGATTGTATGGTATTTCTATTTTTAAGTTTTTGAGAAATCTCCATACTTTTTTCCATAGAGGCTCCACCAGTTTGCATTCCCACCAGCAGTAGAAGAGGGTTCCCTTTTCTCCACATCCTCTCCAACATTTGTTATTTTTTGTCTTGGTCATTATAGCCATTTTAACAGATGTAAGGTGATAGATATCTCATTGTGGTTTTGATTTGCATTTCCCTAATGATTAGTGATGTTGAACATCTTTTCATGTGTCTGTTGGCCAGCTATATATCTTCTTTGGAAAATGTTCATGTCCTCTGCCCATTTTTTCATTGGAGTGTTTGGTTTTTTATTGTTGAGTCGTATGAGTACTTTATATATTTTGGAGATTAACCCCATTTTGGATATCTGGTTTGCAAATATTTTCTCCCAGCTGGTGGGTTGTCTTTTTTTTTTTTTTTTTTTTTTTTTATTTTAAAGATTTTATTTATTCATTTTTTTCCCCCCAAAGCCCCAGTAGATAGTTGTATGTCATAGGTTCACATCCTTCTAGTTGCTGTACGTGGGACTCGGTCTCGCGTTGGACGGAGAAGTGGTGCCTCGGGGCGCGCCCGGGATCCGAACCCGGGCCGCCAGCATCAGAGCGCGCGCACTTAACCGCTAAGCCACGGAGCCGGCCCTGGGTTGTCTTTTCATTTTGTTGCTGGTTCCCTTTGCCTTGCAGAAGCTCTTTAGTTTGATGTAGTCCCATTGTTTATTTTTTCTATTGTTTCCCTTGCCTGAATAGAGTTGGTATTTGAAAAGATCCCTCTAAGACCAATGTCAAAGAGTGTACTGCCTATATTTTCTTCTAGGAGTTTTATAGTTTCAGGTCTTAGCTTCATACTACTTTTTTTTTTCCACACTTTTTGTGTGTGGCGTAAGAAATGGTCTGCTTTCATTCTTTTGCATGTGGTGTCCAGTGTTCCCAGCACCGTTTATTGAAGAGACTTTCCTTTCTCCATTGTATGTTCTTAGCTCCTTTGCCAAAGATTATCTGTCCGTAGATATGTGGTTTATTTCTGGGCTTTCAATTCTATTCCATTGATCTGTGTGTCTGTTTTTGTACCAGTACCATGCTGTTTTGATTACTATTGCTTTGTAGTATATTTTGAAGTCAGGGATTGTGATGCCTCCAGCTTTGTTCTTTTTTCTCAGGATTGCTTTCGCTATTTGGGGTCTTTTGTTGCTCCATATGAATTTTAGGATTCTTTGTTCTATTTCCGTGAAGAATGGGTTATGACTTAATTTTCATCTTGGCTCAGTTCCTTGTGATTGTGTTCCGTTCTCTGATGTATCGTTGCTACAATGCCTATGGTGCCTGTGTTCTTGAGGCATTCTGCTTCATGATCAGTAGGATACAAATCCAGTAACTCCTCTAAAAATTGCCTCTGTGGAAAAGTTCATTTGTTGGGAGCTATAAGAAAATCAGAAGTTTCTAGCCTTCCAGCACAAACATAAACACAGATGATGAGTGGGTTCTTATTCACGTTTATGCAGCACATTGCCCTGTGTCATGATGGTGTAGAGGTATCTTGGGTCATTGTGATAAAAACGTCCAGGCACCTCTTTCTGTGCCTGCACACTGCCAAAGTCAGTGACAATTGGCTTGCAGTTATGGCTCAAATGGGAAATTTGACTTTTCCTCCATTTATAATTTTATAGCCATATTTTTCATATATTTTATTTTTAAAGATGAGATAACATGCTAGATTTTACTAGCATGTTATACTTAACAAAGTATTACCTTGAGATAATTAGTTTAAAATATACAGTGACATTTTTCAGCCACTTGTATATAATTTAATACTTTTTTATATGCATGTAATATTTGGAGTGCTAATTTTTTAAAAACGGGATAAACTAAAGTCCACAGAGTTTATAACTTTCTCAAGGTCACACACTGACTTGGTGCCAGGCCCCTAATGAAGCCCAAGTCATGATTTAACCATCACTCTTATCCTATTTATGTCTAGCACTGCTTTTGGTAATCAAGGACATAAAAATATTTCATATAATCTTCACAATGCCTGTATGTATGGATACATATCAATATCATATTTAATTATATGAGATATATATTAGGCATTCATATACGTGTATCAGTTAGATACACATATATGTATCTCTGTGTATAAATTCTATCATTGCTGGCCTCATTTAGAATTGCTTTTATTGTGTCCTTTCACTTCCACTTGAATTAAATATTTTAAATTGCTTTTTATCACTTAGTGTAGATTGAGTTCCTTCCTTCCTTCCATCCTTCCTTCCCTTTGGGAAAGTTTATTGAAAATTCAAACACTGACTTGTTCTTGTACTGATTCTTCCAGCAATCCAAAAGTCCTTTGGAATATCTGTCTCAATTATTTCCTGGTTCTAGTTGAATCTTTCATTTGATTTAACAAATTTGGTACTTTTCTTAATGGGGAATTAATAGAGAAAATATTCACAGGATACACAAGCATTAAAGTCATGTCTATTTCAGGATACTAGTAACAATGTCCTAAATGAATTGGTGTTCTCACTAACCTTGTGGCCTTGCCCCTGACTTGTGTTTTGAATGGCAGTTCAGCAACCTTTGCTTGCATTTGCAACTTCAAAGTAATCAACTGCTCTTTCAGCCTGGCTACATAAATGCCTTGGGATATCCTGTAAAAGGCCCATCTCATGTCTTGGTTCAAGGAATCGCCTAATGATATAAATTGATCTCAAACCATTATGAGCTGAGTCAGAACTCTTTAAAGAAATGAAGAGCTAACACAAAGTTGTAGTTTATAAACAATAGGAACAATATTTTAGTAAATTTACTCTAAATTTGTAGTCCTCCAAACAAAACTCATCCTTAAGTGTCTTACTTTTACTCAGTCTATTGAGATTTCCCCAGCTATTTCAAAAAGTCAGTATGACTTATACCTTGAATACAGAAAAGAACAAAGACACTTCAGCCCAACAAAGGGAACTGATGTTGCTGATTTCTTAACGGGTCTAGATCTCAGGGGCCAAGGTCAGGGCTAGTTGCCCTGAGGTCTGGTTCAGCAGGAAACATGATTGGAAACATGATCGTGATCAATTGGCCATGTCTGCCATGGAGCGGACAGAAGTAGCAGCATCGAAGCCAGCAGATGCCAGTAATAGAACATAGCAGGCTTTATTTTGCATGCGTTCACATGAGCTGCATGAGGAGTTAAAAACAAAACACACTCAAAAGCAACAAACTACCTGTGGAAACATTCTTGAAAAAAATCACTAGATCTTAACGTTTTTCTCAGATGGAGATTCATTAAGACGGAAGCATGTTTTTCATATAATTATCTCCTTTCCTAATTTGTGTGGTGCCACTCACGGTGATATTGGCATATGGAATGCCTTCATGTGATGCCTGGAGAGCCACTCAGCTAGCGCCTAACCAATGCACTGCGAATATTATTTAAAACAAGAGTGTCTGTCTCTCCCTTCTCAGACAATGATCTGGAAAAAGTCAGTCGTAGGTTTTAAACAATGAGACAGACTTTCTCGGGTTGTAAAGAGTGTTTGCAGTTGATTGCTCAGAGTCTTACCAAGCTGGGCGTAGCTTGTGCTTTGCTTCAGAGCTCTTCTTTCTAGTCACTGCTTTAATAAGACGCATTCCTGGAAGTTCCCTGAGCAGTAGCAGTGGTGGGCATTATGATCCAGACTGCTCACTTCTCCTGTAGCTGAACGAGTCCACTGTGATAGTTTTTTGGGGAAACGAGTCATCCTGGAAATGCGTTTATGATGAGATAAACTATAATTTTGGCCATGTTTTTAAAGTGATGATAGTTTTGGAATATACATATGAGGAAACTGAATTTAATGATACAACTTGTACCTCTGGTGATTTTGAAGACATTCCCAGCAAGGAGGCTGACAACGACAGAGTGCCTTCTAGAGCTTAAATGCTACCACTTGAGAGAGATTTAGCAAGTTACTTTTAGTTATAAAAAAATTCTTTTGATGTTTGTGTAGCTGTCCGAGAAAAATGAATTCTATCCTAAAAAGAAATTGGAGGTGTATCTACCTGAGCAAGCTTAGGGTTTAAAGGTGGTTCATTTCACAAATTTGAACATTGTGAAAACCTTTATCAGTGTGCTTTTTCTTACTAACCTGAACAAAACTATTCTCATCAATACATTCCTGAAATGTTAATGTCTTCTGTATTTTAATAATTGATGTACATTTAGCTCTTCTAAACTGGAGACTGAAGTGTCTGAAAGATGGGTCTCTGCTTTGCCTTTCAGAACCACCTGTTCCCATTGCCCCACCTCAGCTTGCCTCCGTGGGAGCGACCTACCTGTGGATACAGCTCAATGCCAACTCCATCAATGGGGACGGGCCCATCGTCGCCCGAGAGGTGGAGTACTGCACAGCAAGTGGGAGCTGGAATGACCGGCAGCCAGTGGATTCCACGAGTTATAAAATTGGGCACCTTGACCCGGACACGGAGTATGAGATCAGCGTGCTCCTTACCAGGCCGGGGGAGGGTGGCACGGGATCTCCTGGGCCAGCTCTCAGAACCAGAACAAAGTGTGCCGGTGAGTGTGGGAAACCTGGGACTAGTCGTCCTTGTCGTTCTAGGCGTTGGCCTGCAGCACTGGTGTATGTCGGGTGGCTGACACGCTTCCCCAGCTCTGTCGGAATCTGTACAGGCACAAAAAATTCCCTTCGCCTGAACAGTAGCCCTGGGGACTTCAAGACCTCAAGGCTTGCTCTCTCTCAAGAGGCCCCCTCCCTTTTGTTTCCTAGTCTTAATTTACACCTTCCATGAGTCTCACCTAGTTCATATAGAATTATCCCTAAAGTTGACAGAAACTGTTACTTTAATGATGTCTGCTCGTAGGTCAGATCCTCTCATCCTGATCCCTCTGTTTTATGTTCACAGTTGATGTGCTTGTAGCTTGGAGGGGCTTTGGAATAATAGATTCTGCCTTAGAGATAGCTTTCCAGCTGGGTTTTTATGGATGGATATTTCATGGGGGGGCTGCTTGCGGATGCCGTGGGGCGCATCTGTAGAATAAGCAGGGGTGATTTGTGGGCTGCATGCAGTCTTGAAGCTTACATTATAAAGTTCTAATTGACTGCGCCGGACCCGTTCTGCAGCTCAAATAAAAGAAGGGTTGATGGAGAGAAAAATGTAGAGTCTTGTGAAAATCAAAACCTGAAGAAAGCTCCCATGAGGGATTATAGTCTTGTTTCTGTAGGGCTACTCTTGGGTAGGAAGGAGAGAGAGAATATATTGGGATACTGAAGCATCCATTCATCATTTAAATGCAGAATCCCTATATTGAATTGTGGGCTGAGGTGAGGAGATTCCATAAATTTTTATGCAGTTAATTGATTCTTCAGACAACATTATTTAAGATGACATTTATCATATGTTTCCTTTCTTTTTTAAGTTTCAAAAGTACTCAGAGCGTAGTCTGACTGTCTGGTACAAGAAATGATTAAACCTTAACGCTTGTAGCTGTTTCATTTTTTTTCTTCATAATTTGGAGTATACTGTTTCCACAAGTTAAAAACTCATGGAAAAACTCCCTTTTTTTTTTTAATTTTCATTAGAAAAGCGAGCAGGTACCTTTTTCTTTGGGGGGGTATGTGCTATTGAGTGTAATGACGGGCCTGTTTAGTCAACGCTGTGTCTGTTTCCCAGATCCCACACCTGTGTCGCCCTCAGTGCAGAGTCTCTGAATGAGGACTGCTGTTCTGCACTGATGATGCCCACAGCCCTGATGGGTGGTTCTGAGGAGAAAGGAGTTTCGTAATCCTTGCTCTTCCTCACTTCTCTAAACTATATTACCTCCTTTCTCTCTTTCATTGAATAAAATTTCCTTTCCTTTTTGTGAAATAATTTCTTATATTATCATCTGTTGTAATGCAAACAATAGCTATGTATAACACTGTATATATCATTTTGCGACATAGGAATTGCTTTCGGATCTCTTATTTATTTTGTAACTGCCCCATGAAGTCTCCGGGGCAGACACCGTGATCCCCTTATAACAGGCGGGCAAATGGAAGCCACATGATCTGCTGCCCTCCCCTAAGCCTGCTCTGTAAGCAATA
This sequence comes from Ceratotherium simum simum, assembly GCF_057802395.1. NCBI lineage: Eukaryota > Metazoa > Chordata > Mammalia > Perissodactyla > Rhinocerotidae > Ceratotherium > Ceratotherium simum. The sequence continues at coordinate 2,398,317 of NC_141913.1, forward strand.
AGTTTAGTGTAGTTTCACTTCAGTGTTATTTTGAGGCACCCTGTTTAGGCCATGGCGATATATAGTTTCCCTCTCTCTTCAAAAGAAGTTTAGAATTCCTTTGGAGAGAGGATACAATCTGCTTCATTCTAGTCACTAGCAACCCCACCTACTTAATGTTTCCAGTTCTGTTCATTTTACATATTTTGTCTTTTCTCTTGGTTTTGCCTCTGTATGTGTCAGCTATTGACACAATCACTATATACACTTTCCCTGAAGATAAATCATGTGGCCCTGTTTTCAGGAAGGCTTTTTCTTACTGCTGTATGATGTATAAATACATAACTCTCGAAGAGACAGCATACCTTTTGTAATAGATTGGCAGTCCTTTTTAAGAAATTAAAAACAATTTTGAATTGATATTTGCATGCCAACACTATGCCTTAAAGTATTCAAGCTCACTTGAGCAAGGAAGCTGATGATAAAGCAGGCTTTTTCCTCTTACCCTTTGCAGCTTGCAGTCAACACTGTGCCTGGTGTGTCACCCACTGGTGTTGAACATTTTTGAAACAGTTGTAGTTGAGCTAATCAATCTTGGTAGTAGAAGTCTGTTAGGTGAGAAGAGTCACAGTAGGAAGAAGAGGGGAAGGCATGTTGGGTGGTGAGGAAGTGAAGTCCAATGAGACTTTACCTATGAAGGAATAGATTTTCCCCCTTTCTTGGCCTGAGGCTTTTGAGAAAATCTGCAGATACGCCTGGTGGCTGCTGTTGGTGAGCAGTGGGACCTTGTGGAAAGCAGGACTGAGTTAAAAGGAAGAAGACAAGTGCTGTAAACTATAGACTGAAAATTTGATGGTGGTCCCAGACTGTTATCCAGATGGTTTGTGAGCATTGAGGTTCATAAAGAGCAAGTCATAGATCTCATAACCTGGGAGAGACTCTAAGCATTCGGCAAAGTAGATGAAAATATCCTTGGCCAGGCTTAAACATTGGATGAATCTGATAGGATGACACATAGTGGGAATAATTGTACATTCATCCTGTATGGCTTAAAAAGCCAAGAGTATAGTATGAAATTAAAGTAAAAAAATTTAGCAGCAGCATATGTAAAAAAAGAGCTTAAAGATTTGGTTTAAATGCACACGAATCTAAAATGTGATCTATATTGTATTAATCACTCTGTAATGCTATTGCCTCCCCCTCCTCCCCCCAGAAAAACCTCTAACATAATCCTAAATTGCATTAAGAAAGCAAAATGCCCATGTTGAAGGAGGCGATTCTTATTCTACCAGTGCTAGTTAGCCTCCCTATAATTATCACACTTACTTCTGGTTCCTGCATTTTATTTTTTTATTTTATTTTTATTTTTTATTTTTTTGTGAGGAAAATCAGCCCTGAGCTAACGTCCATGCCAATCCTCCTCTTTTTTTTTTTTTTAAAGGTTTTATTTATTTTATTTTTCCCCCCAAAGCCCCAGTGGATAGTTGTATGCCGTAGCTGCACATCCTTCTAGTTGCTGTATGCGGGACTCGGCCTCAGGATGAACGGAGAAGTGGTGCCTCGATGCGCACCCGGGATCCGAACCCGGGCCACCAGCATCGCAGCGCGTGCACTTAACCACCAAGCCACAGGGCCGGCCCAATCCTCCTCTTTTTGCTGAGGAAAACTGGCCCTGGGCTAACATCCATGCCCATCTTCCTCCACTTTTTACATGGGATGCTGCCACAGCATGACCTGACAAGCGGTGCATCAGTTTGCGCCTGGGATCCGCACCCGGGCCGCCAGCAGTGGAGTGCGTGCACTTAACCACTACACCACGGGGCCGGCCCCTGGTTCCTACATTTTAAAATAGACTGTGCTCAATGGAAAGCACCTAGGATAGGAAAGGTTCTGGAACCTTGCTAGACCAATGAGGAATGATGGAAACAATTGAGAAGAGTGCTGGGGAAGAACAGGGTTTCTGTGTAAATTTGGCAAGAGCTGAGTCATGAATAGTGAGTTTCCAGTGGCTGATCTGTTCAAGCAGAACCTGACGTTGTAGTAGGTGACTTCTGTATTCAGAAGAGGATTCGGCTGGTTGGCCCTGAAGATCTCTTCAACATGAAGATCCTGTGATTCATGGTTGTTCTCTGTCTAATGAAATGCTCCATCGTATGTTTCACCCCAAAAGCTTTTGAGTTTCACTTTTATTTTATCCTTGTCCGAATACTCCATAATCGTGCTTAGCAAGTCCTCCTCTGCAGGCCGCTGGAGGTCTATGATAATGTTTGCAAAAATTGGAGCAAAAGGGGGAAAAATAGTGAGTTTTTAATACTGCTGAATAGATTAAATTTGAGGGACTGACTCTTATTCTGAGATTTTCTGCCTGGTTTTTGTGCTAAAATATCCCTTTTATGACAGGGTGATGCTGGTGAGTGTTAGGGCCAGAGTCAGCAGTTGAGAACACAGGCTGTGGCGCCAGGCTGCCTGGGTTTGAATTCTCAGTCTTCCCCGAGCTGTGCATGTGAGTGTGAGTGTGTCCTCTGAGCTGCTGTTGTGTGTTACTTTGTCTAGAAAACAGGGGTGATGCTAATAATGTGTATCTCGTAGTGTGGCCGTGAAGCCTTAATGAGCTACTGATATAAGGTGCCTAGAACAGAACCTTACATATAGCAAGTAGTCAATAAAAGCTAACTGCTACTAAAACATTTAACATTTTCATTCAAAAGAATTAGATGTTGGCAGCTTGATTTCATTGCCCTAGTGTTTTAGAAATATTATTTATCTGGTAAATCGAAAATCTTGGTTCATAGAATTCCTTACAGTTGAGCATGGCATTCGTGACAGGCGCCATTTTCTCCTCTCTTCTATTAAATCTGTTTCTTTTGGACAAGCTCTCTGTTTTCATTTCTGTGCTGTGCCAATGAACCCTACCCTACCATGTTTTGGTGACACTCATGAAACTGTATTTCGCTTCTTGCATTAAAATGGCCAGATCACTACTATTGTCCGTCTCGGTGCAATGGAATTGATTTTCACGTGTGGCTTGTAGATCCAGTCTCATTACCTGGTCAGATCTCTTTCAAGAATTGTAGTGTAGTGCGCTTCCAGAGCTCTTGCTTCTTATGCTTCTGCAAATTATTTTCAAATATATGCACAGGCTCTCCACATGCGACCTTGATCAAATCCCTTAGCTTCTCTCATTCCACCTCCTCGTCTCTAAATAGGGGCAGGGACGCCTGCCCAACAATACCAGAGGTGTGTTTGAAGATCAGGTTAGATATTATCTGTTAAAGTATTTTACAAATGGTAAAATGCTCTGCTTACATGGGGTATTTTAAAAAAATGATTATAATCAGGAGCTATTTTCAAGATGTATACACATATCCAGTTATTTTCCAGCTCTGCAGTTCAGCTACAGTTGGGTAACCTCAGAGAGTTGCAATGACTTCAGTATCTAGTTAAGCAAAATGCAATTTAGTTTGTGTTTTCTATTATAGCTTATATTCTTATAATTATTTGCAGCCTGGATATAACGTGCCATTAAGTGGTAAATACTTGAAAAAGAGAAAAGGGTGATGCTGTTAGATAAATTTTCACAGTGGACTTTTTTATGTGTTTTATTTTGGGATATTGCTTTTTATGTATCCCAGTTATTGTTTAACTGTGGTTAAGTGGCTAGCTAACAACCAGCCCCAGGAGTTAGAGAAGGATGATGATAAACTAATGACTTAACAGTTAAGGTTGGTGAGAATGAAAAAAAAGCTGAGCTGAAATGTCTTCTTTAGAATTAAGATACCTAAAAATCTTTAAAACAAAGAAGGACTACACCTTTCAAACTTTACTCATGAGATATTTACTGAGCACCTGTATTTACAGAGCAGTGTTCCAGGCCCCGAGGGTGGAGCAGAAAGGCGAGATCCTGCCTTGGGAGCTGATATATGGGGCTAGTGGAGGGGAGTGTGCAGGCAATACACAAATGGATCTGCATGTATGATATGAGGAATGTTGTGAGGGGAAATAGGGAAGAGATCAAGAGTGGAGGGGCAGGAGATTTTTATGAGATTACTTTTTACTTTTAACTGTGGTAAAATAACAATATAAAATTTACCATCTTAACACTTCTAAGTGTACAGTTCAATAATGTTAAATACGTTCAACCAATCTCCGGAACTTTTTCATCTTGCAAAACTGAAACACTTAACTGCCCATTCTCCCGGCTTCCCAGGCCCTGGCACCCACCGTTCTTCTTTCTGTCTCTATGAATTTCACTGCTCTAGGGACCTCACATAAGTGGAATCAGACAGAATTTGGCTTTGTGTGTCTGGCTTATTCCACTTTGCGGAGTGTCCTGGAGGTTCATCCATATTATACAATATGGGATTGCCCCTTTTTAATTACTCTGATAATTGTACTGTGTATACTTAGTTTATGTGATTTTTTGTAAACTATTTTGATACTTTAAGCAATGACTTTAGTTTTTAATTAAATTGATAATTTTCAAAGTTTAGAGACGCTTCACCTCTCTGACATATGGAAGTCTCGCCTACTAAAGCTGGTAGTATTGCTGTGTTTCCAGAGAGTCGAAGTACAAATAAATGCTGTCCAAGTGGTAGAGCCTTCCGTCAACCGTCAGCCTGTTTGTCAAGAATAAAGAGTCATAGATAAGAAAACAGAGGGTTTTCTTTATCCTGTACCATTCTTTGTACTAGTTAGGATGGGTAAGTTTTTATACCTTTTTGTGTAGAGGTGTATATTAATTTTATATATGTCTAGTTACAACCCTTTACATAACTGTAATGAGAGCTTCAAATATGTGTTACCTTAAAATTAATTTTTGTTCTCAGTTGCTTTGCTAACATGCAGTGATAGCTGTCTTATCTGTAGTACTTTCAGTGACACAGATAGGGAACATACTTTTCATCTACTTCGAGTCACTTCATCTTACAGTACTCTGGTCTGTGAGAGATTGAGTTTGTGCCCAATTCATTATGATGTACATTTTCGTGTATTGTCTGTTCTTTGTGATGGCAGTTGAACTGTTGCACTAGAACAGATATATCTGTGTAGCTCTCTTGTATCCTTACCATGTGCTTTGATGGACACATGCGTATATGAGCAAGGGATCAGCAGTCCTTCAGGGCAGAGTCCCAGCATCCCGGACTGTGGGAACATTCTACTAACTAGAAGGTTAAAATTCTGTGTTGTCTTTTTATTTATTTATTTATTTATTTTTTCCCCCAAAGCCCCAGTAGATTGTGTTGTCTTTTATCATATACCCTGAGAACATCTCTTAGTATGCTTTATGTAGTAGCACACTCTGTCCTACCAAATCCAGTCTAAATCTCACAAGATTCAGGTTAATATTTGTTTTTGTTGACCTTGAAAATAAAACAGCCAGTTATTTTTACCAGCAACACAAGTTTATTCGGGAATAGCCAAAGAATTGGGATTCAGGATATGCATGCTATGGTTGTCCATAGGCAAATATAACAATCAAAGGAGATAAACATTATTTTATAGGGAAAAAGGAGGAAATTGGGAGGGGTTGTTTAGAGCAAAGGTCCATTGGAGAAAAGCAAGAGTTCAGGGTGGTGATGGTTTCTCATTGGCTGAGTTGCTGGGGTAGTGATTTCTGTTTGGGATGCAGTGTTCATTTCTTCCAGTAATTAATGATTCTTTTCTGTTGAGGACTTCAATTGGGGTCTGTAATTGACTGTCTTTTCTGTAATTGACCTTGAGTGGTACTGTGTGGGAGCTCCCCCTTCTGGGCTCCTGACTCCATTTTAAATGAGATTTCTCTTTATTAGTTTTCACATTTTGAAATATTAATTCACTGTGTTTGCTAAATTTGACACTGGAGTGACTAATTTTATATACTTTTGAATGAGATTCACATATGGGAAAAGAGTGATGATGGGTTTCTTGACAAGGGGACCTTACGTGAAGCCTGAACTGTGGATTCCTGCATTGCACTGAAGGCCGGTCACTCTGTGTCTATTTATTTATTATTCTTGTTCCTCTTGTGGGAGAAAAAAGAAACATTTGGATTGGAATGAGCCTGATCTGAAATTAAACCCTGCCAAAACCTATTTGTTTTCTTCTTAAATCAAGGATAGCCAGATTTATCTTTTCTGTACAAAACTGTCGCTGGCATTACAATACGTACTTGGACTCACATGGCTGACCCACAGGCATGTGGGGACAGGTGGGAGCCCATCTAAGATCTAACAGTGGCTGTTTTTCAGAATGAATACAGGCCGAAGACCTCATTGAATGGAACATAATTTATTTTTAATTTAAGTTTATTTACCAGGGAAAAATTTAAGTGTTCTAATTCTAAAACAGCTCTGCCAAAGGGCAACATGTTTTTAACACATTTCCAACACATTAAACCATTAAGAACCTTTTAAAATTGTAAACATTAAAAGGGCATAAAAAGTATCTCTCCCATTAGACGGCAGATATAAATACGTTGCAGTGGGTAGCATAGTGTTTGGGCAGAGGACAGGAACAGGGCGGCAATGCAGCTCCTTTTTCATTATAGTATCTCCAGTCCCCTCCTTAAAGGGCCTCATGCCCTGGAGGCTTGTAATACCTAATCCTTAAATCCTGCTGCCTTTAAACATTGGTTCAGCACCCTCCCATGTCTGAACCCTAAAGGCCATAGCAGTGGGGGGATAGGATAGAATTACATGAGCAATTCTGTGTGAGAGGTTTGGAAGCTCCTCTGAAAAGATGGGACAAATGGAAGTGGTTGCTTTTAGTTATGCAGAGACTGTGACTGTTCTTTGGAAGGTGTCAAGCAGGCCAGTTGGCTGTGAAAGATGAATGAGCTTACAGTACTTCTTCTAGGTGTGTTTTTGAAGTCTTTGTAGGCAGTTTCCTGTGGAGCTATGAATAAACTGAGGTAGAGAAAATTAGGAGCAAGATCTGGGGATTGTCATTCAATGGCCTGTGGCTTTGCCCAGCTGTGCCTCTGATGGGCCATTTAACATTTAAAAACAATCACATTTTGTACATCTATTAGGGGCTTGAACAAATGTCTTGTTCTAGTGTTCTGATTCTTTTGGTCTCTGGGTCTCCGTCAGAGGGGTTTGCTATCATAGAGCACCATCATTGTTATCAGTGTTAATCCCTTATTGAGCACCAACTATGGTATGTTGAGTGTGGTCCTAAGGCCACCGGAATGCCAGAGGATGCCTCTGCTGCTCACAACAGTATCTTCTAGAAAAAGGGAGACATCTACTAAATCTTCCTTGGACAATTTTTGAAGAGACTCTGCATCATCTAAATCTTCCCAATCTCTTATACGTTTAGCAAAAAGAAGTATTGATAATGAAATTATTAATTTTTATTAGAGTAAATAAATGCCTTAGTTCCTTATCAAATTTATGGTACAGTAGAGTTATATTTTATGGTCTCGATGTAAGCATTTATAATACATGCATAATTGGTATGTACTACATACTTATGTTTTTTGATATGACTTGGAGTATAATTAACCGTTCTAAATTATCATGGAGGTGTGTAAATTTGTCACTACCTTTGTAAATATTTTGGACATATTCAGAGGAGACGATGTCCATTGGTTAACTTCTTTCACTTAAAAGTCTGACTGACTTGGGGTGAGTGCTGGTTCTGACACTAATAGCTGAAAAATAGCTTGACAAATTACTTAACTGTCCTGAGCCTAAGTTTCCTAATAATTCTAGGTGGTTTTCTACCAATATTAGCACCTTCTTCATAGCTTTGCTGGAAGAATTAAATGTTCTAATGCATAAAAAATGGTTAGCAGAGTACTTTGGTCACCTGGTGTACCCTGAATTCTAAGTAGGCTTGCTAGCAAATTCTAATCAGTTTATAAAATTAATAATAAACTTGTTACAACTGAGGATACATACTACTGTGGCAAAATCTTCCAATAGGACTTGTAAGCTGAGTAGGTTGGGTTTTGTTTGACACACACACGTCAAGTTGCAAGTTGCTTTAAGTAAAACAAAAAATATGTGTATGTCCCCAAGCGAATGTACAAAAATGATCGCATGTTCACTGGAACCCAGGAAAATGTTGCATTTTGACTCTTTCAAGTGTTGTCAGGACAGAAAACAGCATAGTGACCCAGAGCCACTGGAGGGTGGCAAAGAAAATAGAATAAATGTGAATGCTTTATTCACGTATGAGACAGTTATTCTGTGGTAGTGGATGTATTGCAATATTAGTGACTTGATGAGTATTTTTGACACTTTGAGGAGTACTGCCCAGAACCTAACCCCTCTGAGTTTTCCCAGAACACACAAAGCCTGACAGTTTGATCAGAGCAGCAGGCAGCCTAGGAGTATAACCGAGGTGGCCTGGGGGACATCTTTCCCTTTGCTCATAGACACGCAGACTTCAGGAAGGCAGAGGACCCCTGCTGAATGAGGTTGGAGATGAGGGTCCTGATGCTGTGGAACTGGGGAATTGAAGCACCCAGGTAAAATCTTCTACTTTGAGGACTGCTTCTGAGACAGGCTTACCTGTATTCTGTGCCCCTGACCCAAGAGCAGAAAGAACTAGTCTCAAGATGGCCTTTGTCTTCAGAACATTTTCGGAAAAGTTCACTCACTCTTAACTTACCAGGTATGCTCTGTGTTGGTGGCTGGAACCTCAGACGCAGCATATCCAAAACCAATTGCATGAATTGGGAAATAGATGGATTTTATCTTTGACCTCATAAGTCCTGTGTGCTTCTATCCGTTCTTGCCTCGGCTCACTCAGATTCATTCTCCTTTTATCAAACCAGCTCTCAGCTTGTTTGTCCCCATTGATGTGGACAGATAACTGACGGGAACACATTCAGTAGCGTTTGGCCTCCAATTAGAACTTGCCTGCTTTATCTGTAAGGATAATGCCACTCGTGTTGTTAAAAACTAAATTAATAAGTAGAATAAATGAGAGCTAAAACTTGCACAGTAATAACAACGTTATGAAAGCTTGATGATACGTCAGAATTTTAGTTTATGAGGGAACAAAATATGTTCCTTTGTGTAATATGTTTTATAAATTAATTTTAGTAATTATATTACCTATTAAAATAAATTGCAAGTGAATAGAAAGCTTTAAAAATGAATAATGCATATAAATGAAATTAAAACTACAAATACAAGAAATTTTATTAGGAAGTATGGTTATACCTATTATTAAAATAAGAAAGATAGTAGAACTGTTTGATATCAAAATTGCTGATCTTCCATCCATGTTACTACTCTTGTAGAATGAATAAAATAAATAATATTAACTATTCAGGTAAAATATTTCTATTGGCCAAATAGCAATATTTCTTTCATATAGATATAGACACATTTATAGTTGGCATTGAAAACCCTTTGTAGCACAAATTATCAGTAGAAAAGATATAGATGTTAAAATATATTTCTGTTAAAAATTTTATATTGTAATTTCACTATTTTTTAGATATGCTGTATTGCTATTAATTTGGATCATGAATTCATCATAAGTAATATTTTATTTGTTAATGTTTATATCTTATTAATGATCAATTTTATTTACTGAAGTCATGGATGCCATATAAGAAGGCAAAAAATACAGAAGAATATGATGAAGCAGTTAATAGATTCCTTCATCTTTCTTTTTTTTTTTAATAATTTTATTTATTTATTTTTCCCCCAAAGCCCCAGTAGATAGTTGTATGTCCTAGTTGCACATCCTTCTAGTTGCTGTATGTGGGACGCGGCCTCAGCATGGCCGGAGAAGCGGTGCGTCGGTGCGCGCCTGGGATCCCAACCCGGGCCGCCAGCAGCGGAGCGCGCACACTTAACCGCTAAGCCACTGGGCTGGCCCTCCTTCATCTTTCTTTAAGTCCTTTTCCCAGGGATAATCCTTAAGTGTTTCTCCTTCCACATCTCTCTCTATGCCCATTAGACATATAAATATCAATATATGTCCCAGGTCCCCTCCTTACTAATTCTTACAAACTGAGATCATATTGTACATGGTGTTCTGCAACTTTATTTCACATCTGCCAGTATTCTCTGTCCATCTCTCTAGTTGCTAGAGTCTAGTACAACACATGGAGATTTAACTCATTCTTAGTAGTAGGTATTTATTATTCTGGAATATGGATGCCCTAATTATTCAGCCCTTTTCCTTTTGATGGATAGTCAGTTTATTGCTATTTTCTATTAAAAGGAATATTTCAATGAATATCAGTCTATCTCATTATATTAAAATATCTTTATTTCCGTAGATTATAGTTTTAAGGCAGAATTGGTGGCCCAAAGATATGTGCATTTAAGATTTTAGTAGATGTTGTCAGATTACTTTCCAGAAGTTTCCAGCTAGTTAAACTCCATCAGCAGGGTGTGAGAATATTAGTTTCTGAACATGCTTTTGAGAACTGAATGTTAGTGATCTTTTAAAATTTATTATCAGTTTGTTGGTTTGGAAATGGTATGCCACTATTTAAATTTGCATTTCACTTTTTTTCATATGTTTATTGACTTTTTATATTTTTTCGTCATCAGATTATCTATTTTTATCCTTAGGATGCTTTTCCAATCTTTTTATTTTCAATTTGTAGGAGTGTTTTATGTAGTAGGGTCATTAACCATTTGTCTGTCATACGTTTTCTAAATATTTTCCATCATTCTGCCATTTGCCTTTTGACTTTATTCATGGTATATTTTTTTAAAAAGAAATGTTTAAATATTATGTAGTTAAACCTATCAATCAGACCCTTTAGGGCCCCCCATATATGTAAGTATATGATAAAAGTATCATTAGAATTTAAATCAATCCAAACAATTTATTCTAGGTGGATGGCCAGCTATGCAATAACATTTGCTAATTAAGCCATTGTTTTTCCTAATGGCTTCTCACTTTCAAGTCTTGTTTTAGAAAGTATTTTTCCACATTTTCTTTGAATATTTTTAAAAGAGTTTATTTTTACACTTAGATCTTCAACCAGTGAAATTTTGGTCAAAAAGACAAGTGGGGAAGACTACAGGGCTAGGCAGGTTTCTGGGAGAGGTTCTGTTCCTCTTTAATGATGTATAAGGAGAAAGTGTCCTTTCTTACCTTTGGATGATATGGGATGTGGTGTCCAGGAGTGGGGCAGGCATCAAGTGACCACAGGGAAACCAGCTAAAAGGACAGCTGGTATAAAAGCTGAATAGACATAACTGAACTGAATTAAAATACCCTCCACACTTCATTTTGGTTTGCTTCATTTATTTATTCATTGATTAATCTATTCAACAAATACTTATTGAGACTCTGCTATTTGATAGGTGCTGTTCCAGGCTTTGGGGATACAGTGGTGAGTAAAGCAAATGAGTAGCTCATGGACGTAGCTTTCTAATTATATAAGTTCTCCATTAGTTTGCAATGCGTGCACATATGTACATGAAGCAAAGCTTGCAGAGATTCCCAGAACTATTGTACGGAGTAGATTCTAAAATAAACATAAACATTAGGGCAGACAGGAAACTTAACAAATAAATTGTTTTCATCAGGATGTTTTGGGCTGCAAGTAAAATAAAGCCAGCTCATACAGACTAACCAAAAGGAAATTTATTAACTTGTAGTGACAGGAAGTTCATGGATAAGTCACACTTTACAGTTTGTTGACTTAGTGGCTCAGTAATATTACCAGGGACATAAGTTCTTTCCAAATCTCTACTGCATTGGCTTCAACCCAAGGCTGGTCCTCTTCATGGTCACAAGGTGGCCTTTAGAAGCAACTAGGAAAACGTCTTTTGTTCAAATCTGGCAGAGGGGAGATAGAAACATTTCCCCAGGCCTAGACTATAACTCCTTTCTTTCAATGTGTTAGGCCAATTAGGGACCGATAATAATAACTGGGAAATTTTTGTGAACAGATTGACTTAGTGTCCTTATTCTCAACGTCAATGTACTTTAGTGATGCTAGTGTACTTCAGAATTACCTGGAAGGCTTGTTAAGAGGTAGATTGCTGTGTCCTACCCCAGAGTTTAGGATTCAATAAGTGTGGTGTCATGCTCAGGAATTTATATTTCTAACCGATTCCCGAATGATGCTGATGTTGCTGGCTGACAGTTACTGATTTGGAAGTGATGAAGACTCACCCTTGCACTACAAACCTATCAGAACAGCCAAAATCTGGAAGGCTGACCTCGCCACCCGCTGCTGAGGACGTGGAGCAACAGCAGCTCACACTCGTTGCAGTGCAGCCACTTTGCAGGACAGCATGGCGGTCGCTCACAACACTAAATATGCTTTTATCACACAGTCCAGCAATAGCGCTCCTTGGTGTTTACCTAAAGAATCTGAAAACTTATGCCCACACAAACACCTGCACATGGATGTTTACAGCAGCTTTATTCATAGTTGCCAAAACTTAGAAACAGCCAAGATGTCCTTCAGTAGGTGAGTGGATAAATAAACTATGGTACATCCAGACAACGGAATATTATTCAGTGCTAAAAAGAAGTGAGCTATCAAGCCATGAAAAGACGGGGAGGAAACAAATGCATATTACTAAGTGAAAGACGCCAATCTGAAAAGGCTATGTATGTATAATTCCAACTATATGACATTCTGGAAAAGGCAAAACTAAAGAGACAGTAAAATAATCAGTGGTTGCCAGGGGTTAGAGGGGAGGGAGAGATAAACAGGCGGACCACAGAGGATTTTTAGAGCAGTGAAAATACTCGGTATGATACTGTAATGGTGGATACATGTCATTATACGTTTGTCCAAACCCGCACGACACCAAGAGTGAACCCTCATGTAAACTATGGACTCTGGCTGATTATGATGTGTCAGTGTGGGTTCATCAGTTGTAACAAATGTACCACCGTGGTGGGGGAAGTTGATAATGGGGGGAGGCTATGCATGTGTAGGGATGGGGAGTATATGGGAAATCTCTGTACTTTCTGCTCAGTTTTGCTGTGAACCTAAAACTGCTCTAAAAAAAAAAATGTACTCTTGGGTCTAGGGATGGGCTGAGCCATCCCTGAGCCACAAGGTGAGGAGAACTAAATAGCTGAACAAAATCAGGATTTGGGGAGCTACTGGGAAGGAAGAGAGGAGAATGATTGCTAGATAAGAACTAACAGTGTCCATTATACAAGTTGATATGAATTGAATGCATTATTTGTAGTCAAATTACTATTGAGAAATTGAGTAAGGTTTATTTTGATCGTGAGTAAATGTGTTCAAGATTGTTAAGTACTATCTATGAATCAGAATTGAATCTGCAAAGATCCTCGCTTTTCATATTAAAAAAAAAACTTCATTTTAGTAGGGATACTAGAAAAATTTACTATAGTGATTAATTGGAAATCCATTCTTCATACTCAGTGTGGATCTAACCTTGAGTTCAGTTATAATGAAAGAGATTTGTAATACCTGAATTGTTTAGAGGATGTTGCTCTGCAATTCTCCATGGCCCTCTCATGCTTCTGCATATCTTGCCGGCAGGGGCACTGATGGCCTTCATCCTGGGCCGTCTTTTCAAGGATGTTTGTATAGTGCACAGCCTTGGAAGATAGAGATAGTGCCTCCCGCTGGAGCAGAGGATAAGCTGTCTTACTGTTCAGTATGATAAAGATAATATCTCTCTCTGGAGCAGAGGGCAGACCAATTTGCTTGCACTCATAATAGAAAATTTGGATTCCCTAAACATAGGGTTCTTCAGATGTAACACAAGGCTATTGCATGGGTAGCATGACTTGGATCCCTCTATGTTGCCCCCATGGGACTTTGGGGCAAGGGGAACCGACAGGAACTTGAAGCTCGTGCTACTTGCTCTGTTGTTAATAATAAAGTCCTTTGTCTCTAACCCAGGAGTCTCACATCTGCCAACATCCATGAAACTGGGGCAGGTAACTTGTTAATTTGAAAGTTGGATAAAATCTCAGACTCTTTACAGTTCTTGACAGGATAGATTTAGAAGTAAAAACATTGAGTTCTTTATAATTTCGTCTGGCTCCTACATTTTGTTGACTGGGAAATGGAGACCCGGATAACTGAAGCAACTCACACAAGTGCACAGCGAGTCTGTTTGCATAAGTGCACAGCCAGGCTCTTTACACACGTGCACTAGTGAGTCTGTTTGCACAAGTGCATGGTGATTCTGTTTGCACAACTGAAGCTAGTCCATTTGCACAAGTGCACAGTGATTCTGTTTGCACAAGTGCCCAGTAATTCTGTTTGCACAACTGTGAAGCTAGTCCATTTACACAAGTACACAGCAAGTCTCTTGCTGAAGAAGCAGCTCCCAGAACCAGCACTCACAGCTCTGGGCGCACTTGGCTTTTTGCCTCGCTACGAAACCCAGTTCTGTGAGTAAAGCCTAAAGCCCTGGTTTAGAGCTGATTTAAGGATGTGATTGGACGATAAGAATTTCTCATTTCAAGATAGAACCAGATGAAATTGATGTGAACTGAGTGGGATGTTTAGTTGTATATAGCATATAGATGTAGCCTGACAGGGTTATTTTGCACTAAGAGATACTTGGAGGAATAAAAAGTAATTATTTGACAGGGTCATTTAGCTGTAACTCGACCAAGAACTAGAATGTAAGATTAGTCGACCTTCTCTATTATTTCTTGATTTCTGTGTTTGCTTCTTGCTGCAATTCTATGAGGCTGGGTTCAATTTATTTTAAGTTATAAAGTGGAACTCTGACCACTAGGTATTAGATATGCCTCCTAGCCAGCAGGTTGTGTCGACTTAGTAGGGGGGCCACATTAAATGTTTTGTCCTCAGTTAAGCTCTCTTACATTAGCAAGTCCTTCCTTCTCGCTTATTAGATGTACACGGGTAACATATTTTTTTTTTTTTGACATATTGTCATGTATCTTTTTCTCTTTAAAAAAGAATTTCTTTGTAGTACTCTGAAATCGTAACTCTCATTCTGTCTTTTATCAATATTATACCCGCCCTTATAGCATACTGATCACATCTCAGCTTTAACTATTAAAAAGGTTTATATCATGATGGTAAGCTTAGGATATTAACTCTTGGGGTCTGTGAGCAGGTGACAGTATTCTTTCATATCAATTCCAGTACTGTTTCATAATTTTTTGAAAACAAAGACACATTTTTCCAGCCTCAGAATTGCCTATAGCGGTTTTTAAAACACAGTGCTTCGCCATGGAAGCTGACAGAACGTGGCTCTGGGCTCTACACCTGTGTTTTCTCTGAGCCATAGACCTATGGCAAAGAAAATTGAATGTTCCCTGTGTGACCTGCCTGTAAGCTGGGTCCTTAATTTCATTGTGGCTGTTGAAGCCCTCGCTGTAGCCCAAGTACAAAGAGGAGTGAGGGCAGAGAGGTGATTTCTGCAGATGATCTCTGTCCAGCCGGCAGAGGAAATCACTGACCCTCCATTGTAGCTTCCTTTTCTGCCGCCTTTGTCTAACCTCACCTAAGTATATAAAACACACAATGTTCCATTCTAGGATAGAATCCTGGAGTTCCTAAGAATGACTTTGAAAGAAACCAGCAATATAGGTTACTCTGTATATAAAATTATTGGGATTTGGGAAGCAGAAGTTCCAACAGTTTGCAATTTATAAATCTTCCTGATAAGTTCATCAGTTGGATACCTTTGAAAATATTTTAATAATAGGTTTAGCAAGATAGACCTAAGCTACTCTTTTGGACAGATTATGAATCTAAGGTGTTTCATTTGAGACAAATAGTTAATATATTACATGATGTATTTATTAGTCCAAATGAAAAATATTTAAGTTAAACATTCTTTTTTCCAAAGAGAATGTAGAGCCCATAATATATTTGCATTACTTATCTTTTCCCAGCAGTTTATGCTCAGAAAATGATATCATTTTGAATAATTAATAGCAGAAATGAAATGTAAAGTAAGAAGTGAGAATGGGCAACCACAGGCTGTGGCATCTTGGTGTTACAAGCGTGCTCTTGTCTTGCAGTCTGCTGGCAGAGCGTGGTGGGCACCACAGGAGAGGCTGTGTGGGGTCTTAGGAGAGTGTGGGCTGGGCTGCACTGCCATTTTAGTTGAAGCAGCTTTGGACCAGTTTCCTCTTCCTGACTGAGAAGGACTGCAGGGCAAGGGGCCAGCTCCTCCACACCCTGGGTTCCAACACTCCCGGCATCTCCACGTCCGTGTCCTCAGCCCAGCTCAGAGGGAGCTCCAGGTGCTGTCTGCTGGACACCCCCACTTGCATTACCTGGGTATCTCCAACTCTTCATCCCTAAAATGCAACTGAGCATCTTCTTCCTCCCCCACAGCCTTCCCTCTCCCCTGCCCCCACGATAGATATTTTTCTCTCCGTGTTCCTTAGTTCAATAAATAATTGCACAAACTCCACTCATTCTGGCCGTAAACCTTGACTCTTTGCACTACTCCCCCCCCTACACTGAATCAATCACTGAATCCCACTGGTTCTTTTTCCTAAATGTCTTGGTGTTTAGGAGGTGTATCTGCAGTGCCTCTGCACTGGCCTCAGCCACCAGCCCTGCTCACTGCGACCCTCCAACTCATCACTCCACGTTCTTTTTGTTCCCTCCAGAGTGTCTCTATCTTGTAGTCAGAGATCTCTTTAAAATACAAATGTAATCAGACCATGTCTAAGCAAGAGTGGAAAGAAAATAAAATACAGCCTCCTTAACACACAGTGGCCCCGGCACTCCTTGTCCCTTTCCCTGTCTTTTTTTCTCCATCACTGGTCTCACAGGTGATGAGACAGTTGACCTGTCTCCCTCCGCTAGAACGTCACCTCTGGGAGGGCAGGGCTTTTGGTCCATCTTGTTTGCAGTGCCAGGGCCATGGAAGGCACTCGGAGCAGGAATGCACGGCTGGCTTGTGTTCCCCGCTGCCCGGCTCTGGCCTCCCTCTCCATCAGCTCTCGCCCTTGGCTCCTTGCTGTCTCAGCTCAGCGTCACTGCACTTGGTTCACTTCCCTCAACTCCAGCCGCTCCTTCCTGCCTGGGAAGCACAGGACATGGTGCCCCCCTGCCACTGGCGCTCTCCCACTTCACCGCTGTGTCCCTCCCCTTCAGATCTCTGCTGAAATAGCCCTTCCTCAGGGATGTTTTCCCTAAACTATCTCTAGACGAGGGAACTGTGCATTCCCCTGAGCTCGTTTTTTAAACGTCTCTCTCTCTGCTACATGGAAGCCTCGAGTCTTCAGGAGTTCTGTCTGTCTCGTTCACTGATGTGCACACAGCACCTGCCCAGGGTGGGCTCTCAGCAAATGCTTAGTGAATGATCCCGGTCATTCCAAGTCTGGATTAGTGTCTAATGAGCAGTGAATGATACATTTTTTTCCTCAAAGGAACCAGTTATGTCAGTCAGAGCGTGAGGCAGTCAATCTAATACCCACCTCCCAGCATCCTTGACTCACCCCCGCTGACCTCACCCCAGCTGAAGGCATGCTCTTGAGGAGGGGCTGTCGTGTTACAGTCCTTACGTGTAAACAAGTGTTGAGTATATCGATGGTTCTGTGGGGGTTGTTAGAATCAGGAGGCTTTAGAAGCCTGTAAGGACCCTTCACATTCAGGGTCAGCACACCTGACCAGATCCCCCATGACAGCAGATATTTCAGTCGCATTGGAACTTCCCGAAGCACGTTATTCTAACATTCTTTTGCGTACCTCCATACCTTTTCACGTGCTATTCCCTTTCTCAGAAATGCCTTTCCTTTTCTTTTCTGCTTGTCAGACACTTAACACATACTTTGTGTAAAGGACCTGTGAGGCCTTGCCTTATTCACCATACAGAATCAATGCCCTGTCCCCTGTTCTGCCGTAACACTTTGAATGTATCTTTATTATGGCATATGTCTCATGTACTCTAAATATGTTTTCTGTCTCTGGCTCCATCATCAGTCTATAAAATAAAAAAGACAAAAACATAGACTTATTTCTTTTTAAGTCATGCGGATCAGTGCCTGCACACACCAGGGCTCAGAAATGTTCTGGATATTTAAGGAATTACTCCTAGTTCTGTCCAGGTCAGGCTGCTTCCTCCTTTTAACACATTTTCCTGTCTTCTTTGCACCAGCCCTCTTGGAGAAAATGCTCTGTGAAAGGTCATTATCACGTTACCTCAGCACTTATTTAATGTGTGTGTAGCTGCTTTACTGTCACATAAAAACACGTGGTAGTAAAATAAAGTAAAGCTGCCAATAAAAGCACCATTTTCACTCAATATTTGATGCTCCAGAGCAAGAGATGTTTGCGATTTTCATCCATAATAGTAAATCAGCATTATCAAGGTTGGTAGGTGATCAGTTTTCCTTGAAATATTGTTAACTTGATGAATAAAAATGTAAATTCTTAGAATATAGTGTGGTCTGGAAAGCAGTGTGTTTCAGTATTCCTCATGGAATAGTCTCCAGATAAAGTCAGGATATGAAACAACCCATGCCACCAGGCCACCTGGTGTTTTTCTTTTTTTTTTAAAGATCTTATTTATTTATTTTTCCCCCCAAAGCCCCAGTAGATAGTTGTATGTCATAGCTGCACCACCTTCTAGTTGCTGTATGTGGGACGCGGCCTCAGCATGGCCGGAGAAGCGGTGCGTCAGTGTGCGCCCGGGATCCGAACCGGGGCCACCAGCAGCGGAGCGCACGCACTTAACCGCTAAGCCACGGGGCCGGCCCCACCTGGTGTTTTTAAACAAAGGGCAGTGATGACTGCTGACTAGCAGTCATAGTCATTGAAGAATCAAGGAAAATGGTCCCTCTAATACCATCTTTAGTGCATTGTAATTTATAAGGTATTGCCACATCCATTTTCTCACCTAATTCTCAAAATGATTGTGAGGTAGATAACAGTATCCTCATTTTCCAAATCAGGAAGCTGAGGTTCCAAGAGGTTAAGTGATATCCGCAGGTCGCACAGAACTCGGGAACAGTTCCACATGTGTCTGACTCCACACCAGGTTCTTTCTGGTATGGCACACTACTTCGTTGCTAGGGAACTAAAAAGTTCAAAGTGATACAAATGTAGATAATATTTAGAAACTCTACCATCACGATAAATATTCAAAGAGTAAACTTCATGCAGTGTCCGGGGGCTATGTGGACTCTAGAATAGCTGCGGTTCTAACCACCATCTAAGGGGGAGGATGTGGAATACAAATGAAAGTTCGTTCAAAGTCTGGGATATGTTTCTAAAAAACATCAGCCCGTTGTCCCTGACAGTATAAAACTTTCAGAATTCACGGAAAAGTAAACCTTTATTTCAAAATTATACTTTGAAGTTGGAAGATAAAAGGAGAGCTGTCTGAGGCCCAACACTCAAATAGATGGGCTGAAAACATTTAAAAAATTTCTAGAGAGCTTATCAGAATTTGAAATGAATGTGATAACAGGTCCCCTATAGTTCAAGTCCTCAGTACTGTGTAACAGGGTTTAAAGCAGCTTAGCTCAGCCTAACACACACGGAATCAAAGTCTTTTGTGGGTTTTGAAATGTGTTTTCATTTTCTCAGGAAAGAAAAAACCAGATTCCTTACTTTTATGTGCCTGGTTGCCTAGGAGTATTTTCTGTTCTGTGGTTCTGGTCCACTCTTAGAGCAACACAGAGAAACACAGTGGCACTTATTCAAATATGTGATTGCCAGTCATCACCCAGGCAGTGTTTCCCATTGCCTCCGTGTGCCAGAGAGAGCCAGCATTGTTTCAGTGGAGATAGGAAGCTCAGGCCCAACCTCGGGAATGGTGGACACGCGTCCCTGCCAAGGTACCTGCACGCAGGGGCTGTGGTTCCTTAGAGATCCAGCAGCAGTCGCAGGCACTGGGGTTAACTCAGCATCAGGAGGCAGCGGAGGTTAAGTGTGGACTGGGATGTTCAAATTTAGCAACGTTTTTCAACTTGGAGAGTATCTTTATGCACAGTAATTTACAGCTATGTTCTCGGTTGGTATTATGGGCTGAATTGTGTTCTCCCAAAATTCATGTATTGAACTCCTAACCCCAGTCTTCAGAATGTGACTGTATTTGGAGAGAAGGTCTTTAAAGAAGTAATTAAGTTAAAATGAGGCCATTAGGTTGGGCCCTAATCCAGTATGACTGGTGTCCTTATAAGAAGAGGAGATTGGGACACAGATGTGTGCGGAGGGAAGACCATGTGAAGACACAGGGAGAAGACGGGCACCTGTAAGCCCAGGAGAGAGGCCTCGGGGGAAACCAGCCCTGCTGACACCTGGATCTTAGACTTTCCAGCCTCTAGGACTGTGAGAAAATAAATTTCTGTCGTTTAGGCCACTCAGTCTGTGGTACTTTGCTATGGCAGCCCTGGAAATCTATGACAGACAGTAACCCCGATATGGAGACTTTCAGTTGAACACAGCTCTTTCAAGCTATGACTGTACCCCAAAATCTATCTTTAGTTCCCTACTCCCCACACGATGCCTCTTGAGAAACATGTGTAAAAGTTTATGTAAACCCTTGTTAGGTTGTGTTGTATTATGATTTTAAAAGGATTATTCTTACATTATAATGAGAAGAAGGTTGACTCTGTTGTGATTATGTGAGTCAGTTGAAGCTGGCTAAGCCACTGGTAAAGGAACAAGAAGAGAAATATTTACTACCTCTAATTGTTCTTAAATTATTAATAGCATAAGCTCTCACTTCAAAATACTTAATATATAATAGACTTGAGAATCAGTGATTGGAGGAGAGCAGTCATGAGTGTTTCTTGGCAGCCTCCTTATCATTCCACTGTGTAACCCATTTGCAGTGAGCTGAGGGCAAACCCACAGCCAATGGCTGTCAGTGATTCTCAGGGGGACAGAGGATGGGAGTGGGGACCACTGAATTCCAGGACACAGCGAGGGCTGATAAAATTCACCTGGGTGATGTTTTGATTTCAGTTTTACCTAATTTAGAAAAACCCATGAAAAGCAAATACATTTAGTGCTCTCAATATCGTACTATCTAATTTTTAAAACATATCATTGAAGATTAGAAACAAGGTTTTCAGAGTCAACATTATTGCGATTCATCCGTTTTTGTTCACAATGCTTATTGTTTATTTTGAAATTTTAAGTAAACAAAAACTTTTCACTCTTCTTTCAAAAGCAAGTACGTATTTGAAAATAAAAATGACTTAGAACTACTTTCAATGATCTGAAATTTTTGGTAAAATAAGTGTAATCCTTTCATCAGTTCATGGTTTGAATAGAATGAATAGAACCTTCCCAGTTTTGATTAAAAGAAAAAGTCATAGGACTCCCTAGTAAGGGCTTTTAAAAAAAATGTTTATTGCAGTAAAATATACATAACATGCTATTTATCCTTTTAACCATTTGCAAGTGTACAATACAGTGGCATTAAATGCATTTACAATGTTGTATAACCATTACAACTATCTATATCAAAAACATTTTCATCATCTCCAACAAAAATGCTATACCCATGAAACAATAACTCTCACTTCCTCCCATCCCACAGTCCCTGGTAACCTCTATTCTCTTCTCTATCTCTGCAAATTTGCCTATTCTAGGTATTTCATATAAGTGGAATCATACAATCTTTGTCCTTCTGTGTCTGACTTATTTCACTAAGCAATGTTTTAAAGGTCCATCCATGTTGTAGAATATATCAAAATTTCACTCATTTTTATGGCTAGATAATATTCCGTTGCATGTCTAGAACACATTTTGTTTATCCAGTCATCTGTTGATGGGCATTTGAGTTGTTTCCAAGGCTGCTCTGAACATTCACATAAAAGTATCTGTTTCAGTTCTAAGGGCTTTGGTACAAGTTGGATTTAGGCCCCACAAAATTTTAGATTGGAGATTGAAGTCAATGGAAGCATGGGGAAAATCAACTACAGAGTAAAGAACTATCACTAATACCTAAAAGTTAGAGAAAATGTACCTTTTCTTACATATATATATATATATATACTTTGCCTATTATGTTAATATATATTCAATTAATATTTATTGGACTTAAATAAGTTGAAAGTTCACTCTATATTGTTTATGAGTTGTTATTATATACGTTAACATTAGTTAACATTTGGGTTAGCCTCATAGACCAAATGGAGTTAACGCTTACGGTGGACTGTACTTTTAAGCCTGTAGGAGGTGGCACGGTTTCTGCGGGCTGGGAAACCTGCTTTGAATCCTGGCTCTGCCACTTACCTTAGTGCATAACCTTGAGCAGGGGTCAGTAAAGGACAGTTCGTGGGTGGGCGAAAGCCGGGCTGCCTCCGGTTTTTGTAAGGCCTGAGAACTGTATAATTGTTGGAAAAACAAAGACTGATATTTTGTGACACGTGAAATTATATAAATTCAGATTTCAGTGCCCATAAATAAAGTTTTACTGGAACACAGCCCTGCTCATTCCTTTACGTATTGTCTGACTGTTTTACACTTTAAAGGCTGAGTTGAGTAGTTCCCGCAGAGACAGGCCTCCAAAGCCTGAAAGGTTTACTGTCTGGCCCTGTACAGAGAGTTTGCCAAGCTCTGACCTCGAGCAAATTGTTGAACTAGTCTGGGCCTTAGTTTCCTAACCCCTCAAGTGAGATTAGAAACAGTTCCCCCTTGTTGGTGTCCCACGAAGTCTAACAAGATGATGAATGTAGAGTCCCCGGGACACTCTGCATCGTAGCAGACACAACTACCGATAACAGGATTTTTGTCTTGTAGTCATTAAGTTTATTATTGTAATTACTATGAACACAAACCTGAGAGAGCAGTGTTGATTGATGTGGCTAACTTATCCGAATTGCAAGCAAAGTAACAGGAAACAGTGAATGCCCTCTAGTAGCTGACATTATTGTGCTAGACCATGAGCAGTATGCCAGAGGCCAGTGGGCTCAACTGAAGTCTGTACTCATTTTGCTTACCTGTTGCTATTATTATCCCTAAATTAACCCCTCTTGATCCATCTTAACACAGAACTTTCCTTACAATGCGTATCAATCTTCAATTCTTAACATGAATTAAAATTTAACCATGACTCTCCTTGTGCCCGACTTGTAAGCACGAGAAGAAGCCCTTCTGTTCTGCTTACCTCCAGCAGGAAGCAGCAGGGTTCCTCTCCACCCCTTATGCATGTAGTCCCTTCACTACATCCTGCTGGGTGACCTCCTATCCCCTGTTGACTTCAGCTCTTCTACCATATCCACTCAATTCTTCTGGGTCAAGATTTTTTTTTAATTACAGCTTTATTGAGGTATAATTGACATATAAAATTATAAGATATTTAAAGGGTACATACATCATGGTGATATGATATACGTAAGCATTGTGAAAGGATTCCCCCCATCTAGTTAATTAACACATCCATCACTTCACGTATTTACGTTTTTCTTTTTGGTAAGAACATTTAAGTTCTGCTCTCATGGCAAATTTAAATGTACAATATGCTGTTATCAACTGTGGTCATCATGGTTTGCATTAGATCCTCAGAGCATATTCATCTTACAGCTGGAATTTTGTTCCCTTTTACCAGCCTCTGTTTATTGCCCCCACCTCCAACCCTTGGCAACCACTCTTTTACTCCTACTCTCTGTTTCTATGAGTTTGACTGTTTCTTTTTTTAGATTCCATATGTAAGTGATACCATGCAGCCTTTGTCTTTCTCTGTCTGGCTTACTTCACTTAGCATGATGCCCTCAAGGTCCACCCATGTTGTCATAAGTGGCAGGATTGCCTTCTCTCTGCTGGCTGAATAATATTCCATTGTATATATCTAGCACATCGTCTTTATCCATTCAATCATTGATAGACACTTAGGTTGTTTCCATATCTTGGCTATCGTGAATAATGCTGCAACGAACATGGAAATGCAGATGTCTCTTCGAGATCCTGATTTCATTTCCTTTGGATATATACCCAAAAGTGAGATTGCTGGATCATATGGTAGCTCTATTTTTAATTTTTTGAGGAACTTCCGTACTGTTTTCCATAGTGGCTGCACCCATTTACATTCCCATCAACAGTGCACAGGAGTTCCCTTTTCTCCACATCCTCACCAACACGTTGTCTCTTGCCTTTTTGATGACAGCCATTCTATCAGATGTGAGGGGATATCTCATTGTGGTTTTGATTTGATTTGCATTTCCCTGATGATTAGTAATGTTGAACATCTTTTCATGTACCTGTTGCCCATCTGTATGTTGGTCAACGTTTTTAATGTTGAATTTGTTCACTTCCACACTTACTATAAGGTTATAGTTTATGTCTAGAATATGAAAGCTACATTTCTATATTATTCACTTGCCACTATCTACTCTCTTAGTCCTCACTTCCCCTCCCACAGGCCTCACTTACTCTCTCTTCCTTCATGCAGCTCTTCAAAGTCTTCTCTAATTTTCAAGATGGTATTTTCTCCTGATCTTACTTTTTCTGAATATATACCTGTCACATCTGTTCTAACGCTAACCATCATTCAAAATGCACCAGTGCCTTTGCATTTTAGCACTGTGAAGAATTGTGTATATGTGTGATTGTGTGTGCTAAGTGTGTTCTATTGTTTGATTCTCTCGTTATTTCATTGCAGCCAGTTTATCTTAGATTACAGTCTCCTAATAAGGAGGGACCATATGGACTTCTTTTGGATAATGTTACATATAGATTGCTGTCTAGTGAATGGTTTCAGTGATGATATTTTTGAGTGATAACTACTTATATGCAGTAAAAAATATGAATTTAAAATTTATTCAATGTACAGGCAAAATATTTTAGTGTTAAAAGTTTCAATCGTGTTATTTTCAGGATTCAGTAATTTTTCCTAGAAGGTTGGCAGTGCTGTTAGCCTTCCGACCTTCAGGGAAAAACCTAGGAGGCTCACGTGTAGACAGTGGGCACTGATCACCTAGACAGAGGAGTACCTTCCCCTCCACACTGCCCTTTTGTAAGTTGTTTTTTTCCCTCAAGAATATTCTCTGTGTTCATGTCAGCCCAGGTCCATGTGTATAAATGATGGTGGGGCCTCGGGGGCAGGGGGATGGGTGAATTGCAGGAAGCTTGTCTCAATGTGCCAGGTTTTACAGGCGACAGGGTGTTTTTAATGGTTTCTTAGATGAATGATTGTTGTAGCTAATGGAGGCCTTGTGAAAATGATTCAGATTAAGCTTCTGGTTTGCTTGAAGCTTACTGACCCAGTATAACTGAGTGTAATTCAGTGGAATCAGTGAATTTATATTCTTGCAATTAATATCAGTGTGTTCTTGAGAATGAAAAAACCATGAATGAGGTTCCTGATTGGCTTTTCAGTTTCTGCCCTGACCTCAGGGAGAATATCATGAAAGCATTGGGGAAATTTAACAAAATACTCTTTTTAACCCTTTCATCCCACCCACTATTAAAGTTAAACACCATGTCCGTTGGTCACCATTCCTTAAGTGAGGAACAATGCAAAATAGAGGGGGGTGCAGGTTTTATTCCAGCGACACAATGCTTTTAACCACTTGAGGATTGCGGTGAATTTAGCAGTAATGTTAATAGAATTACTATTCTTTGTGACTGGACAATGGCTTATGGCCTGAGAAGGGAGAGAAGGGAGGGAGGGAGGGAGGGAGGGAGGGAGAGAGGCAAATCTCAAGCAGTCTTCAGATGTAATTATTAAAGTAAAACAAATATTTGTTTGCAAGGCAGTAGCACTTAATAGAATCCCAGGGCGTTAATCTCATTAACATCCTTGCAGCAAATAATTTTCCTTAAAGAAAGGAACCAGCTGCACCAAGCAGATTTATATTTTTCAGTAGTAGCCCATTCTAGCACCTTTATATAGAACGTCTTCAGTTTGGATCAGTTTTAAACTAATTAGGCGATTCAGGAGAGCTTATGCCCATTAGTAACTGTTCGACACTAAGGGCTTTTGCTGATGGTCCATGTGGTTCCAGATTCCCAGAAAAACACGAGCAGTGAATGTTGTAAAGGGTCATCACTTATCGGACAAGTGTAGAAAGGCCGTAACTTATGGAATTATGTAGGAAGGAATCCATCACGAGATATGTGGGTGATGTTTCAGAGTCTCAGGATTAACAAACTGTTTAGAAGTATTAACATTTGGCCAAATGTCTGGGCATCCCATGGCTCAGTCAAATGGACACATAAAATTAACCATCACAGCTGTGAATACCCGAAATTTACATGTCATTTGTAGATAGCTGAAAATTGTGCTGTATTTAGGCAAAAGTCCATATGAGATAAACTATTATAAATACATTTATTAAAGTGACTTAGGTATGTTATTAATTCAAATCCATTATTTATGTCATTCTCTTTGATTTATTATGGTCTTACTATGTGTCAATAAGAAATAATATGTTTGGATTTTTATAAGTACATTTGAATAAGAGAATTCTATTTTTTTGTGAGAGCCTTGCCTCAATTCACATTTTTTTTTTAAAGATTTTATTTATTTATTTTTTTCCCCCCAAAGCCCCAGTAGATAGTTGTATGTCATAGCTGCACATCCTTCTAGTTGAGGTATGTGGGACGCGGCCTTAGCATGGCCGGAGAAGCGGTGCGTCGGTGCGCACCCGGCATCCGAACCCGGGCCACCAGCAGTGGAGCGCGCACACTTAACCGCTAAGCCACGGGGCCGGCCCTCAATTCACATTTTTATTCAAAAATAATTATTGATATGGTACAGAGACTTGGTTAAGCAAAGAAATAATCACCATCTATAATTGAGCTGTAATAAGACCATTAGTTATAAATACTCGTGTTTATGGACATTAGTCTAAAGTGGGATCTTAGACCTACCTTTTTAGACCAAGTTTGATAGAGAGATAGAGGTGTACCTTACAAGGGCTGCCTCCTCCATTGCAAACCATGCATTATGAAGCCACAAGAAAAGAGAAGAAAACAAACGGTTCTGGATGGCATTATATGCTAAATGTTCCTGTATAGGAAGTCAACAAAGTAGTCAGCTTTTATAATTGCCAACATTTCTTTGTGTTTTTCCCAAGACTTATTCACCTTCTCCAGTGGTGGCAGGCACTTGAATAAACTACTCAAGTCGGAACACAGCAAATGACTTTAAGACATATGAAGAATGGCGGTTGGGATGAATTGGTGAAACATTGTGGGCACACAGGAAAGAGAATACCATTTCCAAAATATTGAGTGAAAAATGGCATTTTAGAGCAAACTGAAAATATCTAATCTGAGGCAGAAGAGTGAGCAAGCGAAGCTTTGAAAGAGAGCAGAGTAACATGCTTGATTCAGTATGTGCCTGAAATAATCGACTCAGCAGCCGCATCCATCCCTCACTGCCTTTGACAGCATTGGTGAAGGAATGAATTATTAAAACTCTCTGCTGAGCAGGACTGGCACTTCTCATTCCTGTGTCCCCTATTAGGGAATACAGTTGTACTTGTAGACCTCTCAGAAACGCCGGGGTGGAGCTCTGGTTATACCTGCAGGCACTGATGCTTTTGCTGCTAAAACTACTGGGATAATTACTGCCACCTCCTCAGTTTTGAATGGCACAAATCATTGACCAAAAACCATAGTGAAATTTGGGGTGTGTCTGTGTGTTTTGTGTCTGGTCTGAAAGGTTTACTGGAAGTCCTACCGGAAATTAACAAAAGCTGCTGAGAGATGGGACACGGGCTCAAGGTTTCCTGGTGATAGAAGGCTGGATGAAAGGTGGGGCTTTTGATTTGCCTTCATTCACACTGGCTTTTGTGATTTCACTGGGCTGTCCTCAGATATATATTCCAAAATTAGAAATAATTATGAAATGATTCAAGAATCCAGTGGTCAAATCTGCGTTGCTCATAGACCTTCCATCCCATTCTCTGCACTGATCTTTTCTCAGCAAAAAGCCAGGCAGTGTCCCTGTGTATTGCTGTCTTTGCTGAACTCCAGCAGCAAGTTGGCGCGATGAGGCTGACTGACGGCAGGCAGCTCTAGAATCCCTGCAGACAGAAGGCTTTAAGATGGGTCCTACTGAACAAATAAGATCTACTCTAGTTGACGCCTGTATTATATCTCTCTGGCGCCCGGGTCACTGCCAGCACATACTGTGCGTTGTAGCGGATGTGTTCCGTTGGTCTCCTTGAGCAGTTCTGCCTCAGCCAATGTAATTAGGTTCAGAATTTAAAAAGGATTATTGTGAGATGTTGAAAATTGCTTCTGATTATTTTGGCCATCAATGAAGCACGTGGGATTCAATAATAGAAAAATTGCAGGTAATCTATCCACTTACATTCAAGCTGTATTTAGATTTATGAAGCCCTATCACAAGGCAGAAAAACCGCACACCTGGAAAAGATGGCTAATAGACATTGGGGTGTCTGGATGCTGAGAATACATATATACACATAGTTTCGTCTTTTCTTATTTGAGCTTGGTTTCTAAAAACCTTGATAACATTGAAAAGCAAACATTCAGAAGAGAATGAAGAACCTGCCTTCGGGTGATAAATTCAGGTAGCAGAACAAGTAATTCCCTACCAGGTATGATTTGACCTAAACATATGTTAACTCATTAGCACCCAACAGCACCTGCTATTGATTAAGTAGAAGTCACAGCCAGTGGCAGAAAAGACACAATATCAAGTCATTGGATGCCTGGTGTGGAGTGGAAACTGCTGTTAATAAAAATCACTGAGTCTGGGAGAAGCTGGGTATACTTGTTTCTCGGTTCTTCTGAGGACCAGCCCTATATATTCTACTATGTCAAGGGTTTTCAAAGTGTGGTGTCTGAACCAGCAACATCAGCACTGTGTGAGAACTTGCTAGAAATTGCAAAGTCTCGGGCCCCAGCTCAGATGTATTGAATTAGAAACTCTGGGTGGTGGGACCCAGAAATCCTGTTTTAACAAGTCCTTAAGGTGATTCCAATGTGTTCTGATGTTCAAGAACCAATAAATAATCATCTCCCAACAGAGGTGAAATTAAAGTGAATTTCACTTCCATGTTTCCATGATCGCAATCCTCAGGCTGGGATAAAGGTTAAGAAATGCTGGTATGTCTCTACTCACCAACATGACAAGCAACTCAAGAGACTAACAGGATTGGGGAGTGGTTATTTTTTAATTCCAAATTTTTCTCTTCTATTAAAAACTGAAATATGAAAGAATCCTCTAAAACTTCACTGCTAGGACCAAAAATAAAATGAAATATACAAAACAGTCTGCTGTTCATTTTTGCGCCATATTTCTCGGAGTGCTTCTCATTGTGCCATGGCTGGAAAAGAGCTGCAAAGTGGGCATCCGTGTCAAGCGTAGACAACAGAGCTGGTGTTCTGCAGGCTACAGAAACAGGAATGCGCCTCAGCCAGAGGACAGGTTTCTGTACTTGCAGAAGGTCTTCTCCGAGCCTTCTCACATCTGCTGAATGAAGAAGGGATCCTCCCCTTCGCTCAGGCCATCTTGAAGATTACAGAGGCAAAGAAAGATTTTAGCTTCTGCAGAACACCCATAGCTGTGGCTCAAAGCCCTAGACTAAATCTCTGGGAGTTAATTACATTAGGTACATTAAAGATTTTAAGAGATTGTGTATTTCTTTGCATCTATATAATTGCACTGTTAGTTCAACAGCTTCATTTAATATACATTTGAGGGCCTACTGCATGCATGGTGGCATTCCTTAATTATGCTCTCTTTGTGCTGCCTCTTGGCCTTCTGCCTGTGACCATTCTATTTAAGGAAACTCAGGGAACAAGGAAGAGAAATATTACTTTCCTTTTCTTCTCCGTAGGAGCACCAAGTTCAGTCACTCATTTCCTGCCAGAAGCTCCAAGAGTGCAATAATAGTTCTGGCAAACGGAAGCTGAGTGAACCCTTCCAGCTGTGAAAAGCCCTGACTTTAACTCTTCTGATGGCCAGGTGTTGCCTGGTGCAGAAAGTGCGTACCTCTCTGAAGAAATGGAAATTCTTTCTTCGTGGACTGACCTGTTAACCTCCAGGAGCCCCATGTGGCCTGGACAGAAAGTGACAGAGGGGGCATCTCAGCTGTGCACTGAATTTCTTTAATCCCAATCACTTTCTCTGATTTGAAGGTGAATTGAGGATTGTTTTGAAGGCTAAAAGTGATTTGGGCTTTCAATTGAAAGCAGCCTCTCATTTAGATTGAGGGTTGAGAGGTACATGTGGGATAAGCCCCTTGTTTTAAAATAATGAAAGTGATCCATGGAATCACTGTAATTTTGCAGTTCATGGACTTCTCCTGTTTTTATGTAAAGTGTGTGTGTGTGTGCCTTGTGAGTAGTGTCTACCTATCTTGTAGGGCATTGGATAGAGAAATGACTCAGGCAATTCATATTGATAATAAATATTATCAATAGCACCAGTTAGCATATTTTGACTGGCTGTTTGCCTGCCTGTCTAGTGGACTTATAATTTTATTTATTTCTTTCTTTTTCCCCAAAGCCCCAGTAGATAGTTGTATGTCGTAGTTGCACATCCTTCTAGTTGCTGTATGTGGGACGCGGCCTCAGCATGGCCGGAGAAGCGGGAGGACGGTGGGAGCCCGGGATCCGAACCCGGGCCGCCAGCAGCGGAGCACACGCACTTAACCGCTAAGCCATGGGGCCAGCCCAAGTGGACTTAAAAGAAAGAAAAATGTTCTAACAGGTTTTGGACTGAGTAATGCAAAGACAGGGTGGGCTTGGGCCTGAGTTAGTGTCCTTCGCAACCCCCAGTAATTGAGTTCAGAAGATGGCTGACCTCTGGTGTGACAGAAGAAAGTCTTAATGAGGAAAAGTCTGCAGCGTCAGGGAAAGGAGAGATGCTTCAGCAGCTAATCGTCGTGGATTTTCAGAGCTGGAGGGAACTGTGGGAGAGCAGCGGGCTCCCGGTGTAAGTCAGGGTACACAGACTCATATGAAGAAAGTCAGCCCCCACCCTACTTTTATGGAAAGCTTGAATTTATTTTTTATTTATTTAAAGTTTGGATTTGTTGATAACTCTTTTTCTCAAATGGTTCCCCCTCGTCCTTGGATTTCAGTGAATATTTTTGCAGTGCATTTTAGTGATGACAAAATTTGCATTTCTGTAGACTCCAGCTGTCAGCTTATGTAAATGATGAGCATACACTATATTGTATTTTCCAGAAACCTGTTTGCAACTTGTATGGCTGAGTCTTAACTTTATTTCAGAGCTTGTTTAAGGAATGGGCCCTTGGGCATGGCTGGCGAATAGATGGTGGAAATATACCTCAAGACAGGGTAACAGAGCTGTGTAAAAGTATATCTCAGTTAAGGAATCCCCTTTGATAATCAGGTCAACTGTGTTACAACCAAACCTAATGATTCATAAATCCTCTCAGGTAGAGCCACCTGATTCCATAGCTGCATAACCGGTTAGCTTCACATGTCACATCTCATTGTCTTTATCCTGTTAAAGCAGACAGGCCTCACTTTGGACAAAATCACCATTCTGGGAGGTTTTTATTTTCTGTCTCCAGCCTTCTGATGCTCAAATATTGCTTAACTTTGATACATGGCTGTCTACGTTCAAAATGCTTTGACGTGAGTAATCCTGTCTGGTTTCCAGAGCAGTGGTTGAGGTCGACATCATCCCCATTTTATAGATGAGTACACTGTGGTTCAGCAAATTGAAGATTCTCCTTGAATTTTACAGCAAGTAAATAGTGGGACACAGACTTGTATCCAAGCCACCACCTCCAGTGGCTTTTGTCTTTGTAGAAGAGTGCCTTTTTGTCACCCCAGGGGCAGCCTCTCTTGTTTGGGGAGCCTCATATTTCCTGGGATGCTCACTTTCTTCCTCTGCTCCCATTAGTTATCAAGCATTGTATTATTATTACTGTTGTACAGCTGAAACTCGTTTATACTTAAGCACTGCCTCAATCTATCATTTGTATTTTAAGCCTTTTAATTTCTAATTGTGAAATAAATGGCTTTTTTTTCCTTATTAAAAGTGATTTCAGGAGCTACAGTGGGTAAGCCTGTATTGGAGATGGGGATATCCTTCAGAGAATCCTCTGAATCGTACTGGATCTGTGGAGCTCTACATGTAAGGGGAAAACTAATTTATTTGGTTTTAGGGTGACTTAGAGGGGCGTGAGGTAAAAGAAGGATTCATGATCTCCTCCTTTGCTGCTGGTCGCCTGCAGCTGTGGAAGGCCCAGGTTGGGGGCGGGGGTTGGAGCAGGTGGACTTGAGACCTTCTGAACTAGCTCCTACTAGGCCCGCTGCCCACTAGCACAGGTTTATATGTGTTTTGATTACTAGTGAGAAAAATCGATCTTCACATGGTTCCTGGCTACTGCTCTGTGAGTTACCAGCTCATGTCCTTTGTCTCAAATCAACATTTATAAATACTTTGAAGAGATGTCAGTGAAATTTAAACTGCCTTGTAAGACTTCATTTTAAGAATAATAGGCATGCATGTTATGAGGGGGTTTCTGTGAATGACATCCACGTGAGTTGCCGTGGTACGGTTGGCATAATGAATGTTTAGCAGAAGACATTTGCATATTACATTATAAAGCCTTATTGTCCTTGATTAATCACAAAGTATGTCAGAAGGTCCTTGCATCAAAATCACTGTTGTAGTATAGGGCGAAAGAGCACATGGCAGGGGCAGGTTCCCCTCTTCTCTCTTGTCTGTTGGCTTTCCCAAGAGGGGAATCTGGTATGTTTCTGGCCCCATTTCCGGAAGATGAGAGCTAGAGCTAGGAGGATCTTGTATTCCTAAAACCATGACAGCCCCTGAGTCAGGATTTTAGGACTGCTGCAGTGTGCTGGGCCCCCTTCCTGAGTCACACCAAACAGTGCCACGATTCTTGATCTTCTTGAGCATCATCCAGAGCACTCATGCACGTCCTCAAGAGATGGACCAAAAATGGTCCATGGGCAAAACTGTCTTTTTTGTCAGTTCTTGTATCTCTATGTGGGTTTTAATGTGGATAGTCTATGAGAAGTCATCTGACTCTATTTGAGACTCTCTGAAGTCTTATTTTAGGAAACTCACCTCAGATAACAAATATATATTATTGTGTTCTCAAAATGGCTTAAGAGTTTAATTTCCATTTCACTTCTCTGTAGGGTACTTGTCAACTTTACCCAAATGGAAAAACTGGATCCTAACCCCCCAAAAATTAATATTAGTCCAACTAGACAACTGTTTATTAAATTCCATGAGAGCCAGGAAACTGAACAAAAACATGTTTGTCCTTCTGTCCCCTGCACAATTACCCTAGACTGAATCTGACTTGCCTGTTCTGAATCTAAGGGATCCAGGATTTTGTGTTTTCACAAGTGCAAGAGATTCTTATTATCGGGCAAGTTTGGATAATGGGATTACTTTCTTCAACAAATATTTGCTACATAAATAATACCTTTAACTTTTTCTACTAACATATGCTTCTCAAAGCACTTGACACTGTATTCGTTCTTTTTTTTTTTTTTTTTGTATTTGTTCTTTAATTGGAACATTCTGGAATCAGTCAAGTAATAGGTGATCTCTTTTTCAAGTGAAATTAAAACATAGGAAAGTCAGGCAACTTGCCTATGGGTGCCCAGCAAGCTATCGGGTAGGAATAGATCCAAAAGGGGGCTTCTTGGTCAGTGCTCATCCTGATTTAACAAGTAGAAAACACTGGAACTGGTCAAATATTTGAGGCACTGTGGTTGAGGTCCACTATTGTGGAGGGTGCTGAGGGCTAACGGGATAAAACAGTGTGGGGCCCAGTGTTTGAGATTCAATACTAAATCTGCCATTGGCCACTGAGAGTCTTAATTCTAAAAATTGAAATTTTAACATTGAGTTGGAAGCTATAAATTAAATTATTTTATACATTGTGATTATTTCTGGTGGTAGCTTCTTGTCTAACGGTTTAAGACATTAGCAGAGGAATCAATCCTGACCCTTTTTTTTAATTTGAATTCCCCACAGTAACAGCCTTCTGAGGCCTGGGCTGCCAGGTGCTTCCCCTTTGTGTGGCTGACATCACTTGTAAAGTGACAGCACATCTTTGCCTATTTTTTAGAGCCCATTAAATATCTAAGAAATATTTCTGTGGAAATTATCCCTGAACTACGTATGAGGTATTTGCAGTTTGGCTGTTGTTTGAAGAATGGAAAATCAACTGAAGTGGCGTTGTATCGGAGGCAATGTCTGCTTAATCACAGGCTGATGCAGCTGCCCTGATCCAGCCAAGCCCAAGTCCTCCTCTTCCTTTCCCTGACACTGCAGAGGATCAGCTGTGTACAGTGGGAGGTCGGCGGCTCAGTTCTGTACTATACAGAATAAATTTCTGAGAAATCGATAAACAGCCGCTGACAGGACTAACTATGGGAAAATTAAAAGCTGACGAAGAAGGTTGGTGAAAGGTTAGATCCTTCAGCTTAAAAATCTTAAAAGAAAATCCCCTTTTTTTGTTTTATGTTTTTAAATAAAAGGTCTTTACTTATTGTTTTTAGGGATAGATAATTAAAGAATGAGAGAAGAAAGTCTTCCATATCCTAGTGCTTGAATGCCTTGGTTCAAAAGTTAAATAACTAGTAATGCTATTTCCTTGTATTTTGGGTGATTTAGGGTTTAATAATGTGTTTTGTTGACAAAGAGAAGAAATAATGGATTGTTCTCTTTGACTTCCTGTAGCTTTGGATGTGAATGTTGTTGTTTGTTTTCCCTGAACTTTTGGAGGCTCGCTAGAAGAAAAGCCTTGTTGCTGGAAGCCCTGGTCCTTCCTGCTCAGCTCCACGGAAACGAGCACGTGCTTAGAGATCCACACCAACATCACTCCCTTCCACTGCCGTGGTTGTTGTGCATTAATCATTCAGTGGGCACTGGGAATGTGAAAAGATGCAAGAGCTAAATCCTGCCCACTCACACTTGAGAGTCTAGAGGGAAAAGCAAAGAGTAAAAATTAAATGCTCGATAAGAATATAAGGAGACTTAAAACTAAACAGATGAATGGCATGGTACTACACACAGGTTTGTGCTCCAGCCCTTCAGATGCTGGGCTTGGCAATGGCCACAGGAGAAGTCTTCCCAGAGGGCCAGAGGGTTCGGGACTTAGGCTGAGCTTTGAAAGGCAGTCAGTAATTGTGGAGGTATCTGGGAGGTAAATGGAGGGAAGGAAGCAAGGACATTTCAAACAAGGGAGCATCTACAATAACGTTCCTCATTTATAAACTGATCTTGTGCACTGGGTGCACTGTCATGGTGAAGTATGTAAAGCATGGGGCATGATGCCTGGCACACAAGGTGCTCGATAAGTATTAACTGTCATTTTGAAGAATTATGGTTAAAAGATGAGGCATCATGAGACAATGAATAAAGCAGTTGTATTTCCTTGGCTTCTGTAACTTTTTTTTTAATCCTGGAGCCTGAAAGAGTAAATTACCTACTTTAGGTAGAATCCTGGTTTTGGCATGAAGTAGCTTAGAAACTAAATAAATCACCTTTTGCTTTAGGCCTTATTTTTCTTCCATGTAAAGTGTGTCAGTTGGACTAAATGATATCTACTGTACCTTCCATTTTGAAATACAGTGATTTGCTATAATGAATGAGGGAAACTGGGACTGGGGACAATACAGTTAAACTATTTTGCCAATTTCTTTTCCTGATTTATATTTTTTCATTTAAACTGTAATACCTATTTGCATGTAAACTTAGTTTGCATTCCTACTAATAGTAAAATACTAAATTATTTGGGAATTAAATTTCAAGAACAGGTATACAGATTAGAGTTGGCTGGGTATTTCTTATATGTAAGTATCTATTCCATCTTGAAATAAACAAAGTAGGAAGTCAGAGAATGCCTGTTTTCAGACATGTTTTGTAGCAGATGTGATGCCTGTAATAACAGCGTGTTATACAGAGACAGGAGGACATTCTAGACTAAATGATTTTCAGGGTCACTTCATTAATTTTCCTAAAATTTCTTTGGTCAAGTCATTTCCCTGCCCAGAAGCCTTCAGTGACTTTTGTCTCATAGATGACGCACAAAAGTATTAGTCTTTCTTGTCTGGGTTCACCTTTTTTTCGGTGTTCTCTCTTATTATTTTCCATATGAAATTTCTGTTCCTACGATGTGATTAACTCATAGACCTCAAATAAGTCCTGTTTTTCATACCCTTTTGGTTTTATTGTCATTAGTCTTACAGCCTAGCCAGACTCTCTCCATGACAAAAGACTCAGCTCCAGAAAGAGGCTTTATACATTGAAAAGAGCAGGAGTTGAGAAGGAACTATTCAGACGTTAGGGTTGTGATTCTCCCTAGGCTAACAGCATGCAGATAGGGCGGGCGAATATGAAAGGTCAAAGAATTTACAGACTCCTTGAGGACAGGGAGAGTAGAAAACCTTGAAGGCGGGAGGTGGCAATCAGGGAGGGAAAGAGCTCAACTGAAGATGTTGGACTTAGCATGCTTTGAGGCTGAAGATGTCTCTGAACTGCAGGTGGAACAGAAGAGGCAGGGAGGGGCTTGGGGTTCTTTGAGCCAGATTAACTTTTAATGTGGCTCATATAGATACAAAGATTATAGATTCTAGGTGATGACGGACAGGAGAAAGCTGTGAGCTAGAGGTGAGACTGGTTAGGAAGATGTTTGGATGCCATGGAAGTAATTTGGCAACACTGTTGTGACTGTGAGGAAATGGTGTTTAAAAAAAAAAGTCCAGAAGAGGCATTGAAGAGCCCAACCCAAGATTCTTTCCTATAATTCAGGGTATTTAGGAGGAGGAAAGTATTTTGATTTAGGAAAATCCAGATTGAAATCAAGTGAGTGTCTGCTTACACTGCTCAACAGAACAGGCTTTCCAGAAAAGGTGAGGGAATATTGGGGCCTGTAGAGCAGTGCAGGGCTTGATTTGGGTTGAGACTGTATAAGGAGAGCTAGAAGAGAGTAGATCATGTACGGTTCAGGCTGGAAGCTAGATTGGAGACAAATGTTGGCAGTGGAAAACCATGGCTGAGATAGCGATGCTCCAAACCTCTGGACCTGGGCCTGCCTGCTGGCAGGGTAATGGGAAGCAGGCAACTCTTTGCTTGTAAGGAAGAGACTGAATGGGACGTTTTCTGATGTTCAGTTCTTCACGGCCAACCATCTGTAGCCTTTAGTCCCTGTAAAAATCCCTTGCATGGTTTTACTTCATTCCAGTAAGTTTCTTTCAACCTATTTTTAGATTCATTTAAAGATATGATTATTTCTAGTGAGTTCTGCTGCAAATTATTTGCTCAGAGTCACTCTTTGCCCCAGGCAAACTATTGTAACCTGGCAGCGACTTTTGCAGAAACATGAAATGTTTTGCAACCATTCTTTACCATGCTCTTTCCTTCTTAACTTTCAGATGCAAAGGCAAACTTGAGCTATTAGTGAAGAATTGCTCAAGAGCATCATTACAGGTGATGTGCAGGATTTCTGGTGGCTAATGATCTCAACAGGAATATCAAGAACAAAGGTTAACGTACTGTGTTTGTAATACAACTAACAATAATTTAATGGTAACTGTTGCTTCTTGAAGGGATACCACCTTCACCTTTAAAAGAAGAAATATACACTTATTAGTACTTATCTTACAATCAATCACAGTAAAATGACCAAATTATACGTATAGGACTAGGTACAAAATGAAATGTTTCTTGTGTATTTTTTCTCTCTCATATTTCAGCCCTCCCTCCCTTAGAGTAGAAAATCAGGATTTCTTGTTACTGTGGTTCTCTTTCTGTATTTCTGGTTACTCCCTAGTAGATCCATCTGTGTGATCACGGTCCCTGGGGCAGGCGAGGAGACATGACCCTGAGGGAACGTTAATCTGTGTGATTTACAGCACTTTAGGGAATTCTCGCCTCTTTCCAAAATAGTAATTAGACCTCTGGTAGTTTATGTTTTAAGATGCAAAGTTTTCTTTATTGATTCCATACAATTCTGGGAAATAGTGCATATGCTTTTATTTCAAACTTAAGGGTTATTTTACACATGATTTCTTTTGTTTCCTGAAACTCTAAAGGATGTCCATTTCTGTGCTAAATTGAGAGTTGTGGAGAATTTCTCTGGAATAGTACCTTTTTTCTACCAAGATGTCCCTCTGGCATCCCACAACCTTCCAATTATGTTACCTTTGTTCTTTGCACGAGCACCTCTGTGGTGTTTGGGAATGCTCTCTGTTAACAAAGGGAATCACAATTCATTCACTGTTGTGTCTCTTAAGGTATGTTTTTTGTTTTACCCAGAGTGTGGAGGAGTGGGAAAGGCACAGAAGGAGTGGGAAAGGTCTAGGGTGAATGGGGGATGCCTCCAGCTGCTCCTGGGGGTCGGGAGGATGAAGGAGGAAGAGTGGTAGCAAAGGGCCTTTCATCAGCCACCGCCCTTCCCCGTAGGGCGTCTGTCCAGGAGGAAGGGAAGCCTTGCTCACTAGCCACACTGGCCAGGCAAATACCGTATCTTGGTATAAATACCATGCTCAGTGTATTCATGTTTATAAGGACTGGGTCAGTTTTCAACAGCATGAAAACCTTCAGAAAGCAGTATGAAAATAGTATTAACTAGCAGAATTTTTCCTTTTGTAACAACCAAAATCCTAGGTTTCAATCTCTTTTAGTTTAAAAAATACCATTCCCCGAGGCACCTCTCTTTATCAGGCCCTCTGACAGAGGAATGCCATTTGTTCAAGAGTGACAGGCACTGGTTGAAATGGCCACATATATGTTTGAGGGAGAAAATTCATTTGGGCTTCTGAAAGTTTTTCTACAGTTTCAAGAATATCCAACTGTAGGAGTTATATCACTCTACTTAAAAAGATATACTTCTTAGCATTAAAAATTTAGGCCTTTCGAGAGAAAAGTACAAATATATGCTTTAGGCGTAGAGTTCTTTTACATCCATTAGTGAAAATTATATTTAAACATGCCATCCTGAAATTCAGAATTTCACCATAAACAACAAATTCAAGTTAAAATGAAAAAAACTAGATTTTAGTATCAGTTCAAGTTGTTTCTCTTCTTTAACACAGGCAATGTAAGAAGAACAAGCTTTTATTTTGGTGTAGATTATTTAATTAGATTTTGAGGAAATTAGGTAACTTTTTTCCTGACTATTAGAATACAAGAAATTAATCTTGGGCCAATTTTTTGAAAAAAAAAATTATCACCAGGAATTTAGATAATCAAAATTTTAAAAATATCACCTAAAACGTAACACTTACATATTTTTATATATAAATATATATATTTAATTTAGAAAGCCTGTGTTAAGCCAAGGATTGGGTTATTTATGATAATTAAGCAATTTTTTGAATGGAAATTTTATTATTCATATTTTCTCATTTCAAAGATCTTTTTATTTTTAAAGAGGTGGCAGTCTCCTGGATTAGTGAATTGTTAAAAAAGAACATCTTTTCTATCTACATTTTTTTTGTTTCTTGAAGAAAACAAACATTTGTATACCCACACACTTAAGGAAAAGAGAGCAAGTGTTACAAGATATTAGAACCGTTAGAATAGTTGCCTTTTATGGATACATTATGCTTCAGTTGTTTACTGCTAAATGAAATGTAAAAATGTATGTTAGAGTAAAGAACAATGCACAAAATAGACCTAAATAATGTACAAAATCATGTTTTGTTTGAAAATTTGTAGATAGGTCTAAATTAAGAATAAATTAAGAATATTATATATACACACATATATACACATGTATGTGTGCATGAGAGAGATGTGTGTGTATATGTATACACACACACTTATATACATACACACCAAACACACTGAAACAAGTCTATACTCAGTGTCAGAAGTTTGTGATGAAAAGCAAATGGGATTTATCCTTTGTAATAGCTCCTTCTTTAGATGCATTCCAATAATGCCTTGTTCCAGAGAAGGTGTGTCAATTACAAAATTTATTTTTCATGCTCCAGTAGTTACCTGGTGCCTCAGAGAAAAGGGCTGGGCTCATCGCGGCCCTTACTTTTACAGTCTGGGAGTGTTGTTTGGGTCCATCAGCTGGACTCATTCTTGCTAAGCTCACTGAATTTTGGAAATTGTTCTTTTCAATGAATCCACATTTGTGCATGTGGCTTAGGGAGCCTACTACTGACTCAATCATGCAAGAAAGGGCATCACGGGCCGGCCCTGTGGCTTGGTGGTTAAGTGCCCGCACTGCAATGCTGGTGGCCCAGGTTCGGATCCCGGGTGCGCATTGAGGCACCACTTCTCCGTCCATCCTGAGGCCGAGTCCCACATCCAGCAACTAGAAGGATGTGCAGCTATGACATACAACTATCTACTGGGGCTTTGGGGGGAAAAAATAAAATAAATAAAATCTTAAAAAAGAAAAAAAAAAAAAGAAAGGGCATCACATTTCTACATGGCAACAAATATACAGAGTATAGATCTTCCAACACTGACCCCAATCTCTGCCCACAGACAAAGGCCCTCTCTAAAGAACAGGTAGACAAAATGAAAACTTGCTGCTCATAGTAGTTCTGTAGTTATGTTTTTTATTTCATTTTATTTTAAAGATGACAATAAATATGCTTCTTAAACCTCTGTTTTTTTTTAATGAAGTCCTCTTCTCATTTAAAGCTGTTAATTCAAAATATGAAATATAGCTTCAAATTCAACAAAGAGAAATGTCCCTAATCCTTTGAATAACACACTAGGACTTGAATCTCTGGCCTTCTAACCACTGTAATTGACAACCTAGCTTACTTTGGTAGGGTTTACTTGATTTAGTATTAGTATAATAGTTCTAAACTTAATTTAGAGCAAAACCTTTCCATGGAATCTGGGACAAGAATGTTTAAATACCTAAGTGTCAGAGAAGGAAATGGTCTTTATATGGATGCTCCTAAGCTTTGAAAGAGGATTATTACTAATTATTTTCAAGATAAGTATAGAATTGAGCATTTATTATTTTAAAGCCTTTTAAATTGGAATTATAATTGAAAATACCACTCCCCCCCAAAAAAATCCCACAACTTTTTAGGTGCCTAAAGATAGGAAAAATTTGAATTTACCAGAATTAATCTCGGAATGAAGACTAAAGTTATTTGGAAAAGCTCCTGAGGTGGATGAAACCTCAAAGTATAATCAAGTAACAAAAGATGGTGCCTAGAATGTCTTCTAAGAAGTATAGCCTGTTAACTAGGATCCCTTTTTGTGTGTGTAAACACTAACATGAGATTTTGGAGTAAACTTGAGATGGTCCTGAAATGCTGTCACTAGAAATGACAGCATTTCTATTGACAGGGGAGGGGAGATGGGAATGGGGAGACAGGGAAAGAAGAGAGAACTAAAACTCCGCTGACGGACAGAAGAAAACAGGTGATTAGGTTTTTGCTCTTGAGTGTTTGACAGAAACACCCTAATTTGCCTCACTAAAAAAAAATCTTAAGAAAAATATTAGAGAGTTATCTGTTCCTTCTATAAGCAAATTCTTTCTGGTGCATCCAAAAGGTATACTCATTTCAAAAGGTACTCGTTTGGTGGGTACAGGAGAAAACAGAAACTAAACCTGTGGTCACACAATCTAGACGACAAGAGGAGAGTTGACAAAAGGGTGACTTAGACAAAGGGCACGTAATTAGTGTAGCTGTTGATCCCATTTGATCACTAGAAATGCACTCATTTTTAAAAGAATATTTCTGTTCATATGAATAATCTGAAGATGATCACACATTTTGAACAAAGAACGTAAGTAAGGGCTTTAGGTAATGATTCTGCCTCTCCATTTTCTTCCGTTTATGTTGCTGGCCCGTATTCACGCACTCGTAGATATGGTTACTTCTCTGTGTCCCACATTTGCAAGGTTGCCATGGTAGTTACGGTAAAGTGTGTAGATGGTCATTATGTAAACTGGTAGATACAGATTTTTTTTCTCCATTCATCTGTAAATTAGACACGAGTTGGGTAGCTCTATTTCCTGCTGACTTCTGAGAGTATTTCCTTTAAGCATGTTTTTAATTGAAGTGAATCAAATATGTTATTATATAGACACTGTATTCTTTATTTCAAGTGTTTTACATAGTATGTGACATTTTATCCTTAAAAAAATACACATACATATAGGTACGATGCCTTATACTTGTATATAGCAAAACACAGTTTACAAAGCATATTTTCAATTATGCTTTGAGGTCTGGAAAACAGCTTCCCAGAAACAGGTATCATGGGTCCATTTTACAGTGAGGTAGCTAAAGTGAGTGGTTTCACCTGTACAAGGCCATTGGCGCTCTGAGTAGACCCAAGAATCTTATAGCTCAAGGGGCCTCTGTACTGCCTTTCCCAAACATTCATGGCTAACCTATTTGAGAGATACATAGGGGAATATGCTAGAGGAAGTACAGAGCTAAAACAAGCCTGGCTCCACCTCTCAAGGAACACACAGCCTTAGACAGGATAGGCATATAAACTACTAGGTAGCAAATGGGAAATGCTTGCTTAATAGAGGAACCACCAAAATGTTATATGACCCGAGACAAGCCAGTGTTCAAGCCAGCAGTGTGCCAGCAAAGGCTGACCCGAGGAGGCAGTCTTTCTGCCAAGCCTTAAAGGATAACTAAGGTTGTTCTTGATAATGAAGAAAAGTTGGAGCATATTCCAGGCTGAAGAAATGGCATTCCTGAAGACATAGAGGGGTTAACATACTTTTTATTTTATTTTAATTTTGAGCCATGCAGAGGCCATTAAGTGAAATGGATGTGTCATCTATTGAGAGCTTACAGCCTGACCTTGATGTGTGTGTTTTTCTGAAATCATTTCTATTTTTGCTAAGGGAGCACATAAAAGATAAGTTTTTGATCAAGATCCAACTAAAATAGGAACCCGATTGTTAATAATATTAGGCATTATGGGGAAACCTATAGGAACCTTTCTAAATGGCAGTTTTTGTATTTGTTGTGCATTGTAAAAGGAAGAAACACCATCGTGAACCCAGTTTGAGCTGAGACACAAGTTGTTGTGTGGTTCTTTGTTATGCTCCCCTCATGTCACAGAGCAATAGACTTGTCCTCTAGGCAGAAGTGGACATCTGCTGCTGATGAATAGGAAACGAAACATTTATCAGAATGACATCATTCTTTTTAAGAATGGTTTAAGGAAAGGAAAAATAATTAATCTACAATATTAGGGGATCAGTTCCATAAAGAGAGAAAAAATATTTGAGTGTAAATTGATGGATAAATTCTTTTTCTTTTCTCGTGTAAAATTGTTGTGACGTTAAAAATAATTTATGTAATTATAGAAGGAAATTGGATTTTCTTTCAACCTTTATATATGACAGTGTGGTCTTGAGATTGAATATATACTGAATATTATGCTAGAAACTGAATGATGATTCAGAATAGTATTGTTGACATTTGGTTTCATTAAAGATTAATAGTAGCACAACCTTGTGTTTTTGGCTATATCACAAAAAGCAAGATTTAGTGGCTAGGGCTCTGGATTATGTATTAGGTGGCAAGACTTCTAGTCCAATACTGCCACTCACTTGCTAACATTCCTGCTCACCAATGCTCGCTTTAATTTTCCCATCCGTAATAATAATAGTAATAACATCCAAAACTAGTACACCCAGATAAATAGTAAAGATTAATAAAGGAATGTCTATGACAGGCTTTAGACTTCTTGGAAAAGTACTGAGTGAAAACAGAACAGAAGTGGCCGGCCCAGTGGCATAGCGGTTAAATTTGTGTGCTCCACTTCAGCCTGGGGTTCACAGGTTCAGAACCTGGGCGCGAACCTATGCACCGCTTATCAAGCCGTGCTGTGGCGGGGTCCCATATAAAATAGAGGAAGATGGGTATGGATGTTAGCCGTGGAAGGCAAAGTGGTTTGACTTTGAAGTTAATTTGTTACTCATTATTGGTGTGACTTGAGACAAGTTACTTAATTTGACTGAGTCTATTTCATCCTTTGTAATTAGAGATATCATGCAAAACTTAGACTTGTAAGAATTAAATGAGATAAGTTAATTCGTTATAATGTTTAGTGGCATTTACAATCAGAAGATTCTACTTGAATTTCTCTTTTTAGTTTTGGCCCATGTGGAAAAATACTTAAAAAGCATTATTATCCTCTATAATACACAAAATGATGTGGTAGTCCATAGGAAGATTTGGTTGTATTTCTATTTGGTCATTATTTCTAATAATTTCACCATCTCTCTAGTCCTTACTCAGTATTTTAAAACTATACAGCAGTGGAAAAGAACACACCTTTTTTTCCCCCTCCTATTTCTTATCCTTTGCTGCCTGTCAGCAACGGATTAGAGATTGTGTTTTATCTTTGTAAAACAGACTTCAAGTTCATTCTGGATCTAAATGTTGAGCTGTTGAGATTGTTCTCGTGAGTTGAATCCCCGCAACTCAAGGTGACTGAGAAAGAGATCCCCCTGAGAAACTTGATTATTATTTAATAAGAAGGACACTATTACTTTTTCCAGTAATGTAGGGTAACAAGAATTGATAATTAAGAAATCAAACCAAAAAGAAGCCTTGATTAGGAGTTTTAATATATACAAATAGTTTATAATTAACTGTCGACACTAATCCTCACTGGCTATTTTGATTGAACTATCTGTGGCAAAAAGTCTCTGCGGCCATTACTCTTCACTTAAGAAAACCACACCCACCCCATCCTTTTTTTCATGCATATGACAAAGCCATCCCAATTCCCTGTCCAAATAGCCATTCATTTATTTGAATCACACTAGTGGGATTCTAATTATTTGTGGGCTCGTATGTCTTTATGACATGAAAAAGGAGAGAGAGGGTCAAGGCATAGTCTTTTCAGTATTATCGTAAACTGTGTGTCTGAAGGGTAATGCATGTGATTAAAAAGAATTTTTCTGGTCCTGTGAGTATTCAAAATTTGAGGATAAAAAATGTCTAAGACTTATGCAATGCTCCAGATTATGCTTTGTTAAAAAAATGACATTTTAGCGAGGTGAAAATTCTTTAGAAAGTATTTATAGATCCCATGAGAATTTTAAAAAATGTTTTAGAACATGGAGCATTTTCTGTGTTACAGAGGGTTTGAGATATCTTTGCTTAATCAGCTGAATCACTTCTTGGTCTCTTAGTACTTACTTGGTGCATTTACAGCTCAATTGTGGTATATTTATATTGTGCTGCACACACTATTCTTTCAGAGTTTTTTC
Source organism: Ceratotherium simum simum (assembly GCF_057802395.1). NCBI lineage: Eukaryota > Metazoa > Chordata > Mammalia > Perissodactyla > Rhinocerotidae > Ceratotherium > Ceratotherium simum. Next base: position 2,443,296 of record NC_141913.1, read on the forward strand.
TTCCACTTTTGTTGGTCGGTTTTGTTCGTTGATGGTATTAAAAGAAAAAGATGACAACACCCGTTTTGCATATTGTTTCTGTGCAGCAGATGAGCACAGAATCTGAATGTGCTCAGTCAAGTATCATTTGGAATAGTTCTGTATAGGACTATGATTTTTTTAAAGCTCTGGCACTTGTGATCACCGAACCTTCTGGGCACAGTTCCAGTAGCATTTTCCGAGCCTTTTGTTTCCAATGCAGTAATGGGACTTGGTTGTAACTAGATAAATTCTGATAATAAATGTGAGAAGATCCTTGCCAGAAACACCTGTCAGGAGGGCTTCTAGAAAAGTTGTTAAAATCTGGCAGTCTTCTGAGTAGCAATACCTGGTGACTGTCCTGCTACATGCTATGTTAAAGTTGCATTGGGCAATAAGAAATACTTTCTGTCCATGGTGACGGTTAAGCATTTCTGACCTAGGCCTTGGTTGGTGTGAGGTGGCTGCTTCAAGCAGTCTTACAGGAGCTGTGGTATACTAGTTAAGCTGCTTTGATTCCAGGTAACAGAAGCCAAGTGATATGTGCTTAAGCGTGAAAGAGACATAGATGAGAACACAGACATGCGTCATAGAGAGGACGCATAGAGAGGACGCATAGAGAGGACGTAACCTTGTCTGGGGCGTGAACTAGTACTTTCTCTTTCTCTTGCATCTCTACATCCTCTCTTCATTTCTTCCTGTCTCTGAGGGCCGTTGTCTCCTGCCCTGTAGGTGCTGTAGAAGATTATGTAGGCTGTCCATAGCTCCCGAGCTGTGCTGCCAGGGGCAGGGACACTTTAAATAAAATTGAGTCTGGGGCTTACTTCTTTGGATGAGAGGACCAGTTAGAAAGACTAATTGTGAACTTGCCAAAACCCCAAAAGCCATCCTCTTACAGGGATACGCTGCTCTTGATATTTCTCGTTCTTCTACCCTGCTCTCACTGCACAGAGGCGAGAGCATAGTACTGAGTTATTGGGGGCAGGCCATGCAGAGAAAGCATAGAATCTTGAGAGGCATTTTCTGATTCAATTTCTATTACTCCTAATTTTTGCTCATTACTCTCCATATACAATCCTTACATTTTACGGCTCATGGCATATCTTTGTTGGATCTGAATCTTGAAGAGACCGTTAAAGATCATCTCCTTACCTTAACCACAGTCACCTGTACAAAACCCGTAACAGGCATCCCCGCTCACCATTACTAAAGCACACGTATGGATAGGAAGTTCACACCTCATGTACGTGATAATGCTTAGGCGGCTCCTAATTGCACCCCTGTTGGTCTGAAGTCCATCTTTCTGTTGCTTCCTCCCAAGGCCTACACTTGCCCTCTGGGGCAATATGAAATAAGTCATATCCTTCAGCCATATGAATGGCCTGAAAATTCCTTAATATGTAAGAAGTCCCTCTGCTATTCACTTAAAGATATTTAAGTGCCTAAACTGTTTTTTAATTGATAATCTTTATTTATTTATTTATTTGTTTATTTATTTATTTATTTATTTTTGTGTGAGGAAGATCAGCCCTGAGCTAACATCCATGCCAATCCTCTTCTTTTTGCTGAGGAAGACCAGCTCTCAGCTAACATCTATTGCCAATCCTCCTCCTTTTTTCCCCAAAGCCCCAGTAGGTAGTTGTATGTCATAGTTGCACATCCTTTTAGTTGCTGTATGTGGGACATGGCCTCAGCATGGCTGGAGAAGTGGTGCGTCAGTGTGCGCCCAGGATCCGAATTCGATCCGAATGGCAGTAGCAGAGCGCACGTACTTAACTGCTAAGCCACGGGGCCGGCCCCTAAGTGCCTAAACTTTATTGAGTATTGTGTAAGTGCTTTGGATATAAAATGTTTGGCAAATATTTGGAACAGAAATTCGACAAGCTTCTGAGGGAATGGGAGAGGATAGAAGAGAAGTGGAAACTTTCTAATGATGCCTTAGCCTCAGGAAGATTAGATATCATCAGTTTGATGTAGCACCAACCTCTTATACAGAATTAACCAGAAATTTACAAAGTCCTTGACATGGAAATGAGGAGTCAGAGTATGGAAGTCTAACACAGGAGTGTAGGGTCTGCTGTGTGGAGGTAATGGAAGGAAAGGGATCAAGAGTTGTAAGTAACTGAGAGTCATCAATGGGATGAGCAGGCCACCCCTGCTAGGGAGGGAAAGAAGAAAAAGTAAGGAAGGAAAGGGGTGGATAGCCTGGGATAAATGGATACATTGAAGAAACTGAAGATTCTATCAAGTTGGAATTTGGAGGGGACATTAATTCCAGGTGATAATAAAGTACTTACATGTTCTCAGGAGAACATGGATTGCTGAAATCATATACTAATGTAAAAGACCGATAGTATCTTCTGATTGATTTCAAAAGAGACCATACTTATCTTATTATCTATGTTTAACTTAAGATAATAATAGGTATAGTTCCATTTTAAATACAGTTGGCATATATAAGTGTGCATTCATAAATTGACACAAAAGATTTTATTCTAAGAAACTACTAAATTTGTTTTTGTAGTTTATTGCAGTAAATTGGCATACAAATGAATGGTTTTATAGCATTCTAGTGTTTTGCTCAGCATTTAGCTAAGTGAAGGGAGTCTTAGAAAATTAAAAAAAAAATACTTCAAGGGAGTGACATCATCAAGATGGTGACATAGATTGTTCCCAACTTCAGTCCTCCTCACAAGAAGACCAACTAGCAACTATCCGTAGACAAGACACCACTTTGAAAATCCCAGAACCCCAGGTGTGAGGCTAAAGCCCCCCCACCGGACCACAGAGACTGAGAAGGACCACACTGAGGAAAAGCTAAACTTTGAACACAACACCCCTCCCCCTGGCCAGCACAGCATCACAGTGAAAGTGCCTGCCTGGGCTCATGGTTTCTCCAGTGGGATAAAGAAAGCCAAGGTGGACATCTAGCTTTCCTAGCATGATGGGATGCTTCCTGGTAGGCCCGCTTGAGTCTCACTTCATGGGGATCACTGGGGGACTCTGCAGAGCCTCACCACGGGGGATCAGATAGAGACAAAGAAAGGGGCAGAGATTACAGCGACCGGCACTCAGTTCTTGGCAGACCGTGTTCTTGTTTGCAGTGGCACCCAAACAGAGATCCAAGCCTGTGGCTACACCCATCTGCGGAGTTGAGCCAGTGGCCCTGTCTGGCCAGGGAGCTTGGTTGGCAGTGCTGCCTGATTTGGATTCCCAGCCAATGGGCTATACCAGCCATGGAGCCCATCCTATGGCCCATCCAAGCAGAGGAGCAAGCTCACAGTCCCACGCAACTGCTGAGCATAGGCTCCAGTCCTGCCTCCCTGAGAAGCATGGCTTCCCAGAACCCCAGGTGTGAGGCACATCCTATGATATGTGGAGCACATCCTATGATCCTCCCAGGCAGGGAGTCAAGCCAGCAGCCCTGCCCAACTTTTGAGCATAGCCTCTGGCACTGCATAATCAGGAAGCCTACATAGTGACCCTGAACAGCCTCAGAGTCTAGCCTATGGTACCACCCAGCCGTGGAGCACAGCCTACAATACCAGCCAGCACCAGAGCCCATCATGTGGCTTTGTCCATTTGCTGAACACAGCCTGCGGTCTCACCCAGGAACCAGGAACCCTGCACAATTGCAGAGCATGGACTGCAGCCCAACCCAACCAGAGACCCCAGACAGTGACCCCAACTAACCGCAGAGCAGTTTCCAGCCTCACCGTACTGAGGGTACAGCTAAAGGCCACTCCCAAACAGAGAGACTGGCCAGTGACCTCACCCAACAGCAGAGTACAGGCAACAACCTACCCAAATGCAAAGTCCAGCCTGCAGCGCCACTCAACTTTGAGCACAGCCTACAGCCCTACCTGATCACAGACCACAGCCTGGGGCCTCTTCTGACTGTGAAACTTGGCCTGTAGCCCTGCCTGAACACAGACTCTAGCCAGTGGCATCATCTGGTTGGAGAGCACAGCCTGAGGCCCTGCCCCATTGCAGAATCCAACCAGAGGCAGCCCCCTGCCAGGGAACACAGCCTGCAACCTGCCCAAACCGAGGTGATTGCAGAGTCCAGCTCATGGCCCCACCTGACTGTGGAGCACAGCCAGCAGCCCCACTCAATCACTGAGCCAACTGAGCAGCCCCACTTGAATGTAGAACACACCAGCAGGCCCACCCAACCACAGATCTTGCCAGAGGCACCCCCACACACGACCTCAGAGCATGGGCAGTGGCCTCATTCAACTAAAAACATCGATAGTAAGCCCCCCCACCCACCCATGGATGATACCAGCTGAATGGTCTAGTACCCCACGCTGAGCTAACTGGTGAAGATCTCTCCCTGCTGAAGTAAACCTATAAAGTCTAGAAGAGAAGACTGCTTACCAAATGGGCAAATACAAAAGCAAGGATACAAGGATCCTGAACAACCAGGTAAACATGATCAAAAAATGATCCTTTTAAAGTAGTTCAGCAAACTACAAGGACACATGGATAGACAACTGTACGAAATTAGGAAAACAATGCATGAACAAAATGAGAAGTTTGACAAACAAATCAAAACCATAAGGAAAAAAACAACAGAAATCCTAGAGCTGAAGAATACCATGACTGAACTGAAGAATTCAATAGAGAGCCTCAACAACAGACTCAACCAACCAGAAGAAAGAATCAATGAACTTAAAGATAGATCATTTGAAATTATCCAAAAGAGATGCAAAAAGAATAAAGAATGAAAACAAGTGAAGAAAGCCTCCTGGACTCATGGGATGCCATCAAGAAAATAATATACACAGTATGGGTATTCTGGAACCCTGGAATTATAAATATTATACACCCAACATCAGAATACCTAAATATGTAAGGCAAATACTAACAGAACTAATAGGAAAAATAAACAGCAATACAATAATAGTTGGGGACCTTAATAGCCTACTGTCAACAATGAGTAGATCATACAAACAGAATCAATAAGAAAACAACAGATTTGAACAACACTATAGACCAATGGACCTAACAGACATATACAGAACATTCCATCCAACAGCAGCAGAATGTACATTATATACATTATGTACAGAATGTACATTCTTCTCAAGCACACACAGAACCCTTTCTAAGATCATATGTTAGGCCACAAAATAAGTCTCAATAAATTCAAGAAGAAAGAAATTATATCAAGTATCTTTTCCATGCACAGTGGTATGAAACTAGAAATCAATAACAGGAGGAAAGCTGGAAGATTCACAAATATGTGGAAATTAAACAACACATTCCAGAGCAACCAATGGATCCAAGAAGAAATCAAAAAATAAAAAATAAAAAGATATCTTGAGACAAACAAAAATGGAAACACAACATACCAAGACTTATGGGATGCAACAAAAGCAGTTTTATGAGGAAAGTTTATAGCTATAACTCATACATCAAGAAAAAAGAAAGATGTCAAATAAACAACCGAATTACACCTCAAGGGAAGAGAACAAACTAAGCCCAAAGTTAGGAGAAGGAAGGACCGAATAAAAATTAGAGCAGAAATAAATGAAATAGAGAATAGGAAAACAATAGAAAAGATTAACAAAACTAAGTGGTGGTTCTTTGAAAAGATAAACAAAACTGACAAATCTGTAGCTTGACTAACCAAGAAAAAAAGAAAGAGGACTCAAATAAATAAAACCAGAAATTAAAGGGGAGACATTACAACAGATACCACAGAAATACAAAGGATCATAAGTGACTACTTTGAACAATTATACACCAACAGATTGGGATAACAGAAGAAATGGATAAATTCCTAGAAACATACAAGCTACCAAGACTGAATCATGAAGAAATAGAAAATCTGAACAGAGAAATTACTTGTAAGGAGACTGAATTAGTAATCAAAAACCTCCCAACAAAGAAAAGCCCTGGACCAGATGGATTCACTGGTGAATTCTACCAAACATTTAATGAGGATTAATGCAATCCTTTTCAAACTCTTTCAAAAAATTGAAGAGGAGAGAACACTTCCGTACTCATTTTATGAGGCTACCATTACCCTGATACCAAAGCCAGACAAGGACACTACAAGAAAAGAATATTACATGCCAAAATCCCTGATAAATATAGATGCAAAAATCCTCAACAAAATACTAGCAAACCAAATTAGACAACACATGAAAAGGATCATGCACCATGATCAAGTGGGATTTAGTCCTGGGATGTAAGGATGATTCAGCATACACAAATCAATAAATGTGATACATCACATTAATAGAATGAAGGATAAAAATCACATGATCTTCTCAATAGATGCAGAAAATGCATTTGACAATTCATTATCATTTCCTAATAAAAACTCTCAAAAAATGGGTATAGAAGGAACATACTTCAACATAATAAAGGCCAAATATGACAAGCCCACAGCTAACATCATACTTTACCGTGAAAGGTTTAAAGCTCTTCCTCTAAGATCAGGAACAAGACAAGGGTGCTTGCTCTCACCACTCCTATTCAACGTAATAGGAAGTTCAAGGAAGTCCTAACCAGAGCAGTCAGGCAAGAAAAAGAAATAAAAGACATCCAGATCGGAAAGAAAGAAGTAAAATGGTCTCTGTTTGCATATGACATGATGTGATACATAGAAACCTTAAAGACTCCACCAAAATGTTTTAGAACTAATAAACAATTTCAGTATAGTTGCAGGATATAAAATCAGCACAACAATCAGTTGTGTATCTATTTACTAACAATGGACTATCTGAAAAAGAAATAAAACAATCCCATTCTCAGGAGCATCAAAAACAATAAAATGCTTAAGTATGAATTTAAGCAAGGAGGTGAAAGATCTGTTCACTTAAAAGTATAAGATATTCATGAAATAAATTGAAGAAGACACAAATGGAAAGATATCCTGTGTTCATGGATTGGAAGAATTAACATTGTTAAAATATTCATACTACCCAAAGCTATTTATGTCTTCATTGCAACCACTATCAAAGTTCCAATGGCATCCTTTTACAGAAGTAGAAAAAATAATCCTAAAATTCATATGGAACCACAAACGACCCTCAGTAGCCAAAACAATCTTGAGAAAGAAGAACAAAGCTGGAGGCATCACACTTCCTGATTTCAAACTATGTTACAAAGCTATAGTAACCAAAACAGTATGGTACTGGCATAAAAATAGATACATAGACTAATAGAACAGAATCAAGAGCCCAGAAATAAACCCACACATATTCAGTCAGTTAATATTTGACAAGAGAACCAAGAATACTCAATGGGGAAAAGATAGTTTCTATAATAAGTGGTGTTGGGAAGGCTGGATATTCAAATGCAAAAGAATGAAACTGGACTCCTGTCTTACATCACTCACAAAAAATAACTTTAAATAGATTAAAGGCTTAAATGTAAGACCTGAACCATAAAATTCTTAGAAGGAAATATGGGAAAAGCCACTTGACTTCAGTCTCAGAAATGGTTTTTGGAATGAAACTAAAAGCACAAGCAGCAAAAGCAAAAATAAACAAGTGGGACTGCATAAAACTAAAAGTTTCTGCAAGCAAAGTAAACAGTCAGCCCACGGAATAGAAGCAAATATTTACAAGTCATATACCTGATAAGGAGTTACTATCCAGAATATCTAAGGAACTCATAACTTAATAGCAATAATAATAATAATAGTCTTATATAAAAAGGGGCAAGGACCTGAATAGACATTTTTCCAGAGAAGAGATACAAATGGCCAACAGGTACATGAAAAGATGCTCAGCCACACTAATCATGAGGGAAATGCAAATCAAAACCACAATGACATGCCGCCTCACGCCTGTTAGAATGGCTGTTATCAAAAAGACAAGAGATAAGTGCTTGCAGGGTTGTGGAAAAAAGGAAACCCTTGTGCACTGCTGGTAGAAATGTATATTGGTACAGCCACAATGAAAAATTGTATGGATATTCCTCAAAAAATTAAAAATCGAACTACCACATCCCACTTCTTGGTATATATCTGAAGGAAGTGAAATCAAGATCTCAAAGAGAGAGTTGCACTCCCATGTGTATTGCTGAATTATTCACAATAGACAAGACATGGATACAACTTAAGTGTCCATCTATGGATGAATGGATAAAGAAAATATGGTGTGTGTGTGTGTGTGTGTGTGTGTGTGTGTGTGTGTATAGTGGAATATTATTCACCTGTAAAGATGAAGGAAATCCTGCCATTTGCAACAGGGTGGATGGACCTTGACGGCATTATCCTAAGTGAAATGAGTCAGACAGAGAAAGACAAATACTGTATGATGTTACTTAATATGTGGAATCTAAAAAAACTGAACTAATAGAGTAGATTGTTGGTTGCCAAGGGGTGAGGGGTAGTAGAGGAGGAAAGAGTTGAAGTTGTTCAAAGGGTGCAAACTTCTAATCATAGCATGAATAAGTTCTAGTCATCTGATTACAGTGTGGTGACTATAGTTAACAATGCTGTACTTGAAAGTCACCAAGAAAGTAAATCTTTAAAGTTTTCACTACACACAAAAAAATGGTACCTATGTAAGGTGATGGATGTGTTCACTAATTTTAGTATGGTACTCATTTAGCAATATTTATGTATATCAAATCATCACCTAAACATCATACACTGTAAACTTAATAATGTCATATGTCAATTATATTACAATAAAGCTGAAAAAAAAGTTCAGTTTTAGGCAAATTTTGAGAAGTTTGTTATTTTTGATCAAAGGAAAAATTTTTTAAATTAATGTCAGCTGAAATTGAACATTTAAACATTGTACAATTTTTTACACAAATGTACAAAATGAATAATTGATAATTACTTACCAATTTATAATGGTAAATTATCAGCATACACACACACATATGCACACTTGTAAAAATCTCCTACAATGAACCATCTTCTGACTTTGCATTTTTCCTGTCTTTAGTGAAAGCATTTTTCTAATACTTATTTTAATCAATAGAATGAGAACTAAGTCCGAAATCAATATGACTGCTTCAATTTACCATGTACTTCTTGATTAAAGGCCCAGATGCGTGCCTTTATGTTGGTACTATGTGTTCATATAAAAAAAAAAAAGTACCAGATGCTGTGCTTGCCCTTAGGAAGTCTCATGTCAGTCTGTGTATTATGCGGGCAGAAATGATTTTTCAGATCTGCTATGAGATGAGCTCTGTTGTTTGTTTCTTTGTTTTTAATTTCAGCATCTTTTTAGTATTAGTGATTTTGTTAATTGATTTGAGCATTGTTAGTTGATTTTTTTCTTTAATTTCAGGTAAATATTTCAATTAAATATTTGGATGTCAGATTTTTGACTGCCTTACCATTTGGTTGATCTCCGTCTATTAGTTTCTGTTGGAGCCTGATCTGAATGTGCAGCCTTTTGGCTGTCCTTCTCATTGTCCCGTGTCCTGCAGGCATTTCTGCCACAGAGAACTGTGAGTCTAGAACACGGTGGCAGTTTCATGGCGAATAGGCAAGGTCACCATCTACTTTGTCATCCAAACCTTGATATGTTTAGCTAATAATAATTATACCAGAACATCAGGCTTAAAATCGGGACTATCCATTGTAAACCAGGAAATATGGGCACTCTACTTATAAGTAACCACTTTTCTGTTCAAAGTCCAAAGTCTTAGATTGTCCATATTTCAGCAAATCGCTTTCTTACTTAAGACTGCTCTTCTCAAATCAGGAAACCTGGATCCTAATTTATAGGCAAAACTATGGGGTAGAAGTGACACCTTCCTAACATAGCAATTTTAATCAATGATAGTAATGAATAGGGCCGGCCCCGTGGCTTAGCTGTTGAGTGTGCGTGCTCTGCTACTGGCAGCCCAGGTTCGGATCCTGGGCACGCACCGACGCACCGCTTCTCCGGCCATGCTGTGGCCACATCCCACGTACATAAGGATGTGCAACTATGACATACAACTCTCTACTGGGGCTTTGGGGGGGGGGAAAGGAGGAGAATTGACAATAGATGTTAGCTCAGAGCCGGTCTTCCTCAGCAAAAAGAGGAGGATTAGCATGGATGTTAGCTCAAGGCTGATCTTCCTTACAAAAAAAAAAAAATGATATTAATGAATAATACTGTTTTACATTAAAAATATTTTTATGGAATAGGATCCAGAGTCTGTACATTTTTAACATAAAATTTTGAGTCTTTAAAGAAATATCATGTTTGCAGCAAGTTGCTTGATACAGCATTCTGAGACCTCGCTATTCTCTCTCCTCCACTATTAGTGGTTCTTTTGTATGAATGTTTGAAAAGAACTTAAGGGACCTTAAAGTTTGAAGACAAGAAAAATTGATTGACTCTGTTCTGAAAACATTTGGACACTCTTGTGGCTCCTCTAGCCTCTGACAGAAACGTGAAAGTTATGGAGGGATGGGAAGAGCACCTGCCCTGGCGTTTCTCTCTGCCAATCTGCCTGACTTGGTACCACAAGAGGTTTCTTCTTTTGTGTTAATCATTGGCGTCTCCTTTAAGCTTCTGTAAAAGGTAAATGCACTCAAGGAAGGTATTAATTAACTCACTTAGCAATTATTTTTTGTGTGTTTATTTGTATGTCTGTATTTCATATTATATGAAGTGTTATAACAATCACATAAACATAAGAAATGGATTATTTCCATAGCTGGCGCCAGATTAGGGAAGGAAGTTGGTTTGGGAAAAATACCTTGGTAAACTGCTTGGCATGACGTAGTATCAGAGGCCATGGGTTTTCAGGTGTCAAGGAAACAAAGATAGCTAGTCTATTCCAAAGAAAAACGGATTTGAAGATGGGAGGAGAGAGAGGAGGAGATAGGGATGAGCTTCAGGTTAAAAAAAAGCGAAAGGATATCTTTTAAATATTTAGTTATTTACTACACAGGTCTGTTATAAAATCCTTCCGGTTTTTTAAAAATCCGGAATTTTAAAAAAAAATTTTAAATTTTTTAAAATTTTAAAAATTAAAAAAAAAATCCACCCCCTGAGAACTTCAGTAAGATCTGCTGCACATGTAAATACATGCATGAGAGAGATTTTCAAGAGAGAGCAGGGAAGAAAAGTGCTTGTTCAGTGAATGACTGTATAGTTCTAGTGCAATCGGAAACAGGCACAAGATTCAGCAACAGAAGGAATTGACCAAGAGCTCAGCGCCAAAAGGAATGCAAATTGTATTTCCACCTACTCAAAGCTCGTTAGAGAAATTGCTAGACTCAGACACAGAGCACCCTCAGATTACAGTCCAGGGTTGAAGACAATTTCTTTGCATTGCAGAGGCAGGGCACCTCAACTCACCTCTGGATTACAAGTTAATAAGAGGTTTTTGCCTCCTTGGATGGTAGGGACAGTCTGAGAATAGTGTGGCCATCAGGGGAAGACTTAGAGAAGGGGAAGCAGATGGTATCAAACACCAACTTCTTTTTCCGTTGCTTAGACATATCCATGGCCTGGAATCCTTTCCTGATACTTGACATGTGTTAGAACTCCATGTTGAATGGTCTGTAGGAATTAGAATAATAGTTGTGAGTATCATATAGTGGTATAAGAATATATTATGTACAAAATAATTAGGATCCAAAATCACACACAATGTTGAGTCAAGAGAAGTAAAGGCAACAATAATAGTAGTTATGTTTACCTAATTGCATACTAACTTCCTAATATGTGAAATATGATTTAACCGTATTTCAGTTATCATATTTCCAGATTTTGGTATACTTAAAATCAAAGCATATCATTTAGAAATATGACTGATATGATCTTTGCTGAGTGTCTTGTATTATAAGGCACTAATTTCTGGAGCTGGTGATATATTGAGAAACAAACTATTTCCCCTGTCAAAGAATCTTTACAATATAGATACTAAATGCCCCAAATTATTGATATTTATTACTACACAAACAGATAGTCATTGGTACTGATGTGTATTCTTCTCTATTATGTACATGAAGTAAAGAGCCTTTGCTGGAGCTTGATAATGCTCATTTCTTCACCAAAAAACAAAATTCACTTCCAACAAAACACTATAAAATATTGTTCAAGTTGTCTTGATCTATTCATTTAATGATTAGTCTTTCAGAATTTGAGTGACATATTCAGTCTTTTTATTATTTTAATATAATAAGTTAGGTGGAAATTTATTTTGTGTTCCTAGTTACAATCAATTTTTACTTAGCCTGATAATTAATTTCTTATATTCTAGAATGAGAAATTTATCCCTTAAGAAAATGGAAGCCCCTGCAACTTTGGCATATGAGAGTTAATAGGATTTTACATTCCTCTTGAATATATTTTGTATGGAAATGTGTATATTTATGAGGTAATAACCTTTGTAAGTCATTTGGAAATTCTATTTAATTAGATTCTGGACATTTCAGTTAACATATTTCATAGTCAAATATACACATGCATAAAAATATCTGTTTATTAGGCAGACGTTAAAGAGACTTCTCATATAGCAAAATTAAAAAAAACACAGCAAACATAAAACAGGAGGAACTTAACCTATGAAAGTTTGATTTTAAATAAGGAACATAATTTCTGAATTAGTAAGGAAGACTCAACAAAGTAGAACCATGTATAAAGTGATAGGTTTACCACAGTTTAGGAGAACAATTGACTAGACATAAAGACATGCCTTATATTTTAAAAAATTGCAAATAAAAAAATAGAATTTCCCTTTGACTTCCTTTCCATCTGTCCACCACTTCCTCCTCCTCTAGCCCCTCCCCTCCTCTCTCCCTTTGCCATTCCCATCCCTTCCTCATCTCTGTCATCTTGCACCACTTCCCCTGGTTGATTGTCTCTATGCTGCTTGACAAGGCCATTTACTCTTTCTTTCTAAACACATTCCAATCTGATTATCCATCCTGATTACCATTCTTAGATGTACAGATCCCTAATCTGATAACTTAATTTTTTTTTTTTTTGAAAATTTACGTGTTAGCAAAATTACATCTTGACTTTTTCTTTTTTGTTTAATTGAGGTAACTTTGGTTTGTAACATTACATACATTTCAGGTTTACATCATTATATTTCCATTTCTGTGTAAATTACATCATGTTCACCACACAGAGACTAATTACCATCCATCACCATTCGCCCTAGTCACCATTCACCACTAGTCACCCCATTCGCCCTCCTCCCTCCCCCTTCCCCACTGGTAACCACCAGTCTAGTCTCTGTTTGCTGTTGTTTTTATCTTCTGTTTATGAGTGAGATTGTACAGTGGGCTTTCTCCCTCTGACTTATTTCACTTCGCATAATACCCTCAAGGTCAATCCATGTTGTCACAAATGGCAAGATTTCATATTTCTTATGACTGAGTAGTATTCCGTTGTGTATATATACCACATCTTTATCCATTCATACCTTGATGGGCACCTAGGTTGCTTCCAAGTCTTGGCTATTGTGAATAATGCTGCAGTGAACATAGGGGTGCATATATCTTTACACATTCATGTTTTCATGTTCTTTGGTTAAATACTCATCAGTGGCATAGCTGGATCTTATGGTAGTTCTATTCTTAATTTTTTGAGGAATCTCCCTAGTGTTTTCCATAGTGGCTGCACCACTTTGCGTTCCCACCAACAGTGTATGAGAGTTCCCTTCTCTCCACATCCTCTGCAACACTTGTTATTTCTTGTCTTGTTAATTATAGCCATTCTGACGGGCGCAAGGTGATATCTCATTGTAGTTTTGATTTGCATTTCCCTGATAGGTAAACATCTTTTCATGTGCCTGTTGGCCATCTGTATATCTTCTTTGGAAAAATGTCTGTTCAGATCTTTTGCCCATTTTTTGAGTTGTTTGTTTTTTTGTTGTTGAGATGTATATATTTTGTTGTTGAGTTATGTATATATTTTAAATATTAACCCCTTATCAGATATATAGTTTGCAAATATCTTCTCCCAACTGTTAAGTTGTCTTTTTGTTTTCTTGATGGTTTCTTTTGCTGTGCAGAAGCTTTTTAGTTTGATGTAGTCCCATTTGTTTATGTTTTCTATTGTTTCTCTTGCCCAGTCAGACACGGTATTTGAAAATATGCTGCTAAGACCAATGTCAAAGAGCATACTGCCTATGTTTTCTTCTAGACGTTTTATGGTTTCAGGTCTTACATTCAAGTCTTTAATCCATTTTGAGTTAATTTTTGTGTATGGTGTAAGATAATGGACTACTTTCATTTTTTTGCATGTGGCTGTCCAGTTTTCCCTGTGTCATTTATTGAAGAGACTTTCCTTTCTCCATTGTATGTTCTTGGCTCCCTTATTGAAAACTACCTGTCCATAGATGTGTGGGTTTATTTCTGGGCTCTCGATTCTGTTCCATTGATCTGTGTGTCTGTTTTTCTGCCAATACCATGCTGTTTTGGTTACTATAGCTTTGTAGTATATCTTGAAATCAGGGAGTGTGATGCCTCCAGCTTTGCTCTTTTTTCTCAGGATTCCTTGGGCTATTCGGGGTCTTTTGTTGTTCCATATATATTTTAGCGTTCTTTGTTCTATTTCTGTGAAAAATGTCATTGGAACTTTGATAGGGATTGCATTGAATCTATAGATTGCTTTAGGAAGTATAGACATTTTAACTATGTTAATTCTTCCAATCCAAGAGCACTGAATATCTTGCCATTTCTTTGTCTTCTTCAATTTCTTTCAACAATGTTTTATAGTTTTCACTGTACAGGTCTTTCACCTCCTTGGTTAAATTTAGTCCTAGGTATTTTATTCTTTTTGTTGCAATTGTAAATGGGATTGTATTCTTAATTTCTCTTTCTCCTACTGCGTTGTTAGTGTATAGAAATGAAACTGATTTTTGTATGTTGATTTTGTATCCTGCAACTTTTCTGTATTCATTCATTATGTCTAAAATTTTTTTGGTGGATTCTTTAGGGTTTTCTATATATAAAATCATGTCATCTGCAAAAAATGACAGTTTCTTCATTTCCAATTTGAATCCATTTTATCTTTTTCTTACCTCATTTCTCTGACTAGAACTTACAATACTATGGTAAATAAGAGTGGTGGAAGTGGGCATCTTTGTCTGGTTCCTGTTCTTAGAGGGACAGCTTTCATTTTTAGTCTGTTGAGTATGATATTAGCTGTGGGTTTGTCATATATGGCTTTTATTATGTTGAGATATTTTCCTTCTATATCTATTTTATTCAGAGTTTTTATCATAAATGGATGCTGTATCTTGTCAAATGCTTTCTCTGCATCTATTGAAATGATGATGTGATTTTTATTCTTCATTTTGTTAATCAGGTTTGTCATGTTGATTGATTTGTGGATATTGAACCACCCCTGCCTCCCTGGAATAAATCTCACTTGATCATGGTGTATGACCTTTTTAATGTATTGTTGTATTCAATTTGCTAGTATTTTGTTGAGGATTTTTGCATCTATGTTCATCAGTGATATGGGCCTCTAATTTTCTTTGTTTGTGTTGTCCTTGTGTGATTTTGGTATCAGGGTAATGCTGGCCTCATAGAATGAGTTAGGAAGCTTCCCCTTCTCTTCAATTTTTTGGACGAGTTTCAGAAGGATAGGTATTAAGTCTTCTTTGAATGTTTGATAGAATTAACCAGGGAAGCCTTCTGGTCCTGGACTTTTATTTTTTGGAAAGTTTTTTTTTTTGGTGAAAAAGATTGGCCCTGAGCTAACATGCATTCCTAATCTTCCAGTTTTTTCTTGAGAAAGATTGTCCCTGAGCTAACATATGTGCCAGTCTTCCTCTATTTTGTATGTGGGACGCTGCCACAGCATGCCTTGATGAGCAGTGTGCAGGTCCGCCCCAGTATCTAAACCCATGAACCCAGGGCTGCCAAAGCAGAGCACGCAAACTTGACCACTATGCCAGCAGGCCGGCCCATGAGGTTTTTGGTTACTGTTTCCATCTCTTTACTGGTGATTGATCTATTCAAATTCTCAATTTCTTCTTTATTCATCAGTCTTCTTTATTCAGATTTATGCTATGCTAATTTATGATTTATGCTATGATTCTAAGAATTTATCTATTTCTTCTAGATTATCCAATTTGTTGGCGTATAGCTTTTTTGTAGTATTCTCTTATAATCTTTTGTATTTCTGAGGTGTCCATTGTAATTTTTCCTATTTCATTTCTGATTTTATGTATTTGAGAATTCTCTCTTTTTTTTTCTTTTTGGTAAGTCTGGCTACAAGTTTGTCAATTTTGTTTATCTTTGCCAAGAATCAGCTCTTAGTTTCGTTGATTTTTTTTTTCTATTTTTTTTAGTCTCTATTTCATGTATTTCTGCTCTGATTTTTATTATTTCCTTTCTTCTACTGATTCTGGGCTTTGTTTGTTCTTCTTTTTCCATTTCCTTTAGGTGCACTGTTAGATTGTTTATTTGAGATTTTTCTTGTTTGTTGAGATAGGCCCATATTGCTATGAATTCTCTCTTAGAACCGCTTTTGCTGTATCCCATAAATTTTGATATGCTGTAGCTTCATTTTCATTTGTCCCCAGGTATTTTTGATTTCTCCTTTGATTTGTTCTTGACCCAGTCATTGTTCAGTAGCATTTTGTTTATTCTCCACATATCTGTGGCTTTTCCAATTTTCTACTTGTAGTTGATTTCTAATTTCATACTGTTGTGGTCAGAAAAGATGCTTGGTATTATTTCAGTCTTCTTAAATTTATTGAGACTTGTTTTATGGCCTAGTATGTGATCAGTCCTGGAGAATGCTCCATGTGCATTTGAAAAGAATGTATATTCTGCAGTTTTTGGATGGAATGTTCTGTATATATCTACTAAGTCCATCTGGTCGAATGTGTCATTTAAAGCCAGTGTTTCCTTGTTGGTCTTCTTTTTGGATGATCTATCCATTGGTGTAAGTGGAGTGTTAAAGTCCCCTACTATTATTGTGTTACTGTCTATTTATCCTTTTATATCTGTTAATCGCTTTATATAGTTAGGTGCTCCTACATTGGGTGCATAGATATTTACAAGTGTTACATCCTCTTGTTGGATTGTTCCCTTGATCATTATGTAATGCCCTTCCTTGTCTCTTGTTACAGTTTTTGTTTTAAAGTCTATTTTTTCTGTCTTGGGGCTGGCCTTTTGGCATAGCAGTTAAGTTCTCGCGCTCTGCCTCAATGGCCTGGGGTTCGCAGGTTAAGATCCCAGGCACAAACCAACTCACCACTTGTTGAGCCATGCTGTGGCATTGTCCCATATAAAGTAGAGGAAGATGGGCACAGACGTTAGTCCAGGGCCAATCTTCCTCAGTAAAAAGAGGAGGATTAGCATCAGATGTTAGCTCAGGGCTGATCTTCCTCGAACACACACACAAAAAGTCTATTTTGTCTGCTATAGGTATTGCTAACCCAGCTTTCTTTTCATTGCCATTTGCACGGAGTATCTTTTTCCATCCCTTCAGTTTCTGAGTGTCTTTAGGTCTGAAGTGTATCTCTTGTATGCAGCATCTATAGGGGTCTTGTTTTTTTTATCCAATTGGGCACCTTATGCCTTTTGATTGGAGCATTTAGTCCATTGACATTTAACATAGCTATTGATAACTATGTACTTGTTGCCACTTTGTTACTTTTTTCCTGGGTGTTTTAGGAGTTCTTCTCTGTTCCTCTCTTCATCTCTTGCTCTCTTCCCTTGTGGTTTGATGGCTTTCTTTAGTACTATATTTGGATTCTTTTCTCTTAATTTTTTCTGTATTTATTATAGGTTTCTGGTTTGTGATTACCATGAGGTTCATATATAATAACCTACATATATAGCAGTCTATATTAAGTTGATGATTTCTTAAGTTTGATCTCTTGCTAAACGTTCTCCTCTTTTACTCCCCTCCTCCCACATTTTATGTTTTTGATATCATATTTAACCTCTTTTTGTGCATGTGTATCCATTACCCTCTTATCAAGGAAATAGCTAATTTGAGTACTTTTGTATTTTGACCTTCTTATTAGCTTCATAGGTGGTTGATTTGCTACCTTTACTGTATATGTGCCTTTACCAGTAATTTTATTGTTTTGTTTCGTTGTGATAATTTTCTTATTCCTATTTGTGGTCTTTTCTTTTCCCCTTAAATTGTTTCAGGCATTGGAAGGTGGCGCCTATCCCTTGTGTGGCTGTTTGTGAAGCACAAGTCTGCTGTAGCTGACAGGCCCTACCGCCCGCAGGCCCACACACCCCTTCAATGCCATCCTGCCCTGTGCACATGCCCTGCCCCACAGGGGCAGACCCACTTGCCCTCCTGAAGAGGTCCTTTTAGCATTTCTTGTATGGCTGGTTTATTATTGATAAACTCCTTTATTTTTTGCTTGTCTGGGAAACTCTTTATCTGTCCTTCCATTCTGAATGATAACCTTGCCAGGTAGAGTATTCTTGGATATAGGTTTTTTCCTTTCAGCATTTTAAATATATCATGCCATTGCCTTCTAGCCTGTAAGGTTTCTGCTGAGAAGTCAGCTGATAGCCTTATGGGGTTTCATAGCCTTATGGTATTTCCTTTGTCTTTAACTTGTTGCCTTTCTGTTGCAGCTTTTAGGATTCTCTCTCTGTCTTTAATTGTTGATATTTTAATTATGATGTGTCTTGGTGTGGGCCTCTTTGGCTTTATCTTGTTTGGTGCTCTCTATGCTTCCTGTACCTGGATGTCTGTTTCCTTCCTTAGGTTAGGAAAATTTTTAGCTGTTATTTCTTCGAATAGATTCTTGGCCCCTTTGTCTCTCTCTTCTCCTTCTGGGAAACCTATAACACGGATGTTAGTGTGCTTGATGTTGTCCCAGAGGTCCCTTAGACTGTCCTCGTTCTTTTTATGTCTTTTTTCTTTTTTTTTGTTCAGCTTGGGTGATTTCCTCTAGTCTTTTGTCCAGGTTGCTGATCTGTTCTTCTGTATCATCTACTCTGCTATTTATTCCCTCTAGTGAATTTTTCATTTCAATTATTGTATTCTTCAGTTCTGATTGGTCCTTTTTTGTATTTTCCAATTCTTTGTCAAAGTTCTCACTGTATTCATCATTCTTCTCCTCAGATCAGTGAGCATCCTTATGACTGTTAGTTTATACTCTTTGTCAGTAGATTGTTTATCTCTTGTTTTGTTTATTTCTTTTTCTGAGGATTTTCCTGTTCCCTTATTTAGAACATATTCCTTTGCCTCCTCATTTTGCCTCTTTCTCTGTGCTTATATCTATGTATTAGGTAGATCAGCTACATCTCCTGATCTTGGAGAGGTGGCCTTATGTAAGAGGTGCTTTATGAGGTCCAGCAGTGTGCTTCCCTCTTGTCACTGGTTCCAAATGTTCCAGGAGTGTCCACTGTATGGGCTATGTGTATCCTTCTGTTGTGGCAGAGTTGTTCTTGCTATAGGTGCTGGGGAGGCTAGGCTGTCCCCTGGCCAGCTGGTTGTAATGCTCAGCTGCATGCAGCTGCTATGGACCCTTTAGTCACTTTATTGGGCATGGGGAGCCACAGCACAGTTGGCTGCAAGGTCTAATAGCACATTCCTGCTGCAGTTTTTCTGTTAAGTGAGTAGGCCCCCGGTATTGCTGGTTGCTAGGCCAAGGGGCTTACAATTGCTGTGGGCCTCTGGTCTGCAAAGCTATTGTCAGCTCTCTCAGTAGTGCAGCTGAGTGGGGCCGGCCCCAGGCGTGGCAGTGCACAATTGTTTCAGGCGTTGGAAGGTGGTGCCTATTCCCTGTGTGGCTGTTTGTGAAGCACAAGTCTGCTGCAGCTGACAAGCCCTACCGTCCGCAGGCCCACACACCCCATCAACGCCATCCTGCCCTGTGCACGTGCCCTGCCCCACAGGGGCAGACCTACTTGCCCTCCTGCAGAGGTCCCACATACTCAGCCTATGTGGGCCCACAAGTTGCCTGAGTGCTTGCTGGTGGGTAAGGCTAGTCCTTAAGGTGGCCTGCCTGCCCTGGCTGAGTTGGATTAAATCAATTCTCTAGTGGATGGGGCAGACCTCTGTGCTACCAGGCCAGGGGAAAAACTCCAATGGTGACTGCCAGCGTCTGGGTAAGCACAGCTGTACTAGGTCACAATAATGGCTGCCGCCAATATCTCAGTCTCTGGGGAGGTGGTCTCTACCTGGGGAGGTCTCACTTCTCACCAAGATGCATACAGAGCCTATCAAGCGAGTCATTTTTCACTGGAGGACTGTGCACCTTTCTCTCTGGTGATTTTAGTTTGCTTTCCGAAAGAAGTGGATTTGTGCATGGGCCCTTTAAGAGCAGGCTTTTCTTTCCCTTACATTCCATAGCTTTTCTGGGGTTATTCCCTGTTGTCGTTAACAGCCAGCAAAGCCAGGTATTATGACACTTGTCTCGGTTGCGCTGAGTCCAAAAGCTGCTTATGGTGGCAAAGCTCTTCTGCTCAGATCCCCCACTCCTCCAGGGAAGGCTTTGTACTTTAAGATTGCTCCCAGCCATGAAGTACTGCAGCTAGAATGTGGCTTTTTCC
The DNA here is from genome assembly GCF_057802395.1 of Ceratotherium simum simum. Taxonomy (NCBI): domain Eukaryota; kingdom Metazoa; phylum Chordata; class Mammalia; order Perissodactyla; family Rhinocerotidae; genus Ceratotherium; species Ceratotherium simum. The sequence continues at coordinate 2,463,742 of NC_141913.1, forward strand.
TCTCCAGAAAGTAATTTCTGCCTCTTCAGCATCAGTCAGCACTGTCCCTTGTTGTGGGGGTTCTTTTTATCCAGTTTCTGGTTCTCTCTCAGGGGTAATTTTTCCAAGGGTAGTTGTAAATTTGCTGTGTCCATGGGAGAAGGTGAGTTCAGAGTCCTCCTACGCTGCCATCTTCTCAGAAGGCTTCAGCTGATCTTGACTTTTTCTACTCTGTGTGGCCATTAGGGAGGCATTCTCGTTTAGTGGTGGGGAAGCTAAGCTCTGGAGTTCTAATTTTTCTTCTTGGAGAGGACCAAGTAGGTGCTAGCATAATGCTTGGCCCTTAGTGTCACTGTAGGAAAATTTATTAAATAAATGTGGATACAACAGGTGCATTTTTATATTTATAGTTAGTACCTTCAGCATTTTTTAAACTTATGGCCATGATCCATATGATTTATTGTCCAGAACTTGCCCATTAAAACCATATGTGCACTATTGTCTGTGCTGCCTCCTAGAGCCCTACTTAACAAGTCCCTTAATCAATAAATTATTCATTAATTTGGCTAATATTTAGTAAATACTTAATATATCAGACACTGGAGTTAGGAGTCATTGTATAGACTAGGTAAAAGATGGTAGCTTGGTCTGTGATGTTGGAAGTGGACAAGGTGAAAACTGGTTAGTTCAAAGCATGTTTAGAAAATAAAACACACAGAGCTTGATGAAGAATTGCACACAAGGGGAAGAGACAGGGACACAAGCAAGGTATCAAAGATGACTTCTACATTTCTAGCATATTCAACTGGTTGAATGGCAATAGTATTTACCAAGAGGATCTGATAGAGGAAGACAAGGTGTGCAAAGAAGACCGTGATTTAGTCTTGAAAATGAGCCCCCTTCACCATTTGCCTTTTAATGATTTGGCAATAGCATCTCAAATGCTGGCAAGGTCAATGCATTTTAATTCATGCTCTTTGATTTTTAGTTGTGGAACGTTGTAATCCAGCTAAATCCTCCAGGAAATGAAAGTGTGGGTTCTTCATTCTCTTCTTTCCCCAATGCGCTGGCCTGGGGTTTCATTATAGAGTGGGTGGTGTGTGTGTTTCCTAAATGGAGTGTGAAGTAACTTTCTGTCTGGCTTCATCCACGTGGTTTCCCTCACTTCCAGTCCCCTTCCACCTCCCTGACATTCTTGTTCTGCTGGGAGTGCCCCTCCCAGCCTTGCCTGCCTGTCCATCATCTGTCTGCTCTTCTACTCCTAGCTCAGATGGCACTTCCAGTGGGAAGCCTTCCTTGCGCTGACCCCCTGCCGCTATTGCTCGTGCCCCAATTAAGAATTTATTCCTTCCTTACCTGTCTTCTTTCAGACCTTGGTTATACTTCTGTTCTTGTCCTCATGTAATGTTTTGTAATTCTTATCAGTTTATATATCAATCTTTACCACTGAATATGAGCTCCTTGAAAATAGGGATTATGTCGTACTCAATTTTGCATCCCCACCATCAACGTAGTGCCTGGCACACAATAAACCCTCAGTAAATATTTGTTGAATTGAATGTTTTCCTCCTTATGTCTTCCTGACGTGTGAGGGATGAAGTTCGAAGTCTGCTGCAGCTCTGGGTGATCTGATTTCCCCTGTGATTGAGCCAGCCTGTCCACGTGGCCTTGACTCGTAATCCAGACACATTCATTTGGCATCAAGCTTTTGCTAATGATGTCTTCCTTGCCAAGAATGCCTTCCTTCTTTCTCCCTTCAGTGAACAATTCAGACCAATCTCTACCTTTAAGTAAGATCCCAGATACCACCATCTTCATATGCTATATAGCCAATTCCAGCCTGTGTTATGTCTCTCTTATCAGAACCCTCAACGAAGATAAAGTATCTTCTTTGTACAATAATGAGTAGACATTATGTACCATCTTCATTCACATATTCTGTATATATTAGATTCATACTCACACAAAAAATAATTTTTTTGAGCATGAGTTGTACCTTATACTTCTTTTGTGTTTCCAGTAGCACTGAACACAGTATTGGGCCTGATGCTTGGGTAATCAGTAATTGTTGCTGTAGGTAGCATGGAGTGGAAAGTGATTTGAGGGCTTAGAACCTGATATACTGGCTTCCCAAGGTCACTGCTAAATAAGTGTCCAATAATTCTTCCCTTGCCATGTTGCCTTAAAGTGAGAATTTATTCAAAACCACATGTATAGAATTCTGTGTACAAGTGTAAGTGGTGGTTCTCTGGGGCAGCATGCTGACCCTCAGGTTATCTTCAAGTTCATCTGTCTATTTTAATATAAGAAATTTTGAAATATTAAGTCCTTTCAATTCCATTATTGAAAACTTTTTCTCTGTGTCCCCTCTATGTAGAACACAGAGGGAATTCCTAAGTGAGGTCCCTCTTCTCAAAAAGTATGGAAAATAGTACCAGCCTTATGAATACTGTGAGGACAACATGAGGTAATTCAAATGAAATTCTTAATACAGTAACTAGGGCATAGTAGTCCCTCAATATATAGTTGTTGAATGTGAATGAGATAATTAAATCTTGGTAAGACTCTCTGGGTTTTATATATAAAGTAATAAATTCTGTGTCATAACATGTACAAAAAACAAGACGTTTTTCTCTTAATGTTAGAATAAATTACCTGTGAACTACCCAGTCTTTTGTTCCTAAATTGCAGCATTGAATACTTGCATTTTCTTTCCATTTTAAATTTGCCTGCTTTTTTTGAAAGAGTCTATACTTTGTATGTATTTTGATTCTTTCCTGAGAAAACAGTGGCCATTTCATCTGATCTTTGAGAAACGTAAGCAGTTACTTAGTATTTATTTCTATCTTTCCAATTCTAAGTTGCAGGTTGTGTAGGCTGTTGAGTAGTAAACATTTTAGTTAGCACATGCTGATCACACTCTTAAATGTTCACCCACTTCAAGATAACTGATGTAACCTACTGGAAATTAAGGCTATAAATTTTCAGGTAGGGATTTCAGTGTTACTGCAATCAATACTTTGCAGATACTGCTAACAGTTTTTTCTATGAAATATGTTGGCTAGTGGGTGGAAAATCAATGCCTGGGAATGAAAAACAGGTGTCAAGTTTGATAGGAACATCATGTGTTTGATGTTTGGAGGCCAGAGAGTCCTGTCAACAAACACAGCAGTAATTCTGTCGGATACAATATGCGTGGAATTAATGAAAATGCTGAAAACAAAGCAGTCTGAACAGCAAGCCAGTTCTGCAAAAAAGTCAGGGCAACAAATGTGTCTTCCCCTTGCATCTGAAGTTAATGCATTGTGGAAAGGCAGTGTAGTAGAGTTAAAATGGAGGCACATTTGCAGTGCTATAGTCTTCAGTATGAAGAGAAAAAGTAGGCAAAGGAGTCATAGGTGGCTTACCATCAAGGGACTATATATAACAAGTGTCTGGCACTTGTACGTGGAGATGTGGAAAGTGGTGTAAAAGAGTGCTGTGGTTGAATTTGGAAGTTGCAAATCAGCAGTCTTTTCTAGGCTAGTGGAGCTTGGTCTCCTTCTGGAGTTAGTGAAGGATGACTAAGGCCTGAATCAACCAGGAAATAGAAGGGGCAAGAGATGAATGACTGATGACGCATTTATAACGTGCAAAACACTTGCCAAATACAACCGCCATCAATACCCTAAAGTAAACAATGAGTCATAGTTACTCACCATGAGGGAATCATTTGCCAATTCAATAAATTAGGGGAAGAAATTAAGTATAATATTAAGAAAATAAAGGGAATTATCAATTTTTTTTCAGTGTTCTCTCACTGGAATATATAGAAGAATCCCCTGAAAATCGATTAAAGCTATTATGAGAGTCCAGAAAAATACATAGTTGTAAAGTAAGATATATAAAAATCAATAACTCTGGAACCAGGCTACCTGAATTCAAATTCTGGCTCAGTTACGTAAGCATGGGCAAGTTACCGGATGTTTGTGCCTTAGGTTCCTCATCTGTATGAAGGGAGATTGTTATGAGGATGAAATAAATTATTATATGTAAAGCCGTAGAACAGTGCCTACCACATGGTTACTACAATATAAGTGTTTACTTTTATCATTTTGTTGCTATTCCTAGCTTTCCTGTAATCTTTATATAAAATGTAATTAAGAAGATTCAATTTACAGTACTACTAAAAAATATACAATGCCTAGGACAAAACCTAACAAGAAATACTATAATAAATGGAGGAAATCTTCATATTTTAAAGATGTTGGTTCTCCCAAAAGTAACTTATAAATTTAATCTAATTCCAATTAAAATCCCAATAACTTTTAGGGACTTGCAAAATTTTAAAAAATTATTTGGAGAGTTATAGACGTGAAACTAATAAAAAAAAAGAAACAGAAGCATTCAGGAGAGGGTGATTTGTTCTACATATATTAAAACATTTTGTGTAGTTATTATAATAAAAATATTACAGCTCAGTGGGATAAAAATAGAAAGTACAAGCATATTAAGTTTACAAAAGTAGCATTTCAAATCTAGATGAACAAAAGTGAATTATTTAATAAATGGTTTTGGGACAACAGAATTATCATTTAGAAAAAAATACAATTAGATATTTATTTCACTCTACTAACATAAATTTAAGATAGATTAAGACTTAACTGAAAAAGGTGAAGCCTTGGAAGTACTAAAAAAATAGGACAAGTAAATACATTTGTTCTCTTGAGCATTGAGGAACATGAGATTCTTGTCAACATAATCTCAAAGTCAAAACCATTAAAGATTGCTAGATTTGAGTATGGATTTTTAAATCTCTTAATACAAAAATCATAAAAAAAGAAAGGCAAATGACAACCCAGAGATAATATTTCAAACCAGAAGTAAAAAGAATAATATTTTCAATATATATGAGCTCATAAAAATCAATAAGAGAAAGGTGAATCCAATACAAATGAGTAAAGAGGGGCTGGCCCGGTGGCGTCCGGTTAAGTGCGTGCGCTCTGCTTCAGCAGCCCGAGGGTTTGAAGGTTTGGATCCTGGGCGTGGACCAATGCATCACTTGTCAAGCCATGCTGTGGCAGCCTCCCATATAAAGTAGAGGAAGATGGCCATGGATGTTAGCCCAGGGCCAATCTTCCTCGGCAAAAAGAGGAGGATTGGCATCACATGTTAGCTCAGGGCTGATCTTCCTCACCAAAAAGAAAAAAAAATGAGTAAAGGATTGCAACAGGCAATTGATGAAAACAGAAGTAAGAATGGCTATTAAACATGTTAAAGTTAGCACGAGTTATAAATAGAAAAAAATCCAGATTTAAATGATATATTTTTTGGTGTATATCAAATTGGCAATTTAAAAAAAAATAGTAGTACCTGTATTATGTTATAGTAACCTGATATTGGTTACCATAACAGATTACCACAAACTTCATGGCTTAAAGAAAAGAAATTTATTCTCTCACAGCCCAAAGGCCAGAAGTCTGAAATCAAGGTGTTGGCAGAGCTGTGCTCCCTTCAGAGGATGTAGGGAAGATTCCATTCCTTGCCTCTTCAAGCTTCTGGTGGCTGTTGGCATTCCTTAGCTTGTTGCTACATCTCTCCATTCTCTGCCTCCATCTTCATATGCCTTCTCTTCATCTGCTTGTCAAATCTTCCCTGTGTGTCTATTACAAAGGCACTGATTTTTGGAGTTAGGGCTAACCCATGTAATCCAAGATGACATATTCATTTCTAGATGTTTAAATTAATTTAATCTGCAAAGCCCCCTTTTCCAAATTAGGTCATATTCACAGGTTTGAGAACATAGACGTATCTTTTTGGGTGCCACCCCTCACCTCACCACAGCCCGCCATCTGGCCCCAAAACATTCATGTCCATCCCATTTGCACAAAACATCTACGCTAACCCAACATCCCCAAAAGTTTCAACCTATTACAGTATCAATTTAAGTCTAAAGTCTCATCTAAATTTTATCGCTAAAAAGTCCCAAACATTATCATCTGAATCATCCAAATCAAGTATGGCTGAGACTCTGGATATGATCGATCCTGGTACAAAACCCCATTTCATTTGTAGACCTGTGACACTAAAAAACAAGTTATCTGTCTCCAAAATAAAATAGTGGGACAGAAATGAGATAGATATTTCCATTCCAAAAAGGAAAAATTGGGGCCGGCCCTGTGGCTTGGTGGTTAAGTGCGCGCGCTGCGATGCTGGTGGCCCGGGTTCGGATCCCGGGTGCGCATCGAGGCACCACTTCTCCGTTCATCCCGAGGCCGAGTCCCGCATACAGCAACTAGAAGGATGTGCAGCTACGACATACAACTATCCACTGGGGCTTTGGGGGGAAAAATAAAAATAAATAAAATCTTCAAAAAGGAAAAATTGGATAACCCCATCCGTATTGCTAGCTTATACTGAGATAGTTGGGTGGACCCATGAGTCACACACATAATCTCTGCAGCAAAATGTTATCCAGCCATCCCCTTGGCTCTCTCTCTAGACTACCTTTCCCAATAGTGAATAGCCTAATTTTAGCATCCTTTGCAATCTGGATAGGCTAAGAACCTTCCAAATCAAGTGCTAGTTCCATTGACTTAACAGTTTCTTCCTCAATTTTTCTCTTCTCTTAGGTTTTATTATAAGCCACAAGGAGAAACCAGGCTATACCTTCACCATTTTACTTGGAAATCTCAGCTAAATATCCAAGTTTATCACTTGCAAATTCTGCTTTCCACACAACTGTAGAACATGAATCAGCCAAGTTTTCTGTCACTAGATAACAATTGCCTTTCCTCTGGTTTCACATAACATGTTTCATATTTCCTTCTATAGCCCCACCAACAATGTCTTTAACAATCATATTTCTACCAACAGCCTATTCAAGGAAATCTAGGCTTCTTCTATCATATGCCTCAAAATATTTTCAGCCTCTGCCCACTATCCAATTCCACAGCCACTTCCACATTTTTACATGTGTGTAACAGCAACACTCCACTTTCTGGTACCAAAATCTGTATTACTTTCCTGTGACTGCTGTAACAAATATACTCACTTGGTGGCATAAAACACCAGTTTTGGAGGCCAAAACTCCAAAATCAAGGTGTCAGCAGGGCTGTGCCCTCTCCATAGCTTCTAGAGGACATTCCATTTCTCTTCTACCTTCTGGTGGTTGTCAGCATTCCTTGGTTTGGGTTGAATCACTTCAGTGATGCCTCTATCCTCCTGTGGCCCTCTCCTCTTCTCTTCTCTATGTCAAATCTCTTCTGTGTGTCTTCTATAAGGACACTTATCATTGGATTTAGGGCCTTCCCACAATGTTCAGAATGATCTTTTCATCTCAAGATCCTTAATCACATCTGGAAAGACCCTCGTTTCAAATTAGGTTACATTCAGAGGTTCCAGGACGTGGATATATCTTTTGAGGGGCCACTATTCAATCCACTACAGTACCTGGTATTAGAAAAAATACTGTCATACATTGTTAATGGAAATTTAAAAGGGAACAGTTTTCTGGAGGGCAATTTGGCAATTCATAGTGAAATTCTTAGACATTTACTGTCTTTAACCTAACATTTCCATTTCTAGAAGTACAATCTAAGTGGGGGGAGGGGAATCATGCATGCTGGCAAAGAGAGCTTCAAGAATATTTTCTATAGTAAAGTTTATATTTTGAAAATTGTAAATATTCTCAGTGACCCACAATAGGGAATTGGTTAAATGAATTTTGGTATGCATATTCAGTAGAATACTGTGCAGCTATTTAAAATGATATTCTTTTAAATATTTTAATCACAGAAAATTTTGATTTGAAAGTACAAAAAGTAGGCTATAATATGCAATTTAGAATGATTCCAGTTTTTTACAATTATAGACACATACACATATAGAAGAAGTATAGATAATATGCCCCAAAATGTTGAGTTCAATATCTGGGGGTAATAAGATTTTAGGTGGTTCATATTTTCTTTGTTTATATATCTGTATTTCAAAATTTTGAACAATGACTTTCTATTGTTTTTGTAATAACATAAAGTTATGGGGGAAAACCCACTTGTAGATTTCTAGGAATAGCTTTCTATGTGCTGGGTACTGTGCTGGGAGCAGTAAGTGCTTTAGCTCACTTAATCCTTAAAATAACCTTCTAATAGGAATTATTAGCTCAATTTGGAAATAAGGAAGCTGGAGTTCAGAGAAGTTGCCCCATGCCCAGTGTCACTCAACTGGAAACCAGTGAAACTTGGCTTCAGACTCAACATTTTCTGATTCTGATCCCTGTGCTCTCACACTTTGTCGTGGTAAGCATAAGGAAGGAAGGCAAAGAGAAGAGATTTAGAAAGCAAGAATGCAAAATGCACTTTTGAAAGTTTATGTAAGAAACAAGGAAAAATGAGGTGCATAAGTGTCTGGAATAAAGGATGTAAAATTAAGAGACAATAAAAAGAGAACAAAAAGTTCAACTCTCAGATATGTTTTCTCTATCAAGAAAAATAATCTGCAAATAGGATGTAGAGGAAGTGCCTCGTTAGAAAAAAATTGAAGTTCAAGGTAGATGAGGAAACAATCTACTTGAAATGATTTTAGAGTCTTGATATGATAGATTTATTATACCTCAGTGTATATCTTTTATTTTTATTGAGCTAACATTGGTTTATAACATTTAGGTTTCAGGTGTACATCATTATATTTCAACTTCTGTATAGACTACATTGTGTTCACCACCCAAAGCCTAATTGCCATCCATCACTGTACACATATGCCCTTTCACTCCTTTCACCCTCCGCCCTCACCCTTCCTCTCTGGTAACCACCAATCTAATCTCTGTATCTATGTGTTTGTTTGTTGTTGTTTTATATTCCACTTCTGAGTGACATCATATGGTATTTGTCTTTCTCCAGCTGACATTTCATTTAGCATAATACCATCAGGGTCCACCCATGTTGTCACAAATGGCAAGATTCCATCTTTTTTATGGCTGAGTAGTATTCCATTGTATATATACGTACACCAAATCTTTATCCATTCATCTGTTGACGGGTGCTTAGGTTGTTTCCAAGTCTTGGCCATTGTGAATAATGCTACAAGGAACATAGGAGTGCATATACCTTTTCAAATTACTGTTTTTGTGTTCTTCGTATAAATACCCCAGAAGTGGAATAGCTGGATCATATGGTGGTTCTATTTTTAATTTTTTTGAGGAATCGCCATGCTGTTTTCCATAGTGGCTGCACCAATTTCCATTCCCACCAACAGTGTATGAGGGTTCCCTTTTCTCCATATCCTCTCCAACATTTTACTTCTTGTTTTTTAAATAATAGCCATTCTCATGGGCATGAAGTGATATCTTGGTGTGGTTTTGATTTGCCTTTCCCTAATAATTAGTGATGTTGAATATCTTTTCATGTGCCTGTTTGCATCTATATATCTTTTTTGGAAAAATATCTCTTCAGATTTTCTGCCCATTTTTTAATCGAGTTGTTTGTTTTTTTGTTGTTGAGTTGCATGTGTTCTTTACATATTTTGGATATGTGATTTGAAAATATCTTCTCCCAATTGTTAGGTTGTCTTTTCATTTTGTTGATGGTTTCCTTTGCTGTGGAAAAATGTGATGATCATGTGGTTTTTATTCCTCATTTTGTTAATGAGGAATATCACACTGATTGTGATATCAATGTATCACATTGATTGACTTGTGGATATTGAACCATCTTTGCATCCCTAGAATAAATCTCACTTGATTGTGATGTATGATCCTCTTAATATGTTGTCGTATTCAATTTGCTAATATTTTTTTGAGGAGTTTTGCACCTATGTTCATCAGCAGTATTGGCGTGTAATTTTCCTTTTTTGTGTTGTCCTTGTCTGGTTTTGGTATCAGGATAATGTTGACCTCATCAAATGAGTTAGGAAGTGTTGGTTCTTCATCAATTTTTTGCAAGAATTTGAAAAGGATGGGTCTTAAATCTTTTTTGAGTGTTTGGAAGAATTCATCAGAGAAGCTGTCTGGTCCTGGATTTCTGTTTGGGGGGAAGTTTTTGATTACTGTTTCAATCTCTTTACGGTGACTAGTCTATTCAGATTCTCTGTTTCTTCTTGATTCAGTTTTGGGAGGTTGTCTGATTCTAAGAATTTATCTGTTTTTTCTAGGTTATTCAATTTGTTGGCCTACAGCTTTTCATAGTATTCTCTTATAATCCTTTGTATTTCTGTGGTATCTATTGTAATTTCTCTTCTTTCATTTCTGATTTTATTTATTTGAACCTTCTCTCTTTTTTTGTAGTCACTCTAGCCAAGGGTTTGTCAATTTTGTTTATCTTTTCAAAGAACCAGCTCTTAGTTTCCTCGATCTTTTCTATTACCTTTTTAGTATCTTTATTTATTTCCACTCTGATTTTTATTATTTCCTTCCTTTTACTGACTTTGGCCATCGTTTGTTCTTTTTTTAGTTCTTTTAGACATAGTGTTAGATTGTTTATTTGAGATTTTTCTTGGATCTTGAGGTCAGCCTGTATTACTATATACTTCCCTCTGAGTACTGCTTTTGATGCATATCATAGATTTTGATATGTTGTGTTTTCATTTTCATTTCTCTATTTTTTTTATTTCTCCTTTGATTTCTTCATTGATCCAATAGTTGTTCAGTAGCATATTGTTTAGTCTCCACATATTTGTGACTTTTCTAGCTTTATTCTTGTAGTTGATTTCTAGTTTCTTACCATTTTGATCAGAAAAGATATTTGATATGATTTCAAAGTTCTTAAATTTATTGAGACTTGTTTTGTTTCCCAGTATATAGCCTGTCTTTGAGAATGTGCCATGTGCACTTGAGAAGAATATCTGTTCGGCTGCTTTTGGATAGAATGTTCTCTATACATCTTTTGAGTCCATCTGGTCTAACGTTTCATTTAAATCCAATGTTTCCTGGTTGACTCTGTCTGGATGATCTATCCGTTGATGGAAGTAGGATATTAAAGTTCCCTACTATTATTATGTTGCTGTCAATTTCTCCCTTTAGGTCTGTTAATAATTGCTTTTTAGACTTTGGTGCTCCTATTTTAGGTGTATATATATTAATAAATGTTATGTCTTCTTGGTGGATTGTCCACTTTATCATTACATAATGTCCATCTTTGTCTTTTATTATCTTTTTTGGCTTGAAGTCTATTTTGTTCATATAAGTATGGCTATACCTGTTTTCTTTTGGTTGCCATTTGCTTGGAGTATCATCCCCCATCCTTTCACTCTGGGCCTATATTTGTCTTTAGAACTGAGATGGGTCTCATGGAGGCAGCATAATGTTGGGTGTTGTTTTTTATTCCATCTAGCCACTATGTGTCTTCTGACTGGTGAATTCAATCTTTTTTCATTTAGAGTGATTACTGATATATGAAAACTTAATACTTCCATTTTATCTTTTGTTTTCTGGTTGCTATATATTTCCATTGTTTCTTTTTCCATGTTTCTTGTTCCTTGTATTTCTGTCTGCCATTTAAGTTTGGTGGTTTTCTGTGAAGTGTTTTTCAGTTGCCTTTTTTTTAATGTTTTGTGACTCTGCTCTGAATTTATGTTTTGTGGTTACCATGAGGTTTGTATAAAAAATCTCACAGATGAGATAGTCCATTTTCTGCTGATGGCATCTTATCTCCATTTGCCTATGCAGGTTCCATCCTTTTCCTTTTCCCCTTTTATGTTTTTGTTGTCACAAATTATCCATTTTTGTATTGTGAGTTCATCACCAAATTGAAGTGGCTATAGTTATTTTTGATGCTTTCTTTCCCTTTAACCTTTATGTTATAAGTAAGTTTTTACTAACCTATTCTGATATAGAGTTCCAATTTTCTATTCTGTCTGTCTATTTATCACCTTGCTTGAAGCTTTGTAAACTTTTGTCTCTTGGATAGTTCTTTTTAAGATTTCTTGTAAGGTAAGTCTAATGTGATGAACTCCCTTAGCTTTTGTTTGTCTGGGAAAGCCTTTATCTCTTCTTCATATTTGAAAGATAACTTTCCTAGATAAAGTATTCTTGGCAGATAGTTTTTATCTTTAAATATTTTGAATATATCATTCTATTCTCTCCTGGCCTGTAGAGTTTCTGTGGAGAAATTTGCTCATAGTCTAATAGGGGTACCTTATTGTTATTGTTATTGTTTTTTTATCCCTGGCTGCCCTTACTATTCTTTCTTTGTCATTGACTTTTGATAGTTTTAATATAATGTACCTTGGACAAGGTCTTTTTGCATTGAGATAATTGAGTATTCTATTAGCTTTAGGTACTTGTATACCCCGTTCCTTCCCCAGGTTTGGGAAGTTCTCATCTCTTCTCCCTTCTCTCTCTCTTCTCCTTTGGGATCCCCACTATCTTTATATTGTTTTTCCTAATTGAGTCATATATTTCTCATAGAATTTCTCCATTTTTTAAAATCTTAGTTCTCTCTCCTCTTCCACCTGAATCAATTCTAGATTTCTATCTTTGAGCTTGCTAATTCTCTCTTCCATATGGTCTGCTCTATTTTCAATGCTTTCTACTTTATTCTTCGTCTCATTTATTCAGTTCTTAAGCTCCAGAATTTCTGTTTGGTTCATTTTTGGAGTTTCAGTCTCTTCTGTGAAGTACTCCTTCTGTTCATTAATTTTATATCTGAGCTTATTGAACTGTCTTTCTGAGTTTTCTTATAGCTCGTTGAGTTTCTTCATGACAGCTATTTTTGATTTCTCTGTCAGTTAGATTGCAATCTTCCATGACTTCTAATTTTGTTTCTGGAGAAATCAAGTTGTTATTTTCTTTTTTAATACAATGTTACTGTAGTTTTTCATGGTTCTTGATAAGTTGTTCCTCTGCTAGTGCATTTGTGGCAGCAAACACCTTTCTTATTTAAGTAACGGTTCTTTACTTTGAATCTGAGCTGCTTCTGATTGTATTTGAGAGCCTGTACATTCTGCCCTCTAGTACCTCTGCCAGAGGTGTCATCAGTGCCCTTGTTGTGCTGCTTATGACTCTGAGGTTGCTCGTGCAAGGCTGCTTACCGTGTCACTGTGGTTGTAGTCGTCACCACTGGGGTTACCAGGCCAGCGAGCACCTTTGCTGCTTCCAGGGTTGCCTGGGTTGTGGTTTTCCCCACCTTGATGGGGGCACAGGGAGGATGGGGTGGAAGCCAGGTTCATGGCCACCTCTACCACATCTGGGTTTGTTGGGTCTACAGGCACTGCTGCCATGGGTTGGGGAGGCCAGAGTTGTGGGCACTGCTGTACGTGGAGGGGGCTGGGCTCTTGGGCTCTGTTGTTGCTATTACCAGGCTCTCCGTGGCCCTGGGCACTGCTAAAGCCAGGGACTGCTGTCACACATGATGCCTCTGCCGCTGCTCCTGGGTTTTCTGGGGGTTCTGGCACTGCCGCTGCCAGGGTCACTAGTTTTGAAGGTATCAGTGACGCTGCTGGGTGGGCCAGGGTCACGGGTGCCGCTGCCATCACCCTGAGGGGAGGGGTAACTAGGTCATCGTTCATCACTGCCACTGCCACTGCAGGAGGAGTGCCTGGGTCACAGGCACCTCTGGCTGTTCCTGTAGCCTCTGGTCTTGGGTGCTGCCATGGCTTCTGGAGCCTCAGGTCACAAGCACTGCCACCACTGCTGGGAGAGGAGGAGGGGCTGGGTTGCAGGTGCCACCGTGATTCCCAGAGCCTCTGGCCGCAGGTGCTACCTCGGTTCCTGGAGCCTCTGGTCTCAGGCACTGTAGTGGTTCCTGGAATGTAGGTCAGGGGCACTAGGGTCTTGGATGCAGCTCCTGCTGCTGGGAGGTTTGGGTTTGGAGGTGCCATCACCAGGGGAGAGGAAGGGGGCTTGGTCATGGGCACCACTGTGTTCCTGGAGCCTCCGGAAGCGTGGGCTGCCTCGATTCCTAGGGTTTCTGTTCCTGGGTGTTACCACAGTTCCTGGAGCCTCCAGTCTCGGGAGCCCCCCCTGCGCCCCTGATTCCTCCGCCTCCGTGTTAAAAAGGAATAAAGTCCACCCACCCTCGGATGTATAGATGCATGGATCTCTCAGGCATTCTGGTGTGCTGTGCACACGATCCTTTGTTGGTCTCTGGGTGTCTTGGTAGTTATAACTTGAAGGCGAGAGACAACGGGAGCAACTCACTCCGCCGTGAGGTAGGAATGGAGTGCCAAAACTGAATAAATAGTCCAGGTATTATTGAAATAGAGCAAAAGAGATAGTTTCAGATTGAATAGCCATATCCTGTTGAAAGTTGAATCAATTGGTGATGTTTGTGAGAAAGGAAGCCTTGGGGGACCATAATAGCCCTTCACATATGGCAGGATACTTCTGAGTAGCAGAAGGATAAAAATTATTTTGTTTGATTTCAAAGGAAAAAATGGGTTCATTCAAGGAGGCTGTTCTGACACAATGGAAAAAATGTTCTGCATTATATTTGTCCCAAACAGAAACTGGCTGCTGTGAGGCAATGCATGCTAAGACAGAAGGCAAAGTAACCTTGTAGAGATTTTTAAGAGGTACTCATGTATCAGGTAGGAAGTTGTAATAAATTGTCCTTTATTCCTTTTTAACACTAAAACAGTGGGAACCCAGGCTGTAAGTAGAAGACTTCCTTTTGTAAGTGGTTTCTCTAGCTGTATACTTTCCTCAAGGGTGGAGGGACTGGCTAAGGTGCGAAATTGGTAAAGGGAAAATACTTGGTTTCAAAGTGACTTTATTATTCTGAGTGCATCACACAATTTTTTTTTGACAGAATGCAGTTTGTGGGCACTCAACTATACATGAATTAAAAGTTAAACTTTCTCAGAGATGTTGTTAACTATGGTTAGATTTAACACACTGAAGAACTAGGCATGTCTCTTAGGCAGTACTGACTTTTGCTTATTTCTTCCTCTGTTACCTGAGCTCCAGCAGCCCTGAGGAGTTACCTGGATACCTCACCTGAGTGCACATTTAACATGGGTATACCTAAATTGAATATGTGCTATCCCGTTTCAAAGATTGCCATATTGGCAACGATAATGTAAATATAGTTCTCCTTGTGTCTACAGTGATACAACTTTACAGTGCAGAGGAAGTTGCCTTTCACTAGTGTTTATCAATCCTGGGGTTTGGCTTGAAGAACTTTCTCTGAACTGGCATTGTAAACTCCTTGTTTTATGAAAGAACACATACCTTAAAGAGAGTGAGTCTTTCAGCCAGATAAGTGATCAGGACAAAATATGGGCATTGTAAGTAAAAAATGAAATTGAATAAAGCATGTAGGATAAGGGAAAAGTCCCATTTTTCAAGGTGTCTTCTCAGAATAAAGGCTTTTTCAACGTGTGTGTGCTTTTGTGCATAGTAGCTTTGTACCTCTCACACTTAACACCTTCATTAGTTAGAGTTACCACATCATTGTCTCATGTACTTAGAAAATAAGTTTCTTACATTTTATTAATTTTCTAGGCTCTCAGAACATACCTATGAGGAAAAGTATTTTGTGCTTCTTTACATTTTTGAAAATTTCTTCTTTCCTTTTTAGGTATGATTTTACTATTTAATTACTGAGGCAGCATACTGTGATTTTTCTATTGCTGATTCAGCATCTTAAGTGTGAGAAGCCTATATTTAGTTCACTGCAGTTATTGAAAAATACCCATTTCCCTTGAGGTACTAAATTTCTCATTTTGAGAAAGGAGTTAAATGTATATGTAAATAAAGCAGTCTGAATTCTCCACTCCATACGTACACCTTCTCTAATATAATAGTTTCACACATCTTTTTAGGTTCTAATTCTCTGATTTTTTTTTCTCAGTTCACTTCAAATTTGTAAAACTTTTAAATGGGTTATATTTACTTCATTTAATTCTGAGGTGCTTTTTAAAGGCTGAGTGTCAATTGGGTGGTGATGGCCTTCTAATCTGAGGAAGAGGAGGTCTGGGATAGTGCTAGACCAAGTGGAGAAGCCCACATGTCCCAGAAGTGTCTGGAACAGTCCTGAGGCCAGAGCAGTGTTGTTTTGTATTAGCTCAAGATCACTGACGTTTATCTGTTAATACCTTTGGGGCTTTTTCCCTCTTAGGTGCTACCATTGAAAGAACATGGGTCTACTTTTGAAATTCTTACTCTGTATTGAAACTATTTATGTATGACTGATGTAGTAGACTCCTAGCTCCTTGTATTCTTGATATTTATTTACCCTTATAATTCATGATACGTGTTCAGTCACTCACTGTTCACCGAATGACTGAAGATTTCCCCCCAATACCACTTAGGAGTCTTTAGGATACAAAGAGAAGTGTGACTCTTCTATTTTCCACCAGACTCTGATAACATCTCTGGAATTTACAATAAGGTTAATTGTCACCTTAATCAAATTTTCGTTTGTTTTAGCAGGAGGGAAACAGCTGCGTGGATAGAGGGAGGAAAGGAGCCTGCACAGTTTTAGGAAATACACACTAGCTTTCTGTCTTTTTTTCCCCTCTGCAGTTAGCTTCTTGAATTTTTAGGAAGTAGCCACATTTCTAATCATAATATTGTCACAATATTAGTAGTATTTCCAGTAGCCATTTAGTCAGCCTCCGGATTTTTTATCAGGCAAGTCTCCCTTCCTCCCCCCTTTTAATTCTGGGAAGCTGCGAAGTGATTCAAGTTATACACACAGCCAGAAATAGGCTATTTGCTAGAGAGAGTTCTAGGAACATAATCCATGGTAAAACATGTCTTTGTGACATCTTGAAAAGGTCTTAATACTAATAAATAACTGGAACTACTTTTTTTAGTTTATTTTTTAGTAGAATCATGTTAAAGAAAACCTGGTACATTTTATGATTTCGTGCAACTCAGAAGTAATTACCAAATTCATAATTCTGAAGTAGCAGATTTTTAATACCTGCATTATTAGAGCACACCAGATTTATTGTCTAGAAGCCAGCCTTTGAAGTTAATAAAATGCAGTTGTCAGTGTTGCAAATACCCGTTAAATCTTGTATATTATCTTGTATGCATATAAACCATCCATGAAGAAATGAAGCCTCATAAGAAGTTCGAGGAACTATTGCAGTTTACTATATTTCTCTTCTCAACAATTTTATACTTGTTCAATTCTGCTTCCTTATTTAAATTAAAGGAGGTTTGATCTTGATCTTATATTTCTACAAAGTTTAAGTGTAATTTTAGAGTTATTTCTTCTATGTTTAATTAATAATTTTGCTAAAAAATATGTATGTATACCTGCTTAGAATACTGCTTGGAACATGAGTATTCAAAAATGATAGATATTATCTTTAATGTTATTATTTAAAATGTGTTATTTGATATAGGTTAGATCCATATTGATTCTTTTCCAGGACAGAAGATTTTCAGAGATAGTTGGCAATTGAGGTAAGGCTAGAGAAGGTCTTGAGACTTGGAGATTATTGAAAGGATCTTCCCATAGTTGTGGATACCCATACTCTGGTCAAAAATAATAACTGAAGGTCTCAATTCAAAAAAAACCTGCTTGGATATATTGCAAACGGGATATATTACAAGCTGATAGAACATTAGGGTTAGTAATTTAAATCTTTTTCATTCATAGCTTTAGTGAAGAAGTCATTTTTTGAGATGGAAAAAATGAAACCTGTGGTGGATAATTTCCCCCTGAACTGGTGGTTGGATCCCTACGGTGTGGGTACCCCTCCCCCACCTGACCACTTGTTTTCCTTGTACAGATTCCCCAGGCTCTGAAAACCTCTCCCATCTCCCCAACTCAATTCAACTTCCTCTTGCCCTAGAGCCCTAGTGATGATGATGTGGAGTCTTTGCTACCCACTGCTATCACTTCTTTTAGTTTTAGCCTCATGAGCAACCCATCTTCCAGGTTTCAGCCATAACTCAGAGCAGTGCATTTTAGCTCATGAAAAGTGGGCAGGTGCTGGCTGGCGTGCTTTCTCTGAATATGTCCCACGTGTTTTGATGTATGGCAGCCAAGCATGACTCTTGCTCTCCTCATTCTCACCCAAACAGTGTTCCCATTCAGAATTTTTTGTTGTTGTTGTTGTTGTTGAGGAAGATTAGCTCTGAGCTAACATCTGTTGCCAATCCTCTTCTTTTTGCTGAGGAAGATTGGCTCTGGGCTAACATCCGTGCCCATCTTCCTCCACTTTATATGTGGGACGCCTGCCACAGCATGGCTTGATAAGTGGTGCGTAGGTCCACGCCTGGGATCCAAAACTGTGAATCCCAGGCCACTGAAGCAGAGTGCGCAAACTTAACCACTACGCCACCAGGCCAGCCCCTGCCCCCCTCTTCAGAATTATTTTTGTACTTGGGTAATTCCCCAGGTCCGGAGCAAGGTACTCCTGCTTCGTGTATTGTGGTTGGGTACAGTTAAGTCTAAGAGTGCATTGGGCTAACAGTATGTGTGCTATTATTAAATTATGTAGCAAGTCAACCAAAAGCTGACTTGGAGTTGAGAGATAAGATATAGTTTAAGGTCATTGGTAGTGATAGGATTTAAAGGAAAAGAATCACAGGCTTTTTGAGAACAATGATATGGATTGGTTGTATGGGGAAATATAAAAAGAATAAGATTAGGTCAAAACAGAAAAGTGAATTTCTTTTCATTTGTTACCTTTTAATCTCAAGTTTTTCCATTTTCACATCTGTGCTCTGTTCTGTCTTGTTGCTAGATGTTTAAAATAGTTAATGTGTAATTGCTTGGTGAGAGAGCTATTTCTGTTTATTCTGCGCCTGAATGCACGGAGCAGTTCAAAGTTTATTTCACCGGTTGATCTGGGGAATATTCTTCATTTATTAATTCCTGCCTTTGAGAATTAATTTGCCAAAGTTGATTTCATTCTACATTCCTTGGTTCAGGTTGATTACACATATCAGAATATATCTGTTTAGAAAAAAATTAACTCTGTTATTTAGCCACGTAGCATTAATTGATAGCATACCTTTAGCGTGGATTTATATGGTCACTCAGACTTGTCACTTTGGTTCAGTAAAGTCTTATCTTAAATTCTCAATTTAGCTAACATCGTTGGGGATAATGATTTTGAATTAATGGAGTCTGTCAGCAGCAGTAGACCGCAGTGATAGCAAGAACGTCCTGCTACATCTTCTTCAGACTAATGTATGAAATAGCATATCCCATTTATTTTTGTACATTATAAACAACATCTGTGCTTCTGTTTCCCTGGCAAGGATGGAGCTGCTCAAATCTGAGATTTATACCGTGGTTTATCATCTTACCAGGTAATTTTCATGGCAACCTTAAAAGCTTAAACCAAGAGCTTATAGTATTGCTTAGGTGTGGATCATGGCTTGGCTTAACTAATGCTTTGAAGCCAGTTTACTCTTTCAGCTATTTAGTGCTATAGAGACATACATTTGACACTCAGTGGGGTTTTGAATTTAATTAGAGGCATCATTAAAAGGCATGACCTTGAGTTAGTCTGCATCGAAATGCCTTTTGTATGACCAAATTTAAAATGGCCAAGCATATTTGTCATTTCGGGTACAGAGTGGTTATCTGTTCTGCCTTATAAACTGTATAAGCTGAAGTTCTGCATTAGGATGATGCAGAATTTAAACCTGGGACCTCTTATGAAGACCTGAGCCTCATACTATGATTTAGTCCAGTTGTGGTTGGGATTCTGAACCCCTGCAGTAGAACTCTTTGGCTCATGTTGAAGGGTAATGGTCAGCCTAGTTGCTTTTTGTTGACTTAGATAGGTACCATGGCACTGAGGTGCACTGGGGCAATTGTCACTGACATAAGGGTGAAGTGAAAAGTGTATGTCTGTAGTCTTTTATCTTTCATTTAGCAGCTAGACACGTTTCCTTCATGCAAAGGAAAGAAAATCACAAGGACCCATGCTTGTCTCTCTTTAGAACTCTCTAGAATTAGCTTGTCATGAAATGTAAAACTAATGTGCAGTTGTAAAAACTGCTGCCAGCTTTTTCCTCACTGCTGCCTGATGGCTAAGTAGATTTGGAAATGAAAGGGGTTATTATAAAGTGACTACTGAATAGCTAGGTATGTCATTTTAAACAAGCAGCGAAAATCTCTCTGTTAGACATTCAGGCTGGAGTCTTGTTTTGTATCATTCATATTTAAGACGTGATTTTGATTGTGGAGCAGTAATCAAGCACTAGGGGTAATTTAAGAAAAAAAATATGCTGGCTGATATTTTCTTTCATTCCTTATTAAAATACATTAGAATTTAAATGAAGCATTCTCTAAAATGTGTAACTATTAAGTATGTACCAAATATAAAAATCCAAATACCAGTTGGCTGTAGTTCAGAGTTGAAAATTCTTTACTTGACTAAAAACTTATCTTCTTTTAAAATTCAAGTAAAACCTATTGTAAAATAATATATTGAAAATGGCATATATCAGGGAATGAATGGTTTAAAAATTATAGCTCTTAATATCTTAACACTGTCAGTTTCATATGGGAGGGCAGATGCCTTGAAGAATCTTAAAAGGAAAAACATAAAATCAGCATAAAATGAAGTTCAGCTAATATAGTCATTTCCAATATTCTTCTCTTATTTTTAAATACTTTTCCTTGGAACCACCATCTATGTCAGTGGCTTGAACAGTCCCATAACATCCAAATTCTCCACCTCTGACCTTGGGCTTCAGATTTACCTTAAATGCCATGCGGGGTAGTCTTTCATGGATGTCACACAAGTAGCAAACAGTCAGATACATCTCCACCAGCCTCTTCTCCCTCTCTTCCCTGTCTTGGCAAGACTGCCTACAATTTGAGTCTTTTTTTATTTGTCTTTTTCCTGTCCCTTGTCCCACCTTCCACCCCCATCCCCACCCCCCTGACTGTGTAATCAACCACATTCTGTGGTTTGTTTCCAAGATGTCTCTCACATTGCCTTTTTCCTGGTACAGGCTGAGTTTACCATTGCCAGTATGGTGCTCCAGTGAGAACGCCAGCCTCGTGCCCTTTCCTCCAGGCTTTCTCTTCTCCAGTCCATCCCTCTGCTGCCAACAGGCTAGTCACCGGTGTCTGCTTCACAGGCTCCTCAGAGCTCCTCTCCCCACAGCGGGGGCTGCTAGAGCCCACATGCAGGCCTAATCCTGGCTCCTTTACGGGCCTCACAGAGGGGAGATTTGAGGAGGACGTGTGGCTAAGCACCTGGTCATTTTGCTTCTGGCTGCCTTATAACTTCGTGTTACCCCGGTGACAACTAAACAGATTAGATCTCAACTTATACCCCATGTCAAGCAACTAGACACCTGCCTATTGCAGTGCCTGACCCTCCTTCTTAATAATATGCCTAATATTGTCCCTGGGTCCCATTCGGCACTTAGGACCTTTGCTAGTCACTGGCAGAATTTCCTAATGTTACCCTGACGTCACTGCTTTAGTTGGCTGAAGAGCTGTGTCATGTGATCATCTGACATTTTGTCTTCATGCATGTGGTCCCCTCCACCTGGAATGTCTTTGCCCTGTCTCTGTTATTTGGTCTTATGGTAATGTCTTCATAATAAATGCTTGCTCTTCTGATTTACGTTAGAAATAAGCTTTGTGTGTACTATGTTGATTTTCTTTTTTTTTTTTTTTTGTTATGTTATTTAGATTTTTTTTTTTCCCAGTTCTTTTTCACATTATCCGTGTTGTGGGGGAGTACTTATCCTCTACTCCTGATGTTTCGTGGAGAGGAAAGGACCTCCTCCCCAACCCCTCCCTCTCCTGCCCTCTACCAAAGACAGACAGAGCCAGACTCTAGTTAAAGTGGTGAGGACATATTTTAATCAGAAATATACTGTTGCAAGAGGAAAACGTGTCCAACATGAACTAAACTCAGCTTGGATTTGCTCAGAGGTGATGGGCATTTTAAAGGGAGAATGAAGGAGTAGGGAAGGGGGTGAGCAGGGGCTCACCAGAGTCAGGGAGGGAAAAAAATTACACAAAGCGGGAAGGTTGTGTGGGTCCGTGTGTCACCCATCTGGGTTTGCCAGCTGGCACTCATCCAGGTTAGGCTCCTCCCACAGAGGCTGGGGGACTGGGGCCCCATCTTCAGGTGATGGCAGTTGGGGAGGAAGAGTAATTATTTATCACCAAGACTCCCAGTCTGTGCATCTGTTTGTCCTCTATGATGAGGTTTCCTTGCCTCAATCTATTATCTTTTGCCACAGTCTCCATTGATTGTATTCCATCATCTTCAACCCCACAAGGAGATCTAGTTTCAGGACCTAGCACCTCTCAGAATCCCCAGTGTGGCAAATTGACTTTGTCAGGTCACGATGTTCAAAGCATAGATGTGATCATATTAAACGGCTCTCCTCAGAATCTAGATTCTGGATCTCCATGTCAAAGCTAAGCATGGCCGCCTCCTCACACCGCCTGGGTTTGAGCCTATTGCATCTGATTCACCATGGGCTCTTGCTGCAAGGGATTAGTGAGAAAGTGTCTAGAAATGCAGGAACATGAGCACTAACCCCAAAGAAAGTTTGTTTTTAATTTTGGAAGACGTTATTCTTTGCTAATAATTCAACTTCAGAAAGGATGAAAAAAGCTGATATTTTTTACTGTTTGTTATATCAGTAACGCATTAGAATTATCGTGGATCCTCATGAAAAAGTCTAATTTTCAAGATAGTAAGAATCATGAGTATTTTTAATTAAACTGAACACTAGATGGCAAATGAGTGATCTACCATAAAGTTATTTAATACCATAAGATTATTTAATATATTCCATTTTTTAAGCCACTTCTAAGCAATATTCAAGGGAGCATATTTGTCAGTTTTTTTTTTTTTTGAAGTTTCTGTGGCAAATAAGCAGAATTAAAAATGAAAGAAATGTGTATCAGTGAACTGTGATTTATTTTCAAAAGTTGAGTGAGGAATTAGCTGTTATAATAATCTTTATTATTATCCTTATTATCCTTGTTGTTATTACAAGTTCCTTTGTTATTTTATTAAACAAGGTGATACCTGGAAAACATAATAAGTTAACAAAAGAAAAGATAGGACCAAGCAACCTAAGAACAAAAATGTGCTGTGGTATATCCAAGACACAGCCCACTTTCTCCAGGTGTTAAATTTATAGTATACATGTACATGTTTGTAATGCAGAGATTCTTCACCAGGTGGGATGAGGGTGGTCTCTGGATTACCTGTGGAGCTTTATAAAACTCCACATTATCCTAATTCCTCACACTCCCTGCCCTCCCCTGAGACAGCTGAATGTCAGAATCTGGGGAGGTCGGGGGGTGAGGTCAATGCGTGAAATGACAAGGGGTTCTTGGGGGCTGTGTGACCCCGCCCTTGCTCATCTTTGTGGAATGTGGAAATGAGGATGGCTAGAGCTTTTTCCAGTTGAGTGCTATGAGATCGGGGATAAGAGTTCATTTGAAGGAGAAGTTTGGGGTAGTTATTTATAAATAAATGTAATAGACTACTCTTAAAAGGGATATGGAGCAGATGACAAGCCTGCAAGAGTGTTGGAATAAATAACTATAAATCAGTACATCTTCAATAAATAATTGATTGATTTTCTGGCTTTCAGGAAAACAGGAAAAAAAAATCCACGTTGCCTTTCTATTTTTCAAATTAAAAAATTGAGCTTTCTCATATTACCTTAGGCGTAACATTTGAAAGGTTAGAAAAGTAACACTGCAAAGTCAGAAAGGTGGGAAAATGAAGTTAATCTCACACAAAAACTACTGTTAGGGTAAAATTGATGCTGAAATGGTGCTAATCTGATAGCAAAATCTGGAGATAATTCAGCAGAGCGGTAAACTACACTAAAAAACAGCAATTTTTTTTTTTTTTTTTTAAAGATTTTATTTATTTATTTTTTCCCCCCAAAGCCCCAGTAGATAGTTGTGTGTCATAGCTGCACATCCTTCTAGTTGCTGTATGTGGGACGCGGCCTCAGCATGGCCGGAGAAGCAGCGCGTCGGTGCGAGCCCGGGATCCGAACCCGGGTCGCCAGCAGTGGAGCGCGCTCACTTAACCACCAAGCCACGGGGCCGGCCCCTCAATTTTTTTTTTTAAGTTGTTTGTTGTTTAGGGGAACAGAAACAGTTTCAAGTTAGAACCTTTGTTTTTTCTCTTACCTTTTCAAAGTAAAAGAAACGGGTTCCTTTCTTCCTGTGGTGATCCTTCTTTCTGTCCTCTATTAACAGTCCTCAGTGGGGTGCTGGCAGTGTGCAGTCCTTCTAGAGCTGAGTTTTCTACCCTTTCATTCTCTATGCTTCCCTGGAAGATTAGAACCATGGAAAACTTAGGTTATTAAATACAAACTTATCAGTCGTATGTGATTTTAAATTGAGGAAAGCTCTTTTTAAAACAAGTTGTTGATGAAAACACAGAAGAATAATTATAGTATAGCGATCAATCTAGCATAGTTGAGTGTGGTCTTTTGTGAAACCATTTGCCCAGACTCATAAAGAACTTCAAGCAGGAAACTATTTAATCATAAAAAGATTGTAAATACCAAAGTACGAGGATCTGAACAGGTAAACACGTTTTAAATAACATTTATCTGCTTAGTATCAACTAGAGAGAATGGTTCCTATAGGTGAAAGTAAAGTGTATTTGATTTGCTTTCTTCCGACACTGATTACATTACTTCTGTAACAAAGAGTGAACGGTTTGGGTATCCTTTTGCTCTGGGTAAAATATCAGATCCCGACATCCAGGGCTTTTTGTGAGTTTCACAGCTTTATCAGGGGTAGAGAAGGTCAAAACGCATTCCAAACCAATTTTTGACAGTTCTGAAAAACTCTGTGACAATCATTTTGCCTCTTCCTATTTTATATAGTCTGAAACAAATACCAAGCCTTTTATTGCAGACTCGTTTTTATTTCATACAACAGTTTCTTGTAAAGTTCATCTCTAGGATGAATTGCAATTTGTTCATGCTAGTGCATGGAAACAATTGAAGATTCTAATTTTACTGTATGGCAGTAGTGTTCCTTCTACGGGGATGAACTTTACGCTTTGGAAATGTCACCAAGGAACTGAGGCAAAAATAGACTGTTCCCGTGGTTGTTAGAAGCCGTGTTTATAGTGCCTGTGTGATTTCTTTAACACAGTAAAGTAAAACAGAGATGCAAGTCACAACACAGAACTTGGAAATGCTTTTTGTAGAAAATTGGTAAGTACTGGAGAAAAGATGTTTCCTGAATTGACTTATGAAAACACAAGAACTAAGCAAGATGCTTGCTGTTTATTCTGTTAGTATCCTTTTGTCAGATGTGTTGATTAGCAAATATAGGCATCTTCTAGGATAAAGCATTCATGTTAGACATGGGATCAGTACTTAATGAACTTGATGGTGACAGAGCACGAATAAAACAAAGTGGTTAAGTGTGCGCACTCCACTGCAGCGGCCCGGGGTTCACAGGTTCGGATCCCGGGAGCACACCAGCGCACCACTTGTCAAGCCATGCTGTGGCAGCGTCCCATATAAAATGGAGGAAGATGGGCACGGATGTTAGCCCAGGGCCAGTCTTCCTCAGCAAAAAGAGGAGGATTGGCAGATGTTAGCTCAGGGCTAATCTTCCTCTCTCTCACACACACACACACACACACACAAAAGTAGAAACAAAACCACCGTATGAACATTAGGATTTTGACCATGTGGGTCAATGAAAGTCTCTTGAGTTTTTATTTTAATAAGTAATAGTCATAAAAGAGAGTGATTTTGAACCAAGATTGAAAGGAATCAAAGGCTACTTTTTGGCAAGGAAGTTTCAAAGAGCCAACAATGCTTCTGGGATATTCATGCCTTCCCTGTGATAATCTTTTTTTGAAGTTATTATATAATATTTGCATTAACAAAAGCATATATGTAACCTACATAAATTGTGCAGCGTAACAATAATTGGCTCCTCAGCTTAGAAATAGAACATCCTTAGAACTTCTGCATCTAACTGCCTGCTTCCCATTTTATCCCTCTGTTTCCAGGACAGAGGTAACCAGTATCCTAAGTTTCCATGTAAATTTTCTCTTTGCTCTTCTCTTACTTTGTTAAAATAGTTTTATCACATATATATGTTCTTAATTCACTTTTGCTTGTTTTTCAGTTTTATAAAGTTGTATCATAATATTCTTCTCTGACTTGAGTTTTTCACTCAATTCTCTGTTTCTGAGATTCATTATTGGTTTATTCATTTTCACTATACAGGAGTATAATTTTCCATCGTATGAATATTTATCTGTTTTCTGGTCTGTAGATATTTGTGTGGTTTCCACGATTTTCTTTCTTATTCTTTTGTCAACAATACTGCTAAGAACATTTGTGTACATATCTCCTGGTGCCCCTGGGGAATAACTTCTCTAGGAATGTGTTATCACTCTTTTGCTGCAGTATGAAATATATTTCACATTGTGACACAGTTATACACACACCTGTAAATTTGCAAGAGAGTGTGTATATATACCTAAACCAAAAATTGCACAATACAGTCCTCACCTTCCAACCTCAAATGCATTCTAATGTTTTAGTTTCTATTCTCTTTCTTTAGAACAAATGCTAGTCTGAGTATAAGACCTAGGGACCCAGCCTGTGCTCTGAAAAACACTCCCTTATGTCTGGAGTTTCTCAAACTTTAATGTGCAAATGAAGATTTGGCTTCAGGAGGTCAGAGGAGGGGCCTGAGCATCCTCATTTCTAATGAGCTTCCAGGTGGTGCCACTACTGCCTCTGCGAGAACTAGGCTTTGAGTAGCAGGGCTCTAGGCTGTGTTTCCCAAGCTTCTCTGGAGGTAAGAATCACTAGGGCTGCTTCATAAAGATTCAAATACTGTGGCTTCATTACAGGACCAGCAAATCAGAATCTCTGGAGAAAAGGCCCAGGAAGCGTGATATTTAAAAAGTGTTCCAGATTGTTCTTGTCATTAGAGAAGTTTAGAAGTACTGTTCTAGGAAATACACCTAAGCATATAACTGCTGAGTTGTCGGGTGTTCAAATGTTTGCCGTAAGACGATGCCAAGCTGTCTTCCACTGTGGCTGCACCAGTTCACACTCATTTGTGTTGATCCGCATCTTGCCAGCAGTTAGTAGGAGCAGACTTCTTCTTTTTTTTTTTTTTTGGTGAGGAAGACTGGCCTTGAGCTAACATCTGATGCCAATCCTCCTTTTTTTTTTTTTTTTTGCTAAGGAAGATTGGCCCTGAGCTAATATCCGTGCCCATCTTCCTCTACTTTATATGGGACACCGCCACAGCATGGCTTGACAAGCAGTGTGTCGGTGCGCGCCAGGGATCCAAACCGGCAAACCCTGGGCCGCCGCAGCGGAGCACACACACTTAACCACTTGTGCCACCAGGCCGACCCCAAGAGCAGACTTCTTAAATTTTGCTAATCTGGTTGTTGTAAAATGGAAACTCACTATGACTTGAGTTAATTTGCACTTCCCAGATTAATACTCACCTGGAACGTGTCTTCATATGTTTATGGTCTATTTTTTCTTCTTCTATGAAATTCCTGTTGTTAGCTTTTACCCATTTTTATTTTGAGTTGCCATCTTTTTCTTGTGATTTGTAGGCATTCTGTATGTATTCTAGATATCCCCTTTGTTAAATGGTTGCCAATGTCTTCTGCCCTGTGGCTTGCCTTTTCTATGAAATGCCCATTTGTCATTATTCTATTTGCTTGTTTTTCTTTTCCTTCTAAGAATAAACTTATGTCTTAGCTTTTTCCTTTCTTTATGGTACAACTTTGTAAACGTAAGTTCTTGATTTTAATGTAGTATACATTAGCAGGCTTTTCATTGATACTTGATGCACTTATTTTTGTTGTTTAAGAAATACTTCTTTACCCTGAGATCAAAAAGATAATCCCTCACATAGTGTTATAAAAATTTAATTTTTTTTTATGTTTAAGCTTTTAATTCAGAAGGAATTGATTTTTGTGTGAGGCACAGAGTAGAAATCCACTGTCTTTTTTCCCAAGATGGATACACAATTTTCCCAGCACCATTTTTTTCCCCCAGGAGTCAGAGTCAGAATGCCACCTCTGTCATATATTAGCTTTCTGTTCTGCTCCATGTCTATTTTTCAGCCATACCACACTGTTTAGTTACTGTAGCTTTTAAATACCTCTTGCTGTCTTATAGGACAAGTTTCTCCATTCTTCAGGAGTGTTATGACTGATTGGAGGCCAGTGTTCTTTGTTTATTATAGAATCAACTCATCAAATGTCTCAAAACTCTAATTAGATTTTAATTGAAATTACACTGATTCCATAGATTACCTTGGGGAGAACTGATACCTTTATAATACTGAGTCTTCTTATTCAAGAACATGGTATAGCTCTCCAGTTATTTTGATCCTCACTACTGCCTTTCAATTAATTTTCGGATTTTTATTTATTATTGATCTCTTATAAAATTCATTCCTGAGTACCTTATATATTTTCGTTCTGTTGTAAATGGTAGATTTTTAAATTAGTGTTTCCGTTTGTTGTTGATATATAGAAATATAAATGATTTTAATATTAATCTCATATTCAGCCACCTTGCTAAACATTTGCTATTTCTTACAATTTGTATATCCTATGCGGTGCTAAGACGTTCACGTTGTCTGTGTATAATAGAGTTTTGTTTCTTCTTTTTCAATTCTTACACCTTTTATTTCCTACCATACTGGAGAGAACTTCGAGGAAAATGTTCAATAGACACAGTGATAGTTTGTATCTTTGTGTTATTCCTTAATGTGTTACCCTTAAGAACAATGTTTGCTGACCAGGTTTATGAAATTTCATTCTATTCTTCATTTACCAGAAGTTTTTCTTACATGAATGGACATTTTAACAAATGCTTTCTCTGCATCTATTGAAACGGTCGTATGTTGTTCTTCTTTAATTTTAAATGTGATGAATTACATTTATAGATTTTTTTAATGTTAAACCATCCTGCTTAATCTAACTTGGTCATGCAGTGTTACCAGTTTCGTACATATATGGCTGGATTTGAATATTTTGTTTAGAATTTTTTCATTAATGCTCATGAATGAAAAATGTTGCTCACACACATTATCCTTGTTTGGTTTTGGTATTAAGATATCAATTGTTTCATATATTTTAGGGCTATCTTATTGGGTGCATAAAAATTTACAGTAGTTATATCTTCTTTTTTTTTTTTTTTTTTTTTTTAAAGATTTTATTTATTTTACTTTTTCCCCCCAAAGCCCCAGTGGATAGTTGTATGTCGTAGCTGCACATCCTTCTAGTCGCTGTATGTGGGACTCAGCCTCAGGATGAACGGAGAAGTGGTGCCTCGATGCGCACCCGGGATCCGAACCCGGGCCACCAGCATCGCAGCGCGCGCACTTAACCACCAAGCCACAGGGCCGGCCCGACAGTAGTTATATCTTCTTGATAAATTGGAATTTTTATCATTATGTAATGATTTTCTGTGACTCTTAATTCAACTACTCTGTTTCTTTTGATTAATATTTGCCAAATATCTTTTTTACATTCCTTTACTTTCAACTTTCTGTGTACATATGGCTTAGATTTATTCCTTATAAACATGATATTGATTTGATATTGAGTATAATTCTTGGTTATTTTAATTGACAGAGTTCCATTTATATTTATTATGATTAATAATATATTTGGACTTGTTTCTTCCAAAACAAATCTGCATATGCTAGTATTAGACTTGTTTTTTTCTTTAGTAACAATATTAGACTGTTTTTTTCCTGTGAGTGTATTAGGTTTTTAAAAAGTTATTATTATTCTTTGCTATTGCAAAAATTATCACTCTAGTGCTATTTTTATAGTGGTTATTCCAGAAAATTTGCCGTACATACTTAACAAAGTCTGTATCTTAAACACCTCTTTCCTAATGTTGTCAGCTCTTAGCCCATTCTAACTCTGAGCATCGCCTTTCCTGCTTATCTTGCTTGTGTTGTCAGTGGTTTAATTCTGTATTGTTTTTTAAACCCACTCAAATTAGATGCTATTATTATTTTACAAATATAAACTTAGATATTTCTTTGCTCGTCATTTCTCCTAGCATCTCAGACCTTCCTTCAAATATCTTCTTTTCTTCCTGAAGTTTATTCTTTATCACAGATTATTGTAGTAAACTCATTCAGTTTTGATTCTTTGAAATAACCTTTATTTATTGAAGGATAGTTTTACTAGATATACAATTCTAAGTTGACATGTATTCTCTCAGCACTGATGATATATTGTTCCCTTGTTTTCTGCCTTCCATGGTTGCTGTTGAGAAACCTTCTGTCAGTCTAATTGCTGTTACTTTGTAAGTGATAAATGTCTTTTCTCTCTAGATGCTTTTAAGATCTTCTCTTTGATTTTGGTATCTGTAGGTAATTACACTATGTCTAAGTATGGGCTTAATTTCATTTATCCTTTTTTTGATATATGTTATATTTTCTATATCTTTTAATTGATGTCTTTTGTCAATTCTGGAAATTTCTCAGACATTTCTTCAGGTAGTGCCTCCCTTCTATCTTCTCTGTTCTCCTCCTAGAATCCAAATAGAAATATGTTAGATCTTCAAATTATGTCCTCTATCTCTCTTTCTTATTTTCTATTGCCTTCCTCTTTCTAGTTCTCTCTGCTGCATTCTAGATAATTCCCTCTGACCTATCATCTAGTTCATTATTTCCTAAGCTGTTTTCAATCTTGCTGTCTTGTCCATCCATTGAGTTTTTGTTATATTTCAATTTTTTTTATTTCTAACAGTTGTATTTAGTTGTTTTTAAATTAGCTTGGTCATTTCTCAGAGTGAGATGCTCATTTTTGTGATTACATTTTTAAATTTTAAAGTGTGGCTCAAGTTTTATGTTCTACATCTGATAATTTTTGGGATCTAAATCTGTTGTTTCATATTTCTGCTGACTCTCACTCATAGTAGCTTGTTTCCTAGGTCTTTGGTGATCTCTGCCAATGACCTCATATTTGGTTGGTCTTTATCTTTGAAAACACGGGACCTAACTTAGGCATGATTTTGTTCAGAGAAGATTTGTGTTTGTGTCTGCTGGGGTCCAGGAGACAGTACTGACTATGGATGCTTTAGATACTTCCACGTATCTGGTATTAACCTAGGAGCATCAGGTTTAGCTTCCCTTTGGTGCCCCTGGACCAAGGGTTAGATTTTAGATTGCAGAGCTGGTATACGTCACTCTTTAGGTTACAGAGCTGTCGTTTCAGCTTATACTTGGTTTTAGACGAGGGACACGGTGTGAGGTGCCACTGGAGACACATCACATCCTGCGCAATGAAAAAATGATCTTAGGCTGGATCTGGGTGTTTTGAGTCCTTCTATGTAAATAACTTGCCATTATGTTGTAATCAGAAATGTTAATGGTTACTTTAGGAATATATTATCCATCAATTTGTTAATTTAATTCTCTATTTAATGAGTTTGAATTTTTTATTTTATTTTGCTTTGATACAAACACACATAATGATATGATATCATGAGTGGTTATTGGGAGAGAGTCTTAACATAAACACTTGTCAAACAGAGTTGCTATAGCCAAAGAAAGAAAAGGTTGTGCACATAATAAATTTTTATTTCAAGGGTTATGTTAAATATGCAGTTCCTAAAATGGTCCCGTATTAGACTTTGCTTGTTTGTATTTCACTGGAACCAGTAACAATAATTCAAAATTTATCCTCAGGAACTGGCATTAGCTTTATAGCCTTGAAACAGAATCTCTTTGGGGGAAAAGGAACATCTGAACATTGATTTCCTTTTGGAGAGCAATTTGACATTATCTAGTACACTTAAAGATGTACAGACTCTACAAGCCAACAGTCCCACTTTTTGTGTTCACCCAAAGGAAACTGTGAGCAAGGGGTCGTATATTCAGGGATGCTCATTCTACACCACTTGTAATAGAGAAGGAGTAGATTCAGCCTATCTGTTCCCCAATAGGGGAATGAATAAGTAAACTATGCTTTATATATTTAGTGCAATTCTCTATATTAAGTTAAAATGATCTGTATGACCTATCTGTAGATCTGAACTAGATCTATATATTTCAACTTGGCTAATGTTGAATGAAACCTCAAGTTGCAAAGAATGGTAGCATTTATGTAAAATTTTAAGCATCCCAGATATGTGTAATAATTAAAGTACAAAAACTTGTCTGGGAATGATTATACATAATAACTTTGAGCTAGCCTGCAAGAATGTGGAAAGGATTTATATCAGTAATATTTTATTGCTTTAATAAAAAGTGATCTGAAGCAGGGCCTGCCCCGTGGCTTAGCGGTTAAGTGCGCGCGCTCCGCTATAGGTGGCCTGGGTTCAGACCCCGGGCGCACACCGACGCACCGCTTCTCCGGCCATGCTGAGGCCGCGTCCCACATACAGCAACTAGAAGGATGTGCAGCTATGACATACAACTATCTACTGGGGCTTTGAGGGAAAAAAAAAGGGGGAGGATTGGCAATAGATGTTAGCTCAGAGCTGGTCTTCCTCAGCAAAAAGAGGAGGATTAGCATGGATGTTAGGTCAGGGCTGATCTTCCTCACAAAAAAAAAAAAAGTGATCTGAAGCAAAACACAAATGTTAACATTTGATATTAGTTGGTACGCGGGTGATTGTTTTATTTTGTACTTTTCAATGTGTTTTAAAGCTTTTATTACTTAAAATTTCTTAAAATTTTTTCTTAAAAAATTACTTAAAATGAAACCTTAAATTAATACCAACAAAAAGGAATACTTTAACAGAATAACATCTTTCAATCATTGTGGGACTCTTAGCCTTATTTTGTACACTTAACCAATTCAGGCAGAATAAAGTATGACAAACGTTATTGCCATTGAGTACCTTATCACAGCTGGTATTTCTTTACTTTGGAAAGTGTCAATAGTAAATTGTTTACTGCCTCGTTTTTCCAACCTCTATTCAATAAACTCTTTACTTAAGAATATTCCATTTAAAAATTCTTTAAAAAAATTATCCTAAGAGACTTGATGACATTATCCTGAAACCAGACACCATGGGTGACTAACCAAAGGCCTAAGATGTGTTCTTTTACTTTATTTTTTAAATGTACAAACCAAACCAAGAACTAAGCAAAGCATTTGTGCACATTGCTCTTTCAGGGTCCCTGGCCACTGGAGAATGCTCCCTCCAGGCTGGCAGTGGCTGCTCACGTTTAGAGTGCGTGTGCAGCCTTCCTTCTTGCCTGAATGGATCTGAGTTCTCACTTAGTGTGTGTCCTAGTTTTGTTATGTAAAATAATCCTTTACTTTTCCCATAAAACAGGAGTAAGAGTTCCAGCTTTCTACTGTGATCGAAATTAAACCGATCAATATAATTGATATATGTATGTTCCATTTCGCAGCAACGTGGGGTAGTAGGTTACTTATCTTTACAATTTAGGCCAAGTTCAAACTAGCACTTGGAAAACACAAAAGACGTTGTAAGGAACATGTCCATCCTAAACCAAGAAATAAAGTAGAATGTCTGATTCTGTGTAAAGCTTGGCATCGCACCCTTTCAGTCATTTATTCAGTGAGACTGCTTTTTCATCTCTTAAATTAGTACTATCTTTCAAATTCAGTTTGTTATTCAGGAAGCAACTATTCTTTTTTATAGGAGTGTATGATATATTTAAGAACATCATTTTCAAGTGCATTTTTTTAATTCTAATTGTGATAAAATGTAAAAAATTATTAATGTGAAAGTATTTTGGTAGAAGAGTATTCAAATTCATGTAATTCTTATGACAAGTTTTAATTTATTCAATTACATCACAGGTATATAGATGCCTGTAGGTAGTGTAAATTAAAGATTGATATGTTTCAGATTTTCAACTTCACTGCAAAGGGCGCTTTTTCAACTCTGGAAAACATTGACTAATTCAAAAACTATAGCTATGTCACTTGAAAACAGTGCCATGTGCCTGTAATCCTTGCTGCTTGGGAATACTGAATGACTAGGTAGGTCAATTCAATATTAGTTAATCAGGTCTTTGCTCTGATTTAACTGAATAGTAAAGTAAGTAAAGCTATTACTTTATTATTTTGTCGCCTTCTTTTGTGTGACTGGTGAGGCAGAAATGCAGTAGCTGAAGGTGCTGAGGAGGGCCCACTGTGCAACTCTGGTTGTGATTCCTTTTATTGTAACAGACCTCTGGGTAGTTCCTGAAGAGGTAGAAAAGAGAAACCTGTTAGCAAGAGCATTGGCTTGTAATCTATGTTTTTGATTATCAATGACAGGATCCTAAAATCACACCCAAATATCTCTCACGGGTTCTGAAATTGAGTTTCTGAAAAAGCACTGTGATAGTAATAGAAGGTAAAGTGCAGAGTTCCAGAGAAATGAGCTGTGAATTGAACCTGCGATGGAAATTGATCCTATCAGTCAGTTTCTGCCCTTATTCGTAGAAAACTAGGACTGAATGTAGAAGGAGCCAGGATCACTGATTAAATAGGATGCTAACGTGCTAGAGGCTGGAACTGGGCTTGCTGGTCACTCAGGTCAAGATTACGACGATATTAGACTTCTCTGCTTGAAACCTGGCTCAAACTGGCAGGAAGACAACAGAATGAAAATGCTGCTGGCACCAGCAGGGGAAGCAGTAAGAACTCTTGACTAAGCTTCAGCCGCGACAGCCATCACACTCCTTAGGGAGGCCGTTCTAGTCTCTTATCATGAGTCCGTGTGCCCAGACTGGACTGGCTGGCCTCATGATTCATGCCAACGGGGCCTTCGTGATACCCATTCCAGTGTGGCTGAGGGTGCGAGTATGAAGAGAAATGACCTTGGAATCGACCCTCATCCTCAGAAGCATCTTTAGGAGTGTGAGGAAAGGGAAGCAAATATCCTACAACTAGTGGTCCTGTGAATATAATTTATTACCCTGTTATCTAACCCTAAGAGATTTATTTTG
Source organism: Ceratotherium simum simum (assembly GCF_057802395.1). NCBI lineage: Eukaryota > Metazoa > Chordata > Mammalia > Perissodactyla > Rhinocerotidae > Ceratotherium > Ceratotherium simum. Next base: position 2,498,526 of record NC_141913.1, read on the forward strand.
TGCACATAGAATGGTGGTAGTAGTGTGCCAGATTTTTTTGGCAGTGTTTGTATTCTGCTCCCAGAACTGCAGTATGAGTTGTAATTAGCTTACTGAAATTACACATTTCTGGTGTGATATATTTCTACAGCGATGTCCTTCAAAGTCTTCAATGATCATCAGTGTGACTCACTAGAGTAAACCACCTTGTGGAATGCCTCATTCACAGTTAGCAGCACACTAATAGAAATGGTCCGGGCATAGATGCTAAAGATAAAGGTTCTATGAAACATTAACTTAAGATGTAACCATTATAAGCCGTTGCCGGATCAGAACTCAGTTGTGCAGAATGGCAGGAGAAAAGAAAAAAGAAGCAACGGAATCAGGCAGTTTGCTGAGGATGAGAAGAAAGAATTGTCCGATTTCCTTAATCATTGAACTTAGCCTATCAACACTATCGTCAAAGGAGGATGTTATCATAGGTACTTGGTTAGCACACGACATTCAGTTTATGTTACTGGATGTATCTGTGTTTTACTAGCCATTTTCCCAACTCACTTACTCTTGCCTTTGGGCCCTGGCGAGAGGAAATGACAGCGCTTCATCTAAAATGGACTCTGTCATCTGCCTCATGGTATTGATTCAACTTTGCTCTTAAACTTTTGACTAATGGGAGAAGTGTTTAGGAATCAGAGTCAAAGTAGCATCCACCTCTACCCCTGTTGATTTGATTGACCTGCCACATTGGTGTCGACACATTAGGAGACACAACAGTACTATACTACAGGCAGAGGCCGACAAAGGGCACAAATGGAGATATTCTGTTCGGAAAAGCTTCTGTAGGGTAGTTTTGCTTTGGTTAATCGGGAACTTGAAGATGCAAGCCAGTGAGCAAAGCCTCTTTCCATCTAAGATTTAGACTTTATACAGCCTCTTTGTCTAGTCTGTTAATTACCACTCATGGCAACAGGGACTCTGGAGCCTTGTTCATAGAGATGGTTGTTTTGTGCTAGACTTAGCTATTTTACTTGGCAAATTTAAGAAAAGTTTGAGACGTAATTTTACCACGATGGGATTCTAAAAGGTAATAACAGAGAGGAAGGGAGCATGCATTTCAGGAAAACTTGACCAGTAGACAGGTAGAACCCTTTTTTTTTAAATCCTGGGGCTTAATTCAAGTGTGTATTTTCTTGATTAAGGAATGCTGAAATAAGGCAGGCTTACTTATGTAGTGGAAAGTAGTTTTCTACTGAAATTAAGTTAGAACTGCATTGCTTGTTTAAACTAATATCTGAAGCATTTAGTCATTTTATTAGTAAGGAAAATTGATGAAAACCTTGGGAAAATGCTTTAGAACAGTCCTTGTGGAAGCTTGTTATTAAGAAGGAAAGGGGTAAGAGATGCATGTTAATCTGTTTATGTATGAGGGATCTGGAGCTTATTAAAAGTTTTTATAAACATTCAACTAATGAGGCATTAGATAAAATGAGACATTT